>NC_062579.1:79713771-80411771 GCF_022837055.1 Prionailurus viverrinus | reverse complement strand
GCCTCCTGCTTTGGTCTTCTTCAATATTACTTGGGCTATTCAGGATCTTTTGTGGTTCCATGCGAATTTTAGGATTGCTTGTTATAGCTTCGAGAAGAATGCTGGTGCAATTTTGACTGGGAATGCATTGAGTGTGTAGATAGTTTTCGGTAGTATTGACATTTTAACAATATTTATTCTTCCAATCCATCAACACGGAATGTTTTTCCATTTCTTTATATCTTCTTCAATTTCCTTCATAAGCTTTCTATAGTTTTCAGCATACAGATCTTGTACATCTTTGGATAGATTTATTCCTAGGTATTTTGTGCTTCTTGGTGTAATTGTGAACAGGATCAGTTTCTTTATTTGTCTTTCCGTTGCTTCATTATTAGTGTATAAGAATGCAACTTAATTCTGTGCATTAATTTCATATTCTGTGACTTTTTGAATGCATGTATCAGTTCTAGCAGACTTTTGGTGGAGTCTCTCGGGTTTTCCATGTATAGTATGTCTTCTGCAAAAAGTGAAAGCTTGACTTCATCTTTGCCAATTTTGATGCCTTGGATTTCCTTTTTTTGTCTGATTGCTGATGCTAGCACTTCCAACACTGTGTTAAACAACAGCGGTGAGAATGGACATCCCTGTCGTGTTCCTGATCTCAGGGGGAAAGCTCTCAGTTTTTCCCCATTGAGGATGATATTAGTTGTGGGCTTTTCATAAATGGCTTTTATGATGTTTAAGTATGTTCCTTCTATCCCAACTTTCCCGAGGATTTTTATTAAGGAAGGATGCTGAATTTTGTCAAATGCATTTTCTGCATCGATTGACAGGATCATATGGTTCTTTTCTTTTATTAATGTGATGTATCACGTTGATTGATTTGTGAATGTTGAACCAGCCCTGCATCCCAGGAATGAATCCCACTTGATTATGGTGTATAATTCTTTTTATATCTGTTGAATTCGATTTTCTAGTATCTTGTTGAGAAGTTTCACATCCATATTCATCAGGGATATTGGCCTGTAGTTCTCTTTTTTTGCTGGGTCTCTGTCTGGTTTGGGAATCAAAGTAATGCTGGCTTCATAGAATGAATCTTGAAGTTTTCCATCTGTTTCTATTTTTTGGAATAGCTTGAGAAGGATAGGTATTATCTCTACTTTAAATGTCTGGTAGAATTCCCCAGGGAAGCCATCTGGTCCTGGACTCTTATTTGTTGGGAGATTTTTGATAACTGATTCAATTTCTTCACTGGTTATGGGTCTGTTCAAGCTTTCTATTTCCTTCTGATTGAGTTTTGGAAGTGTGTGCGTGTTTAGGAATTTGTCCATTTCTTCCAGATTGTCCAATTTGTTGGCATATAATTTTTCATAGTATTCCCTGATAATTGCTTGTATTTCTGAGGGATTGGTTGTAATAATTCCATTTTCATTCATGATTTTATCTACTTGAGTCCTGTCCCTTTTCTTTTTGAGAAGCATGGCTAGAGGGTTAACAGTTTTGTGTATTTTTTCAAAAACCAACTCTTGATTTCATTGATCTGCATAAACTGTCTTTTTAGATTCTATATTGTTTATTTCTGCTCTGATCTTTATTATTTCTCTTCTTCTCCTGGGTTTGGGGTGTCTTTGCTATTCTGCCTCTAGTTCCTTTAGGTGTGCTCTTAGTTTTTGTATTTGGGATTTTTCTTGTTTCTTGAGATAGGCCTCGATTACAATGTATTTTCCTCTCAGGACTGCCTTCACTGCATCCCAAAGCATTAGGATTTTATCTCTTCATTTTCATTTGTTTCCATATATTTCTTAATTTCTTCTCGAATTGCTTGGTTGACCTATTCATTCTTTAGTAGGGTGTTCTTTAACCTCCATGCTTTTGGAGGTTTTCCAGACTTTTTCCTGTGGTTGATTTCAAGTTTCATAGCATTGTGGTCTGAACGTGTGCATGGTATTATCTCAATTCTTGTATATTTATGAAGGGCTTTTTTGTGACCCGTATATGATCTATCTTGGAGAACGTTCCATGTGCACTTGAGAAGAAAGTGTATTCTGTTGCTTTGGGATGCAGAGTTCTAAATATATCTGTCAAGTCCATCTGATCCAATGTATCATTCAGGGCCCTTGTTGATTTATTCTGTGTCTAGGTGATCTATCCATGTTGTAAGTGGAGTATTAAAGTCCCCTGCAATTACTACATTCTTATCAATAAGGTTGCTTATGTTTGTGATTAATTTTTTTTATATATTTGGGGGCTCCCATATTCAGCACATAGACATTTATAATTGTTAGCTCTTCCTGATAGGATAGACCCTGTAATTATTATATAATGCCCTTCTTTATCTCTTGTTACAGCCTTTAATTTAAAGTCTAGTTTGTCTGATATAAGTATGGCTACTCCAGCTTTCTTTTGGCTTCCAGTAGCATGATAGATAGTTCTCCATCCCCTCACTTTCAATCTGAAGGTGTCCTCAGGTCTAAAACGAGTCTCCTGTAGACAGCAAATAGATGGGTCTTGTTTTTTTATCCATTATGATACCCTATGTCTTTTGGGGACCACCGATGGCAAAGCTAGGTAAGCCTGCCCCTCCCACCCCTGTGCACCTTGCAGATCCACCCCGTCTAATATGCCCTTGGCCAGATCCCATCGAAGCAGCACCACAAGCCTGGTAGTGTGCAAGCAGCCCAGACAGGGGCCAGACCACTCCTCCTTCCCCTGGGAGAGGGGAACATAAGGTACACAACAGTCTGACTGTGGCCCCAGTGGTGGGCTGGGGGCAGACATTGGGTTTGACTGTGGCCCCGCCCACCAACACAAGTTACTCAGGACAGCACAGGGGAAGTGCCTGTAGTTTGGAGCCACCTCAGGGACTACCCAAAATGACAAAACGGAAGAATTCTCCTCAAAAGAAACTCCAGGAATTAGCGACAGCTAACGAATTGATCAAAACCGATTTAAGCAATATAATGGAAGAAGAATTTAGAATAATAGTTATAAAATTAATCCCTTGGCTTGAAAAAGCCATAGAAGACAGCAGAGAATGTATTGCTACAGAGATCAAGGGACTAAAAAGTAGTCATGAGGAATTAATAAATGCTATAAATGAGGTGCAAAATAAAATGGAGGTGGCCAAAGCATGGATTGAAGAGGCAGAGGAGAGAATAGGTGAATAGATACAATTTTGGAAAAAGAGGAAGCTGAGAAAAGGAGAAATAAAAAACCCAGGAGTATGAGAGGAGAATTAGAGAACTAACTGATGTAATCAAACGGAACAATATCTGTATCATAGGAATTCCAGAAGAAGAGAGAGAGAAAGGGGCTGAAGGTATACTTTAACAAATCATAGCTGAGAGCTCCCTGATCTGGGGAAGGAAATAGGCATCGAAATCCAAGAGTTACAGAGAACTCCCTTCAGACGTAACTTGAATCGATCTTCTGCATGACATATCATAGTGAAACTAGCAAAATACAAGGATAAAGAGAAAATTCTGAAAGCAGCTAGGGTTAAACGGGCCCGAACATACAAAGGTAGACACATAAGGGTAGTAGCAGACCTATCTACTGAAACTTGGCAGGCCAGAAAGGAAAGGCAGGAAATCTTCAATGTGATGAACAGAAAAAATATGCAGCTGAGAATCCTTTATCCAGCAAGTCTGTCATTTAGAATAGAAGGAGAGATAAAGGTCTTCCCAAACAAACAACAACTGAAGGAATTCATCACCACTAAACCAGCCCTACAAGAGATCCTAAGGAGGACTCTGTGAGTGAAATGTTGCAAGGATCACAAAGTACCAGAGACATCACTACAAGCATGAAACCTACAGATATCACAATGACTCTAAACCCGTATTTTTCATTAATAACACTGAATGTAAATGGACTATACACACATTTTCTTTATCCATTCAGCAGCCAATGGACATTTGAGCTGCTTCCATAATTTGAGCTATTATAGATAATGCTGCTCTAAACATAGGGATGCATGTATCCCTTTGAATTAGTGTTTTTGTGGTTTTTGGGTAAATATCCAGTAGTGCAATTCATGAATCATAGGGTACTTCTGTTTTAAACGTTTTAGGAACTTCCATACTATTTTCCAGAGTGACAGCACCAGTTTGCATTCCCACCAACAGTGGAAGAGGGTTCCACTTTCTTCACATCCTCATCAACACCTGTTGTTTCTCATGTTGAATTTAGCCATTCTGACTGGGATGAGGTGATATCTCATTGTAGTTTTGATTTGCATTTCCCTATGGTGATGATGAGCTTCTTTTCATGTGTCTGTTGGCCATCTGTATGTCTTCTTTGGAGAAATGCCTAGTCATATCTTCTGCACTTTTCTTAACTGGATTATTTGTTTTTTGGGTGTTGAGTTTGATAAGTTCTTTATAGATTTTGGATACTAACACTTTATCCTATATGTCATTTGCAAATATCATTTCCCATTCCATCAGTTGCCTTTTGGTGTTGTTGATTGTTTCTTTCATTGTGCAGAAATTCGTTACCTTGATGAAGTACCAGTAGTTCATTTTTTCTTTCATTTCCCTTGCCTCTGGAGTCTTGTCCAGTAGAAAGTTGCTGTGTCTGAGGTCAAAGAGGTTGCTGCCTGTGTTTTCCTCTAGGATTTTCGTGGTTTCCTGTCTCACATTTAGGTCTACCATCCATTTTGAATTTATTTTTGTGGACAGTGTAAGAAAGTGGTCAAGTTCCATTCTTCTGCATGTTGCTGTCTGGTTTTCCCAACACCATTTCCTGAAAAGGCTGTCTGTTTTTCACTGATAATTCTTCCTGCTTCATCAAAGATGAGTTCACCATATAGTTATGGGTCCATTTCTGGGTTCTCTGTTCTGTTCCACTGTTCTATGTGTCTGTTTTTGTGCCAGTACCATACTGTCTTGATGACTGCAGCTGTGTAAGGTAGCTTGAAGTCCAGAGTCATGATGCCTCCAGTTTTTCTTTTCTTTTTGAACATTGCTTTGGCTATTCAGGGTCTTTTCTGGTTCCTTACAAATTTTGGAATTATTTGTTTGAGCTCTGTGAAAAATGCTCGTGTTATTTTGATACTGATTGCACTGAATGTGTAGGTTGTTATGGGTAGTATAGACATTTTAACAATATTTGTTCTTCCAGTCCATGAGCATGGAATGTTTATTCCATTTATTTGTGTCTTCTTCAATTTCTTTCTTAAGTGTTTTATAGTTTTCCGAGTATAGACTTTTTACCTCTTTGGTTAGGTTTATTCCTAGGTATCTTATGTTTTTTGGTGCAGTTGTAAATGGGATTGATTCCTTGATTTCTCTTTCTGCTGCTTCATTATTCATGTACAGAAATGCAATAGATTTCTGTACATTGATTTTTTATCCTGTGACTGCTGAATTCATGTATCAGTTCTAGAAATTTTTTGGTGAAGTCTTTTGGGTTTTCCAACTAGAGTATCATGTTGTGTGCAAAAAGTGAACGTTTTATTTCTTCCTTGCTGATTTGGGTAAATTTTATTTCTTTTTCTTGTCTGATTGCTGAGACTCTGACTTCCAGTAATATGCTGAGCAACAGTGATGAGAGTAGACATCTCTGTCATGTTCCTATTGTTACGGGAAAATCTCTCAGTTTTGTCCCCATTGAGGATGATATTAGCTGTGGGTCTTTCATATATGGCCTTTATGATGTTGAGGTATGTTCCTTCTATCCCTACTTTCTTGAGGGTTTTTTTCAAGAAAGGATGCTGTATTCTGTCAAATACTTTTTCTGCATCTATTGAGAGAATCATATGATTCTTATACCCTCTTTTATTAATGTGGTGTATCCAATTGATTGATTTGTGGATATCGAACTACCTCTGCAGCCCAGGAATAAATCGCACTTGATTGTGATGAATCATTCTTTTAATGTACGGTTGGATTCAAATTGCTAGTATCTTGTTGAGAATTTTTGCATCCATGTTCATCAGGGATATTGGTGTGTAGTTCTTCTTTTTAGTGGGGTCTTTGTCTGGTTTTGAAATCAAGGTAATGCTGGCCTCATAGAATGAGTTTGGAAGTTTTCCTTCATTTCTATTTTTTTTGGAACAGTTTCAGAAGAATAGGTATTAATTCTTTAAATATTTGGTAGAGGGATGGCTTGTTTCAGCGTTCAACTCTTGATTTTGGTGCAGGTCATGATCCAAGGATCGTGGAATGGAGTCCCACATTGGGCACCCTCTGCCCCATTCTCACTTCCCCCCTGCCCTTCTCCATGCTCATGCCCCACCTCAAATAAATAAAATAAAAATTAAAAAATAAATGTTTGATTGAATTCCCCTGGGAAGTCATCTGGCCCTGGACTCCTGTTTGTTGGGACATTTTTTTAGGAATAATTTTTTTTATTTTGCATCCAAGTTAGTTAGCATATAGTGCAATAATGATTTCAGGAGTAGATTCCAGTGATTCTTCCCCTATGTATAACACCCAGTGCTCATCCCAACAAGTGTCTTTCTTAATGCCCTTTGCCCATTTAGGCCATTCCCCCCACCCACAACCCCTCCAGCAACCCTCAGTTTGTTCTCTATATTTAAGAGTCTCTTATGTTTTGGGGTGCCTGGGTGGCTCAGTCAGTTAAGTGTCCGACTTTAGCTCAGGTCATGATCTCTGAGTTAGAGCCCCATGTTGGGCTCTGTGCTGACCGCTTGGAGCCTGGAGCCTGCTTCAGATTCTGTGTCTCCCTCTCTCTGCCCCTCACCCACTCACAACTCGGTCTCTCTTTCTTTCTCTCAAAAATAAATAAACATTAAAAAAAGTCTCTTATGTTTTGTCTCTCTCTCTGCTTTTATATTATTTTTGCTTCCCTTGCCTTATGTTTATCGTTTTTTATCTTACATTCCTCATATGAGTGAAGTCATATGATATTTGTCTTTCTTTCACTAATTTTGCTTAGCATAATACCCTTTAGTTCCATCCATGTTGTTGCAATTGGCAAGATTTCTTTTTTTTTTGATTGCTGAATAATATTCCATTGTATATATATACCACATCTTGTTTATCCATTCATCTGTTGATGGACATTTGGGCTCTTTCCATACTTTGGCTATTGTTGATAGCACTGCTATAAACATTGGGGTGCATGTGCCCCTTCAAAAAGGCACATCTGTATCCCTTGGATAAATACCTAGTAGTGCAATTGCTGGGTTGTAGGGTACTTCTATTTTTAACTTTTTGAGGAGCCTCCCTACTGTTTTCTACAGTTCCTGCACCAGTTTGCATTCCCACCAGCAGTGCAAAAGAGATCCTCTTTCTCCACATCCTCGCCAACATCTGTTGTTGTTGCCTGAGTTGTTAATTTTAGCCATTCTGACAGAGGCGAGGTGGTATCTCATTGAGGTTTTGATTTGTATTTCCCTGATGAGGAATGATGTTGAGCATCTTTTCATGTGTCTGTTAGCCATCTGGATGTCTTCTTTGAAGAAGTGTCTATTCATGTCTTTTGCCCATTTCTTCACTGGATTATTTGTTTTTTGGGTGTTGAATTTGAGAAGCTCGTCATGGATTTTGGATATTAACCCTTTATCTGATATGTCATTTGCAAATATCTTCTCCCATTCCATTGGTTGTCTTTTAGTTTTGCTGATTGTTTCCTTTGCTGCGCAGAAGCTTTTTATCTTCATGAGGTACAAATAGTTCATTTTTGCTTTTATTTTCCTTGCCTCTGGAGATGTGTTGAGTAAGAAGTTGTTGTGGCCGAGGTCAAAGGAGTTTTTGCCTGCTTTCTCCTCTAGGATTTTGATGTCTTCCTTTATTATGTTTAGGTCTTTCATCCATTTTAAGTTTATTTTTATGTATGGTGTAAGAAAGTGGTCCAGGTTGATTTTTTCACATGTCGCTGTCCAGTTTTCCCAACAACATCTGCTGAAGAGACTGTCTTTATTCCATTGGATATTCTTTCCTGCTTTGTCAAAGATTAGTTGGCCATACGTTTGTGGGTTCATTTCTCAGTTCTCTATTCTGTACCATTGATCTGAGTGTCTGTTTTTGTGCCAGTAACATACTGTCTTGATGATTACAGCTTTGTAATACATCTTGAAGCCCGGATTGTGATGCCTCCTGCTTTGGTTTTCTTTTTCAGGATTGCTTTGGCTATTCAGGGTCTTTTCTGCTTCCATACAAATTTTAGGATTGTTTGTTCTAGCTCTGTGAAGAATATTGGTGTTATTTTGATAGGGATTGCAATGAATATGTAGATTGCTTTGGGTAGTAGCAACATTTTAACAATATTTGTTCTTCCAATCCATGAGCATGGAATATTTTTCCATTTTTTTGTGTCTCTTCAATTTCCTTCATAAGCTTTCTATAGTTTTCAATGTATAGATTTTTCACCTCTTTGGTTAAGTTTATTCCTATGTATTTTATGGTTTTTGGTGCAATTGTAAATGGCCTTGATTTCTCTTTGTGTTGTTTCATTATTGGTGTATAAAAATGTAACTGATCTGTGCATTGATTTTATATCCTGCAACTTTGCTGAATTCATGGATCAGTTCTAGCAGTATTTTGATGAAATCTTTTGGGTTTTTCACATAGAGTATCATGTTGTCTGCGAAGAGTGAAAGTTTGACTTCCTCCTGGCTGATTTGGATGGCTTTTATTCCTTTGTGTTGTCTTATTGATGAGGCTAGGATTTCCAATACTATGTTGAATAACAGTTGTGAGAGTAGAAATCCCTGTCATGTTCCTGACCTCAGAGGGGTAAGCTCTCAGTTTTTCCCCATTGAGGATGATATTAGCAGTGGGTCTTTCATATATGGGTTTATGATATTGAGATATGTTCCTTCTGCCCCTACTTTCTTGAGGGTTTTTATCAAGAAAGGATGCTGTATTTTGTCAAATGCTTTCTCTGCATCTATTGAGAGGATCATGTGGTTCTTGTCCTTTCTTTTATTGATGTGATGTATCACATTGATTGTTTTGTGGATATTGAACCAGGCCTGCATCCCAGGTATAAATCCCACCTGGTCGTGGTGAATAATTCTTTTAATGTATTGTTGGATTCGGTTGCCTAGTATCTTGTTGAGGACTTTTGCATCCATATTCATCAGGGAAATTGGTCTGTATTCTCCTTTTTAGTGTGGTCTTTGGTTTTGGAATCAAGGTAATGCTGGCTTTGTAGAGTTTGGAAGTTTTCTTTCCATTTCTTTTTTTTTTTTATTTTTTGGAACAGCTTCAAAAGTATAGGTGTTAGATCTTTAAATGTTTGGTGGAATTCCCCTGGAAAACCATCCGGTCCTGGACTCTCGGTTTGGGGGAGATTTTTTATTACTAATTTGATTTCTTTACTTGTTATGGGTCTATTCAAATTTTCTATTTCTTCTTGTTTCAGTTTTGGTAGTTTATATGTTTCTAGGAATTTGTCCATTTCTTCCAGATTGCCCGATTTATTGGCATGTAGTTGCTCATAATATTCTCTTGTTATTGTTTGTATTTCTGCAGTGTTGGTTGTGATCTCTCCTCTTTCATTCTTAATTTTATTTATTTGGGTCCTTTCCTTTTTCTTTGTTATCAAACTTGCTTAGTGTTTATCAATTTTGTTAACTATTTCAAGGAACCAGCTCCTGGTTTCATTGATCTGTTCTGTTTTTTTAATTATTATTTTGATAGCATTGATTTCTGCTCTAATCTTTATATTTTCCTGTCTTCTGCTGGTTTTGGGTTTTGTTTTATTGCTATTCTTTTCCCAGCTCTTTAAGGTGTAAACTTAGGTTGTGTATCTGAGACCTTCCTTCCTTCTTTAGGAAGGCCTGGATTGCTACATACTTCACTCTCATGACCGTCTTTGCTGCAACCCAGAGGTTTTGGGCTGTGGTGTTATCATTTTCATTGGCTTCCACATACTTTTTAATTTCCTCTTTAACTTCTTCATTAGCCCATTCATTCCTTAGTAGGCTGTTCTTTAGTCTCCACATATTTGTTGTCTTTCCAATTTTTTTCTTGTGGTTGATTTCAAGTTTGATAGCATTGTGGTCTGAAAATATGCACGGTATGATCTTGATCATACTTGGTGAGGGTTGATTTGTGTCCCAGTATGTGACCTATTCTGGAAAATGTTCCATGTGCACTCGAGAAGAATGTGTATTCTGTTGCTTTAGGATTAAATGTTCTGAATATATCTGTTAAGTCCATCCAATACATTGTGCCATTCAAAGCCATTGTTTCCTTGGTGATTTTCTGCTAAGATGATCTACCCATTACTGTATGTGGGGTGTTGAAGTCCCCTACTATTATGGTATTATTGTCAATAAGTTTCTTTATGTTTGTGATTAATTGATTTGTATATTTGGGTGCTTTCACTTTGGAGGCATAAATGTTTACAATTTTTAGGTCTTTTGGTGGATAGACACCTTAATTATGCTATAATGCTCTTCTTCATCTCTTGTTAAAGTATTTATTTTAAAATCTAGATTGTCTGGTGTGAGTATGGCTATTCTGGCTTTCTTTTGGTGACCATTAGCATGATAGGTGGTTCCATCCCCCTTACTTTCTATCTGAAGGTATCTATAGGTCTAAAATGGGTCTCTTGTAAACAGCATATAGATGGATCTTGTTTTTGTTTCCATTCTGTTGCCTTGTCTTTTGATGGGAGCATTTGTCCATTGACATTTAGAGTGAGTACTGAAAGATATGAATTTATTGCCATTGTGTTGCCTGTAGAGTTGAAGTTTCTGGTGGTGTTCTCTGGTCCTTTCTAGTCTTTGTTGCTTTTGGTCTTTTTTGTTCTGTTTCATCTTTTCTCCCCTCAGAGAGTCCACCTTAACATTTCTTGCAAGGCTGGTTTAGTGGTCACAGACTCCTTTAGTTTTTGTTTGTCTGGAAAACACTTTATTTATCCTTTATCTTGAATGACAGCCTTGCTGGATAAATAATTCTTGGCTGCATATTTTTCTGATTCAGCATGGTGAATATATTCTGCCATTCTTTCCTGGCCTGCCAAGTTTCTGTTTACAGGTCTGCTGCAAACCTTATCTGTCTTTCCTTGTAGGTTAAGGACTTTTTTCTCCCTTGCTGCTTTCATGATTCTTGTCTGTGTACTTTGTGGATTTGACTATGAATGCCTTATTAATGGTTGGGTTTTGTTTAATCTAATGGGAGTTCTCTGTGCTTCTTGGATTTTGATGTCTCTGTCTTTCCCCAGGTTAGGAAAGTTTTCTGCTATGATTTGCTCACATAAACCTTCTATCCCTTTTTCTCTCTCTTCATCTTCTTGGACCCCTATGATTTGGATGTTATTCCTTTTTAATGAGTCACTGAGTTTTCTACTTCTTATATCGTCCTCTTTTGACCTAGTTTCACTCTTTTTTTTTCTGCTTCATTATTCTCCATAAGTTTGTCCTCTATATAGCTGATTCACGTCTTTGCTTCATCCATACTTGCCACCGTGGCATCCATTTGAGATTGCATCTCAGTTATTGCATTTTTAATTGTATCCTGACTAGATTTTACTTCTTTTATCTCTACAGAAAGGGATTCAATGCTTTTTTCAACCCCAGCTAGTATTCTTATTATCATGATTCTAAATTCTGGTTCAGACATCTTGCTTGTATCTGTGTTGATTAAGTCCCTGGATGTCATTTCTTCCTGTTCTTCCTTTTGGGGTGAATTTCTTCATTTTGTCATTTTGGAGGAAGAAAAAGAATTAAAAAAAATAAAAAGTAAAAATTAAAAAATTAAAAACAACACAAAAAATCAAATAAAGGATTCCAGATGCTAGGTGTGTTTTGGTCTGGTTGTTTAAAGAAGGCTGGTAGAATGGATTAAAAAAGGGAAAGAAAAGAAAAGGAAAGGAAAAAAATGAGGAAAACGTTTGAAATAAAAAAAAAATGAATACAATTAAATAGAATAAAATGAATGATTAAAGTAAAATAGAATAAAAATAATTTACAAAAATAAAAAATATAGTAGAAAAAAATTTAAGAAAAATCTTTTTTGTAAAAACAGAAAATAAAAATGAATTTTTCTCTCTCTGTATTCAAAAATAAGAAAAGAAAAAGAAAAAAATTGAATAGATGGACCAGTGAACAGAACGAAATATGATTGAAATTACATTCAGTTTCCCCTAGAAGTCAAACAACTTATAGTCTATAAATGAAGCAGGCAGAGAGACTTGTAGTGTTCCTCTAGAGCACAGTTGGCGCAGTTGGCGCAGTTGGACAGGGCTTGGTGTAATGACTCTGTTCTCCACTAGATGATGCTGCTTAGCTTACTGGGATAGATCATTGTGGCACATGTACACATGTATGCACATGTGGGGGAGAGGTGAAAATGGCTGCCCAGTCTCTAACATCAGAACTCTGTGCTCTCACCAACTGACAATCAAGCACCCTTCTTTGTCTCCAGCTTCCATCTACTCCCCATTTCTATGGTGTCCGTGACCAAGCCATCAGTCTTCCAGGTTGCACCTCCCTCCCAAATTTTATCTCAGATGGGGCTATGTTTCCAAACCCCTCATTTCTGAGGGCCCTGTGGCTTTGACCCACTCCAAACCTCTGGGGTAGGGTCTCACAGAGCAATGACCAGGTGACAGCCTGCCCCCCGGGAACATTCACACAACATTGCTGCTGCAGATGCCCAGAGACTGTGGCAGGGTGCCAGCCCACCCCAGAAAAATTTTGCGGGATTGCGTAGCAGCAGTGTTTTGGGGACTATGGTAAATCACAACACACATCTGGTGCCAGGCTTCACAGCCCCCTAACGTCCTTATTCCAACACCAGCAAACGTGGCTACTCTCTGGGGTCTGCTGGAACCTTTGCTTGTGGGGAGGCCACACAAGCCTCTACCAAATGTCCTCTCAGCAGGGGAACCGCCTCTCCCCATGTGGCCCGAGGACCCCTCTGACCTTGCTGTCTGCTCCTGGGGATTCTCCCTTCCCACCAGAGTTCTGCCAGGTGTGGAGCTGTGGAGTTTCAGACTCTGCACTCCTCTGTTTATAGAGTCCTAATGGTATTTAAACCCTCTCCTTTCTCCTTTCTCCCTTTCTTGTTCAGACCCTAATGAGTGTTTCCACTCTTTCACTTTTCCTCCCACTGCTTTCAGGGTGTGCTTTTCTTATGCTATCCCCTCTGTCTCTGTCCTCTCTCCGCAAACAAAAACAGCTCCCTACCCTCCATGGCTTCTCTGTCCCCCAGTTCACCTCTCTGCGCTGTGTACCTGCAGAGTTCTGTGGCTCAAGTTATGCAGATTGTTGTGTTAATCCTCAGATCAATCATATAAGTGTGCAGATGGTTTGGTGTTGATCTAGCTACGTTTCAGAGATGAGAGAAGCAGAAGACAGATTTCCATGCTGCTCCACCATGTTGGCCCCTCGCCCCAGGACATTTTTGATTACTGATTCAATTTCCTTCCTGCTTATGGATCTGTTCAAATTTTCTTTCTTCCTGCTCCAGTTTTGGCAGTTTGTATGTTTCTAGGAATTTATCCATTTCTTTCAGATTGCCCAAATTGTTAGCATATAATTCCTCATAATACTCTCTTATAATTGTATTTCTGTGGTGTTGGTTGTGATTTCTCCTCTTTCATTTGTGATTTTACTTATTTGTGTCCTTTCTCTTTGCTTTTTGATAAGTCTGGCTAGGGGTTATCAATTTGGTTAATTCTTTCAAAGAACCAGCACTTAGTTTTGTTGATGTGTTCTACTTTTTGTTTTTTGTTTGTTTGTTTATTTGTTTGTTTGTTTGTTTTTATATCATTTCTTTCTGCTCTAATATTTATTATTTCCCTTCTGCTAGCTTTAGGCTTTGTTTTCTGTTCCTTTTCTAGCTCCTTTAAGTGTAAAATTAGGGTGTGTATTTGGGACCTTTTTTGTTTCTTGTGATAGGTCTTAATTTCAATATACTTCCCTCTTAGGACTGCCTTTGCTGCATCCCAAAGGTTTTAAACTGTCATGTTTTCATTTTCATTTGCTTCCATGTATTTTTTAAATTTCTTCTTTAGTTTCTTGGTTAACCCATTTATTCTTTAGTAGGATGTTCTTTAACCTCCATGTATTTATGGTCTTTCCAATTTTTTTTCTTGTGGTTGATTTCAAGTTTCATAGCATTGTGGTCTGAAAATATTCATGGTATGATCTCAATCTTTTTGTACTGGTTGAGGCCTCATTTGTGACCCTGCATGTGATCTATTCTGGAGAATGTTTCATGTGCACTTGAGAAGAATGTGTATTATGCAGTTTAGGATGGAATGTTCTGAATATATCTGTTAAGACCATCTGGTCCAGTGTGTCCTTCAAAGCCATTGTTTCCGTGTTGATTTTGTGCTTAGATGATCTGTCCTTTGCTGTAAGTGGAGTGTTAAAAACCCCTACTATTATTGTATTATTATCAATGTGTTTCTTTAAGTTTGTTATTAATTATTTTATATATTTGGGTGTTTCAAGTTGGGGGCATATATATTTACAGTTGTTAGGTCTTCGTGTTGGATAGACCCCTTAAATATGATATAGTGCCCTTCTTCATCTCTTAGCATAGTCTTTGGTTTAAAATCTAGATTGTTTGATTATAACTATGGCTACTCCAGTTTTCTTTTGGCATCCATTAGTATGGTAGTTGGTTCTCCACCCCCTCACTTTTAATCAAGAGGTGTCTTTGGGTTTAAAACGAGTCTCTTGTTGCTTAGCATATATATATGGGTCTTGATTATTTTATCCATTCTGATACCCTGTTCTTTTTGATTGGAGTATTTAGTCCATTTATATTCAGAGTAATTATTGATAGATAAGAATTTAGTGCCATTGCATTATTTGTAAAGTAGCCATTTCTGGAGATTGTTCTTTTCTAGTCTTTGTTGGTTTGGTGTTTATTTCCTACTCAAAGGGTCCCCTTTAATAGTTCTTGCAGGGCTGGTTTATTGGTATTAATTTCCTTAGTTATTGTTTGGGAAACTCTTTTTCTCTCCTATTCTGAATGACAGCCTTGCTGGATAATGTATTCTTGGCTGCATATTTTCCATTTTTTTAATGTTTATTTTTGAGAGAGAGAGAGAACAAGAAAGATAGAGTATTAGTGGGGGAGAGACGGAGACACAGAATCTGAAGCAGATTCCAGGCTCTGAGCTGTCAGCACAGAACCCAACACAGGGCTCAAACTCATGAGCTGCGAGATCATGATCTGAGCTGAAGTCAGATGCTTAACCGACTGAGCCACTCAGGCGCCCCCATATTTTTCCCATTTAGCACATTGAATATATTATGCCACTCCCTTCTGACCTTCCAGGTTTCTGTGGAGAGATCTGATGCTAACCTGATTTGCCTTCTCTTATAGTTTAAGGATTTTTTTCCCTTGCAGCTGTCAGGATTCTTTTCTTATCTCTATATTTTGCAAATTTTACTACAGTATGTCTTGGTGTTGGCTGGCTTTTGTTTAATTTGATGGGAATTCTCTGTGCCTCTTCAGTTTGGTTGTCTGTTTCCTCCCCCAGGTTAGGGAAATGTTTCAGCTATAATTTGCTCAAATAAACCTTCTGCCCCTTTTTCCCTCTCTTCTTCTTCTGGGACTCCTATGATACAAATGTTATTATGCTTTATGGAGTTGCTGAGTTTCCTATGTTTACATTCATGATCCAATACTTTTCTTTCTTTCCCTCTTTTTTTCACCTTCATTATTTTCCATAATTTTATCTTCTGTATCACTGACCCATTTCTGCTTCTACCATCCTTGTTGTCATTGAATCTATTCAGTTTTGCACCTTGGCTATAGCATTTTATATTTTGGCCTGAATAGATTTTAGTTTTTTTATCTCTGCAGTCAGGGATTCTCTGGTGTCTTCACTGCTTTTCTCAAACCCAGCTGGTATCCTTATGATTGTTGTTTTTAATTCTGGTTTAGGCATATTACTTATATCTGTTTTTTAAAAATTTATTTTGTAAGAGAACACTACAGAGGGCAAGAAATGGAGGGGCAGATAGAGAGAAGGAGAGAGGGAATTCCCATGAACTGTGAGATCATGATCTGAGCTGAGAGCAAGAGTCGAACACTTAACCAACTGAGTCACCAGGGCTCCCCTACTTATATCTGTTTTAATTAGATTCCTGGCTGTGACCTCTTCTTATTCTTTCTTTTGGGATGAATTCCTTCATCTTTGCATTTTGTCTAGGTCACTGTTTTTCTCTTTGTTAAGAAAGCCTGTTATGCTTCCTGCTCCTGAGAGTTATGGCTACGTTAAGAAGAGGTCCTAGGGGCGCCTGGGTGGCGCAGTCGGTTAAGCGACCGACATCAGCCAGGTCACGATCTCGCGGTCCGTGAGTTCGAGCCCCGCGTCAGGCTCTGGGCTGATGGCTCGGAGCCTGGAGCCTGTTTCCGATTCTGTGTCTCCCTCTCTCTCTGCCCCTCCCCCGTTCATGCTCTGTCTCTCTCTGTCCCAAAAAAAAAAAAAAAAAGTTGAAAAAAAAAAAAAGAAGAGGTCCTATACTGTCCAGGCCTTGGAGGTTCAAAAGTGTTTCAGAATGTGCACTCTGCTATTATGTTTTGGCTGCTCTTTCCCTCAGGTCATTCCTCTGTAGAGTTTCTCCTTGCCTGTAGTAAGGAGTGTTTGGACCTTGTCCAGTGTGTTCGATTTTCACTAGGTGTGCTTTTGTCTGCTTGTTACAATAAGCCTGATCCTATTTCCACTAGACCTGAAGCTTTGCATCTCTCTATGATCAGTAGACATGGTACATGCAAGTGGTTTATGCTGGTCTTCTGGGGGAGGGGCCTAATGTGCTGGTTCTCAGGACAACTTGCCCTAGTAAACATGTACCTTCAGGGCACAGGGGGGCGGGGCTTGGTGTAAGTGGCTCCAGCCCCCACTGGGAATGCTGTGTTGCTCACTGAATTTAATCAGTGCTCCGGGTGGGGAAGGATGGGGGGAAATGGCATTGCCCTGCTCACTCATTCCTGGAGCTGGACGTTTGCACTCGCTACTGTTCAGGAAACCCTCAGAGAAAAGTGAACAATCTCCCCCCTTGTGTCCCTGGCTTCCATCAGATCCCCACCTTCACCATGTCTGTGTCCAAGTTATTTGCCTACTAGGCAGCAAACTACTCCTGTATTTTATCTCAGGCACATGGCTGGGTTTCAAAACTCTAAATTTTAGGGATCCAGCACAGGGTGAACCTACACTGATCTTTTGGTGGAGGGTCTTACCATTCTGCAGCTGGTGTCATTTTATTCCAAAAAAGCAGTCACATGATTTTGTAGTGGCTTGGAGTTTATGGCAAAGTACAGAAAAAAGCTGGCACCAAAAGCTGGTTTGCTGTTTTCAGTAGGTGTCTTTGTTTTTGTACTTATGAATGGGGCACCATGCTTGCTCCTGCCAGCTCTTTTGTCCCCCGAGAGGCCATGTGATCTCTCCCAAATGCATTCCAAAAAGGGGAACTGTCTCTCCAAGCGTGACCCAGGGAATCCTCAGACCACACTATCCACTCCTGGGCCTCTGCCTCCCTTACCACAGGAGCAGTTCTATGCCCACCAGGCTTCACCCAGTGATGGCACAGACTTCTAAAACTTCAGACTTCGAGCTCTGCTGCTTAGAAAACTTGTGATAATCAGTCACTCTAGTTTTCTCAGTCAATGGTTTTGGGGAAGTATATATCTCTTGTGCAATCTGCTGCATGCTGCTTTCTTTCTGTTTCCCTCTCCTTTTTCTGAGATCAAGGCTCCCTCCCCTCCACAGCACCCATGATTCTTTTCCTCCAGAATCACATCTCCATACCTCCTATCTTCCACAATGTGGCTTTTCTCTCTCTCTCTCTCTCTCTCTCTCATTCTGCAATTTGTTCTCTCAGCATTCAGATCAATTTATCGTGTGTTTAGAATGATTTGATATTTATCTAGCTGTGTTCAAGGGGCAAGGCAAGCATAGGGTCCTCTTACTGCTCCATCATCTTAACTCTGACCCTCACAGGATCCTCTTACTTCTCCATCATCTTAACTATGACCCTCACAAACACTCTGTTATTTGCTTTTTTTGGGCTCTGGACATTTAAAGAAATCACCAAGGTAACAGAAGAGAAACTCCAATGATCACACATTACAAATAACACACTCATTATAAAAATAGCTTTAAAAATCACTAAATAAAGAAGACACAACAAATATCATCAACAAACTGGTGGTGGTGGGGAATCTCCTCTACAAGGTTGTCATGTTATACTTTAAAAATATCCAGTTTTTATTATAAGATATTCAAAGAAAGAAGAAAGTGTGGAAAAAAATAATACAAACTGCCCCTGAGAAAACCCAGGCATTAAAATTATGACGAAGACTTTAAAATAAGTGTCTTAAATATACTCAAAGAGCTAAGGGAAACCAAGCCAAAAGAACCAAAGAAAACAAGTATGGTAGAATAGAATATCGTCAAATAGAGAATATCAATAAATAGAAATTATAAACGGGAATTAAATAGAAATTCAGGAACTGAAAGTCCAATCACTAGAAGGATTAAACAGCATGTATGAATAGGCAGAAGAGTCAGTGAAATTCACAACGAAATGTTTGAAATTATACAGTCTGAAGGCAGAAAGACACAATGGAGAAAAATGCACACAGCCTAAATGACCTGTGGGATACCACAAAGTGGATAACATATGCATTATGGAGGTCCTACAAGGTAAAGAGAGAAAGGGGCAGAAAGAATATTTGAAGATCAATTCTGTCTGAGAACTTCTCACATTTGGTAAACAATATGAATCTACACATCCAGAAATCTCAACAGACATCAGGTAGAATGAACTCAAAGAGATCCACAATGAGACATATTATAATCGAACTTTTCAAAAACAGAGAATCTTATAAACATCATGGGAAGCAACTCATCAAGTACAATTTTTTTCAATAAGACCAATGGCTGATTACTTATCAGAAACCATGTAGATCAAAAGTTATGGGTTGACTTATTCAAAGTGCTGAAAGGGAAACTGTCAGTCAAGAATTCTAGACCTACCAAAACAATCCTTCAAAAATGGTGGTGAAATGAAGACATTTCCAGATAAACAAACACTGAGGGAATTTTTTGCTAATAGACTTGTTCTATAAAATGTGTAAAGGAAGTCTTGCAGACTGAAATGAAAAGACACTAGACAGCAACACAAAGTTATATGAAGAAATAAATCACACTGGTAAAAATAATTACATAGGTAAATGTAAATCTAGTACTGTTGTATTTTTGTTTTGTAGCTCCTCCTTTCTCCTATATTATTAAAAATACAAATGCTTAAACAGTACTTATAAATTTGCTTTGTGGAGGGATGAAGATGTATAGAAGCAGAGTTTTGGACACTATTGAAGCAAAGTTGGTATTAATTCAAACTAGGTTGTTATAAAGTTAAGGTGTTAATTATATTACCAAAGTAACCACTAAGGATATAACTAAAAAATATACAGAAAAAATTATTGAGAAAGGAATCAAATGGTACACTATAAAAAAATCAGTTAATCACAAAAGAAAGTAGTAATGGAGGGTTGAGAAACAAACAAGGTATGACATATAGAAAACAAATACCAAAATGGCAACAATAAGCCCTTACTTATCAGAAATTAAATGTAAATAGATTTCATTCTCCAATTAAAAGGCAGAGATTTGAAGAATGGATAATAAAACATGATTCAACTATATTCTAAAAGAGACTCATTTTAGACTCCAGGACTCTATCTAATACATTAAGTGTAAAAGATGGAAAAAGAAATTACATGCTAATAATATACAAAAGAGAACTAGAATGGCTATACTAATATCAGACAAAATAGACTTTAAGTCAAAACATTGTTAAAAGATATGAAGAAGGACATTATATATCGATTAAAAGATAAATTAACCAATATATAAAAATTATAACCATATATACATCTAACAACAGAGCTCCAAAATATATGAAGCAAACATTGACAGAATTAAAGGGAAATATAGACAGTTCTACAATAATAGTTGGATATTTCAATATCCCACCTTCAATATGTATATAGCAACTAGACCAAGATCGTTAAAAAAAATAGAAGACTTGAACAAACCTAACAGATATTTATAGAACACACCATCCAACAACAGCAGAATACACATTCTTCTCAACTGCACATGAAAATTTTCAAAGATAAACCATATATTGGGCCACAAACTAGTCTCAATAAATTTAGAGTTATTAAAATAATATCAAGTATGTTTTCCAACTACAAGGGAATGAAACTAGAAATCAATCACAGATTTAAAACTAGAAAATCCACAAATATGTGAAAATGAAACAGACTCTTAAACAACCAATGGGTCAAAAAAATCTTAGAAATACATGCAGACAAATGAAAACAAACACACAACATACCAAATTTTTAAATATGTATCAAAAGCAGTGCTCAGAGAAATATTTATAAGCTATGGACACTTACATTTAAAAAAGTGATCTAAAATCAATAATCCAACTTTACACTAGAAGAACTTAGAAATAGGAACTAGAAATTAAGGAACTGGAAATAGAAAACTAAACCCAAGTGTAGCATAAGGAAGGAAATATAAATATTAGAGTTAAGGTAAAATAGGAAACAGAAAAACAATAGAATCAACAAAACTAAAAGATGGTTCTTTGAAAAGATAAACAACACTGACATGCCATTACCTAGACTAAGGAAAAAAAAGGTTCAAATTGCAAAAATCAGAAAAAAAATTAAGTTTATTTATTTATTTTGAGAGAGAGCAAGCTGGGGAGGGGCAGAGAGAGGGAGAGAGAGAAAATCTTAAGTAGGCTCCATACTGTGAGTGCAGAGCCCAACACAGGGCTTGAACCCACGAACCATGAGATCATGACCTGAACAGAAATCAAGAGTCAGATGCTAAACTGTATGAGCCACTCAGGTGCCCCATAAATTCAGAAATTAAAGTGGAGTCATTACCACTGACCTTACAGAAATGGAAAGGATTAAAAGAGAATACAATGAATAATTGTAAACCACAAATCAGAAAACCTAGATGAACAAATTCCTAGGAACACACAAACTATCAGAATTGATTTTAAAAGAAATAGAAACTTTGAACTAATACCAAGAGACTGAATCAGTACATAAAAACCTCCCAACAAAGAGAGCCCAGGAACAGAAGTTTTCACTGATGTATGCTACCAAACATTTAAGGAAAATTAACACCAATCAATCCTTCTCAAACACCCAAAAAGTGGAAGAGGATAAGACTTCCTAACTAATTCTTTTAAACCAGTATTATCCTGCCACCAAAACCAGAAAAATACATCACAAGAAATGAAAACTATAGACCAATAACTCTTATTAATGTAGATGCTAAAGTCTTCAACAAAATGCTAGCAAACTAAATCCAGTAGCATACTAAGTGGATTATACACTACAACCAACTGGTATTAATTCCAGGAATGCAAAAGCTTATTCAACATATGAAAATCAATGTAATACACCAGTATAATAGAATAAAGGAATGACTGAATGATTGTTTCAATTGACATAACAAAGTCATTTGACAAAGTCCAATACACTTTCATGATGAAAACATTCAACAAATAGGAATGGAAGGAAACTTCCTCAACATAATAGAAGGCATTATGAAAAACCCATAGCTGCCATCATGCTCAATGATGAAAGACTGAAAGCTTTTTCTCTAAGATCAGGAATAAGACAACGATGCCTGTTTCTGCCACTTCTATTTAACAATGCACTGGAGGTTCTAGCTAAATCAATTGGACAAGAAACAAAAAGGCTTCTCAAGTGAAACAGAAGTAAAACTATCACTATTCATAGATGGGGTATGATAATTATATATAGAAAACCCTAAAGAATCCACACACAAAATAACTGTTAGAACTATCAAATGAATTTAGCAAATTTGCTGAATACGAAATCAATGCATAGAAAAATCCATTGTATTTCTATATATTAGGAATAAACAATCCAACAAGGAAATTAAAAAAAAAACAATTCCATTTATTATAGCACAAAAAAGAATAAAATACTTAGAAATAAATTTACCCAAAAAGGTGTAAGACTTGTACAATTGAAAATATAAAACATTGCTGAAATAAATAAAAGACCTAAATAAATAGAAAGAGATTCTGTGTTTATGGAGTGGAAGACATAATATCATTAAGGTAGCAATGCTCCCCAAAGCAATCTACAGATTTAATGCAATCCATGTCAAAATGCAAACAGCCATTTCTGAAGTAATGTAAAAGCTGATGCTCAAATTTATATGGAACTGTAAGGCACCCAGAATAACCAAAACAATCTTGTAAAAGAGTAATAAATTTGGAGGACTCCTATTTTCCAATTTCAAAATTTCCAACAGCTACAATAATCAAAGCTGTGTTGCACTGGCATAAGGATAGACATATAGATAAATAGATTAGAATTAAGACCCCAGAAATTAATGCATACATCTATAGTCAACTAGTTTTTTTACAAGGGTGCCAAGACCATTCAGTATGGTATGATTTTCAACAAATTGTGCTGAGACAACTCAATATCTACATGCAAAGTAATAAATTTGAACTCTTACATCATATACATATACATACTTACATATGCATGTATATGATGTAAGATAAGATACACATATATCTTGATATATATGAATATATATGACACATATTTATGTATATATGTATATGGACAAAGATGTGGTGTGTGTGTGTGTGTGTGTGTGTGTGTATATATATATATATGTATATATATATACACACACACACACACACACACACACACATATATATATATACACACATATACTTATCGATGGAAACTGGGGTTGCTTCCATATCGTGACTATTATAAATAGTGCTGCAATAAACACAAGGGTGCATATATCTTTTTAAATTAGTAGTTTTGGGGGTGACTGCGTGGCTCAGTCGGTTGAGCGGCTGACTTCGGCTCAGGTCATGACCTCACAGTCCGTGAGTTCGAGCCCCACGTCAGGCTCTGTGCTGACAGCTTGGAGCCTAGAGCCTGCTTTGGATTCTGTGCCTCCCTCTCTCTCTGCCCCAACCCACTCGCATTCTATCTCTGTCTCTCTCAAAAATAAATAAACGTTAAAAAAAATTAGTGTTTTTTTTGGGGGGGTAAATTCCCAGTAGTGGAATTACTGGATCATATGATATTTTTATTTTTAATTTGTGGAGGAAACTTCATACTGTTTTCCATAACAGTTGCACCAATTCACACCCTCAGCAACAGTGCATGAGTGTTGCAACGTGAATGGACCTAGAAGGTATTGTGCTAAGTGAAATAAGTCAGACAAAGACAAATACCATATGATTTTACTTATATGTGTAATCTAAAAAACAAGACGAATGGACAAACAAAAAACCAAACAGACTCTTAAATACAGAGAACAAACTGGTGGTTGTCAGAGGAGAAGTGTGTTGGAGGATGGATGAGATGGATAAGAGTGATTAAGAGGTTCAAACATCCGGTTACAAATAAGTCACAGAGATGAAAAGTACAGCATATGGAATATAGTCAATAATATTGTAATAATGTTGTATGATGACAGATAATGACTACACTTTTTTTAAATGTTTATTTATTTTGAAAGAGAATGTGAGTGGGGGAGAGGGGCAGAATTCTAGAGAGGGAGAGAGAATCTTAAGCAGGCTCCATGCTCATCATGCTCAGCCTGATGAGTGGCTCAATCCCACGACCCTGAGCTGAACTCAAGAGTCAGACACTTAAATGACTAAGCCACCGAGGTGCCCCATGATTACACTTATTGTGGTGAGCACTGAGTAATGTATAGAATTGTCAAATAAGTATGTTGTACACCTAAAACTAATATAATGTATGTCAATTACACTTAAATAATTAAAAAAATACAATGAGATGCTAAATCACACCCATTAGGATGGATATAAAAGTAATAATAGTTATTATTAAAGGAAAGTAAGTGTAATTAATAAATAAGCCAAGGGAAATAATTAAAAGAAAACAAGAATGTGTGAGAATTGAAATCCTCATACATGGCTAGAAGAAATATAAAATAGTGCAGCTACTGTAAAAAAAACAGTTTGGCCATTGTTCAAACATAGAATTACCATGTGCTCCACCAAATGAAAAGATTTGTTCAAACAAAATTTGTACTATACTGTTTCTATTAGTCTATTATAATAAACAAGTGATGAGAACAACCCACATATCCATCAGCTGGTGAATAAAGAAACAAACATGCTATATCCATACAATAGAATATTATCCAGCCATGAAAAGGAACCAGATCCTGATACATGCTATAAAATGAACCTTGAAAACAGTATGCTAAGTGAAATGAACTAGACACAAAAAGCCACAAATTGCATGATTCCATTTATATGAAATATTCAGAATAGACAAATCTATAGTGATAAAAAGATTAGTGGTTTCCAGAAATTGGGAGGGAGATGGAATACAGAGTTCCTGCTTAATGGTTACAGAGTTTCTTTTTGGCATATTTAAAATATTTTGGAACTACATAGAGGTAATTATTGCATAACATTGTGAATGTACTAAATGCTACTGTATTGTGCACTTTAAAATTCTTAAAATGGCAAATTTTATGTTATGTGTATTTTCCATAATTTTTGAAAAAGCAAACTCCCTTACCATTATCTACAAAGCCCTATACCATATCTGGTTATTGAACACATCTCTAAACTCTTTTCATACCATTCTGCTCTTACTCATTATACATCAGACACACCAGCCTTCTTTCTGTTCTACAAACAATTGAGGTTTCTCCTTACCTTGGGATCTTTGTTCCTTTGCCTAGAAAATTGCTCCCTCCCTATATTTACACATGACTGCTTCCTTTACCAGACCAAATGTCACATCCTGAGAGTAGGTTTCTTTGGTTACCTTATTTAAATAGAATTTCACCCACTTTACTCCTAGTCACTTTCTATCTCTTTACCCTGTGTATATTCGTCATATCACACATTATATGAAGTTATCTTACCAATTATTTGCATACTTGTTTACCTATTTGCCCCCATTACAATATAACTTTCAAAAGAGTAGAAATTTTATGTGTTTTCTTTTTAAATTGCAATACTCCAAGAATCTAGAATAGTGTCTGGTGCATAGTTGTTTAATAAATAATTATTGAATAAAAAGATATACTTGACACATTAGCTAATTCTCAGAGTTTTTCTCTTCATCACAGTGATTCTAGTGAGAAACCCACACACCAAAAACTATGTCTCCTATAATACCTGGGCAACTATGGTGAGTAAGGTGGTCTGTCACCACAAGTATGCTCTCAAGATTCTGAGTTTCTTATTTTGAGGATTTGACTTGCCTTTTTGTTCCAAACTTAAAGGATCATAACATGAATACTAAAAGTCCTAAAATTATCTAGACTAGTATAGAAAAAAATTCAAGGGATTCTCATGCTGACATCATCATCACCATCATTATCATCATCATAAATATAACAATTTACTTGCCATTACCATGCTAAATATCTTATATAAATAAATTATATAATTTCATCTTTAAAAATAAACCATCCATTAAAAATAAAGACCTCTTGATGCCCTCCCAGCTATGATCCCATTTCTATGCTCCCCTTAACAATAAAAGTCACACAAAGTTGTTTATACTTTTATTTCCAAATGTTCTCCTTAATCTATTTTAACAAGGCCTTTGGCCCTACCACTCTAGTGAAATAGATCTTAAGATCATCAGTTGCCAAATGCTATAGTTATATTTTGGCCCCCATGTTCTTTACTTCTCAAAATCATTCAACACAATTGATCACTCCCTCCACTTAAAACGTTATTTTCACTTGCCTTCTGTGACACTCTTACTTTCCTTCCTTCCTCACTGGCTACACCTTCACTGTTTCCTTTGCTGACTTTTATTCCTCTTCTAACATCTCTAAATATTGGATTTCCCCAGGTATAAGTACTACAAAACTCTTCTTAATAGGCACTCATTCTTAGATGATCTCATTCGGACCCATGGCTTTGAATCCCACCTATATGCTGATGGCCCCCAAATGTATAACTCTAGGTTGGCTCTCTCTCTTGAATTTAAAATTTTTTTAAACATTTATTTATTATGGAGAGACAGAGAGACACAGAGTGGGAGCAAGGGAGGGGTAGAGAGAGGGGGAGACACAGAATCTGAAGTAGGCTCCAGGCTCTGAGTTGTCAGCACAGAGCACAACCCAGGGCTCGAACTCACAAACTGCGAGATCATGACCTGAGCCAAAGTCGGTGCTTAACCAACTGAGCTACCCAGGTGCCCCAAATTTTATACTTGTATATACATCTGTTTACATGATATCTCCACTTGGATGATTAATAGGAGTCTCAAACTAAGCTTATACAAAATAGAGCTCTTGATACACTTCATATCTAAAAACTCGTTCCATTACCAACGGTTTATCCCCTAAATGGTATAAACACTTACACAACTGCTAAAGCTAAGTACATTAAAATACATCTAGAGTCTAGAATAATACATAGCACATAGAAGGGGAGCAAAACATATTAGCTGAATAAATTAATAAAATTAACTAATATAATCCTATAAACTCTTTTTCACCTGATGTAATGGAGCTTAACCCTGCAGAGTATAGAATATAGGAACAGACCTCCTTTTCACTGTAACAACTAGGAAAAAAGGAGATATCTATATATCTATCCATATCTGTATATCCTAACAAGAGAAGAGTCCTTTGTATATGCGTGGAATTTAGCAACCTATTTCCTTCTATGGACATCAGGAAAGTCTGGATATGAAGTAAGGATTGTTTTTGTTGTTGACAGAGACACTCTGCTGAGGGGGAAAATAGCAGCAGAACTTTTACAGCCTAATGGGTTGGCATGACAGGTCAGAATTTGGAGGAGCCTCAAACCCATAGTCAGATTTCATCTTGCTATATACTTTTGCTCAGTGCTGGAATGACATTGGAGGCTAAGAGACTAGACTGGGAATTCAGAGATAGATCCATTGCAGTCTCATGATTTATAGGAGACAAGAGTTTAGGTAACTAAAAAGTTCTCTATTAAAGGGGAAGGATCTGCTTTTAAATTTGGCCCTTGAGACTTTTAGTTAAAACTGAGTGGAACTAAAGCCACAACCCAGCGGCAAGATGGCGGCTTAGGAGGACGCTGGGCTCACCGCACGTCCTGCTGATCACTTAGATTCCATCTACACCTGCCTAAATAACCCAGAAAACCGCCAGAGGATTAGCAGAACAGAGTCGCCAGAGCCAAACGCAGACGAGAGGCCCACGGAAGAGGGTAGGAAGGGCGGCGAGGCGGTGCGCGCTCCACGGACTGGCGGGAGGGAGCCGGGGCGGAGGGGCGGCTCGCCGGCCAAGCAGAGCCCCCGAGTCTGGCTTGCAAAAGCGGAGGGGCCAGGCGGACTGTGTTCCGACAGCAAGCGCGACTTAGCATCTGGGAGGTCATAAATTAACAGTTCTGCTCGGAAAGCGGGAAGGCTGGAGGACAAAGGGAGGGAGAGCTGCTGAGCCCCTTGACAACAGAGCTCAGTTTGGTGGGGAACAAAGGCGCTCGCCAGCGCCATTTCCCCCGCCCATCCCCCAGCCGAAATCCCAAAGGGAACCGGTTCCTGCCAGGGAACTTGCTCAATCCGCGCAAACACCCAACTCTGCGCTTCGGCGGAGCCAAACCTCTGGCAGCGGATCTGACTCCCTCCCGCTGCCACAGGGCCCCTCCTGAAGTGGATCACCTAAGGAGAAGCGATCTAAGCCTGCCCCTCCTGCCCCCGAGCACCTTGCCTACCCATCCCAGCTAATACACCAGATCCCCAGCATCACAAGCCTGGCAGGGTGCAAGTAGCCCAGACGAGCCACACCACCCCACAGTGAATCCCACCCCTAGGAGAGGGGAAGAGAAGGCACACACCAGTCTGACTGTGGCCCCGCCCACCAACTCCAGTTATACACCACAGCACAGGGGAAGTGCCCTGCAGGTCCTCACCACGCCAGGGACTATCCAAAATGACCAAGCGGAAGAACTCCCCTCAGAAGAATCTCCAGGAAATAACAACAGCTAATGAGCTGATCAAAAAGGATTTAAATAATATAACAGAAAGTGAATTTAGAATAATAGTCATAAAATTAATCACTGGGCTTGAAAACAGTATACAGGACAGCAGAGAATCTCTTGCTACAGAGATCAAGGGACTAAGGAACAGTCACGAGGAGCTGAAAAACACTTTAAACGAAATGCATAACAAAATGGAAACCACCACAGCTCGGCTTGAAGAGGCAGAGGAGAGAATAGGTGAACTAGAAGATAAAGTTATGGAAAAAGAGGAAGCTGAGAAAAAGAGAGATAAAAAAATCCAGGAGTATGAGGGGAAAATTAGAGAATTAAGTGATACACTAAAAAGAAATAATATACGCATAATTGGTATCCCAGAGGAGGAAGAGAGAGGGAAAGGTGCTGAAGGGGTACTTGAAGAAATAATAGCTGAGAACTTCCCTGAACTGGGGAAGGAAAAAGGCATTGAAATCCAAGAGGCACAGAGAACTCCCTTCAGACGTAACTTGAATCGATCTTCTGCACGACATATCATAGTGAAACTGGCAAAATACAAGGATAAAGAGAAAATTCTGAAAGCAGCAAGGGGTAAACGTGCCCTCACATATAAAGGGAGACCTATAAGACTCGTGACTGATCTCTCTTTTGAAACTTGGCAGGCCAGAAAGAATTGGCACGAGATTTTCAGGGTGCTAGACAGAAAAAATATGCAGCCAAGAATCCTTTATCCAGCAAGTCTGTCATTTAGAATAGAAGGAGAGATAAAGGTCTTCCCAAACAAACAAAAACTGAAGGAATTTGTCACCACTAAACCAGCCCTACAAGAGATCCTAAGGGGGACCCTGTGAGACAAAGTCCCAGAGACATCACTATAAGCATAAAACATACAGACATCACAATGACTCTAAACCCGTATCTTTCTATAATAACACTGAATGTAAATGGATTAAATGCGCCAACCAAAAGACATAGGGTATCAGAATGGATAAAAAAACAAGACCCATCTATTTGCTGTCTACAAGAGACTCATTTTAGACCTGAGGACACCTTTAGATTGAGAGTGAGGGGATGGAGAACTATTTATCATGCGACTGGAAGCCAAAAGAAAGCTGGAGTAGCCATACTTATATCAGACAAACTAGACTTTAAATTAAAGGCTGTAACAAGAGATGAAGAAGGACATTATATAATAGTTACAGGGTCTACCCATCAGGAAGAGCTAACAATTATAAATGTCTATGCACCGAATACCGGAGCCCCCAAATATATAAAACAATTACTCATAAACATAAGCAACCTTATTGATAAGAATGTGGTAATTGCAGGGGACTTTAATACACCACTTACAGAAATGGATAGATCATCTAGACACATGGTCAATAAAGAAACAAGGGCCCTGAATGAGACATTGGATCAGATGGACTTGACAGATATATTTAGAACTCTGCATCCCAAAGCAACAGAATATACTTTCTTCTCGAGTGCACATGGAACATTCTCCAAGATAGATCATATACTGGGTCACAAAACAGCCCTTCATAAGTTTACAAGAATTGAAATTATACCATGCTTACTTTCAGACCACAATGCTATGAAGCCTGAAATCAACCACAGAAAAAAGTCTGGAAAACCTCCAAAAGCATGGAGGTTAAAGAACACCCTACTAACGAATGAGTGGGTCAACCAGGCAATTAGAGAAGAAATTAAAAAATATATGGAAACAAACGAAAATGAAAATACAACAATCCAAACGCTTTGGGACGCAGCAAAGGCAGTCCTGAGAGGAAAATACATTGCAATCCAGGCCTATCTCAAGAAACAAGAAAAATCCCAAATACAAAATCTAACAGCACACCTAAAGGAACTAGAAGCAGAACAGCAAAGGCAGCCTAAGCCCAGCAGAAGAAGAGAAATAATAAAGATCAGAGCAGAAATAAACAATATAGAAACTAAAAAAACTGTAGAGCAGATCAACGAAACCAAGAGTTGGTTTTTTGAAAAAATAAACAAAATTGACAAACCTCTAGCCAGGCTTCTCAAAAAGAAAAGGGAGATGACCCAAATAGATAAAATCATGAATGAAAATGGAATTATTACAACCAATCCCTCAGAGATACAAACAATTATCAGGGAATACTATGAAAACTTATATGCCAACAAATTGGACAACCTGGAAGAAATGGACAAATTCCTGAACACCCACACTCTTCCAAAACTCAATCAGGAGGAAATAGAAAGCTTGAACAGACCCATAACCAGCGAAGAGATTGAATCGGTTATCAAAAATCTCCCAACAAATAAGAGTCCAGGACCAGATGGCTTCCCAGGGGAGTTCTACCAGACGTTTAAAGCAGAGATAATACCTATCCTTCTCAAGCTATTCCAAGAAATAGAAAGGGAAGGAAAACTTCCAGACTCATTCTAGGAAGCCAGTATTACTTTGATTCCTAAACCAGACAGAGACCCAGTAAAAAAAGAGAACTACAGGCCAATATCCCTGATGAATATGGATGCAAAAATTCTCAATAAGATACTAGCAAATCGAATTCAATGGCATATAAAAAGAATTATTCACCATGATCAAGTGGGATTCATTCCTGGGATGCAGGGCTGGTTCAACATTCGCAAATCAATCAACGTGATACATCACATTAACAAAAAAAGAAGAACCATATGATCCTGTCAATCGATGCAGAAAAGGCCTTCGACAAAATCCAGCACCCTTTCTTAATAAAAACCCTTGAGAAAGTCGGGATAGAAGGAACATACTTAAAGATCATAAAAGCCATTTATGAAAAGCCCACAGCTAACATCATCCTCAACGGGGAAAAACTGAGAGCTTTTTCCCTGAGATCAGGAACACGACAAGGATGCCCACTCTCACCGCTGCTGTTTAACATAGTGCTGGAAGTTCTAGCATCAGCAATCAGACAACAAAAGGAAATAAAAGGCATCAAAATTGGCAAAGATGAAGTCAAGCTTTCGCTTTTTGCAGATGACATGATATTATACATGGAAAATCCGATAGACTCCACCAAAAGTCTGCTAGAACTGATACAGGAATTCAGCAAAGTTGCAGGATACAAAATCAATGTACAGAAATCAGTTGCATTCTTATACACTAACAATGAAGCAACAGAAAGACAAATAAAGAAGCTGATCCCATTCACAATTGCACCAAGAAGCATAAAATACCTAGGAATAAATCTAACCAAAGATGTAAAGGATCTGTATGCTGAAAACTATAGAAAGCTCATGAAGGAAATTGAAGAAGATTTAAAGAAATGGAAAGACATTCCCTGCTCATGGTTTGGAAAAATAAATATTGTCAAAATGTCAATACTACCCAAAGCTATCTACACATTCAATGCAATCCCAATCAAAATTGCACCAGCATTCTTCTCGAAACTAGAACAAGCAATCCTAAAATTCATATGGAACCACAAAAGGCCCCGAATAGCCAAAGGAATTCTGAAGAAGAATACCAAAGCAGGAGGCATCACAATCCCAGACTTTAGCCTCTACTACAAAGCTGTAATCATCAAGACAGCATGGTATTGGCACCAAAACAGACACATAGACCAATGGAATAGAATAGAAACCCCAGAACTAGACCCACAAACATATGGCCAACTCATCTTTGACAAAGCAGGAAAGAACATCCAATGGAAAAAAGACAGTTTCTTTAACAAATGGTGCTGGGAGAACTGGACAGCAACATGCAGAAGGTTGAAACTAGACCACTTTCTCACACCATTCACAAAAATAAACTCAAAATGGATAAAGGACCTAAATGTGAGACAGGAAACCATCAAAACCTTAGAGGAGAAAGCAGGAAAAGACCTCTCTGACCTCAGCCGTAGCAATCTCTTACTCGACACATCCCCAAAGGCAAGGGAACTAAAAGCAAAAGTGAATTACTGGGACCTTATGAAGATAAAAAGCTTCTGCACAGCAAAGGAAACAACCAACAAAACTAAAAGGCAACCAACGGAATGCCAAAAGATATTCGCAAATGACACATCGGACAAAGGGCTAGTATCCAAAATCTATAAAGAGCTCACCAAACTCCACACCCAAAAAACAAATAACCCAGTGAAGAAATGGGCAGAAAACATGAATAGACACTTCTCTAAAGAAGACATCCGGATGGCCAACAGGCACATGAAAAGATGTTCAGCGTCGCTCCTTATCAGGGAAATACAAATCAAAACCACACTCAGGTATCACCTCACGCCAGTCAGAGTGGCCAAAATGAACAAATCAGGAGACTATAGATGCTGGAGAGGATGTGGAGAAACGGGAACCCTCTTGCACTGTTGGTGGGAATGCAAATTGGTGCAGCCGCTCTGGAAAGCAGTGTGGAGGTTCCTCAGAAAATTAAAAATAGACCTACCCTATGACCCAGCAATAGCACTGCTAGGAATTTATCCAAGGGATACAGGAGCACTGATGCATAGGGCCACTTGTACCCCAATGTTCAATAGCAGCACTCTCAACAATAGCCAAATTATGGAAAGAGCCTAAATGTCCATCAACTGATGAATGGATAAAGAAATTGTGGTTTATATACACAATGGAATATTACGTGGCAATGAGAAAAAATGAAATATGGCCTTTTGTAGCAACGTGGATGGAACTGGAGAGTGTGATGCTAAGTGAAATAAGCCATACAGAGAAAGACAGATACCATATGGTTTCACTCTTATGTGGATCCTGAGAAACTTAACAGGAACCCATGGGGGAGGGGAAGGAAAAAAAAAAAAGAGGTTAGAATGGGAGAGAGCCAAAGCATAAGAGACTGTTAAAAACTGAGAACAAACTGAGGGTTGATGGGGGGTGGGAGGGAGGAGAGGGTGGGTGATGGGTATTGAGGAGGGCACCTTTTGGGATGAGCACTGGGTGTTGTATGGAAACCAATTTGTCAATAAATTTCAGAAAAAAAATAATAAAGCCACAACCCAGTGTTACTTAGCTCAATTCTTATTTGGTTTGAGATGATTAGCTCCTTACTCATTTTCCTGACAATAACCATACCCTCTCTTGGAGAAAAAAAAAAAAACATTGACATTAGAATTTATGGTCACTTTATGCACTATGTTCAGCATACAAAATTATGAGACATGAAGAAACAGGAAAATGTGACTCTTAATCAATAGGAAAACAGTCAGTAGAAGTAGACCCACTGGTGATCCATGTGGCTGTACCTCAAAACATTATGCTAAGTGAAAGAAGCCTAACACAAAATATCACATATTGTTTGAGTAAATTATATGAAATACCAGAATAGATACATCCATAAAGACAGAAAGCAAGCTGGTGATTTCCAGAGTCTAGGAGGAGGGAAGAATAGAGGGTAACTGATTAATGGGCATGGGGTTTAATTTTGGGGTGATGAAAATGTTTTGAAACTAGAAGTGGTGGTTGCTCAACACTGTAAGTGCACTAAATACTACTGAACTGGATACTTCAAAATTATTAATTTTATGTGTGTGTATTTCACCTCAATTTAGAAAGTAATTCCTTGAATGGGTTTACTAGCAGGCTGAACACAGCAGAAGAGAGGAATAGTGAATTCGAAGACAGTTCAATAGAAACTATCCAGCTGAAACATAGAGCAAATTATTGAATGAAGAGAAAAAAGCATAAGAAATACGTGGGAAATTGTTGGTCAGTCTCATATATGTGTAATTAGAATCCCAGAATGAGAAGGGCAAAAGAATAAGCCAGAAAAAAATATTCCGTGAGACTGATGATTTCCCAAAAATGTTAAAGACAACCATAGATCCAAGAATCCCAGTAAAGCCCAAGCAGGATAAACAACAAAATCATACCTAGGCATGTAATAGTCCAACTTCTGAACAAAGGATATAGGGCAAAACCTAAAAGCAGACATAGAATGAGGAAGACAAATTGCCTTCAAAGAAGTGAAAATAACAACGTACCCTTCAACACAACACAATCCATGGATGCCAAGATATAGTATAGTCACATATATATATTTTTTTAAATTTTATTTTCAACGTTTATTTATTTTTGGGACAGAGAGAGACAGAGCATGAACGGGGGAGGGGCAGAGAGAGAGGGAGACACAGAATCAAAACAGGCTCCAGGCTCTGAGCCATCGGCCCAGAGCCCGATGCGGGGCTCGAACTCACGGACCGCGAGATCGTGACCTGGCTGAAGTCGGACGCTTAACCGACTGCGCCACCCAGGCGCCCCTATAGTCACATATTTTATGCCAAGATATAATATAGTCACATATTTAAAATACTGTAAGAGAAAAGTGCCACTCTGCTCAAGGAAATATACTTCAAAAACGAAGGTAAAATAAAGATGTTTTTGGACAAATAAAAGTTGTAAGAATTCATTGCATCAGAAATGAACTGTATGAAATACTAATTCCTTCAGGCTGAAGAAAATACTACCTTGAAGAACAGAACTGCAGGAATGAATGAAGAACACCAGAAGGGATATATATGTGGGTAAATATAAAATATTGTTTATTATTTAATGATAATATCAGTGCCTTGCAAAGTTATGTTGTAAGTAGAAGTGAAACATGATAATAGCTAAAAGTATGGGAGCAGATAAATGGACCTTTACTGATACATAAATTTTACATTTATCATGAAGTGGTAAAGTACTAATATAAGGTAGACTGTAATAAATTAAATATACATGATGTAATCTCTAGCTATCTGAAGTGCTCTTTCTCAACCTTCTCACTGCTAACTTTTTACATTTGATAACTCTTTGTTGTGGGGGATTCTCTTGTGTATTGCAAGATGTTTAACAGTATCCCTGGACTCACTCACTCCCTAGATGCCACTAGCATTCTCCCTGCCTGTGTGACAACCAAAAATATCTCCAGACATTGCCAAATGTCCCCTGGGTAGCAAAATCACTCCTAGTTGAGAAATACTGCTCTAGAATAATGACAAAAAATAATAGAAAATGATATAAACAAAATGCTAATAGAGGACTCAAATGAAATAATAATAATGAGAAGCTTGATTAATCCAAAGTAAGGAAGAATAAGAGGAACAAAGAAGTAATGGACAAATAAGACAAACAGAAAACAATAGCAAGGTGGTCAGCTTAAATATTTCATTAATTACATTAATATAAATGAACTAAATGGTATTTACAAGAGACATTTTACATCTAAAGATACAGATAGATCAAGAGTAAAAGGATGGTAAATGAACTACTGGGACCTCATCAAAATAAAAAGCTTCTGCACAGCAAAGGAAACAATCAGCAAAACTAAAAGGCAACCCATAGAATGGGAGAAGATATTTGCAAATGACATATCAGATAAAGGGTTAGTATCCAAAATCTGTAAAGAACTTAATCTTCTGCATGTTGCTGTCCAGCTCTCCCAGCACCATTTGTTAAAGAGACTGTTTTTTTTTTCTATTGGATATTCTTTCCTGCTTTGTCAAAGATTAGTTGGCCATACTTTTGTGGGTCTAATTCTGCAGTTTCTATTCTATTTCATTGGTCTATGTGTCTGTTTTTGTGCCAATACCATACTGTCTTGATGATTACAGCTTTGTAGTAGAGGCTAAAGTCTGGGATTGTGATGCCTCCCGCTTTGGTCTTCTTCAAAATTACTCAGTGAGAAAGAATGAAATATGGCTTTTTGGAGCAATGTGGATGGAACTGGAGAGTGTTATGCTAAGTGAAATAAGTCATACAGAGAAAGACAGATACCATATGTTTTCACTCCTATGTCGATCCTGAGAAACTTAACAGAAGACCATTGGGAAGGGGAAGGAAAAAAAAATGGTTAGAGAGGGAGGGAGCCAAAATATAAGAGACTCTTAAAAACTGAGAACAAACTGAGGGTTGATGGGGGGTGAGAGAGAGGGGAGGGTGGGTGATGGGTATTGAGGAGGGCACCTCTTGGGATGAGCACTGGGTGTTGTATGAAAACCAATTTGACAATAAATTTCATATTAAAAAAAAAGAACTTATCAAACTCAACACCCAAAAAACAAATAATCCAGTGAAGAAATGTGCAAAAGACATGAATAGACACTTCTCCAAAGAAGACAACCAGATGGCCAACTGACACATGAAAAAATGCTCAACATCACTGATCATCAGGGAAATACAAATCAAAACTGCAATGAGATACCACCTTACACCTGTCAGAATGGCTAACATTAACAACTCAGGCAACAACAGATGTTGGCGAGGATGCGGAGACAGAGGATCTCTTTTGCATTGTTGGTGGGAATGCAAGCTGGTTGCAGCCACTCTAGAAAAAAGTATGGAGGTTTCTTAAAAAACTAAAAATAGAACTACCCTATGACCCAGCAATTGCACTACTAGGCATTTATCCAAGGGATACAGGTGTGCTGTTTCAAAGGGACACATGCACCCCCATGTTTATAACAGCACTATCAACAATAGCCAAAGTATGGAAAGAGCCCAAATGTCCATTGATGGATGAATGGATAAAGAAGATGTGGCATACACACACACACACACACACACACAATGGAGTATTACTCGGCAATCAAAAAGAATGAAATCTTGCCATTTGCAACTACATGGATGGAACTGGAGGGTATTATGCTAAGTGAAATTAGTCAGTCAGAGAAAGACAAAAATCATATGACTTCACGCATATGAGGACTTTAAGATACAAAACAGATAAACATAAGGGAAGGGAAACAAAAATAATATAAAAACAGGGAGTGGGGACAAAACAGAAGAGACTCATAAATATGGAGAACAAACTGAGGGTTACTGGAGGGGTTGTGGGAGTGGGGATGGGCTAAATAGGTAAGGGGTACTAAGGAATCTACTCGTGAAATCATTGTTGCACTATATGCTAAATTGGATATAAATTTTAAAAAATAAAATTAAAAAAATAAAATCTTAAAAAAAATAAAAATAGAGCCAAAGAATCATAAAAAAAGAGTAAAAGAATGGAAAATATAGCATGGAAACACTAACAACAACAAAGCTGTCATGGTTATACTAACATCAGATTAAGTAGTCTGTTTTTTATTTCAGAGAGAGAGAGAGAGAGAGATCACACAGAGGTGAGGGAGAGGGGGAGAGGGGCAGAGGGAACAAGAGAAAGAATCTTAAGCAAGGTCCACACTCAGCACAGAGCTCAATGTGGGGCACAATCCCACAACCCTGGGATAATGACCTGAGCCAAAATCAAGAGTTGGAGGCTCAACCAACTGACTCACCCAGGTGTCCTCAGATTAAGTAGTCTTTAAGGCAAGAAGTATTACTGGAGGTAAAGCACATTTCATAATGACAAAAAGATCAATTCAAAAGGAAAGCAATAGTCCTTATACTATGAGGTAGATACTATTTTTTAATTCCAATTGTTACAGATGAGGAAATCAAGTCACAGTAACATTATGGGACTTACACAAGTAGTAAATAATGGATCCAGAACAAGTTTATGCTTCTAAATACTATACAGTATTCTTTGGGAAAAAAGACCATTTCTCTTCATGATTGAAATTAAATGATTGTAGTACACAAGGAACAATGACCCTTTTCTATATTTCTTCAGGGAAGCAGGGCAATTTCTCCACAAAAGCATTAATTATTTAAATGTAATCTTCAACTAGAATGAGGCCTTTTCATGTCCTTTCAGTCGTGAAGGTAACAGAAAATCATTCTATGAGACCATACCCTAAGAGTAAACTTTCGTTCAGCACAGCTGTGGTATAGCATCCTCATAGAATATTTCAAGCTACTTCCAAGAATCAAGTCAAATCACCTCTTTTTAGATTGCTATAAAACAAAGTGGAAATGTTCTTTTTCCATTACTGCTTCAACTGCTTCAACAAAGCAAGTCTTATATTCCTGGGGGAAGCATAGAAAGGATATGAGTAAAATTTAATTTTGTCAGTAAATAAAAAAGAAAATTTCCAGTAAGTCATATTCCTCTATTCTCTGGGAAATAACATTTTCAGTGTCTGATTCTCCTGAAAACGGCTCTGGACAGGTCGGTAATCCCACTAGTCTGCAAGGAGCCATTTGATCTTTGACATAATTTTTCTACTTTAAAAAATATGTCATTAGTTATCTTATTATAAGACTAATACATACTGGAAAGGGAAAAATGGTAAATTTTAATGTGGAGAACCTTGGGAAACACATCCATAACCAAGTGATCAAGGTTATCATCAGCAATGGTAAGTCATGTTGATTTATGTACTCCTGATATGATGCAAAAAGAACACATCACTTCTCTGGTATTTTTCCCAAAAACTCATAACCCTAAATGTAATCATGAGTAAAATATCAGATAAATACAAATTGAGGGACATTCTACAAAATACCTGACCAGTACTCCTCAAAACTGTCAAGGTCATGAAAAACAAGGAAAGAAACTGTCACAGACGAGAGGAGACTAAGAAGACATGACAACTAAATGCAGTGTGGTGTACTGGCTTGGACCCTGCAAATGAAAAATTGAATGAATGGGGGGAAAGTGGCAAAACATGATTAAAGTCTGCAACTTAGTTAATATTTTACCAATGTTGGTTTCTTAGTTTTGACAAATATGCCACAGTAATGTAAGACGATAGCATTGAGAGAAACTGAAGCTATGTATTATTTTTGCAACTTTTCTATAAATCTAAAACTATTCCAAAATAAAAAGACTTATTTTATTTTATTTTTTTTGAATTTTATTTTTTTAACATTTTAAACATTTTAATTGTTTTTAATATATGAAATTTATTGTCAAATTGGTTTCCATACAACACCCAGTGCTTATCCCAAAATATGCCCTCTTTAATGCCCATCACCTACCCTTCCCTCCCTCCCACCCCCCATCAACCCTCAGTTTGTTCTCAGTTTTTAACAGTCTCTTATGCTTTGGCTCTCACCCACTCTAACCTCCTTTTTTTTTCCTTCCCCTCCCCCATGGGTTTCTGTTAAGTTTCTCAGGATCCACATAAGAGTGAAAACATATGGTATCTGTCTTTCTCTGTATGGCTTATTTCACTTACCATCACACTCTCCAGTTCCATCCACGTTGCTACAAAGGGCCATATTTCATTCTTTCTCATTGCCACGTAGTATTCCATTGTGTATATAAACATTTTCTTTATCTGTTCATCAGTTGATGGACATTTAGGTTCTTTCCATGATTTGGCTATTGTTGAGAGTGCTGCTATAAACATTGGGGTACAAGTGCCCCTATGCATCAGTACTCCTGTATCCCTACAGTAAATACCTAGCAGTGCTATTGCTGGGTCATACGGTAGGTCTATTTTTAATTGTTTGAGGAACCTCCACACTGTTTTCCAGAGCGGCTGTACCAGTTTGCATTCCCACCAAAAGTGCAAGAAGGTTCCCGTTTTTCCACATCCTCGCCAGCATCAATAGTCTCCTGATTTGTTCATTTTGGCCACTCTGACTGGCATGAGGTGATATCTGAGTGTGGTTTTGATTTGTATTTCCCTGATGAGGAGCGACGTTGAGCATCTTTTCACGTGCCTGTTGGCCATCTGGATGTCTTCTTTAGAGAAGTGTCTATTCATGTTTTCTGTCCATTCCTTCACTGGATTGTTTGTTTTTTGGGTGTGGAGTTTGGTGAGCTCTTTATAGATTTTGGATACTACCCTTTGTCCGATATGTCATTTGCAAATATCTTTTCCCATTCCGTTGGTTGCCTTTTAGTTTTGTTGATTGTTTCCTTTGCTGTGCAGAAGCTTTTTATCTTCATGAGGTCCCAGTAGTTCATTTTTGCTTTTAATTCCCTTGCCCTCGGGGATGTGTCAAGTAAGAAATTGCTGCGGCTGAGGTAAGAGAGGTCTTTTCCTGCTTTCTTCTCTAGTGTTTTGATGGATTCCTGTCTCACATTCAGGTCCTTTATCCATTTTGAGTTTATTTTTGTGAATGGTGTAAGAAAGTGGTCTAGTTTCATTCTTCTGCATGTTGCTGTCCAGTTCTCCCAGCACCATTTGTTAAAGACACTGTCTTTTTTCCATTGGATATTCTTTCCAGCTTTGTCAAAGATTATTTAGCCATACTTTTGTGGGTCTAGTTCTGGGGCTTCTATTCTATTCCATTGGTCTCTGTGTCTGTTTTTGTGCCAATACCATGCTGTCTTGATGATGACAGCTTTGTAGTAGAGGCTAAAGTCTGGGATTGTGATGCCTCCTGCTTTGGTCTTCTTCTTCAAAATGACTTTGGCTATTTGGGGCCTTTTGTGGCTCCATATGAATTGTAGGATTGCTTGTTCTAGCTTCGAGAAGAATGCTGGTGCAATTTTGATTGGGATTGCATTGAATATGTAGATAGCTTTGGGTAGTATTGACATTTTAACAATATTTATTCTTCCAACCCATGAGCACAGAATGTTTTTCCATTTCTTTATATCTTCTTCAATTTCCTTCGTGAGCTTTCTATCGTTTTTAGCATACAGATCTTTTACATCTTTGGTTAGATTTATTCCTAGGTATTTTATGCTTCTTGGTGCAATTGTGAATGGGATCAGTTTCTTTATTTGTCTTTCTGTTGCTTCATTATTAGTGGATAAGAATGCAACTGATTTCTGTACATTGATTTTGTATCCTGCGACTTTGCTGAATTCATGTATCAGTTCTAGCAGACTTTTGGTGGAGTCTTTCAGATTTTCCATGTATAATATCATGTCATCTGCAAAAAGTGAAAGCTTGACTTCATCTTTGCCAATTTTGATGCCTTGGATTTCCTTTTGTTGTCTGATTGCTGATGCTAGTACTTCCAACACTATATTGGACAACAGAGGTGAGAGTGGACATCCCTGTCGTGTTCCTGATCTCAGGGGGAAAGCTCTCAGTTTTTCTCCATTGAGGATGATATTAGCTGTGGGCTTTTCATAAATGGCTTTTATGATCTTTAAGTATGTTCCTTCTATCCCAACTTTCTCAAAGGTTTTTATTACAAAAGGGTGCTGAATTTTGTCGAAGGCCTTTTCTGCATCGATTGACAGGATCATATGGTTCTTCTCTTTTTTTTTTGTTAATGTGATGTATCACGTTGATTGATTTGCGAATGTTGAACCAGCCCTGCATCCCAGGAATGAATCCCACGTGATCATGGTGAATAATTCTTTTTATATGCTGTTGAATTCGATTTGCTAGTATCTTATTGAGAATTTTTGCATTCATATTCATCAGGGATATTGGCCTGTAGTTCTCTTTTTTGACTGGGTCTCTGTCTGGTTTAGGAACCAAAGTAATACTGGCTTCATAGAATGAGTCTGGAAGTTTTCCTTCCCTTTCTATTTTTTGGAATAGCTTGAGAAGGATACATATTATCTCTGCTTTACATGTCTGGTAGAATTCCCCTGGGAAGCCATCTGGTCCTGGACTCTTATTTGTTGGGAGATTTTTGATAACTGATTCAATTTCTTCACTGGTTATGGGTCTGTTCAAGCTTTCTATTTCCTCCAGTTTGAGTTTTGGAAGTGTGTGGGTGTTTAGGAATTTGTCCATTTCTTCCAGGTTGTCCAGTTTGTTGGCATATAATTTTTCATAGTATTCCCTGATAATTGTTTGTATCTCTGAGGGATTGGTTGTAATAATTCCATTTTCATTCACAATTTTATCTATTTGGGTCATCTCCCTTTTCTTTTTGAGAAGCCTGGCTAGAGGTTTGTCAATTTTGTTTATTTTTTCAAAAAACCAACTCTTGGTTTCGTTGATCTGCTCTCCAGTTTTTTTAGATTCTATACTGTTTATTTCTGCTCTGATCTTTATTATTTCTCTTCTTCTGCTGGGTTTAGGCTGCCTCTGCTGTTCTGCTTCTATTTCCTTTAGGTGTGCTGTTAGATTTTGTATTTGGGATTTTTCTTGTTTCAGGGGATAGGCCTGGATTGCAATGTATTTTCCTCTCAGGACTGCCTTCACTGCATCCCAAAGCGTTTGGATTGTTGTATTTTCATTTTCATTTGTTTCCATATATTTTTAAATTTCTTCTGTAATTGCCTGGTTGACCCTTTCATTCTTTAGTAGGGTGTTCTCTAACCTCCATGCTTTTGGAGGTTTTCCAGACTTTTTCCGGTGGTTGATTTCAAGCTTCATTGCATTTTGGTCCGAAAGTATGCATGGTATGATCTCAATTCTTGTATACTTATGAAGGGCTGTTTTGTGACCCAGTACGTGATCTATCTTGGAGAATGTTCCATGTGAACTCGAGAAGAAAGTATATTCTGTTGCTTTGGGATGCAGAGTTCTAAATACATTCGTCATGTCTATCTGATCCAATGTATCATTCAGGGCCCTTGTTTCTTTATTGACCATGTGTCTAGATGATCTATCCATTGTTGTAAGTGGGGTATTAAAGCCCCCTGAAATTACCACATTCTTGTCAAAAAGGTTGCTTATGTTCGTAATTGTTTTATATATTTGGGAGCTTCCGTATTCGGTGCATAGACATTTATAATTTTTAGTTCTTCTTGATGGATAGACTCTGTAATTATTATATAATGCCCTTCTTTATCTCTTGTTACAGCCTTTAATTTAAAGTCTAGTTTGTCTGATATAAGTATGGCTACTCCAGCTCTCTTTTGACTTCCAGTAGCATGATAAATAATTCTCCATCCCCCTCACTTTCAATCTGAAAGTGTCCTCAGGTCTAAAATGAGTCTCTTGTAGACAGCAAATAGATGGGTCTTGTTTTTTTATCCATTCTGATACCCTATGCCTCCGGTTGGCGCGTTTAGTCCATTTACGTTCAGTGTTATTATAGAAAGATATGGGTTTAGAGTCATTGTGATGCTTGTAGGTTTCATGCTTGTAGCGATGTCTCTGGTACTTTGTCTCACAGAGTCCCCCTTAGGATCTCTTGTAGGGCTGGTTTAGTGGTGATGTCTTCCTTCAGTTTTTGTTTGTTTGGGAAGACCTTTATCTCTCCTTCTATTCTAAATGACAGATTTGCTGGATAGAGGATTCTCGGCTGCATATTTTTTCTGTTCATCACATTGAAGATTTCCTGCTATTCCTTTCTGGACTCCCAAGTTTCAGTAGAGAGATCCTTCATGAGTCTTATCGGTCTCCCTTTATATGTTAGAGCACGTTTATCCCTCGCTGCTTTCAGAATTTTCTCTTTATCCTTGTATTTTGCCAGTTTCATTATGATATGTCATGCAGAAGATCGTTTCAAATTATGTCTGAAGGGAGTTCTCTGTGCCTCTTGGGTTTCAATGCCTTTTTCCTTCCCCAGATCAGGGAAGTTCTCAGCTATTATTTCTTCAAGTATACCTTCAGCACCTTTCCCTCTCTCTTCCTCCTCTGGAATACCAATTGTGCATAGATTATTTCTCTTTCGTGCATCCCTTAGTTCTCTAATTTTCCTCTCATACTCCTGGATTTTTTTATCTTTCTTTTTCTCAGCTTCTTCTTTTTCCATAATTTTATCTTCTAGTTCACCTGTTCTCTCCTCTGCCTCTTCCATGCGAGCTGTGGTCGTCTCCATTTTATTTTGCAGCTCATTAATAGCATTTTTTAGCTCCTCCTGGCTGTTCTTTAGTCCCTTGATCTCTGTAGCAATAGATTCTCTGCTGTCCTGTATACTGTTTTCAAGCCCAGCAATTATTTTTATGACTATTATTCTAAATTCACTTTCTGTTATATTGTTTAAATCGTTTTTGACCAATTCGTTAGCTGTCGTTATTTCCTGGAGGTTTTTTTGAGGGGAATTCTTCCGTTTCGTCATTTTGGATAGTCTCCGGAGTGGTGCGGAACAGCGGGGCACTTCCCCCTGCTGTCTTGAGTAACTTGTGTTGGTGGGTGGGGCCGCAGTCAGACCTGATGTCTGCCCTCAGCCCACTGCTGGGGCCACAGTCAGATTGGTGTGTACCTTCTCTTCCCCTCTCCTAGGGGTGGGATTCACTGTGGGGTGGTGTGGCCCATCTGGGCTACTTGCACACTGCCAGGCTTGTGGTGCTGGGGATCTGGCATATTAGCTTGGGTGGATCAGCAAGGTCCACAGGGGTGGGAGGGGCAGGCTCAGCTCGCTTTTCCTTTGGAGACCCCCTTCGGGAGGGGCCCTGTGGCACCGGGAGTGAGTCAGACCCGCTGGAGGGATGGATCCGCAGAAGCACAGCATTGGGTGTTTGCTCGGTGCAAGCAAGTTCGGTGATGGGAACTGGTTCCCTTTGGGATTTTGGCTGGGGGATGGGCGAGGGAGATGGCCCTGGTGAGCCCTTTTGTTCCCCACCAAGCTGAGCTCTGTCGTCTGGGGCTCAACAACTCTCCCTCCCGTTGTTCTCCAGCCCTCCCGCTCTCTGAGCAGAGCTGTTAACTTATAACCTTCCAGATGTTAAGTCCCGCTTGCTGTCGGAACACACTCCGTCTGGCCCCTCCGCTTTTGCAAGCCAGACTCGGGGGCTCTGCTTGGCCTCCGGACGCCCCTGCGCCCTGGCTCCCTCCCGCCAGTCTGTGTAGCGTGCACCGCCTTTCCGCCCTTCCTACCCTCTTCCGTGGGCCTCTCGTCTGTGCTTGGCTCCAGAGAATCTGTTCTGCTGGTCTTCTGGCAGTTTTCTGGGTTATTTAGGCAGGTGTAGGTGGAATCTGAGTGATCAGCAGGACGCGGTGACCCCAGCGTCCTCCTATGCCGCCATCTTCCCTCACAGGGAAAATTTTTCTGAAAAACTCAGGAATTCCAGGCCATCTCGGGATGCTGCCAGCAAGTGCATTTCCTGAAGACCACAGACCTAAAAGGACTTATTTTAAAAATGTCATACATAATTGTGGTGGAAAGAAAAAAACGAAATGAAAGAATAAAGACAGGAAATAAAGATATGGAAGCAAGGAGGGAAGGAAGGAAACATTAAATAATAAATGTAAAAAGTAAATAATTTGTTTAAATTTTCCAGAAGTAAACTAACGGTGTTTAGCATCTTTTCATGTACTTGATTGTCCTCCATATATATCCTCTTTGGTGAAGTTCAAGTTTTTTGCTTATTTATAAAATTGGATTGTTGATTTTCTTCCGGTTGTGTTTTTTTAGACTGCATTTATATATACAGAAAAAAAAGGAAATATAGTATAAGAAGGTTTCAAATACCCCACCTAATTTTCCCTATTATTAACATCTTACATTGGTTTGTTACATTTGCTACAATTAATGAACGATGTTGATATATTAAATTCACACTTCATTCAGATGCCTTTAGTTTTTACCTAATGTCTTTTTCCTGTTCCAGGATCCCATTCAGGATACACTTTACATTTAGTCATCATGTCTCCTTAGATTCCTCTTGGCTGTGACAATTTCTTACACATTCCTTGTTTTCAATGACCTTAGTAGTTTTGAGGTGTACTGGTCAGGTATTTTGTAGATTAACCTTCAACTTATTTTTTTTTAATTCTTCTTACAATTAGAATGGAATCTGGGGAGGAAGACCAAAGAGGTAAAGTGCCATTTCATCACATCACATCAAGGGTACATAATATAAGCAGGGCTTATCAATGTTGATGCTAGTCTTGATCACTTTCTATTGAGTTTTAACAACTCTATATGAGTCCTTTGCCACATGTGTGATTTGCAAATATTTTCTTCCAAACTTTAGCTTGCCTTTTGATTTTCTTTACATTGTCTTTTATCAGAAAAATTTTCAGTTTTGATGAACTTGAATATATCAGTATTTTCTCATATGGATCTTACTTTTGTTATCATGTCTAAGAACTCTTTGTCCAACCCAGGTTATGAAATCCAACCATACTTTCTTCTAGAATTCTCATATTTTTACAGTTTACATTAAGATCTATGACACATTTTGAGATATATTTTGTATAAGGTGAATAAAGGTGTTATAGTTTTCAGCATATAGCTTCTGTACATATTTTCTCTATTGTTTTTCTAATTTCAATTTCATTTATCTCTGCTCCAATATTTATTATTTCCTTCCTTCTGCTAGTTTTGGATTTAGTTTACTCTTCTTTTTCTAGTTACTTAAGGTGTGTAATTAGGTTATTAATTTGAGGTCTGTCTTCAATTTTTGATGTAGATGTTTACAGTTATAAATTTTCTTCTAAGTACTACTTTCACTGCATCCCACAAGTTTATTATGTTGTGTTTTCATGTTTACTCACCTCAAGCTGTTCCCTAATTTCCCTTGTGATTTATCCTTTGACTCATTGTTTGTAAGAGTGTGGTTTTAAATTTATGCATATTTATGAGTGTTCTAATTTTCTGGCTTTATTCCATTATAATTAGAAAATATACTTTCTGTGATCTCAATTTTTTTAATTTATTGAGACACTTTCCGTGGCCTGATATATGGTCTATTATGGAGAATGTTTCATTTGCAGTTGAGAAGCATGCAAATTCTGTCTTTATATTAGTAAAATGTTCTGTATATGTTTGTTAGGTTTAATTGGTTAACAGTGTTGTACAAGTCTTCTATTTTCTTATTCTGTCTGATTGTTCTATCCACTATTGAAAGTAGGGTATTAAAGCTTCCAACTATTATTGTAGATTGTCTATTTCTTTCTTCAGTCTATCAATGTTTGCTTCATATTTGGGGGGCTCTGCTTTTAGGTACATATATGCTTATAATTATTGTATTTTCTTGAATTATAAAAACTTCTATCAATATATAATGTCCTTCTTTGTGTCTTATTACCTTTTATTACCTAAATGCTATTTTGTCTGATGATGATATAGGTATCCTGGCTCTCTTATGGTTACTATCTGTATATCTTTTTACATCATTTTTGTGTCTCTGTATCTCAAGTGAGTCTCTTTTAAACAGCATTTAGATGGATCATGTATTTCTTCCCAATCTTAAACTATTTTCTTTCTAATTGAAGAATTTAATCTATTTACATTTAAAGTAATTACTGATAAGGAAGAACTTCTGTTATCTAGCTATTTGTTTTCTGTATATCTTATATGTTCTTTGTTCTCTAATTCTTTCACTGCCCTTTTTTCATATTTAGTTAATGTTTTCTAGTGCACCATTTTATTCCCTTGTTTGCTTTGCTGTATACTTTTTAGTTATGTTCTTAGTAGTTATCTTGGGGATTCCAGTAAACATCCTAAAGTTATAACAACCCAGTTTTAATAATACAAATTTAGTTTCAATAGTATAAAAACACTCCACTCCTATATGTCTCTACCTTATCCCTTTATATTATTGTTGCCACAAATCATATATTCATACACTGTGCCTATTAATGTAAATTTCTAAATATTGATTTATGCATTTGTCTTTTTTTTTAAAAGGTAATTTTCAACGTTTATTTATTTTTGGGACAGAGAGAGACAGAGCATGAACGGGGGAGGGGCAGAGAGAGAGGGAGACACAGAATCGGAAACAGGCTCCAGGCTCTGAGCCATCAGCCCAGAGCCCGACGCGGGGCTCGAACTCCCAGACCGCGAGATCGTGACCTGGCTGAAGTCGGACGCTCAACCGACTGCGCCACCCAGGCACCCCTATGCATTTGTCTTTTAATGACACAGGAAAAAATAGAGGAGATACAAACTATAAATGCAGTAATAATAGCTTTTCTATTTACCTGAGTAGTTGCCTTTACCAGTGTTCTTTATTTTTTCATGTGACGTTAAGTTATTGTCTTAACATCAGTGTTGACATCATTAACATCATTTTTAAAATGTCAATCTTATTAATTAAGAACTATTTATCAGTTAGGGTGCTTTAGAGGGCAATATATTAGTTTCCTAGTGCTGTCATATCAATGTACCACAAACTAGGTGACTTAAACAATGAAAATTTGTTTTCTCACAGTCTAGGAGGCTAGAAGTCCAAGACCAAGGTGTTGGTAGGGTTGGTTTCTTCTGAGGCCTCTTTCCTTGGCTGGTAGATAACCAACTTCTCCCTGTGTTTTCATGTAGTCTTCCCTCTGTATATGTGTGTGTCAAAATTTCCTCTTCTTATAATGACATGAATCATATTGGATTAGGGCCCACGTGAAAGATCTAATTTTCACTTAATTACCTCTTTAAAGACCCTATCTCCAAATTCAGTCTCAGTCTGAGGTAGTGGGGGTTAGGACTTCAATATACAAATTTCAGGTGGGGGAGACACAATTCATCCAATAACAGGAAATAACATAATGACCCATCTAAAGTGTCTTAAACAATAAGTGCATTTATTATCTCACATAACAGAAAGTACAGATATATGATGGTCCCTGGGGTGGTGCACTGTTTCAATGGATTCATCAAGGATTCAGTTTCTCTCCATCTTTAAGCTTTGCCATCCTCAAGTTTATCAGTGATATCTTCCTTCATGATTGCAAGAATGTTACAGCAGTTCTACCCATCATATGCAGACATAACCACTTTCAAAAAAGAAGAAAAGTGTTTTCCCCAAAGCACCAATTTTTATAGGAGTGAATATTTACTAAAAACCTCATCAAAACTGAATCACATGCTCATTACCTATCTGCAAAGGAAGCTAGAAAAATGGGTATCTGGAGTTTTACATATACACCACTTATACATATACACTTACATATAGTTGATGATACTTCTGCCACCAAAGGATGGAAGTAGTAGTTGTTGAATAGGAAGCTGACATAGTCTGACAAAAACTTGCAGAAAACAAATGATCCACAAAACATTTCTTTCCATCTGAAACTTTTATAATGTACTGTTATCACTAATAAGTATTATACTGAAACTTCCAATGGTAGGCTAAATTAGACAGTTTGAGGTATTTCCTTTTTTAAAATGCAGTATAAAACTTCAAGCAGTGTATTTCCACCAGAATGTTATCCTTATATATGAATTTGCATCCATTTGATGAAATCATGTTAGAGCTCGACTCCAACACATTTCCCCCATTTTAACCAGAAATTAGAACAAATGCTACAGTGTCTAAGTTGTATCCAATTTTTGAAAAGTAAAGGCTAGATCCTTTGACAATTTCCTCAACTATTTCTTGGTTGTAGAGTGACTTAGTAAGATACATTTTATTAAAACTAACAACCAGTTGTTTCATACTGGGCAGTTCCATCGGGCTGAGAGGGGTGTGTGTGTGTGTGTGTGTGTGTGTATTTAAAAAAACACATTTTTGTTCTGAAATATCAATGAAGATCACATAGGGTTTTATTATCTCAAATTTCCACAGAAGGATATTAGTGGTGCCACCACTTTCATGCTTTAGCCTTCGGGTTATCCAGGACCTACACTTATTTTTCCTATTTCAGCTACTGCCTTCAAAAAATTATCAGTGGCTCTTTTATCAATTACACCAAATTTATAAACCAGATGGCCAGTAGTGGTAGACTTGACAAAGCCTATATGCCACTGGCTATTATACTGATGGGGGGCAGATTACCTTTTCCCATTTTGGCTTGAGTATAGTGATGGTTTTCACAACCTTCTTCTGGCATTATCCCATTGCCCTACACCATGTTTCTATCCTGGAGGTGAATACTCCCTGGTCTTTTAAATTAAATCTAGAATTTTATTTATTATTTTTATTTTTTTGGTTTTTAATTTTTATTTAAACTCCAGTTAGTTAACATACAATGTAATATTAGTTTTAGGTGTATGATTTAGTGTATGATTCAACACTTCCATACAACACCCAGCCTAGTGCTCATCACAACAGATGCATTCCTTAATCCCCATCACCTATTTAACCTATCACCCCACCTCACCTCTGGTAACCATCAGTTTGTTCTCTATAGTTAAGAGTCTGTTTCGTGGTTTGCCTCTCTCTTTTTTCCTCTATTATCATTTATTTTATTTCCTAAATTCTACATATGGGTGAAATCACATGGTGATTGTCTTTCTCTGACTGACTTATTTTGCTTCACATAATACTATTTTTTTTGTTCCATCCATGCCATTGCAAATGGCAAGATTTCATTCTTTTTTATTGCTGAGTAATATTCTATTGTGTGTGTGTGTGTGTGTGTGTGTGTGTGTGTGTGTATATATATATATATATCACATTTTTATCCATTCATCAGTCAATTGACATTTTTACTCTTTCCACAATTTTAAATCCAGAATTTTAATTAAGAGGACCTATTAATATCTAAAGAGAGAATGGTGAGATTGAGGAGGAAGTTCTGAGTCTAGAATTTTCTCCCTCTGTGAATAGGATGTGGGCTGTGCTCAAGGTGATAAACATAAGATAAAGTTACAGGAATATTTTCTCATATAAGAAGCTATTTAGAAAGATTGAAAAGTAGATATTTAGAGTGCATACTCTGCAGTGAGGAAGAAGATAGTGGAGTAGGAGGATCCTAAGTTCAGTTTGCCCCATAGATACAACTAAATATACACCAACATCAGTGTAAATAACCCAGAAAATGACCCAAAGACTGGCAGAACAGGCTCTCCACAGATAAATGTAGAGAAGAGGCCACATTAAAGAATGTAGGAAAGGCAAAGAAACAATTGGGAGCTAAAAGTACCCATGGGACTGTCCACAGGAGGGAGGGATGTGTTAGGCACAGAGAGGGGAAATGAACACACCACCACACCAGGCACATCAGACATGGAGGACCTGCACAGGGAAGACAAATCTTCATAACATTCGGCTTTGAAAACCAGAGGGTTCTGGCTTTGTGAGTTCTTATAATTAGTGGGGCTTAACACCTGAAACTTTAAAAAATCATCAGGCTGGGCCCTAGGACAGCCTGGAAGGTGGTAGAAAACTATGTCCCCACCCTTAAAGAGACAACACAACAAACGGTCTCACAAAGGTACAACATAGAAGCAGCAGTTTGAAAAATGCCTGGGGTATACGGGGCAGAGATTTATTTACTGATCTCAGATCATGTGTTGAAGGAGGAGGGATCTTTGGAAGACTTCTCCGGGAACAAAAGAGCTGACGAGTGACGTTTCCATCCTCCGACTCAACACTCTCCACCTAGCTTGCTAACGGTGCACTCCACCTCTGCCTATTTCTGTGGCTCTGCCCCCTCCAACTTGGCCCACATTGGCAGAAGTTTCCCAGGCAGCTGCACATCCCTTCCCATAGTGGACCAATGTAGACCTTGCTCACACCACACACCTTGCCTCCAGCTTCTCCTGCAGACCTGCTTTCTCCAATACACCCTTGGCTGGATCCCATCCAAAGTGGTGCAAGAAGCCTGGCAGTGAGCAAGCAACCCTGGCAGGGGCCAGCACCACTCCAAAGTGACTCTTTTCCCAGAAAGAGGGGAAGATAACGCACACACCAGTACAACTGTGGCCCCAGCAGTGGACTGGGGGCAGACATTGGGTCTGACTATAGGTCCCATCCATCAATGAAAGCTTCTCAGGGGACAACACAGAGAAAGTTCTCTGTATTTCAGTGGTACTGCATCTCTGACAAGTACATAGTCTGACTCAACCAGCCCAAGGTGGCCCCAGACTGATGCCCTAACAACAGAGATACCAAATCCTGCCCACAACAAACAAAGAGAGTCATTGCAGATGACTGGACTGAAAGCAAAAGTGGCTCAGCCACAAAAGTAGGGTGCATGCAACACACATAGGAGACACTCCTGAAAGCACTAAGTTCTGGCAAACAGGGGACATTGCACTGCAGGGTACTATGAGACCTCTTCTTCATAAGGCCACTACTTTAAAGAGCAGGATATGTAGTCAACCTTCCTAAAACATAATTATACAAAATGAAGAGACAGAAGAATATGTTCCAAATGAAAGAATAGGACAAAACTACAGCAAGAGACCTAAGCAAAATGGAGATAAGTAATATGACTGATACAACATTTAAAGTAATGGTCATAATGATACTCACTGGACTTGAGAAAACAGTGAGACTTCAGTGCGACCCTCAACAAAGAGATAGTAAACATAAAAAAGAACCAATTGGAGATGAAGAACTCAATAACTGAATTAAAATTTCAGTACATGGAATAAATAGCAGACCAGAGGAAGCAGAAGAGCAAATCAGTGACCTGGAGGACAGAGTAATGGAAAGTAATCAAGCTGAACAGGAGATAGGAAAATACAATAACAAAAATGAAAATAGACCAAGGGAGCTCACAGTATAAACTATAATAACATTCACATTATAAGGATCCCAGAAGAAGAGAGATAAGGGGGCAGAAAATCTGAAGAGACTGTAGCTGAAAACTTCTTAAATCTGGGGAAGAAAACAGAAATTCAGTTCCAGGAGGCACAGAGAGTAACATAGTAATTAAAATGGCAAAAACTAGTGATAGAGAATTTTAAAAGCATCAAGAGAAAAGAAAACAATTGCATACAAGGGGAACCCCATAAGGCTATGAGCTGATTGTTCGGCAGAAACTTTGCAGGCCACAAGACATTGGCATGATATATTCAAAGTGCTGAAAGAAAAAAAACCTGCAACCAAAAATACTCTTATCATTCAGAATAGAAGCAGAGATAAAGAGTTTCCCAGACAAAAGCTAAAGGAATTCATCACCACTAAACCAGCCCTACAAGAAATGTTAAAGGAGACTCTTTGGGTGAAAAGGAAAAACCATAAATAGGAGTATGAAAAGTAGGAATCACAAAAGCAGTAAAATTAAGTATATCTATAAAAGTCTTTCAAGAGATTCACAAAATAAAAGGATGTAAACTATGACACCATATACCTAAAACTTGGGGGGAGGGAGAGGAGTAAAGAATGGGTTCAAACATAAAAGTGCAGACTGTAGGGGCACCTGGGTGGCTCAGCCAGTTAAAGCAGCTGACTCTTGATTTAAGCTCAGGTCATGATCTCACCATTTGTGAAATTGAGCCCTGTGCCAGGCTCTGTGCTGAGTGTGGAGCTTGCTTGGGATTCTCTCTTTACCTCTCAATCTCTCTGCTCCTCCCCCATTCTCTCTCTCTCTCTCTCTCTCTCTCACTCTCTCTCTCTAATTTTTTAAAGTTTAATTTTATTTATTTTCAGAGACAGAGAGACAGAGAGAGCAAGTGGGGGAGGGGCAGAGAGAGAGGGAGACAGAATCTCAAGGAGGCTCTGTACCACCAGCACATAGCCCAATGTGGGGCCCAAACACACAAACTGTGAGATCATGACCTGAGCTGACATCAAGAGTCAGATGCTTAACTGACTGAGCCACCCAGGCATGCCCCCCCCATCTCTTTCTCAAAATAAATGAACATATTTTAAAATTAAAAACAATTGTTTAAATGCAGACTCTGGGTCTGGGTTCAAATCTCAGTTCCAACATTAACTAGTTTGTGAACTTGACCTAGTTAATTAATCTTTCAATACCTCAGTTTCCTCATCTCTAAGAGGGGATAATAGCACCTTTATTTAGTTGTATTTATTAGTAATGAGTTTGTAATGAGTTAGTGTTTGTTGGCCTGGAAGTGCAAGTATTATCAAACCCCTATGGATGAAGTGAACAACAAAAAGAAAGTTTTGATCTGTCCTGTGGGGTTTTACCAATCTGAAAGGATGCCCTAAATTATCTTGGGAGAGAGACTGCTACGTTTCAGCAGTTGATGGGGAAAAAATGATAGGTCATTTGAACTGCCTGGAGATGTTAATTTATTTAGAAGGCATAATCATATTAGCAAAGAACTTGAAGAAACATGAATGAGTACTGTTTCTGGTATGGGACCACTTGGAAGATGCAAGCCTGAAAGTATCCATTGACAAATGCCAATTCTACCAGTCCTGGATCATATAGAATATATCGTGCCACAACTAAAGGTGATCCCAAATTCTAAAAAGAGTTTTACTCTTATTAACTGGCCCTATTCAACAATTATAGGAAATTAAGGATATTCTTGGGTTTCATTGGACATTATATATTTGTGAAACCCATTCACAAACCAACTTAGAGTTGTCAGATTAAAACTGGAAAAATTTAATGATTGGCAGAAGGTAGGCAGGTCTTTGTACCCCTTGAGGCATTGGTTGGAAAAGCCTATACATAGGTATTTCAGGGGTTGATGACCCGCTTAGGCTCCTGCCCTAATATTTATTGGCCTCATCAAACCCTGTATTTAACATACTTTTAAAATAAAGACTGTGGTTTATCCGGAAAATTATGAAAATATGCTATACACAGTTATTGCCATATAAGTCTGTCTGAAGTTGAGACTCCATATCCTATTTGCAAAATAAAACTCTTGACTTTAAAATTGGTTCTTACAGAGAATATGTTTATGGTGCACCTTTTCAGATTTACTGCTTACCAATACGAAGCTCAGTGCTATCAGAAGTAGTACTAATAAAATTTAATCTTATGTTTTAATGCAATATTTTCTAGAAAGCTGAGATCAAGATTAAGACGTTGACGTTGTCTCTCATAACACATACCAATAAGCTATTGAAACTTTCCCCAATGAAGGGTTCATGGCTATCTGTAGCTGCCAAAGTATAGGAAACTTTCCTAAGTAAAAAAGTCAACAACTTGAAGCTGCCTCCAGAGACTAAGTCTATGGTGGGGATCAACCCTATGGTCATGGAAACTTGTCAATGTTCCAACTAGAAGTAAGACCTGGAATAAAGGACAATGGACAAAATGCAAGATAAAATCACTGATTAAAGGAAAAACTAAAGGCCTCCTAGGAGAAACTATATAAGTTATCTTGAAGTTTGCTTGAAGAATAGCATAAATGAGAACTGATTAATGGTATATTACTATACCCTGTGCAAGGGCAATGGAAACAACTGGTTAAACCTCCTCAAGAACGCTGTTACCATGGTTGTGAGAGTTTTAATAGTGGGATTAACCATTGGAGGAAGTAAAGAACCATGTATGTAGAATCTAGTTTGGGGCTAAAGATGACTAAGGGCACCAGAGGCAAAAGTAAATTTCTACTTTCTGCATTTAATGAAAAATGTCGCCAACACAGCAGCTTCCCTGGAAATCATTCAAAGCCAAATACACTAAGAGTTTGAGACTATAGCCTCCTTACTGTGCCCTGAATGCCCAAACGGAGCACAATAAAATGTATTCCCAAAATGACAAATTTTACTCTCAGGCAATCAGCCACCTGCCCCAAATCCATAAGAATGTTCAGGAGAGCATTTCCTTTATGGGAGAACAGGAAGTAGCTTTCCCACACTATGTAGCTCATTCTGCTTGCTCCACTATAGGTGTGTTGAATCTTTGTCTTGATTGTTGGAGCTACCAATGTAGTCACTTTTCTCTTAGGGAAAATCTTCCCTCTTTGGAGTCATTATCTGTTTTGTCATTCCTCCACAGGCTTCTTCTGTCATTAAACCTCTCTGTTTTCCTCTTCTGAGCTCCCACATTTTGTTTGATCTAGTGGGTTGTCATTTGTTCCATCTAGTTCTTTCATTAAAGATGTAAAGGTCTTTAAATCCATGTCGATGGAGGATGGGATGAAGGAAAGCCACCTTCATTGGTCGGGCATTTGAACATAACTCCTATGAGATATTATGCTAAAAATTCTCAGTCTCTTTAGTTTATTTACAGTTGCATTATCCTAATTTCTGTGTATTTGTACCCACAGTTTCACCAAAAACATACACCATTCTAAGAAAAGATCAACTAAATCAAGAGACTATAAAGATTTTACTATTGTTAAATTATAATGGGAGATTTACGTTGTCTGAAGCTAATGCAGTGAGGTCCCTGTCCACCCTCCACCCTCCACATACCAATATCTATTTGCATCTATTCATAAACTAGGAGAGGTTTTTTATTTTATTCTGGAGAGAGGAACTTAAAAAGATGAAAATAGAGAATAAAGATGATGATACAGGATGTGTCCCCAGCCCTGTGGACTGAATGACCTTTTGTGGTTAGAGAATGGTGAGAGATGGGGCATTTAAGAAAGGCTCTGAAACTCTTGGCACAAGCAAGTTGGCTTTAGAACTCAGGCAACACAGTATAACACAAAGTAGAGAGGCCCTTTCCTTTGACTTTTTGTGGGACCCAGGTCTGATATCCCAAGCATAAGCATTTTAGAATCTAGAGACAGTCTACTTGAGATTATATGTAGTGTCAGTGGTGATGCTTTTCTGAGTACTTTTATGATAGCAGATACAGACAACTGCTGATCCAGAAAGGGAGGAAAGAACAGCGTAGATGTTGAGTGGAAACCACAGCTGAATAGATTCGTTTGTAGTCACATATGAGGCATTCCTTTGTTACAGTTTCCCAGTAGATATTCATATTAATACATATACACATACACACATATTTATAAAAATGTATTGATTGCATGAATGTGTATGTAGAAACACAAAAGAATCTATGGATAAATGTTATAATTAATAAGTGAATTTTGAAAATTCACTGAATAAAAAGTCAATATGGAAATATCAGTTTTATTTTAATATACTATCAACAAGCAACATGAAGTACCTATGAATTAATCTAACAAGACCTTTACACAGGAAACAAAATGTTATTGAAAAAAGTTGAGGAGTGCCTGAGTGGCTCAGTCGGTTAAGCATCTGACTCTTCATTTTGGCTCAGGTCATGATCTCATGGTTGTGAGATCAAGCCCCATGTATTGCTTAAGATTCTTTCTCTACCTCTCCCTCTGCCCCCCCATCAAAAAAAAAAAAGAAAAAAGAAAAAAACTTGAAGCAGATGTAAACAAATGGAGGGATTTGCTAAGTTCATGGACAGGAGGACTCAATAGTGTAAATATGTCAGTTCTCTGCAAATTGAGTTATAGATAGATGTAATTAAACCAATCCAAATCTCTGCACATTCTTTTTTTGTGAAAATTGACAGACTGACTCTAAAACTTATAAAGCAGTACAGAGTGAAGAACAGCCAAGACAATTCTAAAGAAGAACAAATTTGGAGGATTAACAATATCAGGTATCAAGACTCATAAAATGACATAAATATAGTTTGGTCTTTTCAAAAGGGTAGACAAATAGAGCAATCAAACAGAATAGAGTCCAAAAATAAGTCCAGAAGCCCACATATATATGGACATTTGATTTATGAAAAAGGTGAGAGCTGCAGAGCATTGGGAAAAGGAATTCTTTTATTTATTTATTATTTTTTATTGAGAAAGAATGAGAGTGGGGGAGGGGCAGAGGGAGAAGGACAGAGATCTTAAGCAGGCTCCATGACCAATGCAAACCCAATGTGGGGCTCAATCTCACAACCATGAGCTCATGACCTGAGCTGAAATCGAGAGTCAGAGGCTTAACCAACTGAGCCACCCAGGCACCCTGAAAAGACATTCTTTTAAATTAATCATCTGAGTCAATGGCATAGCCATAAAAGGAAAAATGAGCCTAAACCTCAACCACACACTTATATGAAAATAATTTCAAGGTTGATCTAAATGGAAAGATCCAAATGTGAAAGTTAAAACAATAAAGCTTTTGGAAAATAACATAGAATATATTCATGACTTTGGAATATCAAATATTTTTTAAATGAAACACAAAAATAACACTAACCATTAAATTCAAAGATTAATAAATTGGAATACATTAGAATTTACAACTTTTTAAATTTTTAACTTAATTTTTTAAAAATTTACATCCAAATTAGTAAAATTTAGAACTTTTGACCATCAAATTATACCATGAAGAGAGTGAAAAGAGAAGCTAAAGAATAAGAGATGTTTGCACAATATAAAACTGACAAAGGACTCATATACAAAATATGTTAAAAAAAAAACACTACTACAGGGGTACCTGGGTGGCTCAGTCAGTTAAGCATCTGACTTCTGCTCAGATCATGATCTCACGGTCTGTGAGTTCAAGCCCCGCATCGGGCTCTGTGCTGACAGCTCAGAGCCTGGAGCCTGCTTCAGATTCTGTGTCTTTCCGTCTCTCTGCCCCTCCTCCCCACTCTCTCTCTCTCTCAAAAATAAATAAAAATTCAAAAAAATTTTAAAAAGAACTATTACAAATCAGTAAGAAAGAGAGAAAACCCTATAGAAAAATGGGCAAAAGACTTGAATAGGCACTTAATAAAAGAAGATATAAATGATGAATAAACATATCCAAAAGTGTGCAACATCATTAGCCATCACAGAAATTTAAATAAAAAACTCACAATGATATATCACTACATAGCCAGCAGAATGTCAGATATTAAAGAGTGACGACAGCAAATAATGAGGATATGGGGCAACAGAAACTCTCATATATTGCTGGTAAAAATGTAAATCAGTGTAACAATTTTGGAAAGCCTTTTGACATTCTGTGCTAAGTCTGTACATGTGAATATTACGAGTATATAAAAGGCCTAGCACTATAGTAACATTTCAATAAAATAGTATATAAGGTATATGGGAGTAGTCTTTCCTGAATAAAGTACTTTGAAAAGCCAGTTGGGTTAGGGACAGATTCTCATGGGACATGACTTCTAAGAGTAGATTGTTGCTTTTTGACTGACTGCCAGGCTTTTTTTAAGCTAAATAGGTGCCAATGCGAACATAGGAGTTAGATATCTATGGAAAATTGGTGTAATTTTGAGAAATAAATTCCATGAAGAAGGAGCAGTAAGGATTACTAACAACTGAGAAGAATTCTTCAATGAAAAGGGTGTTTCACAACTATCTTTATGAAGTTTCATAAAGATGCATGATATAAAGTATTTCCCTGGTTCCCCCAATGTCTTTGGTAAAGAATCTATAGCCTCTTTTTATGAAACAGCATTTGAGAAAGGTGTTAGAAAGATCATTACTAGAAATCAGATTTTATTGCTATCCAATCACAGCTTCACAGAGTCAAGGGGATGAGACCAACCTTTCTTTATTTTTCCCCATCAAATCGTCACCAATCCAAAATTTTCTTCTAATGGACATTTGGGATTCCCACCTTTACCCCCCATCTCCTCTACTTTCAAGAGATCTCATTAAGTCTTGCTCTTTACCCCCTCCCTTTCCACTCTTGAGTTCTTCATCTGTGATGACTTTATGTAGGTACTTTAGATCCTTAGAGGTCTGTGAAGCAATTAGACCTTCACTTGATAATGCTGACAGTTTTCTGGTATGTTAATGTGCTACCTGTCTCAAGCTCCCAAGAATAGGAGAGAAAGAGAAGAGAGAGAAAGAAAACTTTCCTATCAGAAATACAATTTTGTTATTCCTGTGTGGGCTTGCATTTATTTAGGATTTTCACTGGTAGACCATGAGTAAGATCAAGGGCTGCCATGGGGATCCTGTCACACATGGGTGGTATTATTATTCCCACCATGTTTAACAAGTATTATAACCCTGTTATTATTGAAATAACTGAACCTACAGCTTGGAAGTGGCCCTTTTCCCTTAAGGGCCCGAGGCTTGAAGATGTCCTGGAAGATGTCATAGTATCTTTCCACCTCCCAGCTGGTGGACCTGAAAGCCATTTTTGAAGAGCAAAGAAATTTAGGAATGATACAAGACTTACAGATCAGGAGAATTACTTTCAAAGTCTCAGAAAGAATGTGGTGCTCAAGGAGGAACAGAGGGTATAAATTCAATGAAGGAGGGGTTTAATTACAAGATTAATGATACAAACAAACTAGCATTAAACACACAGCAGAGAAGTTAGAAAAAAGAAACCAAGACCATTTGATGACAGTAGTTGATGAAAGTAGTTTGATGAAAGTAGCTAAGAGAAGCTCAAGGGGGAAAATTCTAGGTCCAAGGTTGTTGTAAAGTGGAATGTAGAAATATCAGAGGACAGTTACAGAGTAATATAGTGAAATAGAAAAAGGGAGATACAAAATCAGAAAAAAGCAGTGTCCATTGGGGAAGGAAAAAGGTACTTTATAAATAGTATGTATTATTGGGCTCCATTCTCCCCTCTGTAGGAAAAAGTAAAAACAGCTCTGAAAAACTGCTGATAAAGTACACACTATGACTGATTGTGTGTGAAATTATACACCCTATAAAGTGCAGTATAGAAGAGATTTAAGTGACAACTTATTCCCAAGAAGAACAAGGCTTATTAAGGAAAACAACTTTTCAAGACCCAGATAAGATCTGGTCACTTAACTATCTGTTTAGCTGTGCTTTCTATTTTTAAATAACCATTGTGCATGGATAGCAGGGTAAACATTGAACTAATACCATAAGCTGCATTTCTCATAATTTAGAAAAGAGAATACTTATTTCATTTTAATGTTCTAGATTTTCTGGTGATTAGAAAAAAGTGACTTTACTCTATTGAAGTTCCAATTATTTAAAAAAAATATACATGTACCTATGACAGGCCAGATACCCTAGTTTCTCTGGCTACTTATAGGTAAATCATAGAAGGAAAGCCCCCAAAATTTGTGTAAAGCCAAGGTAAAGAAAAAGAATGGTTCATTACCTTTTCTTAGTAGTAAAACTGAAAAATTGGTGGTCTCTCTCTGTAGAATGTTCAGCCTTTTCCAACCAGGGTTTAGTTTGAAAGAGATTAATGTAAACTAACTTTTGTACTGAAAGAGAATAGTCCCTGTGGTGCTTAAATATTATGTGTGTCTTCCTGAAGAATATTCTTCACAAAGACCTAGATCAAGTATGACTGACCCCTAACATTTTCATTATGTAAGTTACTCCTGGTCACTTCCTCTTACAAATATCTGAGAGTAAGAGATAGATTCCTGGCTCATATAACATTCTATAACTCCAGTTTAATGGTAGATGTACATATATGTGTCAAGCCAGATATGCCCTCAAGTGCTAGTCATGGTTTATTTTGGTATTTTCTGCATGTGTCTCTAGATGACATATTTAGATTTTTAATGAATCATAGACCAAGAGGTACTTTGAGATATCACTGCCTGATTAAAATAATTGATTTATAAGGTATTAATTATTTGGAAATTTGATCTTATCCACATATTTGCAATGAGTAGCACATGTTTCCCAAATAAAATATTTACCAAGTATAATTTTGGTAGGGTTTTATTTTTTGGTAGGCATGTGTTAAGATACACATTGTAGAAATCAGTCCATTTACAATGGGAAGTCTACCTGACTAGTGAACATTTTTATCAGAGACGTAAAAGCAATGAAGTTCATTTCATTGAGCTTTAAGTTCCAAAGCAACTGAATTCATGAAGAAATAATATTTTAAAAATTCAATTGAATTTTTCATTACTTTTAAATTAGTGTTTCTCCACACTAAACACAATTGAAAATATATATAATTAATTTTTCTCAGGTGAGAACAAAACCAATCTTGTCTTTTTTAATCCCTGAATTTCAATGAAATAGTGTAGGTCCCCACTAGCCAATTTGCAAATGGGACATTTCTTTTAGTTGGGTCCAAACATTCATGTAATTACTTCTTCTGGTGAGCAATTTCATGATACTCATCACTTCAATTGATTAGACTGCAAGTATTACTGTTGATCTATGCTTCCTTCTTTACCATAAGTATCCCTTGAATTATCTGTTAGCTCCTTGGGGGACTCTTAGGTTTCTATCATGATCAGGAGAAGACTGTATCAGAGTCAAAGCATTGCACAGATGAAAGGACTCCTTTCCTACATTATTTAAGGGGGGGGGGTGTTGTTCTGTTCTCCCCAGAAGGAAGGGGAAAATAGACCTGGCTATAGCATTCATGGTGATAAGGGAGGGACAATTCAGAACTCTGTTCTGTACTAAAGTAAATAGTTTCTCTGTTGCTATGGCTTTATAATTTATCCAACAAAAATCTAGAAAGACAGCAGCATGTTCCAAAAAAGTTTAGAGATGTTTTTAAAAAGTCTTAAATTTATTCATAAGGGAGATACTGTTGCATTACATGGGCCAATGTTTTATATTATCTTTATGTCTTCTGAGACTATGTTTGGAGTTAGAAAGACTTCAATTCAAGTTCTAATATAAGTGTTTTCCCCTTCTCTGTGATTATGACTGAAGCCAGTGGAGAATGATGGATGCATGCATTCATATGTACATACACAAAGTAAGGAGTCAAGGGAACATGATTCTCAATCTTGATAATACCAAGGAGTTCTGCCAACTTTGAGATTTTCTCACTTGGCTCTCAAGGAAGTTTTCCAATCACCAGGATATTCTTTCAAAGGCTCAGACAGTAACATACATGTGAATAGGAGAGGCCTATTAAATAAGGTAGTGGGACAACTCTTTCCAAGTGTAATGTCAGATGGCATGTCATTTATTCATTGATTAATTCAAAGAAACCAAAGTTTGCAAAACCTGACTTGGTGCAAGAGACGTAATGATCAATAAAACAGGGTCCCTGGCTTCAAAAGTCACTCAGACTAGTAGGAAGGACAAAGTAAATACCCAATTTTAATGAATGACAGCAGGTATCTTCTTGGGATAGCCTGGTGAAGAGCTATATGGGATCCCTCACCCTTCCATGATAGGAGCTGCACATGACCTCAACTTCACGACCTCTAGATACTAAGAAGTTGTCATTACCAGCAACTCCCAGGAAAATTGACACCTACGTTCAGATCATTTGGTGTCACAACTTGGGCTCTTTTTGTTCTTCTGGCAAAGCTGCTCTCTTCGTTGCGCTGTAAAAAGGGAGAGCCACAGGGGCTTGGTTTCCTCTCTTGTAGCACAGACTCAATGTGTCCAGCTGCATCTGACCCTTGTACAGCTTTCTCCAGGATTTCAGTAAGACAGGGAACTGTGCATCTACTCCTGGTGTCCATCTGAGTACTGTGCGTAACATTTGAGTATTCTGTGGGAGTATATAGGAGAGGTTCCTATCCTGTCTGGATTATGGATCCTGTTTTATAACCAGATTAAGTCTTATGTGCTTTGTCTGTGGGTTGATTCTGAAGTTTAAAAACCAAAAACCAACATTACATTGTGATGACTACCTAAATACTGACCAGTGATAGGTCAAGTGGTTTGCTGGGTTGTATTCTAGTCTCTGAAGATCCAATGTCAACCCTATGTCTAGTGCATCAGTTGCCCAAAATCATGCAATACACTTGGACAGCTTTCTGGTTTTTCCTATAGTTTTTAGTTGCTTAATTCCCTTTCAAAGAACCTGCAGAAGAGCCAATAACTTTAGGGCTCTAATCCTTAAATTTGGCTCAGTATATTCCACAGAAATCCCCTCTACATTTTTAGTTTTATAAACTCTCAGTCAAGTGCTTATTCCAGATAAATTCTGTGGAGACAATTGATATGAGTGTGGGTTCAAAGTGTATGCCTCATCATCCTTATGTATTTGTTATGTGGTTTTGCATGTCTGACTTGATGACATGTCTTCAGTTATTTGCTTGAAATTCACTTAATGGAGCCAATTTTATGACTCAGCAGTTTCCTAAGAGACTCAAAGTCAGCCAGGTCCCAACAGTAGTCTGTGTCCTGAAGAAAGTAGCTGGACCTCCTTTTCCCTTCTCAAAGTTGAGCTTTGGAGCTTCTCAAGCTGGTCATATTTGTTATCCCTTTCCTAGTGCTTTATGCCAACTGCATAAAGGCTGTTCTCTGTAGGCTTATACCAATTGGATTTCCAGCATGAGTTAAAGCGGAACTTACTACCAATCCCAACAGTAGAAAACACTATGAAACCTGGGGCATTTGCATCTTGGTGACAAAAGAACTTGATCTTTGACTTATCCAGTTACCAAATCTTCTTCAGGTAGATGTAAACTATTTTTATTTAACACTTGATGTGGGATATTAGCAAAAAATGAAACTCCAGAATTTTGCCCCTCCATAAAAACAATTATAAAACCAGCAAAACTGTCAGAATCAACTTTTTAGGTAATCTCAAAACTTAACAAAGCTTTCAACAACATGGGGAGCACTTATTCAAGAAAAACAGCTTATTCTCAGTAAGAACGGCAAGTTTTGTGGCATTTTAACTTTCTCTAGCCCTATCCTTCATTTTCCAGATCAGGATAGCCTTGAAAATATCAGCCCACCTTCCCATATCACAGGGAGCAAAATGGACTGCATTCATAAGGAGTTATAAACATTATTATTCATAGCTTAAAAATGGAAACAATCCAAATGTCCATCAACTGATAAATGGATAAGCAAAATGTGTTGTATTTGTACAATGAAATGTTATTCAGCCATAAAAAGGAATGAATGCATGCTACAAGTTGGTTTAACCCTAAAATTACTATGCTAAAGGAAAGAACCCAGGCCACATATTATATGATTCAATGTATATAAAATGTCCAGAATAGGTAAATCTATAAGGATCAAAAGTAGATTAGTGGTTTCTAGGGAATGAAGGGGGGAGGAATTGAGAGTGACTGCTAACAGGTAATAAGTTTCCTCTTGGAATGATGAAAATGTTCTGGAATTAAATATTGGTCATGTTTACAACATTGTAAACATACTAAAAACTTTTATACATTAAGATGATAAATTTTGTGTTATTTGTATCTCAGTTAAAAAACTGCTCACACACAAACACGCAAAAACAAGCTTGATGAGATCTACAACTACCCTATGCCCCTACTGACTGTAGCTTTATGATTTGATCAGCTTCAGAATTCCTAGTAAAGTTGTAGCAATTAGGATTATTGTCTGTAAAAGTGACTAAGATACTGGCATGTGGAAGAGGGTGCCCCACAGATAGGATAGCTGGTGTGGGTCACATATAAGCCATAAACAGCTTATATAAATAATCAGCCATCAAACAGCAATAAAAGGCTGTTTTCATTGGGGTGAAGGTCAATTTAGGAGTTGTAAAGACCTTGGACTGTCTCCTAAGAGGTATGGAAAGACCAGTCAGCTTCATACTCTGTTGAGGAACAGCTAACAGCTTCAATTCCATAAAACCACAAGACCAAGACAATAATAATGATGGGAAATGACCTATAATTAGATGCATGTGCATGACTGAATTCTAAGTAGATTCCAGGTACCGGATATGAAGTGGGGAGGATAAAGAGGAAGTTGGCAATCTTGATCTGAAAGATGTCCTTGTTTTGTAGCCATTTTTGTGCATGAGTATAAGTGATACCCCATAGTTCTAAGCAATTTTTATGTGCCAGACCCTGGGAAATGTGCTTTGCCTATTAGTACATATAGAAATTATAACTATTATTAATATTATACTTTTATTTTTTTTTTTAAATTTTTTTTTTCAACGTTTATTTTTGGGACAGAGAGAGACAGAGCATGAACGGGGGAGGGGCAGAGAGAGAGGGAGACACAGAATCGGAAACTGGCTCCAGGCTCTGAGCCATCAGCCCAGAGCCTGACGCGGGGCTCGAACTCCTGGACCGCGAGATCGTGACCTGGCTGAAGTCGGATGTTTAACCGACTGCGCCACCCAGGCGCCCCAATATTATACTTTTAGATTGGATCTAAAAGAGGCCAAGAAGATCCACAATTAGAACAAAAAGCACATGTTCCCAACTTCTTCTCTAAAACATTTCTATGGATGCCTGTCTGCTAACCAACTCCATTAGGTTCTTAGGAAAGTCTTAGACTGAATTGCCAGTTTATGTTGGCGTTCAGACACTGAATAGAGACAGTTTCTCTGGGAACCCGGCTGTATTCCCTTCAGAGATGTGGTACAGTTGCTTTGGCCTTTGGAGCAGAGCCAATTCTTACATCAAGGTCAGTTCCTTTTGTGAACAGAGGTAAGCCAAGACAGAGGTTCGCAAAGGTGTGTTTGGGGGGGTCAGATGGAAGACAGACTCTTAAGAAAGAGACATAGGTTTAGACAAAGTGGATGCTTGACTGAAGAGCAGATTTGAGTCTGAGAGAGTTAGAGGGAACTTAAGAGCAGAATTTCTAGACTTGTACTCCAGGCTTAACTTGAAAAGGATGGGGTTTGAATCCTGACTCTACAAGTATCCTTATAGCCACCACTTTCTTTCCACAACTAGCTTGATTGGGTCTTGGTTCCTCAGTTCTAATCAAATGATCCTTACTGAGACAACATGCTCCACATTGCAAGTGTTGAGTGTTCGTCTGATCATACACCTTAGAGAGTCCAATTACCCCTTAGAAACCCTTTCTCCAAAGGCAGTCATACTCTGGGAAATAACAAGCTAGTAAATGGGATTTAAAATTCTATCCACTTGCCATGGGCCTCACCATTTCAGTGTTATTATAGAAAGATATGGGTTTAGAGTCATTGTGATGTCTGTAGGTTTCATGCTTGTAGTGATGTCTCTGGTACTTTGTGGTCCTCACAACATTTCACTCACAGAGTCCCCCTTAGGATCTCTTGTAGGGCTGGTTTAGTGGTGATGAATTCCTTCAGGTTTTGTTTGTTTGGAAAGACCTTTATCTCTCCTATTCTGAATGACAGACTTGCTGGATAAAGGATTCTCAGCTGCATATTTTTTCTGTTCATCACATTGAAGATTTCCTGCCATTCCTTTCTGGCCTGCCAAGTTTGAGTAGATAGATTCCTTATTGGTCTTATCAGTCTCCCTTTATATGTTAGAACGTGTTTATCCCTAGCTGCTTTCAGAATTTCTCTTTATCCTTGTATTTTGCCAGTTTCACTATGATATGTCGTGTAGAAGATTGACTCAAGTTACATCTGAAGGGAGTTCTCTGTGCCTCTTGGATTTCAATGCCTGTTTCCTTCCCCAGATCAGGGAAGTTCTCAGCTATGATTTGTCCAAGTACCCCTTCAGCCCCTTTCTCTCTCTCTTCCTCTTCCAGAGTCCCTATTGTACAGATATTGTTGTGCTTGATTGCATCACTTAGTTCTCCAATTCTCCCCTCATACTCCTGGATTTTGTAATCTCTCTTTTTCTCAGCTTCCTCTTTTTCCATAATTTTATCTTCTAATTCACCTATTCTCTCCTCTGCCTCTTCAATCTGAGCTGCGGTCACCTCCATTTTATTTTGCACCTCATTTATAGCATTTTTTAGCTCCTCGTGACTATTTCTTAGTCCCTTGATCTCTGTAGTAATAGATTCTCTGCTGTCCTCTATACTTTTTTCAAGTCCAGCAATTAATTTTATGACTATTATTCTAAATTCATGGTCCGTTATATTGCTTAAATCGGTTTTGATCAATTCGTTAGCTGTTGCTACTTCCTGGAGTTTCTTTTGAGGAGAATTCTGTTTCAGCATGTTGGATAGTCCCTGGAGTGGCACAGAACTGCAGGGCACTTCCCCTGTGCTGTCTGGAGTAACTTGTGTTGGTGGGCGGGGCCATAGTCAGACCCGAAGTCTGTCCCCAGCCCACCACTGGGGCCACAGTCAGACTGGTCTGTACCTTATTTTCCCCTCTCCCAGGGGCAGGACTCACTGTGGAGTGGTGTGGCCCCTGTCTGGGCTGCTTGCACACTGCCAGGCTTGTGGTGCTGCTTTGATGGGATCTTGCGTATTAGCTGGGGTGGATCCACAAGGTGCACTGGGGTGGGAGGGGTGGCTCAGCTGGCTTTGCCGTGGGTAGTCCCCTGTGGGAGGGGCCCTGCAGCAGCAGGAAGGAGGCAGATCCATCGGAGGGATGGATCCACAGAAGCACAGCTTTGGGTGTTTGCGGGGTGCACACAAGTTTGGTGATGGGAACTGGTTACCTTTGGGATTGGGGCTGGGGGATGGGAGAGGGAGATCACGCTGGCCAGCACCTTTGTTCACCGCTGAGCTGAGCTCTGTCTTCTGGAGCTCAACATCTCTCCCTCCCAGTGTCCTCTTGCCCTCCTGCTCCCCAAGCAGAGCTGTTGACTTTTAACATTCCACATGTTAAGTCCCGCTGGCTGTCAGAACTCACGCAGTCCAGCCCCTCCGCTTTTGCAAGCCAGACTCAGGGGCTCTGCCTTGCCAGGTGGGCTGCCTCCACCACCTTGGCTCCCTCCCACCAGTCCATATAGTCCATATTTCTGAGTGAAAAAAAAAAGCCAGCTGTAAAACCTACATACTGTATGATTCCAATTATATGACACTCTGGAAAAGGAAAAACTATAGAGATAATAAAAGGATCAGTGGTTACCTGGGGTTCATGTAGGGTGGGGGAGAAACAAATAGGTGGAGTACAAGGGACTTTTAGGATGGTGAATTTATTCTGTATGATACCGTAATGGTGGATAATGACATTATGTATTTGTCAAAACCTATAGAACTTTACAATGAAAAGTGAACTTGAATGCATGTCAATTTAAAAAATCATTGAAGAGGTCAGGAAATCCCAAGAAAGAATGTAAATTGTGACAAAAAAATCTAACTGCCTTACAAATGTATGAAACGACCTCTCTGTGGGGGCTTAGGGAAAAAGGTGATGACCTAAATAACTTTAGAACTCTGGGGCAGCTGGGTGGCTCAGTTGGTTAAGTATCTGACTTTAGCTCAGATCATGATCTCATGGTTTGTGGGTTCGAGCCCCACATCAGGCTTTGTGCTGACACCTCAGAGCCTGGAGCCTGCTTCGAATTCTGTGTGTGTGTGTGTCTCTTTCTCTGCCCCTTCCCCCTCCCTCTCAAAAATAAACATTAAAAAATTTTTAACTTTGGAACTTAATGGAATCTTTAAGACAGAAGACAAAATGTACTGTACTCTAGAAAATAAGTTATTTCTCACTGGATATGGGTTAGCAATTCTGAAACGGATACACATGTATCGGGAATTGAACAATTAAGTAAATAGATGGCAAATGGTGGGAGTCAGATTTCTCACTGTCGGAGTGGACATTTACAGTATGGCAAGGGGGAGAATCCTAGAATGACCTGTGCAGCAATGGATTAGAGCTGGAAACAACAATAATAACCCACATTTAACATAATATGGATACAGATTTACATATAAAAATATTTATAGATATATTGTGTGTATAGATATATTGTGTGTCCCATTGTAAAGCCTGATCATGCAAGAATCATCAAGGAATACTAAATCTGAGGGGACCTTTTCAAGAGAAGCAGGACATTTGCATGATCTTAAAGTGTTTTTCTACAGGATGTTTATAGGTAGCAACGGGAAAATAGTAACTAAATAGTGTGGAAATAAGGCAACACTTAGATCAGATGATCCCAATTAACATCACCAATGAATGGCAGATGGACATTATATTCCTTTGGATGTGATACTCTGAACTTGTGTAATATTCATTTATGCAGTATTGCAGTAAAGTATATATAAGCTGAACCTAATCATGAGGAAATATTAGACAAATCCCAAATAAGGAATGTTCTATTTTAAAAAGTGAAGAGAGAGAGATAATTCTTTTTAAAATTGAGTCTCTCTCTCTCACACACACACACACACACACACGCACACACACAAATACTATGGGAATGGTCCAAGTTAAAGATGAATAGAGACATGAAAACCAAATACAATAACTGATCCTAGACCTGTTCTGTATGGGAGGGAAAGTATGCATATACTTTACAAAATTGAATTCAGATGGTCAATTAGATATTGAAGCAGTGTTACATTTATTATAGTTGATAACTATTCTCTGATTATGTCAAATAATATTCCTATACTTGAGAAATACACGTGGAAGTACAGTAAAACCTTGGTTTGTGAGCATAATTCCTTCCAAAAATGTTCTTGTAATCCAAAACACTTGCATATCAAAGCAAATTTCAAGAACCATTGGCTCAGTTGTGATCATGTGACGTTTGGCAACACATACTACTTGTATTGCCAGACATTGCTTGTTTATCAAGTTAAAATTGATTAGAAATGTTTGCTCATCTTGTGAACACTCGCAGAACAAGTTACTCGCAATGCAAGGTTTTACTGTATTTGGGGTAAAGAGCCAAGATGTATGCAACTCTAAGATAGTTGAGGGAAAAAAATAATTGTATTTCTTAATTTATGACACATGACAGGATATTCCACACTCATCTCTTATATTCCCTGCCTCAAACCTGAAATCAGCCATTTCTCTAAAGATCCCTGCAATGGAAAATTTTAGAGACAAAGGTGCTAGGTCTGCTCATTGCAACTGGGGTGTCTTTGCCTCTAAATCCTTTCCGTGGTTAGTGGTAGGAATATATGTATGCACATACACATGTACATACACACATGTAAATATGTATACATGTATATGTGCACATACGTGTCTAGAAAAATACATATGCATTTTAGAAATGAAAGTACATGCTGACACCTCTGATTCCAATACATTCCCACAGGGTTCTTTTTTCTTGCCTTTCCTGTTTGCTATTGGAATGTCCCTTCTTACTCAGTGAGAGACCTGCCTCCCTATAACATCAACACATTATAAGAATTAGAGAAGAAAGCAATGAAATTGAAAACAGGAAATCTATAAAGAAAATCAATGAGGGGTGCCTGGGTGGCACAGTCGGTTAAACGTCCGACTTCAGCCAGGTCACGATCTTGCGGTCCGTGAGTTCGAGCCCCGCGTCAGGCTCTGGGCTGATGGCTCGGAGCCTGGAGCCTGTTTCCGATTCTGTGTCTCCCTCTCTCTCTGCCCCTCCCCCGTTCATGCTCTGTCTCTCTCTGTCCCAAAAATAAATAAACGTTGAAAAAAAATAAAAAAAAAAAAAAAAAAGAAAATCAATGAGGGGCACCTGGGTGGCTCAGTCGGTTGAGCTTCCACCTTCAGCTCAGATCACGATTTCGTGGTCCATGAGTTCAATCCCCACGTCAGGCTCTGTGCTCACAGCTCAGAGCCTGGAGCCTGTTTTGGATTCTGTGTCTCCTCTCTCTGCCTTTCCACCTGCTTTCTCTCTCTCTCTCTCTCTCTCTCTTTCTCTAACATAAATAAACACCAAAAAATTTTTAAAAATCAATGAAACTAAAAGGTAGTTCTTTGAAAAGATAAATAAAATCAATAAACTTCTAACAAAGCTAACTAAGAAAAAAGGAAAGAGGGCACAAATTACTAATATCAATAATGAATGAGGTACATCACAACAGACCCCATAGACATTAAAAGAATAATAAAGGACTACTACAAATAACTGTATGCCCAAAATTTGATAATCCAGATGAACTGGGCCAATTCCTTGAAGGACACAAATTTCCAAAACTCACACAAGAAAGAATAGATGATCTGAATAGGCCTATATCTTCTAAATAAATTGAATCAATTATTAATAAGTTTCCAAAGCAGAAAGCACCAGGCCCAGATGGTTCACTGGTAAATTCTACCAAATATTTAAGGAAGAAATTATACCCATTCTCTACAACCTCCTTCAAAGGATAGAAGCAAAGGAAATAGAAGCATGGGAAAATGTAACTCATTTTATGAGGCCAGCATTACCCTAATGTGAAAACTTTGCAGAGACATTACAAAAAAATAAAACTATAGACCAATATCTTCCATGTACACAGATGCAAAAATCCTTCACAAAACATTAGTAAATTATATCCAACAATATATGGAAAAAATTATACACCACAACCAAATGGGGGTTATCCAAGTATGCAAGGCTGGTTCAAAATCAATTAATGTAATCCATCACATCAACAGGCTAACCAAGAAAGTCATATGGTCATATCAGTAGATGCAGGAAAAGCATTTGACAATATTCATCACCCATTCATGATAAAAACTCTTAGGAAACCAAGAATACAGGGAACTTCTTCAACTTAATAAAGAATACCTACAAAAGGCCTACAACAAATATCATACTAATGGTGAGAAACTTGAGGACTTCCCACTAAGAGCAGATATAAAGCAATAATGTCCCATCTTACCACTTCTTTCAACATTGTTCTGGGAGTTCTAGCTAGTGCAATAAGACAAGAAAAGCAAAGAAAAAGTAAACAGATTGGGAAGGATGAAATAAAACTCTTTTTTTCACAGATGGCATGATTATCTATGTAGAAAATCCCAAAGAATCAATAATAACAAGAAAGAATTGATTTTTTAAAAATTCTTGAAACTAATAAATGATTATGACAAAGTTGCAGAATACAAATTAATATACAAAAGTCAAACACTTTCCCATATACCAGCAGTGAATGAGCAGAATTTGAAGTAAAAAAAAACCAACACAACACTGTGGGGTGCCTGGGTGGCTCAGTCGGTCAAGCATCTGACTTCAGCTCAGGTCATGATCTCACAGTTTGTGAGTTTGAGCCCCTCATCAGCCTGTCTTCTGTCAGGAATGATCCTGCTTCAGATCCTCTGTCCTCCCTCTCACTGCCCCTCCCCCACTCATGCTCTCTCTCTCTCTCTCAAAAATAAAATAAATATTTAAAAACACAATACCATTTACATTAGCACCTTTCCAAAAGAAATACTTAGGTATAAATCTGATAAAAGATGTACATGGTCTATATGAGAAAAACTACAAAACTCTGATGAACACAACCAAAGAAGAAAAAAATAAATGTAAAGATATTCCATGATTATGGATTGTAAGACTCAACATTGTCAAAATGTTAGTTGTTTTTCCAGTTTTCCCAAATTGTTTTGATCAAGTTGTTTTTCCCAACTTGATCTAGAAATTCAATGCAATTCCAATTGAAATCTCTGCATGTTATTTTGTGGTTAGTGACAAGCTGATTCTAAAATTTATATCTAGAGGCAAAAGACCAGAATAACCAACAAATTATTGAAGAGAAGAACAAAATTGTAGGACTGATACTACCTGACTTCAAGAATTAGTATATAAGGTATAGTAATCAAGATAGTAGGGTATTGATGAAAGAACAAATAGCTCACTAGAACAAAATAGAGAGCCCAGAAATAGACCCACATAAATAAAGTCAATTAATCTTTGACAAAGCAGCCAAGATAATAATGGAACAAAGATAGTCTTTCCAACAAAAGATGCTAAGACAACTGGAAATCAACATGCAAAAAAATGAATCTAGACACAGATTTTACGTCCTTCACAAAAATTAACACAAAATGAATCATGGACTTAAATGTAAAACATAAAAATATAAATCTCAAGGAAGATAACATAGGAGAAAACCTGGATGACTTTTGGATATGGAGATGATATTTCAGATACAACACCAAAGGCATGATCTATGTAAAAAAATAAGCTAGACTGCATTAAAATTAAAAACTTCTGGAGGCGCCTGGGTGGCTCAGTTGGTTGAGCGTCCGACTTCAGCTCAGGTCATGATTTCACGGTCTGTGAGTTCGAGCCCCACGTCGGGCTCTGTGCTGACAGCTCAGAGCCTGGAGCCTGCTTCAGATTCTGTGTCTCCTCCTCTCTCTGCCCCTCCCCTGCTCATGCTCTGTCTCTCTGTCTCTCAATAATAAATAAAAGTTAAAAAACATTTTAAAAATTTCTGCTCAATGAAAGAGAATATCAAGAGAATGAGAAAACAAGCAACAGACTGAGAGAAAATATTTGCAAAAAATGTGTCTACTAAAAGACTGTTATCCAAAACACATGAACAGGGGACTTCAGGGAGGATAGCAGAGTAGGAGGACACTGAGCTTACCATGCCCCACATTTACGACCAGACATTATCCACATCCAAGTCAATAAACTGGAGAGTGAAGACTGGGAGAACAAACTCCAAAACTAGGTATAGAGAAGAAGCTGCATCTGAAAAGTTAGGAAGGTCAGTAAAGTGGAGGTAGGCTGCCTGCATGAGGGAGAGAGCTGCACGCATAGACAGGGAAGAGAAATGGGCCCTTGCACCAGAGAGCTCACACAGGGAATACTGACCCCATAACGTTTGGCTTTAAAAACCAGAGGGGCTGACTTCTGTGAGTTTGTAAAACCAATGGGACTGGGAGCCTGGAGTTCTAAAAGTCAGTTGACTGAGCACCGGTTGAGCTGGAAGGATGAATGATAGCTGGGTTGCACCCTTAGAGACAGCAGCTTGAGGGGAGAGGCAACATAAAAATGGCAGTTTACACTACTCTGAGGGCAAACAGGAGATAGATCTGTTTATACTGATTTAGGAGTGTGTTGGGGGACTTCTCCAAAAATGAGGGAGCTGGAAGGCACCGTTTTCCTCCCTCACCGCCCCCCAGCATAGACACAGGGTCACCTGTAGGAAGCAGTACTGCACAGACACTTGCTACCTAACCTCCAAGCAGTGAACCACATGCCTGAGTTCTAAGGACTCACCCACTCACAGCCTGGTAGCCTTGGCCCTGGGCTCTGAGAAAATTTTGTTAAAGCCACCAGGTGTACAGCTGCTGCCATGCTGTGCCCAGCTGCACACTCCCAGCCACCATTGCATGCCAGGCTACACCACACTCAGTCTCATGCCCCAGCTTCCCTGGTGCACAGCCCCCAGCTGCCACAGCATTTGGGGGGCCCAGCACAAATTTTGTAACATTGTTGCCCAGCTCCCAAGTTCCCCAGCATGCATGTCCTCTCAGAGATAGCCTGCCTGAGTCTCACTAACACCACAGAAAGCAAGCACACCCCACAACAGGCAGAGAGTCAGTGAAGATGACTGCACTGAAAGGAAAAGTAACTCGGACACAATAGCAGGACATAAGCAACACACAAAGTCTATTCTCCTGAAGTGCTGGGTTCTGGTGAACAGAGGACAAAGTACTGCAGGGCACTCCAGTACCTCTTCTTCATAAAGTCACAACTGTGGGGAGAACAAGAGAAAAGAATGGGTTAAAATTAAATGACCATCAACTTAATATAGACTGCTATATATGCAGAAGAGGTTATATACAAACCTAATGATAACCATATATCAAAAGCCACTAATAAATATGTGAAGAAATCCAAATATATCACTAAAGAAAATCAGCAAAATATGAAAGAGAACACAAGAAAGGATTAGAGAAAAATGTTCAGAAACAACCACAAAACAAATTTTAACATGACAATAAATACATATCTATCAATAGTTACTTTGAATGTAAGTGGAGTAAATGTTCCAAACAAAAGACCTAGGGTGACAAGATAGACTTAAAAATAAGACCCATATATATACTGTTTACAGGAAATTCATTTTAGACCTAAGAGACAGCTACAGATGGAAAGTGAGGGTATGGAGAAACATCTATCATGCAGATGGATATCAAAAGAAAGCTGGAGTAGCAGTACTTATATTGGACAAAATGGACTTTAAAATACTGTAATAAGAGAAAAAGAAGGACGCTGTATAAAAATAAAGGGGCCAATCCAACAAGAAGATATAACAATTGTAAATATTTAGGCACCCAGCATGGGAGCACCCAATATGTAAAAAAATTAATAACAAACATAAAGGAACTAATCAATAATAATACAATAATAGTAGGGGACTTTAACACCTCACTTATATCTATGAAGAGATCATCTAAACATAAAATCAACAAGGAAATATTGGCTTTGAAGGGCACACTGGAACAGATGGATTTAACAGATACATTCAGAACAGTCCATATTAAAACAGCAGAATACACATTTTTTTCCAGTGCACATGGAACATTATCCAGAATAGATCACATATTAGCCCACAAAACAAGTCTCAACAAATTCGAGAAGATCGAAGTCATACCATGCATCTTTTCTGACCACAATGCTATGAAACTAGAAGTCAACCACAAGAAAAACTCTGGAAAGACCACAAATACATGGAGGTTAAATAACATGCTACTAAATAATGAATGAGTCAACCAGGAAATAAAAAAAGAAATTAAAAAGTATATGGAAACAAATGAAAATGAAAACACAACAATCTAAAACCTTGGAAGGCAGCAAAAGCAGTTCTAAGACAGAAGTTTATAACAATACAAGCCTACCTCAAGCAAGAAAAATTTCAAGTAAAAAACCTAACCTTACATCTAAGGGGGCTAGAAAAATGACAACAAACAAAACCTAAAGCCAGCAGAAATAATAAAGTCAGAAGGAAATTTAAAAAAGGAAATAATAAAGATTAGAGCAGAAATAAATGATATAGAAAGTAATCAAAACAATAGTACAGATCAATGAAACCAGGAGTTGGTTCTTTAAAAAAAATCAATAAAATTGATAGACCTCTAACAAGACTTATCAAGAAAAAAAGAGAAAGGACTCAAATAAATAATATCACAAATGAGAGAGGAGAGGTAACAACCAATACCACAGAAATACAAATAATTATACGAGAATATTATGAAAAAGTATATGCCAACAAACTCGACCACCTAGAAGAAATGGATAAATTCCTAGAAACATATAAACTACCAAAACTGAAACAGGAAGAAATAGGAAATTTGAACACATTGATAACTAGTAAAGAAACTGAATCAGTAATAAAAAAAAAAAACTCCCAAAAAAGAAAAGTCCAGAACCAGATGGTTTCACAGGTGAATTCTACCAAACATTTAGAGAAGAGTTAAAACCTATTCTTCTGAAACTATTTAAAAAAATAGAAAATGAAGGAAAACTTCCAAATTCACTCTATGAGGCCAGCATTACCCTGGTACCAAACCAGGTAAAGACTCTACTGAAAAAGAGAACTACAGGCCAATATCCCTGATGAACATAGATGCAAAAATCCTCAATAAAATACTAGCAAACTGAATTCATCAATACAGTAAAAAAATCATTCACCACCACCAAATGGGATGTATTCCTGGATTGTAAGGATTGGTCCCATTTTTGCCAATCAATCAATGTGATACATCACATCAATATGAGAAAGGATAAGAACCAAATGATCATTTCAACAGACACAGAAAAAGCATTTGACAAGGTACAGTATCCATTCATGATAAAAACCATGCATAAAGTAGGTTTATAAAAGGTAACATACCTCAACATAATAAAAGCCACATATGAAAAACCACAGCTAATATCATCCTCAATGGGGAAAAACTGAGAGGTTTTCCCCGGAGGTCAAGAACAAGATAAGGATGTCACTTTCACCGCTTTTATTCAACATAGCACTGGAAGTCCTAGCCACAGCAATAGACAACAACAACAACAAAAGGCATCCAAATAAGCAAGAAGTAAAATGTTCACTATTTGCAGATGACATGATATTCTATATAGAAAATCTGAAAGGCTCCACCAAAATCTGCTAGAACTAATAAATGAATTCAGTAAAGTCGCAGGGTACAAAATCAATGTACAGAAAACTTGCATTTCTACACACCAATAATGAAGCAGCAGAAAGAGAAATTAAGAAAACAACCCCTTTTGCAATTGCACCCAAAATAATGAGATATCTAGGAATAAACCTAACCAAAGAGGTGAACCACCTGTACTCTGAAAACCAAAACACTGATGAAAGAAATTAAAGATTATACAAAGAAATGGAAAGAAATTTCATGTTCACGGATTGAAAGAAAAAGTCTATACCACTCTAAGCAATCTACACATTTAATGCAATCCCATCAAAATAGCAAAGAGCATTTTTTACAGTACTAGAAAAAACATTTTGTATGGAAAATTTCTATGGAACCACAAGAGACCCCGATTAGCTGAAGCAATCTTGAAAAAGAAAAGCAAAGCTGGAGGGATCACAATTCCAGACTTCAAGTTATATTACAAAGTTGTAGTAATGAAAACAGAACGGTAATGGCACAAAAATAGACACATGGATCAATAGAACAAAATAGAAAACCCAGAAATAAATGCATAAGCATATGGCCAATTAATTTTCTACAAAAAATTATATCCAATGGGAAAAAGACAGTCTTTTCAACAAATGGTGTTGGAAAAACTAGACAGCAACAAGAATATAACTGGGCCATTTTATTACACCATACACAAAAATAAATTCAAAATGGATTAAAAACCTTAATATGAGACCTGAAACCATAAAAATCCTGGAAGAGAATGCAAGAAGTAATCTCATTGATGTTGGCTGTGGCAACTTTTTTCTAGATCTATCACCTGAGGCAAAGGAAATGAAAGCAAAAATAAACTACTGGGACTTCATCAAAATAAAAAGCTTCTGCTCAGCAAAGGAAACAATCAACAAAACTAAAAGGCAACCTACATAATGGGAGAAGATATTTGCAAATGACATACCTGATGAAAGGTTAGTATCCAAAATATATCAAGAATTTACACAACTCGCCCCCAAAAATGAATAATTCAATTAAAAAATAGGCAGAAGACCTGAAAAGATATTTTGCCAAAGACTTACAAATGGCCAACAGACACATGAAAGATGTTTATCATCACATACCATCAAGGAAATGCAAATCAAAACTACAATGAAATACCACCTCACACCTGTCTAACTGGCTAGAATGAACAACACAAGGAACAGCAGGTGTTGGCAAGGATGTGGAGAAAAAGGAACACTCTTGCACTGTTGGTGGGAATGCAAACTGGTGCAGGCACTCTGGAAAATAGTATGGGAGTTCCTCAAAAAGGTAAAAATAGAACTACCGCCTACAGTCCAGCAATTGCACTACTGGGTATTTACCCAAAGAATACAAGAACACTAATTCAAAGGGATACATGCACCCCTATGTTTATAGAGCATTATTTATAATAGCCAAGATATGGAAGCAGCCCAAGTGTCCATTGATAAATATATAAAGAAGATGTGGTATATACATAAAGACATAATGGAATATTATTCAGCCATTAAAAGAATGAAATCTTGACATTTGCAGCAACATGGATGGAGCTAGAATATCATACTAAGCAAAATAAGTCAATCAGTGAACTAGAGCTATCATATGATTTCACTCATATGTGGCATTTAAGAAAGAAAACAGGGGCGCCTGGGTGGCGCAGTCGGTTGAGCGTCCGACTTCAGCCAGGTCATGATCTCGCGGTCCGTGAGTTTGAGCCCTGCATCAGGCTCTGGGCTGATGGCTCAGAGCCTGGAGCCTGTTTCCGATTCTGTATCTCCCTCTCTCTCTGCCCCTCCCCCGTTCATGCTCTGTCTCTCTCTGTCCCAAAAATAAATAAAAAACGTTGAAAAAAATTAAAAAAAAGAAAGAAAACAGATGAGCAAAAAGGAAAAGAGAGAGAGAGAGAGAGAGAAAGCAAGAAATAGACTCTTAAGTATTGAGAACAAACTGATGGTTACCAGAGTGTAATGGGTGGGGGATGGGAGAAATAGGTGTTGAAGATTAAGAAGTGTACTTGTCATGATGAGCACCAGGTGATGTATGGAATTGTTGAATCACTATATTGTACACCTAAAACTAATATAACATTGTGTGTTAGATAACTGGAATTAAGATAAAAACTTTAAACAACAAAAAAAAAAACAAATATATGAAGAACTCTTGAAACTTAAGAATAAGAAAACAAACAACCCAGTTAAAAAATGAGCCAAAGACCTGAATAGACACCTCATCCAAGAAGATATACAAATGACAAGCATATGAAAAGATGCTCTACATCATGTCTCATTAGGAAAATGAACATTAAACCAATGTGATACCACTACACACTACACAGCTGTTAGAATGTCTAAAATTTGGAACACTGACAACACTAAATACTGAAGAGGATGTGCAGTATATGACATCAAGAGTGAAATGAAATGAAATGTAATGTAAACTATTGACTTTGGGTGGTTATGATTTGTCAGTGTATTTTCATCAGTTTTAACAGATGTACTATTCTGATATTGGATGTTGATAATGGGGAAGATTATGCATGTCTGGGGGCAGGGATATATGGGAAAATCTCTGTGTTTTCAATTTTGCTGCAAACCTAAAACTGCTCTTAAAAACTGAAGTATAAATAAATAAATAAATAAGTAAAATGCATTTCTCTTATGAGTTAAATTGAAAACATTTTAATATGCTTAATTGGCATTTTAACATCTTTTTTAGAATGCCTTTTGAAACAATTTTTATAGAAGTTTTGGTCTTTTAGTGCACTATGAAAACAATTCTTCAGAGGCGCCTGGGTGGCTCAGTTGGTTGAGCTTCCAACTTCAGCTCAGGTCATGATCTCGTGGTTTGTGAGTTCAAGCCCTGCGTAGGATTCTGTGGTGACAGCTTAGAGCCTGGAGGCTGCTTTAGATTCTGTGTCTCCCTCTCTCTCTCTGCCCCTCCCCCACTTGCGCGCGCACGTGCACTCTCTCTCTCTCTCAGAAATGAATAAACATTAAAAATTTTTTGAAAATCTTCATGTATTTGGAATATTACCCTTTCACTATGATATAAATTTTGCAAATTATCTCTCTCAGATTCTCTTTTGAAAAACTTTATAATCTTTTGTTATTATGGAAGCAGTACATTTGCATTGCAGTAATATTAGAAAACATAAAAGGGCAAAAATAAGAAAATTAAATTACATATTCTCACCTTCCAGATATTACCACAGTTAACATAAGTAGATTCTTTTGTGTTGATTATCTCAAATTTATTGTGTAAGTCTTTCTGGGTCATGATATAATGGTTTTGAATACATTGCTGGATTGATTTCATTAATATTCTCATTGGTGAAATTGCTCTATTGCCATGGTTCTTTTTTTTTCAGGTTCAGGATTGAATTTATTATTGTATTTGGTTATACAGTACTAAGAAAATATTGAACTCACACAGATAGTTATAAAATTGTGGTGGTTTAAAAAGGTGTGTGCAACTTGCTTCACATTTTTTCCATTAACAGGAAGTGTCTATACCCCATCTCCTTAAATCTATGCTTAGTAACTCACTCATTTAAAACAGCTTACCCTGGGGACACCTGACTGGCCTAGTCACTAGAGCATGCAACTCTTGATCTCAGGGTTGTGGGTTTGAGCCCCATGTTGGATGTAGAGATCACATAAAAACAAAATCTTTAAATAAATAAAAAATAAATAAAACAGCTACCCTGAAATAGACTTATACTCCTTATTTAAGCTGAAAGGAACAGAAGCTTCACTCAAAGGTCTTTCTAAAAATGAGCTAACCTGGCAGCAGAATTTAATGAAAATCAGTGGTTTCTAACCCTTTGGGCATATGACACATATAAGTGTCTCCATGACTTTTATTAAGCTTTTAAAATAAATGCTTAAAAAGTTAAGTCAGATAAAAGGTTATGAACTGGTGCACCTCCACTATACTTGTAATGGTCAGCTCAGGCCGCCATAACAAAATGCCTCAGACTAGATGGCTTAAATAACAGAAATTTATTTTTTCACAGTTCTGGAGGCTAGAAGTCCAAGATCAAGGTGCTGTGAGGGTTGGCTTCTGGTGAGACCTCTCTTCCTAGCTTGCTTGTAGATGGCCATGTTGTCATTGTGTCTTCATGTGGCCTTTCCTCTGTGTGCACTCAGAATGAGAGAGAGAGAGAGAATGATCTTTGGTGTCTTTTCCTCTTCTTACATGAACACAAGTCCTTGGAACTAAGGCCCTACCCTTATTACCTCATTCAAGCTTTATTAGCCCTTTATAGGTTCTGTCTCCACATACAGTCACATTATGGGTTAGGACTTCAACATATGGATTTTGTTGACATATTTTGTCTCTAACAATGCCATAAAGTTCCCTGAAAATGCTGGAGAAAAAAACCAATCTAATTCGTTCAGCCTGCTTCCTTTACCTATGAAGAAGTTTGCCCAGAGAAGTACTGTGGCATTCCTGAGTTAAAATGGCTGGACTGTAACTCCAGTCTCCCAACTATCTAGGCTTCTTCCTGCTACAATAAAAGAGATGCTTTTCTTCCCTTTGTTCTTATCCAATTTGGTCTAAACGCTTCCTCTCATTTCCCATAGGGCTCCTTGCCTAGGGGCCATTTTTAACTGAACTGTTTGAAAACATCTATTTTTCCCAAAAAGCTGGAAGACAACCAAGATCCAAATCCTAGTTCAGCATGGACTCAACTGAACCCTGGCACTCTCCACTCCGCAGCACACAGGTAACTCTGGCAAGTTATTGTCTCCTGGGTCTCAGCCCACTGGTAAAGCTAGGCAGACTATGTATACTTTACCTGCCAAATTGTTGGGCTGGTCCAGCAAAGCCAAAAGAACCTACAGCTCTAGGATTAACAGAGAACTGACTACGATTCTATGACAGGGGCTACTTCCCCTCTACCTTAGTGGGACTCTGTTCCTCAGTCTTTCATCATAATGAGTAGTAGATATACATTTTGAAAAGTATCAGCCCTGTCCTCACCAGAATCTCTTTCTACTCCTGGGGTGGTGGAGGTGGTAGTGGCAGAACTGGCATTATACTGGCATAGGCAGTTGTAAGAAGACTGTGGTCTCTAAGGCCCTGACTTCACTTATGGCATTCTAGGAAATCCTGCTCATATTGAGAATTCTGCCTGTGTAATTATTATTCTATTTTTTATTGAGATATAATTAACACACCATCACCACAATTTTAGAACATTTTCTTTACCCCCAAAAGAAATCCCATACCAATTAGCATTCCCCTCCCCATTCCTTTCTCCACACCTCAGCTCTGACCAATCACTAATTTGCTTTCTGTCTCTATAGATTTGCCTATTATGGATGTTTCATATAGATGGAATCATAAAATATGTGGTCTTTTGTTTTTGGTTTCTTGCACTTAGCATGTTGTTTTCCAGGTTTGTTATTGCATATATCAGAACCTCATTCCTTTTTAAATTTTTTTTAGTATTTATTTATTTTTGGGAGACAGAGAGACAGAATGCAAGCAGGAGAGGGGCAGAGAGAGAGGGAGACCCAGAATCAGAAGCAGGCTCCAGGCTCTGAGCTGTTAGCACGGAGCCCGACGCGGGGCTCGACCCTTGAAGCACAGGATCATGACCTGGGCCGAAGTCAGCTGCTTAACTGACTGAGCCACCCAGATGCCCCAGAACTTCATTCTTTTTTAATAGCTGAACAAGATTCCACTATATGAAGATAATGTATTCTGACTATTCATTCAATAGTAGATGCACATTTGGGTTGTTTCCACTTTTGCCTATTATGGATAATGCCATCATGAACATTTATGTACAAGTTTTCTATGAGATATTTTTATTTATCTTACACATGCATACCTAGGATTGGAATTGCTGAGTTATATGACAACTCTATATTTAACCTTTTGAGAAACTGCAAAACCATTTTTACACAGTGGCTCCACCATTTTACATTCTGGCCAGTAGTATATGAGAGCTCCAATTTCTCCACATCTTTATCAACACTTGTTATTGTCTTTGCCATTGTAGCCATCCTGGTGGGGGTGAAGTGGTATCTCACTGTGATTTTTTTAAAAAAATATTTATTTATTTTCAGAGAGAAAAGAGAGAAAGAGCAGGGGAGGTGCAGAGAGAGATGAACAGAGAGAATCCCAAGCAGACTCCACACTTCAGCACAGAGCCCAATGGGGGGCTCAATCTCACAAATTGTGAGATCATGATATGAGCTGAAATCAAGAGTCAGATGCTTAACTAACTGAGCCACCCAAGTGTCCCTCTCACTGTGATTTTGATTTATATTTACCTAGTAATAATTAGGGATGAAAAATAGTCATAAAAATATGAGCATCTTTTCATGTGTTTATTGGCCATTTGTTTATCTTCTTTGGAGAAATATATATTCATTTTCCTTGGTCATTTTAAAATTAGGTTATTTATCATGTTTTTGTTGAGCTGCATATTTATATATTCTGGATATAAAGTTTGCAAAAATTTTTCCCATTCTGTACATTTCTTTTCATTTTCTTCCTAGAGTCCTTTGCCCTGGGAATTAAAATTAACATCTTACATTATAACATTCTTTTTGGGACTAATACCAATTTAATTTTCATAATTTACTAAAACTTTGCTCCTATACAACTCCATTCTCTCTCCCTCTCCTTTGTACTATTATTGTGATATAAATTACACCTTTATACATTGTATTCTCATCAACATAAATTATAAATCAACAATTTATAATTAGTTTATGCAGATATCTTTTAAATTAGATAGGAGAAAAGAAGTTTACAAGAAAAATTTATACTACCTTTTATATTTACCTATGCAGTTACCATTACCTATGCCTTTATTTCCTCATGTTGATTCAAGTTACTGTCTAGTATCCTTTCATTTTAGCCTGAAGTACTTATTCATTACATTTTAGCCTCTAGTGTTTTTGTAGGGCAGATCTGCTAGCAAACACTTCTGTCAGTTTTTGTTTATCTTGGAATGTCTTAACCTCATTTTTGAAGGACAGGTTTGCTGAAGATCGAATTCTTCACCGACGATGATCTTTTTTTATTATTGCTTTGAATATGTTATCCCACTTCCTTTTGCCTCCATGGTTTTTGATGGGAAATCAGCTGTTAATCTTACTGAAGTTCCCTTGTATGTGTAAGTCACTTTTCTCTCTTGCTGCTTTCAATATTCTCCCTTTGGCTTTAGCTTTTCACAGTTTGGTTATGATGTATTTATCTCTTCAAGTTTATCCTACTTGGAGTTTGCTGAGCTGTAGATTGAGATATTATTGGGTTTTTTTTTTTTGAGTCACCTTCAGGAATTTTTTTACATTTTCTCACATATATCTTCTGCCCTTTTGTCTTTCTCTTCTCCTTTTGGAACTCCATTATTTATATATTGGTAGGCTTGATGGTTTCCCACATTTCTCTGAGGCTCTGTTTACTTTTAGTTATTCTTTTTTTCTTTCTGATACTCACATAGGATAATTTTAACTGATCTATTTTAAGTTGAACTGATTCTTCCTTTTATATGCTCAACTCTACTTTGAGCCTCCTGATTTTATTTCACTTAGTATAATTTTCAACTCAATTTCTATTGGGTTCTTCTTTTATAATTTCTCTTTCTTGATATTCTCTACTTGGTAAAACATCATTCTCATACTTTCCTTTAGTTTAGACATAGTTCAGTTACTTGGATACATTTAAAATAGTTTAAAGTCTTCATCTATTGAATCCAATGCCTGGGCTTCCTCAAGGATAGCTCCTAATTACTGCTTTTTACTCTTTGTATAGACTATACTCTTTTTTTGTATTCTTCATATTTTTGTTGAAAAGTGGACATTTAAAATAATATAATGTGGCAGCTCTAGAAATCAGATCCTTCCATCCATGGTATTTGTTGTTTGGTGACTTTTCTGAACTAATTTCTGTGAAGTCTGTTTTCTTTATTATGCATGGCCACTAAAGTCTCTGCTTCATTATTAGTGGTCAGGTAATGATTAGAGAATGATTTCCTTAAATACTTGGAACCAATAAACTTCCTAGTCTTTTCTATGGAGCTCTGTGTGAATGTTGGGGCACACTTTTGACACTCAGCCAGGCGACTGACAACTACGTCTTAGGTTTCACTTCCTACTTATACAGAGTCTCAAGGTCAGCCACAGGTGAGAACTTATAGCCTTCTCAGGTCTTCTCTGGGCATGCACACAGCCCTAAACATGTGCATGACTTTTTAGATTCCCAGGAATATGCTGATGCTCTTCAAAGCTCCCTTGTACATATAATTCTCCAGCTTTTAAGTTTTTGGACAGTTTGCTGTTTGCCAACTATTGTCATTGCCTCAGGCAACTGCTATGTTGAACAATTGTCACTGATTGTTTTTGACAAATGCTCCTGGGGAAAAGGCTTTTCAAATTGGGTGGGCTCAGAGTCAGCTCAAATAAAGAGAAGCCTTGTGAGTGTGTATAGGTGAGAGGGAATTTTCCATCTGGCATCTGAGATGGGAGAAGGAAGTGAAAACAACAGTGGAGAGGGGTCAAGGGGAGGCTACTACGACCCTTTCATTCCCTCTACCCTGACACACCTTTCATCATAACAGTCTTTATATGCTAAGGACCAAGATGAGACACTTTCTTAATGAATGGGAAGGATTATGTATGCTGGTTAAGAGTGTAAAATATCTGGAGTTAGAAAACCTGAATATGATTCTCTCCTCTAACTTTTTCCAGCTGTGTGTGTGACCTTGCGCACAACTTAGTTAACCTAAGTCTGTTTTATCATCTATAACATGGGAATAACATTAATTATTTAACATGAGTTGTTTGGGGGTTAGATAAGTTGGGACCTGTAATATGTCCAGCTAATTACCACCAGTCCAGGTTAATGTGTTATTTTTACCTCTAACTTGGTTTAAACAGAAAACAATGAACTCACCAAAAAGTATTTTTGAAATCGTTAATTTTTAAGAACTTGTCTTTGATTACTTTCAAAAGCAGAGATTGAATGAAAAATCATTCTGTTTAGCTGATGTCAGCACAAATGGAAGTAATGATTCCTCCTTTTGTCAGGGCTTATCTGGCTAACTGTGGTAAAATGGGCAGACTTGTGCATGTGGGCCATAGTTTGTAGGAATCAGTGTAATGTTCAGTTGGTTGAATATGGATTCTTTGCACTATTTTGTCTGTTATCAATTGCTATATAACAACCCCAAATGAATGACAAAATAACCATTTATTTGCTCACTATGCTGAAGCTCAGAAATTCAGGCAGGGCTCAGGAAGCTGCCTATATTCTACATGGTGTCAACTGAGGCAGATCAACTGAGGCTGGAGGACCCAAGATGGCCCCACTCACATGTCTAGGATCTTGGTCCTCATTCTTGGGTGGTGTGTCTCGGTTCTCTTCCATGTAGCTTCTCTTTCCAGTAGGGTAGCTCTCCAAAGGGCAAAAATGGAAGCTACTAAGGCCTCTTCAAGCCTAGTCTCAGAAATTGTACCACATCACTTCTGCTGCATTCCCTTTGTCAAAGCCAGCCACAGGGCCAGTCTAGACTCAAGGACAAGGAAAATAGACTTTTTCTTGATGGGAGGAACTAAAAAGACACATTGCAAGTGGGCCTGCAGGATTGGAGGGACTGTCATAGTCATCTTTGGAAACAATGTACCATAGATAGATTGTGAGCCTTTGGACCCAGAACCCAACTATCTTTGTTAGAGCTGGATATGACTATATTTCCACTTGCTAGCCCCAGGTGATGAGGAAACAGAATATCATCAGTTTGTTTTGAACAAGGATGTATGGGGAAGATGAAAGAACCAACAAAAGAAACTGAGAAAGATGCCTCCCAGGAGAGAGGAAGAGAACCAAAGGGGCTTGGGAGCATGAAAGCTAAGTGAATAAGTGTTTTTTTTTTTATTTAATGTTTTATTTATTTTAGAGAGAGACAGAGTATGAACAGGGGAGGGGCAGAGAGAGAGGGAGACAGAATCCATGAAGCAGGCTCCAGGCTCCGAGCTATCAGCACAGAGCCCAACCTGGTGCTCGAACCTGTGAACCATGAGATCATGACCTGAGCTGAAGTCGGACACTTAACCAAGTAAGCCACCCAGGCACCCCAATAAGTGTTTTAGAGGGGAGGAAGTGAGCAACTATATGTCAAATGATGCTAATAAGTTGAGTAAAATAAGTACTTTTTTTCTGGGAAGAACTATGAGAAACTGATAAAGAGTAGTTATTTTCAGGAAGAGGTTCTGGTGGAGGGGCAAAGGAAGGCTGCCACTTATAACCTACCTTCTCTGAACTTTTTAGCCTTGAGTGTAAATTACTCTTTTTTCCAATACACATTATCTGGGAGATGAGATTACAGACATTTTTCCAAAATCTTTTTTTCCAAACTTTTTTTAATTTTTATTTATTTTATTTAAATTTTTTAATGTTTTATTTATTTTTGAGAGAGAGAGACAGAGAGACAGAGCATGGTGGGGGGTGCACAGAGAGAGAGGCAGACACAGAATCCGAAGCAGGCTCTAGGCTCTGAGCTGTCAGCACAGAGCCCGACAAGGGGCTCAAACTCACAAGCCGTGAGATCATGACCTGAGCTGAAGTCAGATGCTTAACCAAATGAGCCACCCAGGCACCCCATCAAAATCTGTTTTTTAAAAGGGCTTCTTACCACCACCAACTTTTCTTACCTTCCAACTAAATTTACATAATACAAAAATCCAAATGTAAGATTGCTCAGGTAACTTACTGTTCCTTGAGTTCTTTGCCACTTTGTGTCTTGGGTATCATGTACAATCTAAAACAAGGCATGCAGAAATCTCTGACTTGAAGGTTCAATAAGGTTTTCAGCTTTTAAATAGGGCTTTTAGGGCTCAGAAATAAAAGGAACACAGTGAAATTATCTGTATTTGAATTTAGGGGAAAGGCCAATTGGGCTGTCCAAATGTGTAGTTCTCAGGGCTATAATTTTCCTCAGGCTGACTTTGTTTCCCAGAGAAGGTGACTTTGCACCTCTGCACAGCATCCCACTGAAGTGAAATGTGATTCGAGCCTTCCAAGTGTCAGATGCAGTTTCATCAGCATTAGGTTCCAGTCCCCAAGGTGCTATTCTATGAGGGAGCTCTGTGGAAATTGGGGAGTGCTGCAGATGTAGCTTTTGACCCCTGTGGACCCTTGGCATTATACTGTTTCTCCCCTTCTACCCAAATTCATCAGTTGAAGGCCCCAGGGAAAGACCTATTCCTGCACACGAGGCCCTCACCAGCCTGAAACTTCTATTGCAGCTCCTGACCTCCAAATGTCCTGTTGCTTGTCCTTTTTAAAAATTTTTTTAATGTTTATTTATTTTTGAGAGAGAGACAGAGTGTGAGCCGGGGAGGGGCAGAGAGAGAGGGAGACACAGAACTGGAAGCAGGCTGTCAGCACAGAGCCTCATGTGGGGCTCAAACTCACAAACTGTGAGATCATGACCTGAGTCAACGTTGGATGCTTAACCGACTGAGCCACCCAGACACCTTCTGTTCCTTGTGCTTTCCCTCACATTCAGCACTGCCAGAGCTAGGCCCACCTGCCATGCTGAGAATGCTCACATAGCCTCCAAACTGATACCTTCCTACCAACCTCACAGCCCTGCTGACAAGGCTATGGTCTAATCCAGCCTGGGACCTGGCAGGGCCTGCAGCTTCTGCTCACCCTTCCATTCAGGTTGGCCAAGGTGAACAACCCTGGTCAAGGTACACATACATATACATACATACACGTTGACAGATACAAATACACACCATATACACATATACACAAATACTAACACACATGCATAGCATGTGTATACACATATACATATAGATACAACAAATATATATACGTATAGACATATAACAAATACATAAAAATAGAGACACGTGCCCTTTATTTGGGGCAATTCTTAGGCCCAGCACACATACATTCTTACAAACATACACATGTATGCACAGATACACAGATAAACATATACACACACTTACGTATACATGCATATGTGAGGGAGCCATTCTCAGGCCCAGTGAGGGCACCAGCCAGCCATAGAGACTGTATGTGGATCTGTTATTACTTAAACAGGATGGAGGATTCTGAATTGCTTTCCATAGCATCCAAAAGGTCAAGTGGTCATTTTAAAGGACATCTGGTCCATTTTGTCAGCTCCCTTATATTCCCACCACCCTCTCAGCTGCATGAACCTTTTCACATGCAAGAGAATAATCTTCGCTGTTTCCATTTCTGGAAAGGTTATTTGTCCCAGGTACTTTGCCAAGCAGTTTACATATATCACCTCATTTTAATCTCACAGTAACTCAGTGATAGGAGCCATAAACACCATGCTGTATGATCTCCCTCCTTAACACAACACAGGTGGCCCTCCCTCCTTTTGGTTTCCTAAATCCTTTCATATGCACCACTTTAAATTGATCTTAAGTCTTGCAATAAATAACACTGTGAAGTTAGGAAAGCTTGGCATTGTCATTCCATTTTGCAACTGAGACTCACCTAGGTTAAGGAACTTTCTGAAGACTGTAAAAACCAATAAATATAAGCCAGATCTTAACCCTCTGTCCACATACTCTGGTTCCAGTAATTTTGTCTATTTATTCCTTTGTTCATTTATCATACATTAATGCTCCCTACATTTCAAGAGACTGTACCAGGCACAATGAAAACAAACACTGATTAAGACACAGTCTTGACTTTGAAGTAGCTGGCATTCTAGAGAGGAAGAAAGACCAATAGAGAGGTATATCATAATATCACATGCCGGATGCTGGACTAGGTTGTGCTGTGGGAGCCACCATTAAAAGGATGCCACGTGTGACAAACAACTCAAAGGCCGTGCATGCTTTGTCCATGCTGCTGGAACATCTATTTGCTTTGTGCAGTAAATCATAGCAAGGCTGGTTGGTCTCTGAAAACTTGTAGTCCATCTCATTCATCTAACTTTTCCTTCTGCAAGGTATGAAAGGCAGTATTAATTAATTGAAGTACATTTTCTAAGCCAATGCAATATCACTTCATCAATCATATAGCTACTGATAGGATTACTATTTGTCACAAATAGCTAAATTATTATAGGTGAGAAACTACATAATCAAATGTGCCCCTTAAAACTGTTTATGTAGCTGCTAGCTATTTTAGAAAGTAAGCTACAGGCTCACTAGAATATTCTAGCCTAAATAAGATCAAATGTTACCTTTTGCATGGACCTCTTACAGTGTTTGGTTTTACTTTTGATTATTGGATGTCTTTTAGTGTTTCTCTCTCTCTCTCTCTCTCTCTCTCTCTCTCTCTCTCTCCCTCTCTCATGGAAATTTGCAAACATACCTAAAAGTAGAAGAATCATATAACCCATACCCATCATCTAGTTTCAACAATTATCAACACTTTACTAATCCTGTTTCATCTATTTTCTTCATACAACCATACTTTTTTTTTCCTGGAGCATTTTAAAGCAACTACAGTCTTATTTTTGAGAAACGTTTGAAGGGGTGTGAAATTAGAATGAGAAAATATATGTCCTTCCAAGCCTCCTGGGTCTTTAGCCCTAATTAAATTGCCAGCATAATTTTTTAAAAATGATTCCAGCTTTAGTGAAATCTCTTTTATGGCATTAGCTCAGCTAGCAACACACAGCTCAACTGGACAAGGTGTCTTTTGGCCCTTCTCCCTTTAGAAGCGTTCTGCCAGAAAAAACAGAATGGAAAAGTTCTTTGAACACTTCAGATAAGAACAAAGCACAGCTCAGACATAGATACATAGGAGTTTGGGCTGGATATAGAGGATGCCATTGTTGCTGCTGTTTGGGAATTTCGGGAGACTTGTGCTTTAAGATAACACATTTGTCCTTTCTGTCACTGGAACTATGATTTCATTTATTTCCTTGTCTCCTATTTTTGGGAGAGCTGCCTCTAGTTCATGAGCTTAAGAGATCCTGCAATTCACAGTGATGATTATAAGGTGAAAAGTTGTAAGCACCTTAATGGAGTACAACTGTCAGGCTCTCCCATCATCAGCATTACAAATGGGCTATGATTTCAAATTCAAACAGATTTTATTGTTAAAGATACAAGCTTCAGTGTTACTTAAAATAACAAAGCAATAGAAACAGCTGTTGAATAAAAGGGAAATAGAGTGCATACATACAAATGAAATCTTATAAAAGCATGGTTGGAAATTGCTTATTTTATCACATTACATGATAAAAAGCAGTATATAAAATTGTATGTCTAGGATGAGCTCACCTATGTAAAAAGTACATGGAAACAAAATTGGAAGGTAATATGCTAAAAGGTTAGCAGTGTTTGCCTCTGAATTGCAGAGTTATGAGTGAATTTTCTTCTGTTTCTTTTCATACTTTTCTTTTTGAAATTTTCTACAGTGAGCATGTAATCACTTGTATAATCAGAAAAACGTTTTTTTCTAAATAAAAGGGACAAGCAAGTCTCAAACGCTCAGTGCCTAGAAGCAGACCAGCAATCTGTTTTGAATGTTTCCAAGGCAGTGAACCAGGCAAAAGTAAGAAGGATGATTTCAGAGTCCCTAGGGGAGACTTGTGTAGTTAGTTCCTAGGAAACCAGAAGTTTTAGCCACTCAAAACACATGTAAGTGTTTTTGGTGTGAATCAAAACCTTCCATTAGACATAATTGCAACAGCAGCTGTTACACAACCTGTATAAACTATTTTTGGTGTGAACCAAAATTTTAACAACATAGAAAGTATTAACCATTTCATGGTCACATAGGTATAAACCTCATCCACCACTGGCCAGGTTTAGCTGCCCTAACAGAGGGGAAATTCCTGATGCTTTGGTGGAGCTTGCAGGGAAGGCTTAGCCAAGAATTAAGATGACTCTTCTTAATGCTTCTTTTTCCTCTATTGTATTCTTTTAAAAGGACAAAAGGCAATTTGAAAATGGCCTTAAAAATGTACTAGATTTCTTTTCTTTTTTTTAATTTTTTTTTTCAACGTTTATTTATTTTTGGGACAGAGAGAGACAGAGCATGAACGGGCGAGGGGCAGAGAGAGAGGGAGACACAGAATCGGAAACAGGCTCCAGGCTCTGAGCCATCAGCCCAGAGCCCGATGCAGGGCTCGAACTCACAGACCGCGAGATCATGACCTGGCTGAAGTCGGACGCCCAACCGACTGTGCCACCCAGGCGCCCCTAAAAAAAATGTACTAGATTTCTTAAAATGTCATAAGTAATTCATGCCCATTGTAATAAGAATAACAAAAGTATATAAAGACATATTCTAATTTTTTCTGATTCCATCCACTTGGAAAAATCAATATTAATCTGGTGTGTATCCTTACACACTTTTCTCTATGCTCTATACTGCGTACGCACACATACCCACATACACACCCCAATAGATAGCTCCTTCTCCCTTCATTTTCTTTACAAAACTGGAGTGTTACTTTACATGCAAAGGAGTCTGATCATAGAATTGCCTTGAGTATTTGTTTTAAAAATACAGATTCCTGGGGTGCCTGGGTGGCCCAGTTGGTTAAGCATCCTACTTCTGCTCAGGTCATGATCTCATGGATTCGTGAGTTTGTGCCCAGTGTCAGGCTCTGTGCTGACCGCTCAGAGCCTGGAGCCTGCTTCGGATTCTGTGTCTCCCTCTCTCTCTGCCCCTCCCCCACTCACACTTGGTCTGTCTCTCTCTCAAAAATAAATATTTTTTAAATGTATTTTAAAAATAAATAAATAATAAAAATCCAGAGTCCTGGGCCCCACCCTATGCAAATTAGTTTAGTGAGTTCTATAATCAGAAGAGTGTGATAAATGCTGTCTATATTATTCTACAACTTGTTTTTATCTCCTAGCAATACGACAATACAATACAACATGGTTATCCTTTCGGGTTAATGCCTATATATTGAAGCCACTACCTTTTGGTAGATGTAAGGAAAGATTAACAGATTTGATTACAAAAAAAATCGAATTATTTGTTTTGCAAAAAACAATGTAGGCAAAGTTAAATGATAAAAGATTAGGAAAAAAATCTGCAACGCATGTAACAGGGAGTAGATTTTTTTTTTAGAGAGGGAGTATATTTTTAAAATTTTTTTTAATGTTTATTTATGTTTGAGAGAGAAAGACAGAGCATGAGTGGGGAAGGGGCATAGAGTGAGGGAGACACAGAATTGGAAGCAGGCTCCAGGCTCTGAGCTGTCAGCACAGAGCCCGATGTAGAGCTCAAACCCATGAACTGTGAGATCATGACCTGAGCCCAAGTCAGATGCTTAACTGACACACAGGTGCCCCAAAAGATTTTTTTTTAAAGGGCACTGTTGTGGTAGGAAGCAGACTCTGAGATGATGTTGGTAAGCAGGATGTTAATTAAGAAGTAACCTTTGGAGGCACGTGGGTGATTCAGTTGGTTGAGCATCTGACTCTTGGTTTCACCTCAAGTCATAATCCTAGAGTCATGCAATCAAGCCCATATTGGGTTGTGTGCTGAGCATGGAGGCTGCTTGGGATTCTCTCTCTCTCTCTCTCTCTCTCTCTCTCTCTCTTGCTCTCGCTCTCGCTCTTTCTCCCTCTACCCCTCTCCTGCTCACTCTGTCTCAAAATTAAAAAAAAGAAATTAAGACTTAAAAAAAAGAAGTAACCTTTGGACCAACAGCTGTGGAAGGGAGAGGAAGGAAGCATGAGTGGGCAGAGGGAGAAGTAGAGCTGTGATGCAGGCTCAAAGACAGTCTCAATTCTTCAGAGTTACCCCTCATCACTTTTCTTCCAAGGCTGTCATGAGTCTGGCTGTAGCGTGGCTATCACTCAGTTTCAGCTTATACCTATGCACCATGGTAATCCATCCATGACCCAAGTTCAGGCTTTTCCCTCTGTTGTCAGCTGGTCATAAGGGATGCTTCCATACATCATAAATGTGAGCACAGGAAGAGATGCCAGTGAACTAATGGTGGATGCCATGGAGGTCTGGGCCACCCACTCATATAGCTACTTGCGTCCTCTGATCCTACTTGTGCTGGATTTATCACTTCTTTATGAGAGCTTGCTCTTAGACCCAGCTGACCTTAGGATTTGGTGGGTCTAACAGAGCCCAGCTCGTGATGAGCAGCTGTGACCACATACTCACTTGGTGTCCTATGACCAGCTTGTTCCATTTCTTCCAGTGCCTGGTAGTGTGCTGGGAGTTTTTTTCAAAGGCATAGAATTCTCTGAAGATGTCATGGCTCTGTTCTGAAACTCCTGGGGTCTACATTGTGATTATCCCACGGGATTAGCCGTGAACTCCACATAGCATCTTTTCCCACCGCTATTACCTTTAATACTATAGGGTACTCTGGTCATATGGCCCAAGCAGCAGTGTCACTTGCACTGTAGTGTAGACCTGTTGCAGAGCTCCTCCTTCTGCAAGTTCCACTCGAAGCTGTCAGTCTTCCCATAATCTAGTATATGGGTCAGAGCAGTATTCCCAAGTGATCAATATACTGCCTCCATAGCCAAAAGAGGCCTGCCAGATGTTGTTCTTTCCTTCCTTATGATGAGAGGCGCAAGGTGCAATAACGTGTTCTTTACCTCAGATAGGGTTACTCATGTGCCCATAACCAATGGACACTAAGGAAATTGATTGATATGCCAAGCCCCTGAAGCTTCATAGGGTTCATCTCCCATGTTGTGAGTGATTCTCTATCACCATGACCAATATGCAAGCCACTTTTTGCTCCTCCAGGCTGATGAGTGGACTTTCTTTCACGTAATGGATCAATGTGATGTTCTGTAGTGTATCCAGATCTCTTCAGACTATATTACGGCAGAGGGCAAGAGAGTGAACACAGAACTATCACAAAATTACACATGTACGTTGTTGTTTGTTCCATATGAATTTGAACCTTTTCAGATCCTCTTTTCTGAATAGTATAGAAAAGAAGACATTCACCAAATCAACAGCAACATACCATGTACATGAAGCCATGTTTACATGCAAATATATCACATCTAGCACAGTGGCAGAAGTTAGGATGTGACTTGAGTTTAGAATGGTCTGTCATTTTCTAAGATCTGTCCATTTTTTCCCCAGGGGTTACATTAGTGAATTAAAATAGACGTGACAGGGCCTAACACCCTTGCATGCTTAGATCTTTACAAATGGTAGTGATTTCCATACTTACCTGTTAAATGCAATAGTATTTTCCCCAATTTTCCATTAGGGAAAAATTTTAAACTTCCAAAAAGTTGGAACTACTATACAGTTAACACCCATGTAGACACCAACTAGATTCTAAATTTTACATTTTATATTTGCTTTATCCCCTATTTATCTATATTTTTCAACCATCTATCAACCTATCTCATTTTTATTTTTTTACATTTATTTGCTTTTGAGAGAGCATGAGCAGGGGAGGGGCAGAGAGAGAGGGAGACACAGAATCAGAAGCAGGCTCCAGGCTCCGAGCTGTCACCACAGAGCCTGACACGGGGCTCAAACCCACAAACCGTGAGATCATGACCTGAGCCGAAGTAGGATGTTCAACCGACTGAGCTAACCAGGCGCCCCTAATTTTTTTTTTAATTTTTTAATGTTTATTTATTTTTGAGAGAGAGAGAGAGAGTGTGCGAGCAGGGGAGGGGCAGAGAGAGACACACACACACACACACAGAATCCAAAGCAGGATCCAGGCTCTGAGCTGTCAGCACAGAGCCCAATGTGGGGCTCAAACTCACAAATCACAAGATAATGACTTGAGCCAAAATTGGACGCTCAACCAACTGAGCCACCCAGGTGCCCCACAACCTATGTAATTTTTTTATATACATTTCAAAGTAAGTTGCAGACATCAGAACACTTTCCTTGAAATATTTGAGCATGTATATCGACGTTTGTTTACAGTTCTAATTTTAGATAACATTTTCTTATAATGAAATGCACAAATCTTAAGTGCACCACTTGATGACTTGACAAATGCATATAACCCATGTATCATACCATTTAAGTACCTACCGTCCCCAAAACACACCCCCACCTGGGACCAGCCCCACCTGGGTGAGCTAACAAGCTATTCAGCCAGTCCTTTGTGCATAAGTTACACAGGCACCTTCTTCTGAGCCCCGCATACCCAGGGAACGCATCTCCTTGACTCACAGCTGAAGACTGGCACTGTGGCCAGCTAGCATCAAGAGCATTCCCAGGGAGAGTAAGCTTTGGGTGAGCTAACAGCACACTCCTGCCTCATCTGGAGTGCACCCCCCCAGGGGTTTCCCCCATCCCACTTCTCCTGGTAGCTGAGGCTTCCCTCTCCTTTCCCCTGAGGTTCTCTGGGATTCTTGCCAGGTAGGAGCCAGGAGGCGGGCGGCCCATGTCAGGAAGGGAAAACCTTCCTGAAGTCACTGAGCACACATGCTCTGTGCTGACCAGGGCGCCAGTCCCAGGGCAGGTCTGCTCAGGCTCCTGGTTAGACCCCAGGAAGAGAAAGAAGGAGAAAGCCAACAAGGCCCAGAAGGGAGAGTGGCTTTCTGTGGAAGGCCTTACGCTTGGCATGAGCAGGAGGAAAGCAGTCTTGTCCTGCTAACTGGGGAGAGGGACTGAGTTGTATGAAGGCACGGTGGGGGGCAGGGGAGGCCTGGGGGCTCACTTCACACTTTGTTCCTGTCATCTCTCTCACACTGGCAGGTACGCAGGGCGAGTGCTGACTCCTCTCTCAGTCTGTTATGGAACCATCACCCTGGCTGCAGAGGGAACTCCTTTGGTAGTCCCTACCACTGACCCTTAGGCCTGAGCCCCTGGCCCTGATTCGCCCTCTGGGATTCTCCCACAGAGCTCCCTCTGGTCCCTGGTCTCTCCTGTCCAGGCCCCCAGCCAGCCCTGCTGTTCTCCAGCCCCCTCCTTCCCTGGTGAGGGCTCCACAGCTTATTTCCCCTTGCTATAAAACTTCCTGACTAATTTAGTTCTATGGCCTTGATGTGCCACGTGGGGAGTATATCTTCCTCCTCCCCCTGCCCTTTATTTTCTTTATTTATTTTCTGAAATCTGTTTGCCTTCCCTGAGTCTTCACAACTGGAACTGAGATCAGAGCTGTAGAACACACCATGCCAGTGGCTGTAATGAAACCAAATCTCTGTTCAAAATGCTTGTTCATGTTGTATTCCAAATGCTCTGTTTTGTTTACCAAAGCTTTTACCAGTAGCCACTGGAGAAATAAGTAGCAAGTGCAAATCAAGTTAGACCCGCCGCAGGTCCCATTCGGTTGACTGGTCAGAAAAGAGATTCAAAGAGCAAAGTGGAAAGGTTCCTTCTAATTAGGAAATAGGGCTTCATATGTTCTCTTCATAAATATGGTTTTATCTTTCTGTTTGTATCCAGAGGTATCCAGAGAAGGGGGAGGTTGAAAAAACAAATTAATTTCGTCTTATAGAGTTAACCTAGTTTGCAGTCTATGCCAGTGGTGAGTCTCAAACTTGAGCCTGTATGGAATCACCTGTCCTGAGAATTTGTAGGTCCGGTGTGGGCCTAAGAATTTGTGTTTCTAACATGCTCCCTGTGTCACTGATGTTGGTCTGATGACTACACTTGGAAATCAGGAAGTGGGAGTCCTCCTATTTTGTTTTCCTTTTCAAAATGGTTTCAGCCATTCTGGATCCCTTGTGATTCCATGTGAATTTTAAAATCAACTTGCCAATTTCTACAAAGTCAGCTGGGATTCTGATAGGGGTTATCTTGAATCTATGGATCAATTCGGGGAGCCTTGCCATCTTAACATTCCAATCCATGATCACGGGATGTTTTGCTGTTTATTTCAAGCTTTATAAGCTTTTTTTTCACTTGAGTGTAGTTGACTCACAATGTTAAATTTGTTTCAGGTATACAGCATAGGGATTCAACTTCTCTATACATTATGCTGTGCTCACCCCAAGTGTAGCTACCATCTGTCACCATACAACACTATTACAATATCATTGACTATATTCTCTGTGCTGTACTTTTTTTAATGTTTATTTTTGAGAGAGAGAGAGAGAGAGACAGTGCAAGTGGGGGAGGGGCAGAGTGAGAGGGAGACACAGAATCCGAAGCAGGCTCCAGGCTCCGAGCTGTCAGCACAGAGCCTGACGTGGGGCTCAAACCCACAAGCTGTGGGATCATGACCTGAGTTGAAGTCCGGGTGCTCAACTGACTGAGCCACCCGGGCACCCCCGTGCTGTACCTTTTATTCTCGTGACTTATATATCCAATAACTAGAAGCCTGTGCCTCCCACTGGCTTCCACCTATTTTGCCTAACTCCTCCAACCACCCACCCCCTGGCAGCTATCAGTTTGTTTTCTGTATTTATAGGTATCATTCTGCTTTTTGTTTTGTTTATTCATCTGTCTTTTTAAATTCCACGTAAGAGTGAAATCATACGGTATTTGTCTTTCTCAGTTTGACTTATTTCACTTAGCATAATACTCTCTGGGTCCATCCATGTTGTAAATGGCACCCTTTTTATGGCTGAGTAACCCTCCATTCTGTATATACCACATCTTTCTTATCCATTCATCTATCAATGGGTGCTATGTTGCTTCCATATCTTAGCTTCTGTAAAAAATGCTGCACTAAACATAGGGGCACATGTATCTTCTCAAATTAGTGTTTTCCCTTTCTATGGATAAATACCATAGTAGAATTAGTGGATCATATAGTACTTCTATTTTTTAACTTTTTGAGGACGCTCCATATTGTTTTCCACAGTGGCTGCACCAGTTTGCATTCCCACCAACAGTGTGCAAAGGTTCCTTTTTCTCCACATCCTCACCAACACTTGTTATTTTATTGATTGATTGATTGATTGATTGATTTAGAGCTTTTCATATATCTTTCAACAATGTCTTATAATGTTCAGAGAATAAGTTTTGCACTTCTTTTATTAAATTTATTTAAATGTATTCCTAAGCATCTTATTTTTTAATGTTATTGCAAATGAATTTTCTTAATTTCATTTTCAGATTGTTTGTGTAAGTGTTCAGAAATTGATTTGTATATATTGACCTTGTATCTTGCGACTTTTCTGGATTCATTTATTAATTATAATAGTGGTGTGTGTGTGTGTGTGTGTGTATTCTTTAGAGTTTTCTGTCTATAAGATCATGTCATCTACAAATAGAGGTCGTTTTTACCACTTCCTTTCCAATCTGAATGTATTTTGTCTCTGTTTCTTGCCTAATTACCTTGGCCAGAACCTCCAGTACAATGTTGAATAGTCATGATAAGAGTGGACATCCTTGTCTTGTTCCTGACCTTAGGGGGAAAACATCAGTCTTTTACCACTAAACATGGTGTTAGCTGTGGGTGATTTTTAGATGCTCTTAACTGGGTTGAAGAAGATTCTCTCTTCCTGGTTTGTTGAGTGTTTTTATCATGAAAAGATGTTGGATTTTTTCAAATGCTTTTTCTTTGTCCATTGAAATGATCATTTGGTTTTTGTTTTTTTATTTGTATTGATATGGCTTATTACATTGATTGATTATCAGATATTAAAGTAATCTTACATTCCTAGGGTAAATCCCACTTGGTCATAGTATCTAATTCTTTTTACATTTCACTGGATTCACTTTGCTAGTATTTTCTTACATATTTCTGTGTCCATATTCATAATAGATATTGGTCTGTAGCTTTCTGGTGTTATCTGTCTGATTTTGGTATCAGGGTAATGCTGGCCTCATAGATGGAGCTGGGTGGTGCTCTCTCCTCTTCTATTTTTGGAAGAGTTTGTGAAGAATTAGTGTTAACTGTCCAGTAAATATGGAATGGAATTCACCAGTGAAACCATCTTTTACTAGGCTTTCCTTTTTTTGGGGGAGGGGTGGTTTGAATGACTAATGCAATCTCTTAAATCTCTTCACTATTCAGATTATTTCTTCCTTCTTGAATCAGTTGCAGTAGTTTGTGGTTTTCTACAAATTTGTCCATTTCATCGAAGTTATCTAATTTACTGGCATACAATTGTTCATAGTATTCCTTAGAATCCTTTCTATTTCTCTGAGCTCAGTAGTAATGGAGACCACACTTTGAGAACCACTGCTGTAGGTGCTGTGCTGAGTAGGCTTGAAGGTCAGGAATCTATGGTCCTGGGAGAACTTGTCCAGAGGCAGGGACTGCACCATGTAACCTGGAGGAGGTTCTGGGTCAATGCAGTCAGGCCTCGGGCAGAGCTCAGCAACCCACTCCTGGGACACCTACAGTGACTAAAGAGCATTAAGTTATATGCAGAACATCCTGTCAAAGGTCTAGTCTCTATTGGAGTCATCTAACCCCCGCTGTCATGCCTCCCTCTTCCTGTGTGTGGTGGAGGGAACTGAGGCACCAATAAACCCTAGAACACGTGGCCCATTATGAGCCCTTTGCTGTAGCGCAGGGTGACTCCCCAACTGAACATGCATCAGAGTCACTGGGAGAGGGGAGTGCTTGCTAAAACCCAGATTGCTGGGCAACAGCCGCAGGGATTCTGATCAGTAGGTCTGGGATGGTGGTGGCTGAGAATGTGCATTTCCAACACGTTCCCAGGTGACTTTGACTGACACCTCTTGGTCAAGGAAATAAAAAGGCTTCCTGTGTTCTTGTGCCTGAGGCAGAGGGGCCTTGGCCCCTGAGAGAGATGCACACCAAGGAGCAGCCTGAACAGGCCTTGGGATTTATTTGGGCATCAAACTAAAAATTCGAAGTGACTTGATTTTTCTTGAGTTAAGAATTAGAGAGAAAAATACCAAATTATATACAGCATTTGTACATCCTAAATATTTTTTAAACCAATCATTGGATGATGTTGTTTAGGTTCAGCTATTTCAACAAGGGAGAGAGGGAAGAGAACTAACACTTATGAGCTCTGTTAAGCTTTGCACTAAGCCCTGTACATATGTTACGTCATTTGCTTCTTGCCACAACCATATGAAAAGATACCAATAAAAAAAAGACATTCCATTGTTTTAGATAAGGAAACTGAGCCTCAGAGAGCTTAAGTGGCCTAAGGTCTCACAACTGATAAGAATTGGACCTGGGTCCCAGCTCTGGCTGCACAGCCCTTGCAGTCGCTTTGCTCATGAATGCACAAAGGACACATCCTTTACAGAAAGAACTGAGAAAAGGAGGGGAGAGTGTTTTCTGGAAAAACATGATAGAAACAAAATGCTCCCCATGGAGTAATGAGAAAGGAGACAGAGGGAACCGGTTGGGGCTAGATCGTGGAGGGTCTTGACGTCACCTAAGGAATTTGTACTTTGCCATAGTGGATGAGGAATCCCTACAAACATTTAAGAAGGGTTGGGACATTAAACAGGGTGTAGCTTAAGAGAGTGGGAGGTGGTGGTAAGAGCAGAGGGGTGAGCTGGTGGAATCAGAGAGCCCTGGAGCTGGAAGGGATCCTAGAACTCATCCTCAGCACACATCTGACAGATGAGAAAAGTGGGGCCCCGGAGAGGGGAAATGACTCCCTGACTGGCTGATGGGAAGCTGTGGGAGCACTTCCCAGCTCCACCCCGACCCTTTAGTGTCAAAGTCCCATTTCCCCAGCTGTAGGGAGTGTCGGTGGTCATCAGTGCACAGCTGAAGGCCTCGCCAGCAGTGGCCCTTGTCTGAGAAGACCCGCCATGCCCAAAGTCACATACCCATCCCAGGTCACTGGTCAGTGCAGGAGCATGAAGTGCCAACCCGTTTACCACAGTTTAGGACATGTCTGAGGGGCCACGCTGGCTCCAGAGCTCCCTGTGGGATCAGCTGAGGCCTTTGGTGTGGCCACATTGCAGTTCCGCCTCCTCCTCTGTCAGTCCTGTTTTCTTCATTCCCTGTAGGTGTTGATCCTGAGAATGCCCCCCAAGAAACCTCCTGCACGCAAAGCTCTGTGTCACACTGTTTCCCTAGGTGACACTTCCCCAAGGTCACAGGCCAATTCAGTAGAGTCAGGACAGGAGCCCGTGCCTTCTGACTCTCGACCCTTCACTCCATCTTGCTGACCTCCCATACTGATTCCTCTTAGGCTCCCTCTCTGCACATCCATCCGGGAAGTTGGGACAAGTGACCTTAGAGACTGAGTCAAAAGATGCTAGGAGAAACGCCTCCTTCCCCAGGAGCGCCCTGCGTGGTAACAAGTACATGTGCGTGTCACACAAATGGAGCTACTTGTTCCAGGCGAATCAGCCAGGAGCAAATGCAAGGTGCCTCTCTGTTCTCCCAGGGCTCCTTCCCTTGCCTAGAACAATGGCTGGGAGAACCCGGCCTGGACTAGGCACAAATAAAAAAGATCAAAAAGATGGCTCGGGGCTTTAGACCCAAGGCCCTGGATCAGGGTGAGGCTGGCCTTGACGTCTAAAGCTCTGCCCCAAGCCAGAGACAGGCAGGCTGGGGATTTTCAGAGGGCCCCACCACACCCCGCTCAAGCACTTCCCTGATCTTTGTTTTGAAGCAAGACCCAGGGTTTCACAACTGCCACCCATACTCTGCCCACTGACAGGATCTGGTCACTGGAATCTTCCCTTGCAAGATACCAGCTGCTGTTGCAGGCCTGTTTGGTGGTGAAGTATGTGGAACCTTGTGTTATGGCCTTTTTACTGCTCCGTGGAGCCACGGTGATGGGATTTGTATGGATTCATTTGCTGCTTTTGTTTATTGCTGTGCAATGGCAGCAAGGCCCGGAGGAGGCCAAACCCTAAACTTCCAGCAGCTCCCTTGGCCCCTCAGGATCGTCCCTGTATCTTGGGGAGCAGGAGAGGGGCTGAGAGGCAGTCTCTGACCCCAGATGCCAATCAGGAGGCCAAAACCTTGGGAGGAGTAAAGCTTTTGTTTAAACACCAAATCCCCCAAGTAGTAAGCACACCAATACTTAGTGCAGCATCCCCAGTGCCCAAAGCAAACGAGAGACATAGACCACATACCTTAGAAGAAAGCAGTAAATGGACATTGTTGGAAGTTCCAAATCTTGAGTCAAATAAAAGTGAGGGCCAAACAGGGCTTTTAAAATACCGTATGTTGCTGCAAGGAAGAAATGGCAGTGGATCACTCTGCAAGGAAAATTAGGAATGCTCCTTCCAGATATAAGGGTTCTGATTAGAATGGACATTTATTGTCTCTGTGCATGTATTCTTCCCCCAGAGATGCTATATTCTATTTTCATAACTTCACTTCAGGCTCTCTGGCTCTTCCTCCAACCTTGCTACTCATTTTGGTAATTGTACCCACCTGACTTCTGATAGTTACCCTCAGCCATAGGCTTTCTATTGTTTCAGAGCTTTACAATCCCCACTGCTATAGTGATCCTAGGTCTGTAGTACCTGCTACCACTCTATTATCAGCCCTAACCTGTGGAAGAGAGCCACCACTGAATTTTTTTCTTTTTCTTTTTCTTTTTTTTTTTGAGAAAGAGAGAGAGATCAGGGGAGGGGCAAAGGGGCAGAGAGAGAAAGAATATTAAGCAGGCTCCATGCCCAGCATAGAGCCAGACACAGGGCTCAATCTCACTACCATGAGATGATGGCCTGAGCTGAAAGCAAGAGTCCAAAGCTTAACTGACTGAGCCACCGAGACGATCATCCACCACTGAATTTCTTAGTGGTGCTAGTGCCCCTCTCACCAGCTCATTCCTCTTCTTCAGTAAATGGTGTATCCTGTGCCTTTCTGTTTAGTTTTCCAGTCTTGTTTAGTATATCCACTCCAGTATGCTCAGTTCTGAATCTTTTTATTCCTTCTTCCACTATTGCCACAGCAATGCTGGCATTTCAAGCTCATGTAGCATGGATCATCACTTTTTCTGTATTCTAGGAGCCATCCCAGTAGTGAGTTTGCACCATTTCTTGTGGCCAATGCCAGGGTGTTAAATCCTATATTCCAGGAGAGTGTTCCCAGATTGATAAACTCACTTTTATCCAACGTTAGAGTCTAGCTCCCTTGATCAAGCACCCTCAGAATCCAATTCCATGCAAACTCTTCCCCTTATCAGGTTTAGCATGTTCATGCTGTGCCTTAACTCTTTGTTATAGGCCTAGCGGCCAGGAGGGAAAGGGAGTGTACACATCGTTTTGTGGAGAGATTCTGCAACATCTCCAAGCGGGAGGTGAGGAGATTACCAGTAGGGAAGTTGGCCCAATTCTGTAGGGAAATCTGGAGATTCAAGGTTTTGGTGGCATCAATCTAGATATCCACAAACCATGTGTCAGTGCCCTATTCTTTCCCAGGAAGCATTCTGATTTGGGCATAGCAAACCTGTCTCCATTGGAAGTTTAATCTTCTTTGGCTCTCAGTAACTACTGAGTTCTATTGGTCTTAGGGCTACTATTTCCCCCATATTTCTCAAACACTTGATATTTCATACCAGATCCTATGTTACCTTCTACCAGTATACCATTCCGGTTCACCACCTAGTGAAGATCTTAACAATAATAGGACTGCCACCTTGTGGCAGGGGGCTATCTGTAATGTTGTCCTAATTTCCAACTGGGCAGTGAATGACCTAGCTCCCCAATCCCATCTAAGTGCCAATTTCTTGGATAAGTCTTAGTTTCGAGGATCATCACTTGAGTTCCCCAGGAAGCAAACTCCAAGATAGAACATAGCATGCAGAATGCTTACTAAGAGGTGTCTTTTGGATTAGTGTCAATGGAAGGAAGCTGGCAATGGCAGAGGGGAGATGGACCTGCACTACAGGCCCAACAACAGCCTCAGCCGACCCCACAGAGAGATCTGGAGTTAGAATGATCCTTCAGAATTGTCCCGAGTTGGGCTGAGATGGTCAAGCCTTTATACCTCTTCTTTGGTGAGACACTGTAGGCTGCCTCAGAAAACTTTGTGATCCTAAGGGAAGCCATTCTCTGTACCTGGGGCAATCCCTGAAGGGGGTAAGAGCTGAAGTCAGCTTGCCTACAGTGCTCTGAGCAGCTGGGCCCAAAAGTCCTTTATTGAAATGGGCGGGGCACCTGGGTAGCTCAGTCGGTTGAGCGTCCAACTTCAGCTCAGGTCATGATCTCACGGTTTGCGAGTTCGAGCCCCGCATCTGTGCTCTGTGCTGACAGCTCGGAGCCTGGAGCCTGCTTCAGATTCTGTGTCTCCCTCTCTCTCTGCCCCTCCCCCACTCATGCTCTGTCTCTGCCTCTCAAAAATAAATAGACATTAAAAAAATTAAAACAAAAAATAAATGGAAGATGGGCTGGCATATTACAGTAGCCGCCACAGGCACCATCTCTTGACCCTAAAAATTATCAATTAAAAGTAAAGAATTGAGCACTTATCCTGTCCTTCCTATACGAATTGTATTTCAGAGTAACCAAAGAGCCATGGTTGATGAAGGTAAGCTCTATACAGAAGGATCCAGTTAATACAAGAAATTCTGGGATTAGACAATCATTGTTTTGCAGCCCCAATACAATTTTGTTTTAGATGATGAACATTGATGGATGAAACCATAAAGGAAAAGGCTGATGGGGAACTTTATGGTGGAGCATTCAGGCTGCCTCCACCTGAGCCTACTGATCAAACTGAATACCACTAAGTCTTGGATAGTATGTACCTCCTGATGTGATGTAACAGGAAGTATACAGGACCATCTACAAGCATTCCTTTTTTCAGAAAAATCTTTGTCCTGGAATCTAATGAAGGCTTTAGAACCAAGCCTTTAGAAACAACTCATGATTTATAGCTAAGTTCCACTTCTTCTAACAAGAGGATCAAGCTAAGTGACAACATGAGGGAGCAAACAGACACCTGAGAAGAATGTACGGCATTCAACAGTAAAAGTGACTTCGTTTCTTCAGCAAGTAACTTTGTTACTGTTTAAAGTAAGTTTGAGACAAATCCCGTGTGCAATGTGTACATCTTGTTTGGATCTAGATTTAAACAAACCAAATGTAAAAAGGCATATTTTTGAGATAATTGAAGAAATCAGGATATGGACTGGCACTAGAGGACATCAGATAATTGTTAATGAATTTTGTTTAGTGTGAAAGTGGCATCGCAGTTTGTTTTCTTAGAAAAGTGTCCATATTTTTAGAGGACACTGAAGTATATAGGGTAAAATGATATCAAATTTGCTCTAAAATGATTACAGAAATGAAAAAAAAGAATATATAAAGCAGGTATGGCAAAGTCTTGATAATTTTTGAATCTGGATAATAAGTATATGGGGATTTGTTATATCATTCTCTGTACTTTTGTGTATTTGAAACACAATTTTTAAGATACCAAAAAAAAAAAGGATGAATGCAAAGAACCCAGTGGGAGGAAAATGATGCTCAATGGATAGAAACAGGCATTTATATAAAAGGAGATTCAAATGTACAATAAATATTTGAGAAGAGATTCAGCATCACCTGTAGTTGGGGAAATGCAAATTAAAACAATAAAGAGATACTATTTTTTATTCAAAAGATTGGAAGGAGTTAAAAGAGCAGGATCTGATATGTAGTGCTATGAGCACAGCAAAATAGCTGACTTGCTGGGAGGGCAAATTGCCTCTACCTAACAGTATTTATTAAAGTCAACCACGCACATGCTATTAGACAGCAATATCCTGTAGAAATTACAGTACCAGAAATTAATGATCTATACATGAGGATGTCTGAGGCAGCATTTTTTGTGTAGTCAAAAAAAAAAAATGAAAACAACCAGTTTTCATAGAGGAATGGTCAAATAAATTATAGTTCATCCATACCAGGGAATGTTATAGTTTTTTTTAATTAAAAATATCTTGGGGTGCCTGGGTGGCTCAGGCAGTTAAGCATCCAACTTCAGCTCAGGTCATGATCTCACAGTTTGTGGGTTTGAGACCTACATAGGGCTCTGTGCTGACAGCTCAGAGCCTGGAGCCTGCTTTGGATTCTGTGTCACACGCCCTCTCCCGTTCATGCTCTGTCTCTCAAAAATAAATATTAAAATTTTTTTCTATAATCAAATAGTGTATGTGTAGTAGCACAAAAATTAGAAAATACAAATAAGAAAAATAAGAAACAAATTTAGAGTTTCAGACCTGGAGATATCGTGGAATACATCATTTCAAGTGTTATTCACTGTGTGTGTATATGCATGCATATGTATTATGTATGTATGAATATATATGCATATACATCCTTGTTTTTCCAATAAAAAGATCTCACATTACACAATATGTTGTAACTTCTTGTTTCTTTAATTCCTTCATGAATATTTTGCACATCTATAAATATTCATCTACAAACATGGCCTTTAAGATCTGCATAGTATTCCATTTCATGGGCACTCCATAAATTAACCAATACTGTATTTTGGAGCATTTAAGTGCATCCCATTTTTTTTTCTTTTATAAACAGCCGCCCCCCCCCCCACACACACTTGAAAAGCTTTGAAGATGATTTGCCAATTGCGTTCCAGAAATTTCTGGGTGCTTCTGGAGGCACTGGAGTCAGTGGACTCCTCTGACTCCAGAGGAGTCAGAATGCTTTCCCATCACGCGAGCCTGCTATCTTCCCAGATAGCAAAACTGCAGTCTTTAGAACTTGAAAGACTTGTCTTATCCTGCCCGTTAGTCATGCAGCCTAACTGGGACTCTGTTCCAGAAATCCCTACATCCTCTCTCTTCCCTTGCCTCATTCCCGCCCCTCCCCGCGCCCCCCCCCCCCCGCGCTTTCCCGCTCGGCGGCCTGGCCTATGGCAAACGCCAAGAATTAATTAGGGGCGGGGATCAAGGAGCGGCTGTCAGGAGGTCGCCATATTTCCGTACGGCCCTGAGGCCGCCCCTGCGGGCAGTCGGTCGGTCGGGAGAGGTGCTGACAGGGCGGGGCCGCCGCTCTGCTCCGCCGGCCTCACCCCTCCCGCCCGGGACAGGTGGCTGGAGCGCGCCCCGCCCCCGCCGGCTGCGGGTGGGAGCGAGGGAGGGCCTGCCCCAGACGGCCGCCACCAGCTGCGAGGGGGAGTGAGTGAGGGCCAGTCCGGGACTGCCGGGCGAGGAGTCCGGCGGCAGCAAGCGAGTATCGTGGCGGCCAAAAAAATGCTCCTGTACCGAGGGGCCCCCGCGGGCCCTGGCGCGCCGGGCAGCGCGCTGGCCCGGCCGGGCGGCGGCCCGCAGGCCTTTGGGATCCGCCTGAGCACGGTAGGTCGGGGACCCGAGGGGCTGCGGGGGGCGCGCGGGGAGGGCCCGGCTGGCCGAGGCCTCACGCGGGACGGGACCTTCTCTCGCCCCCAGATGAGCCCCCGCTACCTACAGAGCAACTCCAGCAGCCACACGCGACCCTTCAGTGCCATCGCGGAGCTGCTAGGTGAGTGGCGAGGGCGGGCCTGGCCGCGATAGCCGAGGCAGCGGTGCCAACGTGGTGCCGTGGTCGCGAGAGGAATGTGCGGAGCCGCGCGGGGCGGGCGGGGGCTGGGGTGGGGGCGTCGGGACCGGCCCCGACCCCGCAGGCGGAGGGGGACGGCTCTCTCGCCAGGCGTGGGGGTGGGGGGCGAGGTCCAGCGAATAAAGCTCAGGAAACAAGGAGTGCCGGAAGAGTTAGGACTCCCTTGTGCGTTTTCTTTCTGGTTCGTGATGTTCCGGGCACTTTAGGATAGCTTAGTTAATAATCAAAACGTGATGCATAAAAATACAGGGCCCTGAGGCAGCTGGGCTCCGCAGGCACTGGCGACCGGCGGAGGGCGCCAAGTTAGCAGAGGGGCATTGCGGAGGACCCTGAGGAAAGGTCTGGAAGACGGAGTTCTTCAACTTTTGGGACCAGGGAATCTGGGAATGATGGGACATCCCTTAAGAGATGACACGAGTGCATTTGGCTCCCTGCGACTGCGGAGGGCTGGGTCCGTGGTCCACGAGCGCCCTCACACCGCTGGAATGAATACTGGGCACTTAACCTCTCGCTCCACCGATGTTTGCTTTTAAAGCGTTTTCAGTTGATCCCTTGAAGCCAAGTACATCAGCTTTTGCAGTAGTGTGCTAAATACTGTGTGGAAAGCAAAGAAAGGCATTCCCGGACCAAATGCAGCACACAGAGCACATTGTAAATATTTCAGAAATTGAAAGAAGGGAGAGACGTTTATGGGACAAGGTAGCACGGTACAAAATCTTGAAAGTGGTTTCAAAGCTTGCTAGATGAACCCCAGCCTCTACTTAAAGCAATTGCTTTAACCCAGATTTAAAAACCCAAATTTTAAACACCAAATCACAACTCTTTGTGGTAATATTACTAATAGGAAAAAGAGGAGAGCAAAATGTTAACTGGTAGCCCAAAGCTTTCATTTTAGGTGTTCCTTCAATAGGGTTTTCTTCTTCACTTATGTATTAATTTTCTAGTGAATCATTCATCCGGTGAATATTTATTGAGCACACACTGTGGGCAAGGCCACTGTGATAGGTACAAAAATGAGCACAGCACAGACTCCCTTTTCTAGTAGGGGGAGATAAAACATGTCCAGGAGGTTTATGCTTTGTATAACAGCAAAACAGAAAGGGGTGCATCAGCAAAGATCCACACCTCGAATGCTGTGGGAGTTCAGAGGAAGGAGGGATGACTTCCAGCTCACCAGGAAGAGGAGGGTTAGGAAAGGCTTTGTAGAGGTGGTGACATTTGACCTGAGATTTGAAGGTCGGGACATGTGGATATGGATGTGGGGAGGGAAGGGCATTCCAGGCAAAAGGAACAACTGTGTGAACAAAAGCATGAAGAATATTGAGTAGTTGAGTTTAATTAGAGCAGGGAGTTTACAAGTAGTCAAAACTGTCTGTCGTTAGAGAGCTGATAAAGAGCCTTCACAAATACATTTGTAACTTTACCCTCTGAAGTCAACGGCCTTATTATAATTAATATTAGTACTGTCATTACCATCCTTATTATCCTCATCCTGCAGATGAAGATACAGAAGCTCAGAATTTAATGGACTTTTCCAAGGTTGTAGGTCTAGTAAGTGGCAGATCCAGGACTCAAGCCCAGGTCTTTTTGCTCCAAGTACCAAGTAGATAATAAGGTTAGAAAAGGCAGACTAGGACCAGGATGTGACTGGGAGGCCCAGGTATTGGGCCTTTTAGTCTGAAGTTTTCTGAGCAGGGGAAAGTCATGAGCAGAGCTGTGCTGCAGGAAAGTTAATCTTACAGCCAGGTGAAAGATGGATTGGAGAAGAGAGTCATGGCCTTGAGAGACTAGTTAGGAGGTTAATGTGATAATCCAGATGAGAGGATTTCTGTAAACTAAGAAACTGACAGTGGGACCATAAATAGGAAGATGGGGGAGAGCTTAGAGATGCATGGGGTAAGAGAGTGAGAGACAAACCAGGATTTTTGAATTTCACATTTGAGGTCCTTTGGATGCTGGCGCTATATATGTGTATGTGTGTGTGTGTGTGTGTAAAACCTTGGTTTGCGAGCATAATTCATTCCCAGAACATGCTTATAATCCAAAGCACTCGTATATCAAAGTGAATTTCAAGAACCATTGGTTCGGTTGTGATCATGTGACGATTGGCTGCACGAACTACTTGTAAGACATCGCTCATTTATCAAGTTAAAATTGATTAGAAATGTTTGCTTGTCTTCTGAACACTTGCAGAACAAGTTACTTGCAATCCAGGGTTTTACTGTATATGGAACAGAGGAAGAATAGGCTTGTGTTGGTGGGTAATGACCTTAATTTTAGACAAGAATGCTTTTAGATACATGCAGGATGTCTGTAGGGCAGCAGCTTGGCCCTGGCGACTTTGCAAGAATCCACATAGGTTGTCCTCCTGGAACAGGAGAGGATGGGCGGCTTGTGAAGTGCAGACCTAAAGTCCCCTCCCACTTTCCATTTTATCTGTCCCAGAGAGATTATCCTGCGACAGTTTCCCATTGCCTCCCAGGCTCTGATGAGATGCGAGGCTTCATTTAGATAGAATGCTTTCTTTTAGAAGACCAGGGGTTGGGTGGACCAGGTTAAAGGATAAGATAGATTTCCCTGGGATCTGGTTTCTCATGCTCTTGCCTCAGTGGGGGCAAGGAGAGGTAGAGATAGGGTTTCCCTCCCACTCAGGGTAGCATGGGGCCAGGTTAGGAGAGACAAGACTCCTTGGGATCTGGTAGCATGCAAGCTTGTCTGGGCCATGTTGGGAGTTAAGACATCCCAGGGTCTGGTACTGCCTCTCTTGCCTGAGTGGTGGGCAGGGGGAGGGGAGCAGGGGTTCTCTCACTGTCCTGCCTGTGCGTTGGCCGGGTGGGCTGGGATATCCTGTGCAACGTGTTGATAAATTTTTGGAAGGTGAGACAGCAAGAGGTTGGATTGAAACCAGCCACCAGATTGGTGCCATATTCTTATAAGGTCATTTGCTGAGGCTCACTATTATAATGTCATTTGTTGAGACCAAGGGAAAGTCCACTTCAGACTGAAAATAAGGGTAAGCTGTGCTAACTGCTGCCTGCTGTTGTCTTGTTCCCTGCTGCTGGAGCTGACCCTGGCCTCGTGTGTGCCCCTTCCTCCCCGGACTCCAGAAGCCTCTAGCCAAGGAGATAAGATATCTAGCTGCTCCTGGCAGCTACCTTGTAACCCCTGAAGTGCTTGTGTTAAAACTCTTTGGTATGTCCCTGTAAAAAAAAAAAAGCATCTAATAAAGTTTGGGCAAAATGCGCAGGAAACAGCAAAGAAGTCAAAGTGATTTTGTGAGAAGCCCGTGTTGATTCATTGAATGTGCTGTTATATAAACTTGGAATTGATACGTGTGATGTGTTTGAACTGTGAATGTTCATAAAGTGTTAGGAAAACTTCCTCCTGTGTTCAAAGTTTGCAAAATAGAAATGATGCCCAGTTGGTTGACAAGGTAAAGGTATCCATCTCAGTGATCCTGGCTTCCTGCCAGCAAGAGTGACTGATAAGTCCCAGAACAATTCAGGGCCTGCTTGCCAAGTAGTTTCTTGAAACAATGTGGGCAGCTTCACAATGCTGAATCCTTTTGTCATTTAAGGAAAAAACTGTTGCCTCTTACACAAAGTAAAAGACTGTATTTATGATAAAGCCTCTATTGCACATCAAACTTCCAATTCTGCCAAAAGTTGGCCCACTTGATTTACCACATGACACAAGGCTTTGGCCCTACCTAGTCCTTAAAGATTGACTATCAGACCTCATAACTCCCTTCTGGGGCTAATGGTGATGGCTTACAGCTGTTAAGACTTATGCTGGTTACAGTTAATGACTTTTATCAATGGCACAGGCAACACCATTATGACCCTTGAAATTAATCTGCATCTTGTTTTATTTGATGGCCATGACACACATCTAAGTGTAGCTTAAACTGTTAATTATATTATAAAAATTGATATTTTGAATATGAGTAATATTTCTCTTGCTTATAAGATATGTTCCCAGTGGAGAAATGCCATGATTTGAACGGTGGTAGTGGGACAGGTATACAGCCAGGACCCCACCTGGCTCTCTCAGCCTAGCCATGTGGTATCAGTAAGGATGCCAGGGAGAGGGAAGGGGGCTGGAAGGGTTAGTCTCTGTCTTGATTAAAGAGCTAGTAGGGACAGGAGTGCTTAGGGAGCCCATCCAACAGATTGTACACACTGCCCTCCCTCTCGGGCCAGTGAGCCCTAATGAGACTAGTTCTACAGTACATGTGTCAGTGACCACCAGTTATGTGAACTGGTGCCTGTGGCAGAAAGAAGTGGTTTCTAGGGGCGCCTGGGTGGCTCAGTCATTTAAGTGTCTGACTCTTGATTTTGGCTCAGGTCATCATCTCAGTGTTCATGAGTTCAAGCCCCGTATCAGGCTCTGCGCTGGCAGCGTGGATCCTGCTTGGAATTCTCTCCCTCTCCCTCTCCCTCTCCCTCTCCCTCTCCCTCTCCCTCTCCCTCTCCCTCTCCCTCCCCCTCTCCCTCCCCCTCCCCTCCCCCTCCCCTCCCCCTCCCCCTCCCCCCTCTCTCTCCCTCTCCCTCCCTCCCTCTCTCTCTCCCTCTCCCTCCCTCCCTCTCTCCCTCCCTCTCTCCCTCTCTCCCTCTCTCCCTCTCTCCCTTTCTCTCCCCCTGTGCGTGGGTGCTCTCTCTCTCTCTAAGTAAATAAACTTTACAAAATTTAAAAATAGAAAGAAGTGGCCTCTAGACATTGATACCCCCTGCAGTTTTAGACATGGTACATGTTAGAATATGGCTATATCTGCTGTCTCCTGAGTCTTAAATGATTAGCCCATTATGAAGACCTAACTGGGGAGGAATCGCAAAACTTTCCATATAATTTTTTTTCTGCTTAACTTCTGTGTTCTCTATTTGATGAGGGTTGGTCAGCTTCACCTTTAAGACTATTACAGAGTGCTTAAGCAGAATCACTCTTCTCTAAGCACGCTTGTTACCCTCACTGGAATCTAGCCCAGCAATTAAATGTTTCAATTTGAACTTCTCTTTTAGTGCTCCTTAGGTGGTAAACAGGGTTGGTGTTAATATCTGTATTCTTTAACAGAGGACGTGATGTCAAAAAGTAGAAAATAAAACATTCACAAATGCACTGTACTGTGTAGAGCGTGCATCTATTTGTATACATCGCACACTCAGCTGTTCTCCATAGCCACCCTTTACTATACGTGTTCATGAACAGTAAAGTGGCTAAAAGATAAGAAAGAAGTAGTAAGATGAAAGGGAGCAAAATGCTTTGTGTATAGGAGTTGTTTTTCCCACAGACCCAGAAATGTTAAAGGAGAAAGGCAGATTGTAGCTCAATCATTATATGAAATCTAGAAATCAGCTTCATAACCCCATCTGCAGCCATGTCTCTCGTTCCCTGTAACTTAGTAAGCACACTACCATTAAAGCTCCCTGCCCACCTTTGGGAACATCCACATGAGGGGAATAAAGGATAGTTTATTTGTCTTGGGGCACTGACGTAGAGATTTGACGAAGTACTAGAAAAAGGGATCTAATATCACAGATTTCTACCTTTTGCAGATAATGCTGTAGATCCAGATGTATGTGCCAGGACGGTCTTTATAGATGTCGAGGAGGTCAAGAACAAATCTTGTTTGACCTTTACTGATGATGGATGTGGGATGACACCTCATAAACTACACCGAATGCTCAGGTAAACATGTCTTCATTCTTTTTCTCTTGTCTTGAGTTTATGAACTCTATTTGAGGCTTAATAATTTTTTAAAGTATTTTAGTTTTTCTTTATTCATTCAACAAATATTTATTGAGCATATGTTATGTGCCAGGGCACTGGTGATGAAGTAGACACTATTCTTGCCGTCACAGAACTTACAGTTTATGGAGAATAGTAGAGTTTAACAAGGTCAAGGAGCAGGGGGTAAAGGAGGAGAGTTCAGGTAGAGAACAGCAAATAATAAAGACCTAAAAGGCCTTCACTGGTCTGAGACCTCCTCCAACTTATTTTAACCTGAACTCACTCTTAGATCAGAAGTATTAGAGTTGGGATGATTTGCGGATTCGAACCATGAATGTGCCTGGGTATAATCAAGCCCCATGAAAGATAACTAGAAGGCGTTGGTACACATAACCTTCAGGAAGTTTTGTAGTAGAATTGCAAAATTAGGGAATTTCCTTTTCTGACTGCTAAAGCTGGTGATAGAGATTTCTGTTGCCACTCTCCATTCATTTAATTACCTTAAAAGGTTTGTAGCTGAGAATGAGTTTGTACTTATCTTCACGTATCACTTAGTGAAAGATGAGTGTTTCCTCAACTCCTTCCTTCTCTCTTCATTTTTAGCAGATGAGATTAATTACTCTCCATGTGGCTTCCTGAACTAGTGTGTGAAACATAAGTAACAATGGAAGAGGGGTTCTGTGGAGGAGGGAAAGGGTTCTGAACTATAAAAATGGAAAACGTTCATTTGGTTGTAGTTCTCTTTAAAGGTATTCTAATTGTGTAACCCTATTTATAGGAAATACCTTTGATCCATCGAAAAAAAATGAAATTTGGGCACTAACCAGTTAATATGTTATGTTTTACCACTCAGCAGTCTGTGTACCTTGTGTCTCAGACCCTTATAATTAGAAGAATATTCAAGGAAAGCTAAAAGTGAGATAAAGATGTGGCCAGTATGTTGGTGAAGGTGTGGAGTTGGCCCACTCTTTTAATTTTTAGCATTACTTTTATCTCCTAAAGTTAATATTTTATATTAAGAAAAATACAGTGTTAGATGGGATGGAACCAAAACATTTCTAATTATGTATGTATTTGCTTTTTTTCTAAAATCACGTATTTTCTTTTTTTAAGCTTATTTATTTGTTTTGAGAGATACAGAAACAGTGTGAGCGGGGGAGGGGCAGAGAGAGAAGAAGAGAAAGAGAATCCCAAGCAGGCTCCGCACTGCCAGCTGTGCAGCCTGATGCAGGGCTCAAACCCATGAACCATGAGATCATGACCTGAGCCAAAACCAATAGTCAAATGTTTAACTGACTAGGCCACCCAGGTGTCCCATAAAATCACGTTTTTTTCTTTTTTTAAATTATTTAAAATTTTTCATTTTTAAAATTAAAAAGAAAATTTAATGTTTATTTTTGAGAGAGAAAGAGAGACAGAACGTGAGTGGGAGAGGGGTAGACAGAGAGGGAGACAAAGAATCTGAAACAGGCTCCAGGCTCTGTCAGCACAGAGCTCCACCCGGGGCTCAAACTCACAAACTGAGAGGTTGTAACCTGAGCCAAAGTTGGGACTGAGCCACCCAAGTGCCCCCACATATTTTTTTAATGACTCCTTCCCACCACACTTTATCCTAGTGACATGGGTGTCAAAGAGTGGACCCAGCAAATCTTTTTTTTTTTTTTTTAATTTTTTTTTTTCAATGTTTATTTATTTATTTTTGGGACAGAGAGAGACAGAGCATGAACAGGGGAGGGGCAGAGAGAGAGGGAGACACAGAATCGGAAACAGGCTCCAGGCTCCGAGCCATCAGCCCAGAGCCTGACGCGGGGCTCGAACTCACGGAGTGCAAGATCGTGACCTGGCTGAAGTCGGACGCTTAACCGACTGCGCCACCCAGGCGCCCCTAGACCCAGCAAATCTTAACCACCTTCTATTTTGTCTGTGGAACCACATCTATGAAAGTTGGTGCTTATAGTTACAAGGCAAGAGAAGGGAAGAGGATGGTTTCAAAGTAATTGCAACAATTTTTGTTCCAGACTCATTCAACCAATTTTTACTGAGCACCTACGTGAAAGTCACTGGAGATAAAGTGGTGAACCAGACTCTAGACGTGATCCTTGCTCTCAAGGGGCTGACTGACAGTCTAGTGAGAACAGTAGAAAAGAATTGACTAGTGATACAACTAAATAGGTTATCTCACCTAGTGGTAAGTGCTGTGAAGGAAGAATACAGTTTCTATGACAATATATAATGGAGTGATCTAATCTAGTCTAGGGAATTAAAAAAGGCTATCCTGAAGACATGGCATTTGAGTTGAAATATGAAGGATGAGTATCATCCATTCATAATACTGTTCCCTCCCCAAGGAACAAAACAGCAAAACAGGCAGAAACTTACTTAGCGATAGCATTTTTGGCATTATCACACCAAATATGTTTCCCACTAATCTGAACTGGGCAATTGTTCTTCATACTTAAAAAATTAATTTTAGGGGATTTTAATGAGTCCTGGATTAATGCATAGTATATGTACCAGATTTTATTTGTGATTATATCTTAAAACAAACTTGAATGAGCTGGGAGGTCCCATTTATTTAAAAGTTCTTGCAGTCCAATCCTAACTCCTAGCCATGGATTCCACTTACCACAATTTGATTATAAATAATTGAACTTTAGAGGTAGCTTTGGAAATTATTCAAGAATGTTCATTTTTCTGGATTTGGTTAGGGACATATTACTTTTGCATAATCATAGAGGTAATTTTACAAAAATGATTAAGCCCACTGAAATTCTATTTGACCTGTATAACATTTTTAATAATCCTATTCACGTTTTTCAATTCTTCATGCCACCCTTCCTGTTTCCAGTCTAATAAAATAGTTCTGTAACTGCAGCAACAGTTTCTCCCATAAATACAGAATTCCAGTGAAAATCAAATTAAGAAGAAACAGCCTATCATTAAATTCCTTTAAAGTCCACAGTGAATTCTCTTTAGCTTCTGGGGATAGTGTGAACCAGCTAGTCTGTATGTTCAGCTACCTTTTTCAGCAAGGTAGAAAACCTCTTTCAAAGGTCAAGGATTAAAAACAGCCACAGATCCATGGATTAAAGGTATTTGCTACCTCTGCTCAGAAGTGCATTTCCTAGCAGGTCTGTTCTAAAACAACAGCCAAAGAATAATAATGTGCTTATTAGCAGCCTTCCATTCTTTTCTCTTACCTATTTTACATCACCAGTATGTCTAGGAAACAGCAGTGCCTGACTTTGTATGTCCACGGATTTGCTGAGGTTTGTTTCATTGGTCAGAGTCTCAATTGGAATTTCTCTCTTCAGATTGTAGAGTCTTGACATTTTAAGGAACTCGGGAGCAAGCTGCTGTCTTCCTGGATTCCACTCAAAAAGCTGGTATCCAAGCCCCCTTGGTGTGTAAACACTGCTGTCTCTCACACAAAAGGGTAGAACAGGACTTACTTAAGGAAGCCACCTAAGCCAAGAGATATCTGGAAAATCAGTGTGCTACACCAAACGATATAAAATTCAGCCCTACAGTTCTGTTCTTCGTTGTGAGGGCTTTTCTACTCGGTAGTTATTTGATTGGTATCTGGCAGTCATTCTGCAATTTTCAGTTAAATAGAATACCTAACATGGGAATATAAATAGAATAATGGAACACATAGGATGGGTTAAGTGGAACAAAACAGCAACAGCAACAACAAAATCCTGAGTTTCTCATTTTTCTTATCCTTTTCCATGTCTGGTTCTGGCCTTGGGCTATTACTTATCTTCTCACCTTATGTAGTCATTTGGTCTCTCCAAACTAAGTAACATGAGGAGGATTTATACTTTACAAAGGGGAAAAGAGATGATAGATGGCAGAAGACGCAGGAATGGCTAGGAAATTAAGGGGATTAATATAGTCTCTGTTTTCACCACTTTCTCTTAACCACCAATTTGAAGCTTTTGTGGCATTAGATATTTAAGTCCAGATAGAGGTTAAGTCCATTAGAGGTTTAAGTCCAGATAACCATATAGATTCACTCCATGTGGTAGGTAAGATTACTGTTTATGCAGAGCCCTGAGTTTTAGGTACGACATTCGATCTGAAGTTGAGGTAGAGGATAGCACGGGACGGTTCTTAGACTTCTAGAGTTAAAGTTAAGGTTTGAACCCTACTTTATAACTTAAAATACATTGCGCAGACAATGTGTAATTAAATCCTCCTGATGACGCCATCTTTTCTAGGCCATTCTTAGACAAGAGGATTAGGAATGCCTGAATTTTACCAGCTTCTATACGTTTTATTTCCTGGCATACTAAGGCCCGTGACTACAGAAACTCAATGATCTTTTGGTGTCTTCAAAGGAACTGCTGCCCTAGAAGTTACCTTTTTCTGTGGTTAGATTTATTTGTAGGATATACAAACCTCTTATGAAGCTAGGAGGACGTGTTGGTATTATTGTTTAACACTTTGAAAGAGAAAATTAAAAGGTAGTTCCCTTTCTTAAGGAGTAAGCACAAACCACAGCCTTCAGGAAGTGGAAACTAAGTACCTCAACCCTGCTCAAAAGGGTAAGAGCCAAGGCCAGCCTGCTCACCCATGGCAGATAGAGTGTCCATTGATGTTGGAGAAACATCTAATCTGTAATATATGAAATCCTTCCTTACAATGCAAACCATGAAGGCAAGAGTCATGTCTTTCTTTTTAATTAACAGTTGTGTCTCCAGTGCTCAGTACAATGCCCAGCACATAGTAGTAGGTACTCAGTAAATATTTGCTGAATGAATGGTAGCATACAACATTGTATCTGGAGAGGAGCAATCCTTAAAATTAGTTTTATTTGTGGTGAGAGAAGGCATATGAAGAAGCCAATAGTCATTTTCTAGGTTTCATGTCTTCAATAATTTTTTGTTTCTGTTACTTTGTCATGTATTTTGAGTGGAGAATATAAGAAAGGGAAAGAATCTGGCTTCAGAGATTGTTGAGGTGACTCAGTGAAAGGCCCTTAATAAAACAAGAGAGACTTTACACTGCAGCTGTTTGCTGATATTCAGCGGCAGAACTACCTATTTTTATCCCTTGGCCACATTCCAATGACCTGTCCCAGCAGATGGAGCAGAGGGTAAGAATTGGAAGAGTTATCCTTTCGGTGGAGAGTTGAAACTGTTAAGATATGTAACCTCTGACTTACAGATCTCTAGCTGGTGATATAACCAGGTTAGGGGATGCCTAGTCTAGTACTTCTGACCAGTGCCACCATCTGTTACTTTTGTTACCCTCTCTAGGGGGTACTCTGAGATAACCCCCTTTCCACCTTACCGTAACTTTACTATTCGCAATCAGAACCACTTTGTCTAGGCAAGAAAGGCAGCTGCCCATGGCCTTCTCCAGTTCTCTCTGTTACCTTTACATTTGTAAAGTGTGACTCCACTGTGGTGGAGGTGTCTGTGTACCCACAAACCACACAGGAGAATCAGTGCTATTACCTCACAGTAATTTCCTAGGTTTTCTACTTAATAGTTTTGCCCACAAGTACCAAAAGGAAGAAAGCAGGAGTGAACTTTTCTAAGTATTTTGAATTTGCAAGCCATTCTGTTACCTATCTTAGGATGTTTTTCTACTTTTCTGAATTCTTTTTTTTTTCTGATTTCTGTTTTCTTGTGTAATTACAGCTTTGGCTTTACAGATAAAGTAATAAAGAAGAGCCAGTGTCCCATCGGGGTCTTTGGTAATGGTTTCAAGTCAGGCTCCATGCGACTAGGAAAGGACGCTCTTGTCTTCACCAAGAATGGGGGTACTCTCACTGTTGGACTCCTATCACAGACCTATCTGGAATGTGTCCAGGCACAGGCAGTTATTGTACCAATTGTTCCATTCAATCAAAACAATATCCTTTCTGGAAATGGAGAATGTCGGTTAAAAACGAGTCTGATCTGACCGTTAATGATAGAAACCTCTTTTCTTCAGCTCAAATCCAGCTATCAAAAGTTTTCATGTTTCTTTTTTTAATGTTTATTTATTTATTTATTTATTTATTTATTTAGAGAGCGTGTGTGCGCACTCATACACACATGCGTGCGGGAGGGGCAGAGAGAGAATCCCAAGCAGGCGCTGCACTGTCACCCTGGCCAGAGGAACCATGAGATCATGACCCAAGCTGAAATCAATAGTAGGAGAGTAGGAAGCTTGGAGGCTCAACTGACTGAGCCACCCAGGCACCCACAAGAGTTTTCATATTTAAAGAGATATTCAAGTATCTTAAATTTAACTGGAATTTCACCCTATTAAGTACTTTTAAAATAATTGTACTGTTGATAGAATGTTAGAAATGTTTTTATTGTATTAAAATGTCCATTGTTTTGAGATTTGATTTAAATAATCTCTCACCCCCACCCCCACCCCACCACTCTCTTGGTAAAGTTCCCAGGGCCTTCTCTGTTTCACCTAAGGGTAGTTATATTTGCATCATACTCCTAGAAACTATTAGCTTATCTGATTGCAAAATGGCTCATTTCCCTACATCTAGATAATGCTGTTTTTTTTCTTTTTATTAGACAACAGGTTGTTTTGATCCAAGCAGTATAGCAGTAAAGTTTGAACTTCTTATTCCCAGAGAGTCTAAAAATTCAGCCTTTCATGTTTCTTAGTCTTTGTTTACATTGTACCTTTGAAGGTGCAGTCTGCAGGGGTAACTGATTGGGTGTTTGTCTCTACAACCTTTCTCCATGTTCCCCCTTTCCTTCCTTCTGTAGCAGTAATGCCTGTGCTTTTCATGCTTTCCCTCTGTATGTCCATGTTTTGTCTAAACATGCAACCCCAAAGGCAGATCTTCCGAATTGATAACTTCTAATGACATTTCTATTATAAAGAGGCTTTAATACGCTAATGTTATTTCAGTCTGCATTGAAAATGTTTGACAGAGCTAATAGAGTATGTGGTATTTCCCAATTTTAAAAAAAAGATATTTTTAAGATACTAATTTTTCTTTGACTATATTTGGTTTTACAAAAAATGATTATCACCGAGGATTCCTTGCCTAGCCTAGAAGCCATCTTGAACTATTCCATTTTCAACAGTGAAAATGACCTGCTGTCCCAGTTTGATGCCATCCCAGGCAAAAAAGGCACTCGTGTTCTCATTTGGAACATCCGCAGGTATAGTATTTCTAGGGTGATAGATTCAAATAATCACAGGTAGTATGATGAAGCACGTTTTAAGAAGTCTTCTTTAGAGAAGCAGAGTAGATAAATTTTGACATATTTGCATGTCATTGCATATTTTGCATTTACTTCCTTGGACGTTTGTAATAGTGGTTTTTACTGGTAAAATGTGGAGCTTGGTAAAGTGAAGACCTGCATATCCTGAGGCTATTGCCACAAATAATCAAGACAGTTCAGCATTATTCCAAGATCTGGAGGATCCACTATAATTATTTTATATTCATGGGCATTGTTTTGAGATAGGATAATGATAGTTACTTTACATATTTGACAATTGAAATTAAGTATGAGAAAGAAAAGTTAGAAAAGTACAACATGATCTTTAAAAATGATGACCTCTTATTTGTGCTTTCAGAGTAGCTGGATTAGAAGTATGAAAATCTTTGAAGCAGGTAAATTGGACATATAATGTCAATTTAGCTTTAGGTCATGTGTTCAGAGCTAATAAAACCATCTAGAAATACTCTAGGATACGTCACCATCTGTTTAATCTGGTCATGTCAAGTAATACATTTAAGTGTCCACAAAAATCTAGAAGCCTTTTACATAAAATGGATATGATACTGGTATCTAATAGAACAGGCTATCAGATGTATTCATTCTTATTTTTCTCCTTAGGTCAAGTCTTTTGCCTCATTTCTTATCTGGGTAAAACTATATAAAAACTATCATGGTTTATATAGACTGCTTTCAATTAAAAAGAAAAAAGATTGGTAATTTAGATCTTCTACATCCTACTGGAAAAACTTTTAGTAATGACATTTATATAATAAAGGATCATTTTCCTGAGGTGTTTTAATGATTTAAACATATTAAGGAGACTTGTTTCTTTGTACATTGTTTCTCAGTTATATGGTATTAGGTGTTATGTGAATAAAAGATTCTATGGTCAAGTAACTGTGGGGAAAACTGGCTTACACAAAGTTTACCATGTTGCTTTATTGATCGACTTCTCAGAGGCTTTAATATGCTAATGTTATTTCAGTCTGCATTGAAAATGTTTAAGAGAGCAATATAGTATGTGGTATTTCCCAATTAAAAAAAAAAAGTTTCTCCAGACCTCTTCCTTTTTTTTTTTTTTTAATTTTCTAATGTTTATTTTTGAGAGAGAGACAGGGGGTGAGTGGGGGAGAGGTAGAGAAAGAGGGAGAGACAGAATCTAAAGCAGGCTCCAGGCTCTGAGCCATTCAGCACAGAGCCCGACGTGGGGCATGAACTCACAAACTATGAGATCATGACCTGAGCCGAAGTGGGACACTTAACCGACTGAGCCACCCAGGCGCCCCCAGACCTCTTTTCCATGAATGGTGAGAGGCAGGGAGGACAGGGAACTTCCTCAGAGTATGTGTTATAGTGGGGTGAGGTAGCAAGGATCAGGAATATCCTTGGAAAATCCAGAATATACTATTACAGTGAGGTGGGCTTTAGTACATACCATAATGGCTCTGGTACAGCCCTGAAGAAGGAGCTACAGTTTCAGCACATCGGCTCTGAGCTTGTGGAGCCTGAAGTATGAGGGGGAGGTATCACTAGAGCCTGAGGTGGCTCTGAGAACCAGGAATTGTTCCTCAATTTTATTCAGTCATATAACCCTTACTACTTTATTTCTTATTTAAGAGTATTTGGGGGAACTACTGTTCCACTGAACAAACTTTGGGAACTACTGTTCTGATAAAGATGTTTTCTCTATAACCCATCATATGTTTTTAGTTTTTTCCAGGAACAAAGATGGGTCTTGCCTTTTTACCCTGGCAGTTATTAGTGGTACAGTCCAGGGTCTTGGAATGGATCAAAGTTAAGTAGCCCAAAAAGGATTATGAGAAGAAGAAAGATCTTTATGAAAGGAATATGAATACTGTTATATTTAAGTGATAATTCCATAAATGATATTCTAGAGGACTAGCAGATACATGCTGTTGCTATAGCAACCTTTTTCCCCCTCTAAGAAATAGGATTAGATCTGGGAAATCTTGGTATTTCATTATTCCTTATACTATTGCTGAAATTAGAAGAAGCGGGTTTTGCTTCATTCATCTATTAACACGGTTGGGGAAGATGCCGTTGAATGACCTACCCAGCAATACCCAGAAAGTTGTGATCTATTTTAAGATCCCACCGTGAGGGTAGCTGACATCCAGTTGATTTATCAGATCACAGACCTTCCCACCTTCCCTTTTTTTTTTCTTTTCTTCTGTACTTGGCATCACCACTTCTATGAAATATAGTGAATTTGTTTAAACTGGGAATATGTCTCAAAATTGTGTGATCTTCAAACCAAGTAATTTGTAGTTACTTTGCACTGGTAGCCAGGGAAAGAAATAGGTATCTGAGTTTTGGCTCATATTGTTTCTTTTCTCTTGGGTTCCTAGTGCATTTTTGTCCTTTGGAGCCAGTATTTGTTAGATTGGTACTTGTCTCTTTTACCCAGAAATAAAGATGGAAAGTCTGAGTTGGACTTTGATACAGATCAGTATGATATCCTGGTATCAGACTTTGGCACAGACGAAAAAGAGACTGGTGGTGTTACCTGTGAGCTGCCAGAAACAGAGTATTCTTTACGGGTGAGTGAGGGTGGTTTTTCTTCAACAATGAGAGGTAAGATTTCTTGTAACATGAAAACATTATAGAACAAGCCCTCACTTTAGTTAAGATGACTATCTCTTAGCCCTGTGCTAGGATTCCTTTATCCCTGTCTCCACTGAATTTAGCTAATAGAGTCAATAGCACTTTAGTGTGGTGGTTGACATAAACAAGGTATAGAAACTAAGCCAACTCTTTACCCAGAATAGACCTCAGTCACTAGCAGTGTTTTATGAGGGTGTCAGTAGAATTGGAAATGTCATAATAATTTTCCCTTCACTGTTCCATAGGCATTTTGTGGTATTCTGTATATGAAGCCACGAATGAAAATTTTTCTGCGTCAAAAGAAGGTGACTACCCAGATGATTGCCAAGAGCCTGGCCAATGTAGGATATGATTTGTATAAACCTACCTTCACAGTATCCTTACAGCTGCATGAAGTTGACCTCTTCATTTCAGGATTAGATTCCCAAGTTGGCGTAGAAGAACAAAAGCCTTTCCTTTTCTAATTAAAAAAATGTGTGTTATAATACTAATCCTTTTATGGTATATTCTTTAAGAAGGTGATATTTTTTATTTTTAGAAGGTATTCCTTTTTTAAATTTTTTTTTTTTTCAACGTTTATTTATTTTTGGGACAGAGAGAGACAGAGCATGAACAGGGGAGGGGCAGAGAGAGAGGGAGACAAGAATCGGAAACAGGCTCCAGGCTCTGAGCCATCAGCCCAGAGCCCGACGCGGGGCTCGAACTCACGGACCGCGAGATCGTGACCTGACTGAAGTCGGACGCTTAACCGACTGCGCCACCCAGGCGCCCCTAGAAGGTATTCCTTAAATGCCAATCTATGTACCAGTTTTATCAGAGACCACCTGGGAATTATTAAAATCATATAGCATCCTGAGATTTTGGAGATTCTGGAAATCTCTTTTTTCATAAGAAATACTTATTTAATTTTTTTCATATTTATTTTTGAGAGAGAGGGGGAGAGGCAGAGTGGGAGTGGGAGAGGGGCAGAGAGAAAAAGGGAGACACAGAATTGGAAGCAGGGTCCAGGCTCTGAGATGACAGAACGCAGTCTTGCATGGGGCTCCAACTCATGAACTGTGAGATCATGACCTGAGCCAAAACCAAGTCGGACACTTAACCAACTGAGCCACCCAGGCACCCCTAGAGATCATTTTTTGAATTGGTAACAAAAGTAAATTTTAAGTTAACTCATTTTGACATGAAGATTTCTCAGTATTTGTTTTTAGGAAAATTTCAGTTCCTCTGTCTCCCCTTTGTCTTTCTCATTCTCTTATCTTCGTTTTTTAAATCAAATAGAATTGCTGAAAACACATCATTGTTCATTTTTTATGTGTCATATTTAGTCCACTTTATTTCATCTATCCAAGCTTGCTCACTTCTTCCCATGAAATATTTTACAACAGGACTATTCGTTGCCCTTTACCTTTAAAAGTGATTTTGTTCTTCATGCTTTTGCTTTCATTGTGTGTTTTGTGTGATTAGCGGGACTTACTTTATTGCTTATACAGTTGACTCTTAAACAGTGTGGGGGTTAGGGACACTTACCCCCTTCACAGTTGAAAGTCTGAGTATAACTTTTGACTCCCCCAAAACCTAATCACCAGTAGCCTTCTGTTGATGGGAGGCCTTACCGATAACATACACAGTTTACATATTTTGTATGATACTATATATTGCATTCTTACAGTAGTACCTAACTTTTTCTTTTTTGTGTCTTGGTACTTCTGAGCTACACAGCTCATTTTTGTCTGAGTTTTTAAAAATCATCACAAACCTCCAAAAATATTTCTAATATATTTATTGAAAAAAATCCACGCGTAAGTGGATCGGTGCAGTTTCAAACATGTGTTGTTCAAGCATCAACTATGATTGTGTGGATTTGTGTTGTACTAGCTACAACTCTTATCTTACCTAGCAGCCAACTGAGCAACTAGCAAGGGTTAAGACATGTTTTGTGATTATTTATGAATTTTTAAACCACTGATGGTATTTTGGTGTATTTTCTTACACTCTTTTCTATGCATATATTTATATATACATATTTTTAGATAATGCTTATTATTATATTCTAACATTTTCTAATGTTACCAAATATTTTTTAAGGACATAATTTTCAGAGGTGCATAATAGACCATGTGACTATACCAACATTTATTTAGTTATTTCCTTAGTGTCAAACATTTAAATTATTTATGTTTTTCTGACATAACTAGTTGATAAATCTCATAACCTTTATGGGCTTTCCTGACTGTCTCTCTAGGATAAATTTCTGGAAAGAGAATGACTTGGTCAAAGATTAAGAGTATTTTTAAAGCTGTTGGTACAGATTTTTTTTTAAATGTCCTCTGGAAAGTTATACCAATTTACATTCAATGGTATTTGATTTTTTGTTTGTTTGTTTGGTTTTTTTTTTTTGCTGTAACACAGTGCAAAAAGTTGTCTGCCACATCCCCTGGTGTTTGTCTCCTTAATGATTTTCCTCTCAGAATAAGCAGGTGAAAATAACTTTTGGGTTCTCTTGCAAGAGTGATAACCAGTTTGGAGTAATGATGTATCATAACAACCGCCTCATAAAGTCTTTTGAGAAGGTGGGATGCCAGGTGAAGGTAAGTGGTTAATGTTTCTTTGTTATAGAAGTCTAAAACAAGGAGAACAAGGATTTAAAATTTGCAAAGGGCATAGACTCACTATAGGCTTTTACTCCCACCTTACAATGGCTGTTAAATCTGATCCCGGAACTCTGTTACCGGTGAGCTGGTGAGCCATCTTGTGTTAAAAAGCCCCTTCTACTTCTCATTCTTCACAGATGTTAATCAATCCAGGAACTTTACTGAATGCATTTTCTAGGTAGCTGTTGAGAAGAGAGAGAATTAGAACACCAGTGACTTTGGCATGTGTATCAGCTTATTAATGCTTTAAGGTAGCTCTGTCTTTTTTCTAGGGGAGACAACAAGGCCTAGTAGAAGGTGCATAAAATTTAGTGTTTGAGGACCAGGATTTGAGTTGTGGCTTTTCCACTTAAAAGCTGTATAGCTGTAAAAGCTTCACTAAATTGTTTAATTTCTCTGAGGCTCATTTTCCTTCCCTGTAAAATAGAAACAACAATAAATAATTTTACCTGCTCTGCCTGCTCCACAGCTTAAAGGCTTGAGAGACATAAATGGGATAAAGCATGTGAAAATACTTTATGAACTGAACTATACAAATATTACCATTGTCTTTAATGTTTTTTTTTTTTTAATTTTTTTTTCAACGGTTTTTATTTATTTTTGGGACAGAGAGAGACAGAGCATGAACGGGGGAGGGGCAGAGAGAGAGGGAGACACAGAATCGGAAACAGGCTCCAGGCTCCGAGCCATCAGCCCAGAGCCTGACGCGGGGCTCGAACTCACGGAGTGCAAGATCGTGACCTGGCTGAAGTCGGACGCTTAACCGACTGCGCCACCCAGGCGCCCCTGTCTTTAATGTTTTAATGGCAATTTAAAGTAGTAATATCCATAAGTATCCCATTTGTTCCTATTGTACAGATAGGATTATTAAACCACAAAGAATGAGAAGCCACTTTGTATTCTGCAGTAGGACAAAGTTCTGTAAGATCCAGGGTAGCTAGTTTACAGCTAAGCTGCTTTTTATTATTATATCATCTTTATATGTACAACTCATATTTATATGCCAGTCTAATTACACCTTGACTTTTTAAATCCAAAAATCTCTTGTATCAGCTTGTAGTTAATAACCATTGCAAGTCTGACTCCCTTTAGTAATTGTTTGGTAGCCTACCTAATGTATAAATTATTTATATGACTAGAGTGTGGTATTTACATAGCCTCCTTAAAATCATTTTTTCAGATGAAGTTTCATTTCCATTCTCTAGAGCAGTAGTATATAGCCTTGATTTTTTGTAGCATTGTCATTCTTTGTTCAAAGGAAATCCTATGGCAATCCCATAATACAAAACAGATGGAAATGGAAGTAATGTGGGTGAAGCAGAGATGGCCATTAATCCCTGGAAAATCCCAGAGAATCTATGGATCATGTGAAAATCTCTGCCTTAGAATTTATCAGAGGTTCCAATTCGATTTAATTTTTTGCAGTCTATTGAAGTTCATTTTGAGTATTTCTCTAGATGATGTACTTTCCTTGCCTTTGAATGTTATGTAATCTTTCTATTGCTGTTTAAAATCAAAAGGAAATGCCTCATACAGTCAACAATAATGTAAATGTTGAAATTAATATTTTTCTTCTAAGCCAACTCATGGAGAAGGTGTGGGAGTGATTGGAGTCATTGAGTGCAATTTCTTAAAACCTTCCTACAACAAACAAGACTTTGAGTACACCAAGGAGTACCGGTGAGTCACTCCTGACCTGAGGTGTTTCTGATAGTTTATTCAGGTATGATTCTATTCTCTGAAACCTCTAAAATCATCTCTGAAAACCAGGCAGATAAGTTAACTTGAGAATTCTTTCCAGTCACTTTCCCAAGATTAGAGATAAAATATTTGTTTGTTTGTTTGTTTGTTTTGAGAGAGAGAGAGTGAGAGAGAGTGCGCAGGGGAGGGGCAGAGAGAGAATACCAAGCAGGCTCCACCCTGTCAGTGCAGAGCCCCATGCAGGGCTCCATCTCATGACCGTGAGATCGTGACCTGAGTGAAATCAAGAGTTGGATGCCTAAGCAACTGGGCCACCCAGGTGCCCCCAAAAGATTTTCTTGAAGCCAATGAACAGATTGAGAGGAAAACAGCAGGAAGGACATGTGTGTTTTCATGGAAGCATCTAGATTTCATAGGTAAGACTAAAAATGAATCAAAAAGGAATTTGACATTGGGGCTCAAGCAGCAAGGATATTGTTAGGAGACAAAAAAGGAGTTGATAAAGCCAGGATTTAATAGTTTATTGTAAAACTTTTGGGGAGGGATGGATCATTCATTCTTTCCTTCACCAAGTATGAGATATTTCCTAGGTGCCAGATACTAGAACATAGGAATGAAAGGTAAGAATCCTTGATGCCTATGAACAAATGGGATGAGATATGTGCAGATAAGAAACATAAATACCTATAAAATAATTGCTTCAGTGGGAGATGCATGCAAAATGGGAAGAGCCTTTAAATATGCCTAAAGGAGTCAAGCAAGGCTTCACAAAGCAGATTATACCTGAGCTTAAACCTGAAGGAGAAATTGGAGTTTGCTAGGTGGACAAATAGGGCAGGGACGTTCTAAGCAGAGGGAAGTATATGCAAAGTCATGAAAGGGCAAGGGGTGTCCTGGGAGTATGGAGGAAGAAGACATCAGGACATTTGGTGCCATTTTCCTTGAAGCCTCAGTAGCAGATTTTAGAGTGGGGGAAAAGTATTTCCCCAAATCTTTTTTCGTTTGTACACAAAAAATGTAATAGAATTAGTTAAGTGTTACACTTTATCAGCAACCATGGGAATTTTAGGTTTAGTGCTTCAAAAAGAGACAGCTGTTTGGATGGCAGCCCCAATTTAATTTCAGGGAAATTGGTTCTTGATCACTAGGGCTGCTCAGTGGGTATGGTAACTACCTGCCCCCAATTTAAGGAAAATGGCCTTTTATAAATGTGAGATCCTCCTTTTATAATGGAGATCTTTAATTAAGACTTGACTCCTAAGAGTGAAAGCTTAGAAGTGACATCAGTTTGACACTGTCTGTGAGCCAAGTTTTTCTGCTTTTGTTTTTTGTTTATTTGGTTGTTTTTTTGAGTGAAAGGAACAGTGAAATTCTGGTGATTAGCCAGGTAGTTAAGATTTGTGAAATTCAAATATTAGATATTAAAAACTACTTAATGTCTTTTTTATATCATCTTTGTCACTGCCTCCCCATCTCCTTTTTAAATTTTAGAGGTATTAGACCTTGGCTTGTGATCTTTCAGCATGATGTGTTTGAGGTGATTGCAGGGGATTCAAATAGAGAGATTCCACAGACAGTAGGTTTATTTAGTTAAACATCTAGGATTTCTGCCTTAAGTGGCTTCATATCTGCTACACATTTTATTAAAAACAGGAAACTGTATGTACTGTCCTACATACAGAGTCTTTTGAGGATAATAAATTTGCACTACTCTTATCCCAGTTCTGGCATCATTTTCCTTTTTTATGCCATTTTATATAAAATGAAAAGGTGTTTAGTTAAAAAAAAATAGGGGACTTTGAGAAGAGGATTAGAGAAAGCTGTTTGCTATCAGAAACCCATCCTACGAGCATTGTAGATAATCAAAACTGCAAATGCTAAAAGAGATAACCAGCCATCATACTGCTGGAATGTCTACAAATAAATCATCTGTAATATCACTCTTAATAGTTGTGGATATCAGATTTCAGCTGCACCTATCAGGGCTCAAACTTACAACATTTTTAGAGTGAGTTTCAGCTGAAGAAATATAATGAACACATACCCACTGAGCCACCTCACTGGTGCATGGCACCATGGCTGGGCTTTATGGAATTTTCCAGAGAAATTCAAGACACGGTTGCTGTCTTTGAGGAGCTTACGGTCTGTTTGTAATAATGAATTGTCACAGATGTGAAACAATTTGGAAAGCAATAAAATGTGTGATCAATCAAAACCAAGTGATATGGTATAGGGAAAATGCCCTGATAAGACAGATAGGGCTTGAGATTTGTCTTACAGAATATGGGATTTAGAAACAGGGGGAAGGGAATTCCAAGATGTAATTATAGCATGATATAAAGCAGTGAGAACTCAGAATGGTGACAATATAGGCCATGGGGATAAGAGATATAACTAGAGTGAAGGGAAATAGAGTCAAACGGATAGAGTAGGGCCATATCCTAGAGCAGGAGTTGACAGACTTATCCTGTGAAGGGCCGGAAAGGAAATGTTTTAGATTTTGTGGGCCATATGGTCTCTGTCACAACTACTCAGTTCTGCTGTAGTATGAAAGTAGCCAGTCAATAAGTAAAGGAACGAGCATGTCTGTGTCCAGTAATTAATATATATATATATATATATATATATATAATATATATGTGTATATATATATATATATATACACATACACACACAAAAGCAGGCAGTGGCCTGAATTTAGCCCCCAGGCTGTAGTTTGCCAATCCCTGTCCTGGAGCCACAGTTCCCAAACTATGTGCCCAGCTGCACATAATGAACTCACGGGGTTGCCACAGGATATTTTAGATTTTTGAGGGAAATACAGTGATGCTTGACTTCTGCCTATAAATAATAGAAATAGTTTTCTACTCCTGTTAGAACAAATTACTGCGAACTTAGTGGCTGAAGACAACACTAAATTGTTCTCTTCGAGTTCTGTAGGTTAGAAGCCCAGCACAGATCTCTCACCAGGCTAAAATTAAGGTATTAGTAGGGCCACACTCCTTTCTGGGGGCTCCCAGGGGGATCCACTTCCTTGCCGTTTGCAACTTCTAGAGGCTCCTGGCATTCCTTGGCCCGTGGCCCTCTTCCTCCATCTTCAGAACCATCAGTGGTGAGTTGAGTCCTTCTCAAATCACATGCCTCCAGTGACCTTGCTTCTGTCATTGCCACATCAACTCTGATTCTGCCTCTTCTGCCCTCACTCTTCTACTTTAAAGGACCCTTGTGATTACAATTGGATAATTCAGGATAATCTCCCTCTCTTAAGGTCAGCTGGTAAGTAACCTTAATTCCATCTGCAGCCTTAATTCCCCCTTGCCATGGAATCCTGATATAGTCACAGGTTTCAGGGATCAGTCATCAGGACATGACCTCTTTGGAGAGGACCGAGGACCATTATTCCGCCTACCACAGCCTGCCTCCTGGCCTTCGGAGATCCACTTACATCTCACATGCAAAATACATTTATCCCATCCCAACATCCCCCAAACTCTCAACTATTACAACAACTTTAAGTCTAAACTCTCATCTAACCATCAGTAGCTCAGAATCCCCAAATCTCATCATCTGAATCAGGTGTGGGTCTGATGCATCCTGGCATAAAATTCCACTCCATCTGCAGTTGTGTCCCTTTTTTTGTATTTTGCTCTCAAGATATAATGGCAAGACAAGCATAGGATACCAGTTATAGATATTCCACTTCAGACGGAAAAGAAAATTGAAGGAAAATGGAGTCACAGGTCTCAAGCAATTTCAAAATCCAGTCCAACGAATTCCATTAAATTTCAAGACCTGGGAAGAATCTTCTGGGGCTTGTGGCTTCTTCCTATAAACTGAAGGCCCTGCCCTGTGGGCTCATGGCTGCACCCTCAGAGTCATCTTACCTTTCTCAGGAAAGGTAGCATGTATTTGCATCTGAGTTGTTGTATCAGCCTGTTTCCTGGCCTTAGAGTTTTGGAGGTCCACCAGCCTTCTTTCAATTTCATACTCTCTCCATCCCTTCAGTCTGGCAGTTTTTGTGCTAGCACCCCGTTCTCAAGAACCTTGTGGGTCTCCACATGTATGTCATGGATATTCATTCAGTCAGACAAGAAGCTCTTGACAGGTCTTTCCTAGATAATCCTATTTCTATTCTTGGCTTCTGCTGAGATGGCTGTGGTGATCTGAGTCACATGTTTAATCTTTTGAAAGAGCTTTTTGTGTGACCGAATGCTCTGACCTTTTGATCTGAGATGTTAGCAAAAGGTTTTGTAGCTACAGCCTTGACTTTTTCTCCAGAGCATGCATGCTTTCCTGACAGTGAATGTCTTCATTTTAGCATCTTTTGCAATCTGCATAGGCTGAGGATGTCCAAAATCATTTAAGCCCTGGTTCCTTTTTGACAAATAGTTCTTTCCTGATCTGTGTGTTTCTTCCCACATTTTATGTCAGCAGCAGGAAGACACCCAGCCACGCTTTCACCACTTTACTTGGAAATCTCCTCAGCTAAATGTTTAGTTACATCATTTACAAGTTCTGCTTTTCCACAGAACTGTAGGACCCAATTCTGCTAAGCTTACTGCCACTGTGTAACAAGGACCACCTTCCCTCACATTTTCCATCAGCATGTTCTTCATTTCCTTCTGAGCCTTCACCAGCAGCACCATTAACATCCCTAATTCTCCTAGCCATCTGTTCACAGTGATTCAGATAGTCTCTGAGGACATTTGTGTTTTCTCTGTCACGCTCCTCACTTCCATCTGAGCCCTCACCACAGAGGTGTTTACTATCCGTATTTCTACCCACAGTCTGTTCAATCTAGAACCTAGATTACAATCTCGGCAATTTGTGTCATTCTCCTTAAATTCGTTCAGCCTCTGCCCACTGCTCAACTCTAAAGCTGCTTCCACATTTATGGGTATTTGTCACAGCAGTACCCCATTTCCAGGTACCAAAATCTGTTGCATTCCTTTTGAGTGCACCATATCTTTGTGAATCTGGGTTTTTGGTGGTTGCTGTGATAAAAAGTAATACATGAAAGTCAGTGTTGAATAAGAAGTGAGGGAAACTGTGTCCACTTTCATTCCAAAGTTCGAGTAGGGGTTCAGTACCCAACAGGCATGCACACACTTCCCATTAGTAAGTAATTGTGACTATTTTAAGAATGAAATAATTTATTTTCAATTCATATGCATTGATTTCTCACATAAATGCTACATTTTAGAACATAAATACCAACTAAATTGTTTGGACCTAACTGTTTAATAACTAGAACTGGTACATACCACTTTTGACCCAAAGGTGCCATGAAAAACTTGAGACTTCAGGGTGCCATGAACCAAGAAAGTTTGAGAACGTCTGTCTTAGAGGGATGTTGGATAGAGTAGTTGACGCCTCAGATGGTGACACTTCATTGTGTATTCTTGAATAGGGGAGTGACTTGAAACAATTCTAAAGAATATAGTTTGTTATAACTGTGTACTGCTTTGTGGTTTAGAAAATCCTTTACATGAATCAGGTCAGCTGACAAATCTGGAAACAGGGTACAGGAAGTATTAAAGGCTCTTTATTGGAGGGACACCTGGCAGTTGAGTGACACCAGGCGGTTGAGTGACACCTGGCGGTTGAGTGACACCAGGCGGTTGAGTGTCTGACTCTTGATTTCGGTTCAAGTCATGATCTCACAGTTCGTGAGATTGAGCCCTGTGTCAGACTCTGCGCTGACAACAAGGAGTCTGCTTGGGATTCTCTCTCCCTCTCTGTCTACCCCTCTCCTGCTCACACATGCATATGTGCACACATGCATGTGCTCTCTTTCAAAATAAATAAACTTTAAAGGCTATTGGAGTAACCTAGGTGTGAGGTGAACATCTGAAATAAGAATAGCTGTGAAAAAGGAAGGGTACAACAGACACTGTGAAGAAAAGTTCAAAAGATTTTGGTGACAGATAAGGCATATAAAGGAGAGGGAAGAATCAAAGATCACTGCAAAGTCTCAAATGTAGTACACTGGGATATTGGCAGGGTCATTGATAGAATTAATGACGTTGGGAAAAGGAATAGTTTCATGGAGTGGTGATGGTAGAAAGTAGCCTATAGGGGGTTAAGACAAGAGAATGAAGAGGAGATAGTGTCTAGTTACATACACCAGGATTGGGGAAGTGGAAGGAGATTAATAGAACAGTGAAGTCAAGCCAGGGTTTTTTGAGAAGAACTGGATATTGAGAATCCATAATAACAGTATCTTGGTTAAGGTGGTGGTTACATGACTATATACCTTTGTTAAAACTGATAGAACAACACACTTAAAAAGATGCATTTCACTCTGTAAATTTTACCTGAATACATGAAAACAGAGCTTTAATTTTCTTTTTAGTGAAGATACAATGCACATACCATTAATGTCACTGTTTTTAAGTGTACACTACAGAGGGTTTTAGTATATTCACAAATCGTTCAACTATCACCTTTACCTAACTCCAAAACTTTTCCACCACCCCAAAAAGCAACCACTTGTCCACTAGCAGCCACTCCACACTTCCCCTTCTCCAACCCCTGGGAACCACACAATCTACTTCCCTTTTTTCCCAATTTTCTTTTTATTGTGGTAAAATATTGTGGTAAAATAAAATTTACCATCCTAGCCATTTTTAAGTGTATAGTTAAGTGGCATTAAATATATTCATACTGTTATGCAACCATCGCCACCATTCATCCCCAGAACTCTTTTCATCTTGCAGAACTGAAATTCTATGCCTATTAAACCATAATTCCCCATTCCCACTTCCCCAGCCCTTGGCAGCCACCATTCTACTTTCTGTCTCTACGATTTTGACTACTTGAAGTACCTCATGTAAGTGAAATCATATAGTAATTTGTCTTTTTGTGACTGGCTTATTTTCACTTAGCATAATGTCTTTGGGCTTCATCCATGTTGTAGCCTGTGTCAAAATTTCCTTCCTTCTTTAAGGCAGAATAATAATCACACACACACATACACACACACACACACACGCACAGTACATCTCGTTTATCCATTGGTCCATCAACAGACACTTGGGCTGCTTCCACGTTCTAGCTTTTGTGATTCATAGTTTATTTGGTCTGATATTAGTATAGACACCATTTATCTCTTTTAGTTACTATTTACCAATAGCCTTTCCTATCCTTTCACTTTCAAACTATTTGTGTCTTTTTTTCAAGTTTTTATTTATTTATTTTGAGAGAGAGAAAGAGAGTGCAGGAGGGACAGAGAGAATCCCAAGTAAGCTCCACACTGTCAACATAGAGCCCAATGCAGGGCTCAAACCCACAAACCATGAGATCATGACCTGAGCTGAAGTCTGACACTTAGCTGACTGAGCCACCCAGGTGCCCCCTATTTGTGTCTTTTTTTTTTTATCTAAAGTTCATTTCCTGTAGTCAGTATATATTTAAATCATGTGGTTTTGTTTTGTTTTGTTTTTACCTATTACACCAATCTGTTTTTTGACTGGAGAGTTTAAACCGTTTACATTTAAAGCACTTACTGATGAGGAGGGACTTCTGTCATTTTGCTCCGTTTTCTGTATGGCTTCTAAGATTTTTTTTGTCCCTCATTTCCTCTATTACTGTCTTCTTTTGTGTTCAGTTGATTTTTTATAGTGAAAGATCTATTCCTAATTTCTTTTTGCATATATTCTCTAGCTGTTTTCTTTGTGGCTACCATGGGATGACATGATCCTGTGATCAGGAGCAGCAAACAGCAGTCAGAGTACAGATAGCTTGTATTTGGAGGCAGGCTTATTTTGCCCACACTGGCCCCTACAAGCTGCTCTTAAAGTATGTGCACAGCTGCCTGCCATGGGGGCTGTGCGTGGATGGGAGATGGGTAGTTGCTGCCTTTCTAAGAGCTGAAATGTGTCAGTTTACCACTTAAGCCTTCTGCAGAATCCCATCTAATCTACTTCTTTTAAAAATAGTTTCAAAATAGGGGGCCCCTGGGTGGCTCAGTCTGTTAAGCATCTGACTTCGGCTCAGGTCATGATCTCGCGGTTTGTGAGTTTGAGCCCTGTGTCAGGCTCTGTGCTGACAGCTGAGAGCCTGGAGCTTCCTTCAGAGTTTGTGTCTCCCCCTCTCTCTGCCCTTCCCTTGCTCATGCTCTCTTTCTCTCTGTCTCTCAATAATAAATAAACTTTAAAAAATTTAAAAATATTTTTAAAATAGAATTTAAAGAGAAGACAAGAAACTGTTCTTCATCCGTGACTTGAAGGAAAGATATAATCATAAAAATATGAACGTTAGTAGGTTGGAGTAGAGTAAGTGTTTGTGGAAGGGCTCACATATAATAACTTTATTCTTTTCTGTGTAGTCAGAATCTAATTTAATATTAGTAAGGTGGAGGTAAGGAAGAATTCCTTTTAAGGAGAGATGAGGTCTACAAAACCCTTGGGCAATGATCCAAGAAGTCCAAAGATTTTTTTTTTAAATCATAAATTTGTAGTATACCAGGTGTGTACAACTCAACATTATTGTGATCCTAGGTTCAAGGGGTGCCTGGGTGGCTCAGTCGGTTAAGCATCCAACTTTGGCTCAGGTCGTGATCTCTTGGTTCATGGGTTCAAGCTCTGCATCAGGCTCTATGCTGACATCTCAGAGCCTGGATCCTGCTTTGGATTCTGTGTCTCCTCTCTCTGCCCCTCCCCTGCTTGTGAGTGCTCTCTCTCTCTCTCTCTAAAAAATAAATAAACATTAAATTTTTTTATTTAAAAAATTGTAATCCTAGGTTCTAGAATTAAATAGGAATTGGTCACTCGAATTGACAGTTTTTAAAAGTGAAGTTTAAAAAAAAGTAAAATTCAGGTTTTGTCTTCTACACCTTACATTGTTTGACCCTACGTTTACTGTTGTTCATTTGGAAAGAGAAATAAAGGAGACTGAGCAAGAGCCAAAGCTGGGGTCCAGCCTCCACTAACGGATATGTAGTGGAAGGTTGTAGGGGACTTTGTTGTCCATTGGTGCTGTAACTTCTGTGATCAACATTTGAATGAAGAACTGTGTAGACATTTTTATGTTAGTATTTGATTGATTTCTAATACATAGGGTACAGCATTTGATCCCTGACTTTCAGTTTGGTCCTGAATTGTTTACCTGTAGTCATCTGACAGTCTGAGCAGCTCCCCCTTAATCTTACCAGTATTTGGTTCTGTCCTAGCTCTGCAATTTAGTCTTCTCTCATTGTCTAGAATGTCATCTCTCCCACTTCGTGATTCTAAAAGACCTGAAAATTTAAAGAACACAGTATTTCTTAGGACTTGTGACCATTTTACCTTTTCAACCAAAGCGACTAGTCAACAGTATGACTTCGTCATTTTGACATGTAATTTGCAAAGGCAGTAGATTCCCATCCTGGTTCCTGAAAGTGTAGATGTTCAAACTTAGGCTGAATATTCTACATTGGTGGCCTCTATTAAATGGGAGCATCTCAGAGATCATAAAATTGTTCAACAGATCCTCAGCATTGATATGCTTCTTCTTCCTTCTTCTTTCAGGTTGACAATAAATGCCCTTGCCCAGAAGCTCAATGCTTATTGGAAGGAAAAGACCTCCCAAGAGAATTTTGAGACCTCAGCCATAGCCAGGCCAATACCGTGAGTAGTAAATGTAGAATATAGAAATGTCAGGGGTTAATGTCCATAGAGCAAATGGAAGGAACAAAGGTAAGATGGTGCTTTCACACAGGAAGTTTAATTAACTAAAAATAGGAAATAACAGGTACTGATTTCATCATTCTGTAGACCTCTTCATTCTGGTTTAACACTTGTGTGGCTTGGGTCATAAATATGCAGAGTTTAGTACTGTCAGTTTATCCTACAGGCAGTGTGATATAGTGGAAGATGATGACCATTTAAATGAGACACTCCTGGGTTGAAACTCTGGATCTGCTTAATAGTTTGGGTGAGCTTGGGTAAGTAAGTTACTTCACCTCTGTAGGAATATGAAATGAGCATAACATTTGTATCATAGTGCCTGGCATATAGTAGGTGTTCAGAAATGTTAGCAAACTTCCCTTCTCTTTATTCTTAGTGAACATTGTTGGACCTGTACCAAGGCATTTGAGGGTTGAAGTAGAGAACCCAGCATATCAGGAAAAAAGTAGAATTTATTGAGTCTAGGATGGCGACTTACATACAGAAGTGTGGATCAGGATGACATGCCTCAGTAACCAGGAAAGGGTAAAACAGAGGATAGAATACATACCAACACATATATAATCAGTTACACCCCTATCATGACAAGGATTAGAGTGTTAAAAGATTTTGGGGTTGACATCCATGCACTTTTTTTTAATGGAAGTTATCAGGCAAATGTATGATACAAAATTTTGTTTCGGTTCAACATGACTGACTGTTGTGTGAATATCACTCTAAAGATCTCTGCTCATGTATAACCTCTGTGGTTTTCAAAGAAATGCCAGCTAGGACAAGATGCCATTTTTTTGCCTTTCAAATAAGCAGTGATAAATGCCATTAAACAGATGTTCATATATTGCTAGAGAGTGTGTGTATATGTTATTCAACCTTTCTGGAGGCAGAATTGTAATAATTATTATTCTTTATTGAGTACTTACATGCCAGTCAACTGGTCTAAGTTTTTTACATGTATTTAGATTTATTGAATCGTTAACAACAACCCTGTGGGATAGACAGATGGTATTATTACCTTTTTACTGACACTGATATACTGAGAGCTTAAGTAACTTGCTCAAGATGAAACAAGTAGAAAGTGGTAGATACGAAGTTCAAATATAGGCAGTCAGACCCCCAAGCCCAAGTGCTTAGCCATGACGCTCTTCTGGAAGGATGCAGTAGGGGAGTATGGATGGTACAGGCCCTTCAACTACCTATTTATTGCAATCACAGCTAAATGCCTCTCCTACCTGCCTGGTTGGAAGGATCCTCCATAGTCTGATATAGCCTAAGGCAAGGATTTGCTGTCTCTAATGCTTCTCTCCAAGGAAGTCACATTGGCATGCTTCTGCATGCAACTCTTCTGTGCATCCACATGCCAAATCAAAGCCAACACGACTTTTCCTCTTCCCTCCCACTGCTGCTGAAACTGCCCTTTGCTGTCTCTGGCTCTAAATTAAGCAGTAGCTGTATGGAAATAAATAGACACCAGAGGTCAGGCCTGAGCTTAGAGCTTGGACGTTTCAAGGCTAGAGCAGCCTGGAGCTAGGAGATAAGGAAGCCATATATCCAAAAACACGAATTTTCCATGTTAAAGCAGACTTTTAAACAAGAAGAGGACACTGTGTTTGAGTGGTAGAAATATGCATGCCTTTTATTTTCTTTTTCATATCTTCCTGTGTTTTCCAGTTTTTCTGTAATGAGCTTATATTACTTATAAAGAAAAAAAGCATTATTTAAACAAAATAAAGACTAAAGAAAAAGATACAAACTAAGACATAAAAGAACTCTTATCACTCTATTGAAAATGGGTACTGGTAAGAGCAGTATAAATGTGACATACGCACATCATGCTCTAAGCTAAATTACATGTTTCTCAGACTGACCCTTGGTACCCCTGTGCCCTCTTTCTGTTTCTTTTCTCCAGCCTTCTCCCTCCAGTCTGCTTTTCACACCTTAGTTGCTGACTACTTCTGTTCTATATGGACCACCTCCTTTCATAGAGAAACACATTTGCTCTAAGGTGTAGGTGACTGGGTTATGCTTCCTGGCAGGGATTTGAGTGGCTTTGTATCTTAAGCATAGACCTCTAGAAGGATTTTGCCTTAATTTCACTCAGTTGTTAGACTGAAGCCACCCTTTCTAGTTACGAGATTTAATCACATTTATAGGAGTTTTTAAGATTAATGTTGAGGATACCAACCTAATAAAATTTTGGTTGAAGTGTAAACAAAGACTTTTAAATGGACAAAAAGAGAGGACTAGGGAGTCTGCGGGGAAATGGGGAAGACTTTTTGATGATGATGCTTCCATAACCCCCACAAATGCATTTTAAACTTGTTACACAGTTGGATAGAAGCAAATACAATGATTCTATGGGTTTTATTTCTTGGTAATATTGTAATATATATTCTTCCTTGTTAATTTTTTTTTTCAACGTTTATTTATTTACTTTTGGGACAGAGAGAGACAGAGCATGAACGGGGGAGGGGCAGAGAGAGGGAGACACAGAATCGGAAACAGGCTCCAGGCTCTGAGCCATCAGCCCAGAGCCCGACGCGGGGCTCGAATTCACGGACCGCGAGATTCTGACCTGAGCTGAAGTCGGACGCTTAACCGACTGCGCCACCCAGGCGCCCCCTTCCTTGTTAATTTTTAGAGTTAAAATGATCCTCTTGGTTTGCTTAGAACAAGAGATACTGGAAAATATTATTTAGTTCCATAAATAATGGTAGCTTACCATGTTAAGACTTGTTACTATTTTTCTTATCCATGTTTGGTATAATTCTATTATTATTTTCTTTGTGAAGTTCAAGATGTGTGTTTTATTTATTTTTTTTTTAATTTTTTTTCAACGTTTATTTATTTTTGGGACAGAGAGAGACAGAGCATGAATGGGGGAGGGGCAGAGAGAGAGGGAGACACAGAATCGGAAACAGGCTCCAGGCTCTGAGCCATCAGCCCAGAGCCTGACGCGGGGCTCGAACTCACGGGCCACGAGATCGTGACCTGGCTGAAGTCGGACGCTTAACCGACTGCGCCACCCAGGCGCCCCAAGATGTGTGTTTTAAACACTTAGACCATAGCATTACAGTTCTAACACAATTCATATATAAAATTTTATTCTTTCCCTTTTAGGGTGTGCCTTTCTAACATAAGAGCACAGAGCTAGGATATACACAGTCATACTTCTGTTTTCCTTCATTCAGGAAGATTCCCGACCAGACATGGGTACAGTGTGATGAGTGTCTTAAATGGAGGAAGCTTCCTGGCAAGGTTGATCCATCTACATTACCTGCAAGATGGTTCTGTTACTATAATTCCCATCCAAAGTACAGGTAAGGTTATTATGCCAGAGAAAATGCCTGATTTGTCTCTCTGTTCTAAAACACTTTTAAAAAGCTCTTTTGAGTACGGTTGACATGTAATGTTACATTGGTTGCTCATGTATGGCATGAGCATAGTGACTCAGTAACTCTGTATGTTATACTGTGCTCACAAGTGTGGCTACCATCTGTCACCGTATGGCACTATTACACTACCACTGACTGTATTGCCCATGCTCTACCTCTTTTTCCCGTGACTTACTCATTCCATAACTGGACTCCCACTCCCTTTCACTCACTTTGCCCACTAAAACACTTTTTATCTCAAGTCCATACTCTTCAGCCTGGCATCCAAGCCTCTTGCTAACTGATCCCACCCTATCTATCCAACCTTATTTTTAACCCAAATCATATGCTTTAGCTAGGCTTCTGGCTTCAGTATTTCCAACACATGCCATGCTTATTCCCTCTCCCATGACTTGATAGTGTTATTCTGCTTGCTTACAGTGACATTCTACATTCCATCTGCCTATCCAAATCATATCCATCTGGGAAGCTTAAGTATTTTGTGTGATACTTCTCCTGTTGACAATAGTTTACAGTGATTTTATGCTAGCTTCCCATGGTATTTAATTCTTGACATTTGTTTGCATATTGTTTTGTATTTTTTTTAGATGCTTTTCATATGTATATGCTTTGGCTCTTCAAAAGATTGTAAACTATTCAAGAACAAGGGCTTTACATTTCACGTTTAGTTGATGATTTCACTCATATGCTTCCTATGCCTGAATCTATTATAGTACATATTGTACATTTAATGCCATTTGTTTGCATGTCCCTTGCAGCATCTAACATCTAGATAGTGCCTGGCATACCCACGAGCATTTATTTCAATTTAACAAATATTTATTTGACTCAGTAATCACAGAGACTCAAAATAATTATCCTGTTTGCTTCAATTAGCTGTGATTTTCTTAATATTTTTTCTGCACAATAGCAGTAGAAAAAAAGGCACTAAAACAGGGTATGCTTTTTAGAAAAAAAATGTTTAAAATGGAGGAAATTCAGTAAGTGAGGTCTAGGTCTGTAATGAGTAAGCATTCCCCCATAGTCCCAGATGTGCCTAAGCACCTCTTCCTGGAGAATAACTGGGATTGTGTGATTGGAGTATGGGACTGAGTGCTTAGGAGTCTCATTTTTTAATCCTGTATCTCCTGTCAGTTTCTACTCAATCTGAGAGACATACCCTTCCAGAACACTGCCTCCTTATAAAATGGGTGTAATAGGCGCCTGAGTGATTCAGTTGGTTAAGTGTCTGACTCTTGATTTCAGCTCAGGTCATGATTTCATGGTTCATGGGGTCAAACCCCACATCGGGCTATGTGCTGATAGTGTGGAACCTTTTTGGAATTCTCTCTCTCTCAAGATAAATAAATAAACTTTAAAATAAAATAGTTTTAAAAGAGGGTTTCCAACTATTACTAATTTTTGCTTATTTGTTCCTAGGACTGCTTTTGATCTTTGAATACACTTTCTAGTACTCCTTTTAGTGTTAACTCCTAAAATTCTCTTCCGTGTGCTTTACATATAACAGATGTCTTTCAATTTATAGAATCCTCCTTTCTCTCCTCTTTGCTAATCTGTTGTGTGGTTTTTGCAGTGTAAGCTCCTAATCCCTTATTGTTTCTCTCTCTCATAGCCTTTGATTTTCTTCAGGCATCATCACCTAGTTTAGGGATTCTTGTGCTTCTAAACTGCACTTTGGGAATTACTTTCTTAGTAAACAAGAGGCAAAAGACCCAGGTTCTACTGTTAACAATAATCTCTGTATGGAACCTCGAACAGGTCTCTCTTGAAACTCACTGTGTAAAAATAAAGATTATGCTTCTTGCTGTCCACCATAATAGGAACTTTGTACCTGTCATATACTTTGAATGTCATGAGAGAAAGGTGATATATGCACCAAAAGAATTAGATGATGCCTTGAAATAAGAATTGCTACATGTTAACCTGCATACAGGTTTTGTGATGTGGGTGGAATCTGAACTCTGTGAGGTTAGAGGGTTGTTAACCTCAATGACCTATCTTGTCATAGTTGTAAGGAAAGTAAAGGATAAAACTGAAAAGCACATTTTGTTTCCAAAAGATGATTTCTTCTCTGTACTGCAGGAGATGCTCTGTTCCAGAGGAGCAAGAACTCAGCGATGAAGACCTGTACTTGAACAAAGCCAAGAAACAGTTGAGTATACTTAAGGTTCTAGATCATAAGGTAGAGGAGCCTGACTCTAATAGGACAGGGGACCTTTGAGAAGAGAGATTTTTTTTTCTTTTTTGATTTTTAACTATTTCCCTCTCACTTCTCTATTCTACCAGTTCTTTATTCCTGCTGATCATCACCTGAGTGTCTAATTAGTGATTGTCTTTAGTCTCTCACCTTCCCCTCCCTGTCTCTCATTTGATGGGACATTTGAACTCTCTCTTAAGTAGCAGAGTTTAGGAAGGCACCCTCAGTTATTCAGTGAGGCCCACACTATTTTTAAATTGGTAGGAACATTATATATAACCTAAATCTGCAATTGGTAATCCATTTCAGACGGAGAAATTTCATGAATGAACTAAATAGCACTTTTATCTTCTCCTAGAGATCAAGCTCTTGAGAAGAAGAAGCTGCCAGTGGAGAGTGAGAACCACCAGGTGAGAGACAGCCCATCGTCTTTTTTTCTCACATGAAATTTTCCCCAACAGAGGACATAGGTGGAAGGAAGCAACAATCTTGAAAGCTGCATAAAAATCATGAAACATTTCTCCTGGTGGTCTTTTTTTCTGTTGAATCTTTTGATTTTGCTTTGATCTCCTGTTACTGATGTTCAGATCGCCAACAATAGAAGAGCCAAATCATATATTTCCCCGATTGGGATTCCATACTGATTCTGGACAGTGTGAATATCACTTTCAATGTCACAGAATATTCAGGGTTGCATTCCATTCTCATACAGGCTGCTCCTGTTGAGTGTCTGTTTTTTCCTCAATCTCCTTTCTTCCAGGATTCAGGGGTGATTCCTTCCTCCTTCCTCTTGGGAAGAAGGGTTGGTTCTTTGTGCCCCTGCCCTCTCCCCGCTTTCAGGCTGGCTGGCTTTATAAAGACTCTGCTGTTTTGAATTTTCAGGAGCACTGTCTCTCGGACATGGTTGCCCAGCTCCGGACGCTGAAGGGTGCAATAAGGTTGGCCGTCCTCTCAGGGACACTCCTTTCCTGACAGCCACCATAGCACCCATGTATCTTCCCCACCCAACCTTGCCTTTCTGCATGATTGTCCTCTTGACCCTCTTTCCCAGAGATAACTGCTAGTCGCATGTTAGATTCACCTTCTACCCACTCAATCAGGGTAGGTCAGACTGGTGAGGATAGAGGCAATTTATTCTTCTTCTGACATCCTACCGAAACCCGGGTATATGAATACACAGGTTTCAGACCCTAATGTCTTGGCTTAGTAGTCTGATCTGGAGATTGGGAGATTTCCTGGGACCGCCCTGTCCTCATTCAGTTTGCCTTCCCATTACATCCCTCCACCTTCATCATCTGTACTGTCTTCATAAGCTGGCTCTTCCACAAGATCTTAGATGCATGTCTCTGTGTGTGTGCATTGTGGATATACATTAGTCTCTCGCATGCATTTCTCCAAAACCAGCACTGACACTCGCTGCAATGCTTATTCCTTCCACCCCTGCCAGCATCACAGATTTCAGAGGAGTGAAAACCCAGCCTTAAAACTGGGTCACAGGAGAGAATTAGGTGGTGATTAGGGGGCCTGGGTTTTATGTTGTGGGTGGGATGACTGTAGGAGCTAATAAGTGAGTTGGGGAGGTCTGTCCAGCTGATAAGGTTATAACTGAACTGGGTTCAGTGTTCTAGTGTACATTACCGTGTGCTGTTTGTTTTGTGTAAGAAACCAGTTTCTTTTTATTTGGCCAAGTGTTTTCTCCAAGCATCAGAAGGATTGACTCATCCTTTGGTATTTCATTTGAAATTAGGATTTTTATGAATCATTTCTCTCTTTGCTAGGTGTTCACTAATCCACTGAGGATTCCTGCTATTCAAGATATGGATGAATTGAACAATAAGACAATTGGATATAAGGGAATTGATAGTCCTAGCCGGCCTCCATCTGTTGGAGAAGAAAGCAGGACACCTTCTCTTCAGCTTAAGCCTCTGGATTCCAGTATTTTTCAATTTTCCAGGTGGGTAAAACATAGTCTCTCTTCAATAGTAAACCTCAGGTCCATTTTCCTGTAAAGTAGGTATGGTTATCGTGTTTATGTGTATGTTTCTCCTAAGGCCTAGCATGGAACTCAGATGGAGAAATACCATTTGGAGCTGATAGACTTATGTGTTGCATGTACTTCCAATTTTTTTGACATTACACCTGCTATGTCAAGTCTGTCTGTCTCTTTTGAGCTAGTCATCTGACAAATACTCATTTATGTATTATGTCTTCACATTATGTTGGGAACTATGTGAGTGAAATAACAGGCATAAAAACTCTTTGAAAAGCATAATATGCAATCCAGATATAAGGGAGTGGTACCTAGATAAGCATTACTTCTCTCCTTACATTTAGTCCTGTAGGGCCCCGTAGGCCTAACATGTCGGTCACATATAAATAATAACGATTAGAAGTTTGTGTCAGTATTGGTATGAGTTTAGTCAGGGTCTTCCCGTGTCCATCTTCTAGCACCTCCTCAGTACGATTTTGTTCATCTTTATAACAGGAAGAAGCATACCTTTCCTTTTTCTTAAATAACAAGAGTGTTTGAAGTGCTGAAAGATACAACTGCCCCTCTACTACCATGAGACTGGAACTCAGGGCTCCTAATTATGACTTGCCTTCTCCTCTCTACTATGCTTCTCACTTCTGGCAGGGCCAAACCATAAGGCAGATAACAGAGTTGCTCTCTAAAAGTAGAAACTTCTGCAGTCATCAGTAATGTGATGATTATATAAAGGGTTGTTTTCTTAGGTGGGTCTCTTCAGCTTCTCATCTAGATAGACATCTCTGCATGTGTGCAGGTCCCCTATTCTGTGATTCTTCACAATTAAGCCCCATAGATAATGGAAGAATCGTGTGACCCCCCTTCCATCCCCCACCCCCGAACATGAGCAGAAAGTCTCAAGAGGAAGTAAGCTATTAGGAGTAAAACTAACACAACACTAAAGGAATTAAATGAGAATCTGTATGAAATCATCTAGAACAGTGCCTTGGAAGATAATAGGTACTCAGTAACTAATGTTAAATCTGAGTGATACTGAAGGAGCAATTTCTAAGATTGAACTGTGCCACAAAATATGATCCATTCAGTCTCAGGGCCTTGAGTCTAATTCAACTCTGTTCCTATCCATTGTTTTCCAACTCCCATTGTATATTGGGAGGGATAGACAGTAAAGTGTTGTGTGTTTTCAAAGCACATTGTTATCTCTCTACTTTGATTTCCTTGAGATGGTCACGCACCCAAATTGCCACTGCTGTATCAATGTTTCATTGCCCTTGCAGGCTATTCTTTCCCTTCTGTGACAACTTTTCCTTTTGCTTCAGTGTTTGTTTTGTTACTCTAGAGTGGTTTCTGGTAATCTGAAGGAGATTTCAAATGCTGATATATATATAGCATTTGAAATATATATATTTCAAATATATATATATATATATATATATATATATATATATATAGCTGATATATATATGTGTGTGTGTGTGTATTTTATGAGTGCAGTATGGCAGTACATCCATTGGGTGGCATACTTCATCATCCTTTAATGGGATTTCCGTATGAGTTGTTTATGGAGCTGCTATATCTAGATTTGGGTTTTGGCTATAGAGGATAGGTAAAGTACTTCAATCATGTGTAATTTTAATTTGACAATAATATTCTTTCAAGGGAAAGAGATACGTGATAATTGATGCTGCTAACGTTATGTTTTATGTAAGGTCGGTAAGATGATTTTGTCATTTTAAGCTACATGTATAAAGGGATTCAGATTGATTGCAAAGAGTCTGCCTTTTTATAGGGAAAAATGAAGGTACACAAGAGTTTAGTAAAATTTACAGGGTTTTCTTGGTAAAACAGTGTTTGAAATAATAGGTTTATTCAGGAGTTACAAAGGTCCCTGTTATTATCAAAACCTAAAGCTAATAAGGCTCCTTGGGTCGTGTAGTACAGCTCTCCAACTCTAGATAAAATAAAGCCCACAGTATCCTACAGAGTTTTTTAAAGTTCTAGTGGAGTACAGGGCTCCAAAGGTGTCATTGGAAATAACTTTGTGAGTTTTCACAAACCAGCAAGGGGATGGGAGGACTTGCAGTAAAGAATAGGTTCAGCCAGTATGTAAGCAGGCATAATCGTTTAGCATATTTTTGTTAAAGGAAATAGTCCTTTTTTCTTTATTCATTCTGCATATATTTGAGTGCTTGCTGAATGAAGGGTGGTGTTCTTTTTTTGGTTTATTTATCTATTTTTGAGAAAGAAAGAGAGAGAGGGAGGAACAGAGAGAGACAATCCCAAGCAGATTCCACACTATCAACACAGAGCCCAACGCAGGGCTCAATCTCATGAACTGTGAGACCATGACCTGAGCCAAGATCAAGAGGCAGACACTCAGCTGACTGAGCCACTCAGGCGCCCCTGAAAGGCAATGTTCTAAGGCAGTAATGGAATGAAAAATGAAGGAACTTATGGTAAAGTTATATATGTAAGGATCTCCAATATATGCCACTTTTCATTAGGTGTGATACAAACTTAAGGTCTAAAGTATCCATTAGCATATGGACAAAGGAGAAAATCAGCGGCTGTAATTCATTTAGCTATTTAGAGACCCTTTGAATAAACTATATGTCAAAGGGTAATTATAATTCATGTTTTAAAAGGATAACAAAAAATACCATCCAAATGACACTGCAATAGCTGAAGGAGAGGAAGAAAGACATTCTAATATGTTTAAAGGAATTTTTGAAACAACAAATACAGGTAGAACTAGAAGAACAGTTTTATAAATGAGTAAGGTTGATTCAGCAGCTAGTATTAATATTTTAAAAGATGATCTTTGAAAGCAACTTCCAGACTGGAGAAATGAGGAGTGTGATGGACTCTTTCATGAACAAATAACAATTTAACTGGAAAATATTATTAAACAGCAAAAACAATCATTTGGAGTTCCTAGAAATGGTCCTAGAGGCATACAGAAATATTCAGTCAAGAAAATCTATGAAATCTCAGATACAACAGCAACAGTCTTCAACATTTAGCTTGTTCTCACTCACCCCCTTCCGAGCTATATTTTACAAAAACTTCTCAGGGAGCTCTAATGCAGGTGGGTATGATCCAGAAGTTCTTTCCCTAGCTCCCAGTCTAGAGCTATGGTTTCACCTGGGAGGAATAGGCCTCTGATATTTCTCATCTCCCCCAGTTCTGTCATGCAGAAGCTCTATTCCAGGCAGACTCAAAAGGAATAGGTCTCTCTTCTATGCAGTCCCCACTCAGGGGAAGCACTCACGTAGCATGTAGAGATAGTATGTTGACAATACTGGACTCCTATTGCTCTACACCCAGCTTGCTTATAGGGCAGAGGTTCATGCCTGAAGAAGCAAGCCAAAAAACATCACCCAGCACCCATTCATAAAGAAAATTTTCTTTTCTTTATGCCACTTGTGCACAATGGCACTGAGGCTCTGCTTAGGGAGAGGCCTTAAAGATGAAGAACTCCTTAGTTCTGCCCAAAGGAGCTGACTTTATGTGGAACAGATCATGGAGAACTCCATTCATAAAAGCATTGTCAAAAATAATGGAGGGGCGCCTGGGTGGCTAAGTCGGTTGAGCAGCCAACTCTTGATTACCATTCAGGTCATCATCCCAGGGTGGTGGGATTGAGCCGCATGTCAGGCTCCGCCCTAAATGTGGAGCCTGTTTTAAGATTATCTCTCTCCCCTTCTGTCCCCCTCCCCTTCCCTGTCCTACTCATGCTGTCTTTCTTTCTCTAAAATTAAAAAAAAATGGAAATCTTGGTGAGCATTAATTAAGAGGACACTCATAGCTCCATGATACAAGTTACAACAAGAAAGATGACTGAGCAGTCAGAAGTTTGATAACAGAGAAAACCAAGAAAAAAGTCAAGAAGACCTCTTCTGGGATCATAGCCCTAGGATTAGGAAGGCTGTGCATAAGCATAAGGCTGCATTTACTCTAGAGCAATCAAACTAGGACATAAGGTGGACTTTAAAGCAGCCCTCAAGCCTCACACAGATCAAACAACAAAGAACAGGGCTCTCACTGGCACTAAGGGCTTAAGCACAACCTATAACCACTGGCTGAACAGTAAGCTCTTCTGACCCATGGGCAATTCCTAGGAAACCAGGCTTAAAAATAAATCACACTTTTCCTGGTAGACTGGAAGACTGTGTGCATGCTCAAAGTTGTGTCCTTTCAAAGGTGATTAGGGAAAATCCAAGCTGCTACTATCTGGCTGAATGTGGGGTAGAAACAGATTCCTTGAACTGTGATAGCAGCCTCCAAGCCAATGGTACCATACATGAAATAGTAAAAGCTAAAAATCTAACTGGATAAGAGGGCTTAAGCATAATCTTTGACCAGTAAAGGGGCCTATGTTGACCCAAGGGTGACTCTTAGGTTGTCAGGTAAAAGGTAAAAACCAAGAAGAAATCTGAACAGGAACATCAGAGGCTGCATACTGCAGAGGAAATAGATTTCATGGAGTCAGTTCAGCCAAGTCACTAAATAAACAACCAAGCAAACAACAACAGTATCAACTACTCTGGGAGATGGGATCAGTATCTAGAGTTGTTATGCTGTGTTATCTAAAATATCCAATTGTTGGGGTTCCTGGCTGGCTTTGTTGGTGGAGCATGAGACTATTGACCTCAGGGTTGTAAGTTTGAGCCCCACATTGACTATAGCAATTACTTAAAAATAAGAAACCTTAAAAAAAAATATCCGGTGCCTGGGTGGCTCAGTGGGTTAAGCGTCAGACTCTTGGTTTCAGCTCAAGTCATGATCTTGTGGTTTCATGAGTTCAATTCTGGCATTGGGCTCTGTGCTGGCAGTGTAGAGCCTACTTGAGATTCTCCCTCTCTCTATCTCTGCCCCTCCCCTGCTCGCGCTGTGTCTGTCTCTCTCAAATAAAGTTTAAAAAATTTCCAATTGTCAACAAAAATTTATGAGACATGCAAAGAAACAGGAAAGTGTGACCTGTACATAAGAAAAAAAGCAAATAATAGAAACTGCCCTTAAAGAGATCCAGATGTTTGATTTAGCAAAGACTTCAAAGCAGCCATTGTAAATATGTTCAGAGAACTAAAAGGAGAGCATGTCTCATCAACTAGAGAATATCAATAAAGGGGAAAGTTATCTATACCTACATCTGTATCTGTTTCTATATCTGTATCTATATCTATATATTTTATATGTAAATACATATATAAAAGAACCAAATGGAAATTCTGGAGGTGAAAAGTATAGTAACTAACATGAAAATTTCACTAAAAAGACTCAAGTACATTAGAGTTGGCACAAGATAATTAGCAGACTTGAAGATATATCAGTTGGCACAAAATAATTAGCAGACTTGAAGATATATCAATTATAGATTATGCCATCTGAAGAACAGAGAGAAAAAAGAATGAAGAAAAATGAACAGCACCTCAAAAGAAATGTGGGACACCATTAAGTACACTAACATCTGCAGAGTAGGAGATACAAGAAGAAAAAGGGTAGAAAAAATATTCAAAGAAATAACAGCTGAAAACCTCCCCACTTTGATGAAAACCATTAATCTACACATCCAAGAAGCTTAGCAAATTCAAAATAGGACAAATGCAAGGAGATTCACAGTCAGACATAGCATAGTGAAAATATTGAAAGCCAAGGGCAAAGAGAAAATCTCTAAAGCAGAAAGAGAAAAATACTCATCATGTACAAGAGAATCCCAGTAAGATTAACAGCTGACTTCTCATTAAAACAGTGGAAACTAGAGGGCAGTAGGATCACATATTCACGGTAGTAAAAGAAGAAAGAGTGTGAGGCCAGAATCTTAAATCCAGGAAAACTATCTTTATAAAATGAAGGTGAAATAGATACATCCTCACATAAACAAAAGCAGATGAAATTTGTTTCTGCAAAACTGCCTTTCAAGAAATACTCAAGGGAGTTCTTTAGGCTGAAAGCAAGTGATACCCGATAATAATTCAAATTCACATGAAAAAATAAAAGAGCACTGGCAGTGGTATCTAATTAATTATAAAAGACAATAGAATAGCATTTTTCCTGTTTCTATCTTTAATTAAAGAATAATTTCACAAAACAATATGTATATATTTGTATATAATTTTATGTAAATATATAACCTTATTGTTGGGCTCATCTACAGATGTAAAATGTTTGCCAATAATAGCACAGAGGAGGTGAGTGGGAGCAAAGTGGTATTGGAGTAAGGAAATAACACCATAGTTAAGAAATGAAGAAAATTTTAAATGGAAAAATAAGGTTGATTTAGCAAACTCTGTAAACATTATCAATATGCGATTGCTCTGCTTTCTTCTCTCAGCTTCCTCAAAAGACATGACATTACATAAAACAATAATATATTGTTATATTTGTAAATGTTAAATGAGAAAATATCCACATAACATAAAAAGAGAAACAGTAGAGGAAGAAAGGAACAAAGAATGCATGACACATGTAGAAAACAGAAAGCTAAGTAGCAGATATAAATTCTGTCATTTCAATAATATTAAATATGACAACTTTTAACTATCCAATCAAAAGACAGAAATTATCAGATTAGATTTTTTAAATACCTAAATATACAGGAGACACACTTTAGATTCGGAAATACAAATAGGTTGAAAATAAAAGGATGGAAACAGATATACCATGCAAACAGCAACCAGAAGAGAGCTTCAGTGGTTATGCTACCATCAGACAAAATAGACCTGACTTTTTAAAAAGTTTTTATTTATTTATTTTGAGAGAGAAAGTGAGAGAGAGGGAGCAAGCACGAGCAGGAGAGGGGCAGAGATAGAGGGAGAGAGAATACCAAGCAGGCTCTGCACTGTCAGCACAGAGCCTGTTGTGGGGCTTGATCTCACAAACCAGGAGATCATGACCCGAGCTGAAATCAAGAGTGCAGCACTTAACTGACTTGAGTCACCCAGGCACCCCAAGACAAAATAGACTTTAACCAAAAAAAAAATGTCACTAGATATAAAGGGACACTTCATAATGATAAAGTTCATTAAGAAGATGTAATAATTATACCTAAATATGGACCTAACAACAGATCCCCCAAAATACATGAAGGAAAAGCAGACAGGATTGAAGGGAGAAATAAATACCAATAATGGTTGGAGACTTCAATGCCCCACCTTCCATAATGGGTAGAAGATCAACAAGGAAGTAGAGGAATTGAAGAATGCCATAAACCAACTGGACCTGATGGACACATATGGAACATTTCACCCCCAAAAAAGCACGATGCATATTCTTCTCAAGTGCACATGGAATATCTCCAGGTCAGACTATGTGTTAGACCATGAAAAAAAAAGGCTCGACAAATTGAAAGTATTGATAGCATACAAAGGATGTCCTTCAGTCGCATTGGAATTAAATTAGAAATCAACAACAGAAGGAAATTTGGGAAATTCACAAATATGTGGCTAGTAAACAACACTTCAGAATAACAGATGAGTAAAAGGAGAGCTCACAAGGGAAATTAGAAAATATCTTGAGATTAAAATGAAAATAAAGTATATCAAAACTTATGGAATGAAGCTAATGCACTCCAAGAGAAAATTATATTTGTAAATGCTCATTTTAAAATTGTAGGAAGACCTCAAGTCAATAACCTAAACTTCCACTTGAAGAAACTACAAAAACAAGAGCCAGCTAAACTCACATCAAGCAGAAAGAAAGAAATAACACAGATCAGAATGGAAATGAAATAGAGAGTAGAAATACAATACAGAAAAATCAGTGGAAACAAAAGTCAGGTCTTTGAAGAAAAAACAAAACAAAACAATTCCTAGAAGAAAGCTTTGACATTGGCCCTAGAAACATTTTTCTCAATATGTCTCATCAGGCAAGGGAAACAAAAGCAAAATTAAACTATTGGGACTACACCAAAATAAAAAGCTTTTGCATAGTGAAGGAAACCATTAACAAAATGCCAAAGCAACCTACTGAATGGGAGAAGGTGTTTGCAAATTATCCTATAAGGGGCCTAATATCCAAAATATGTGAAGAACTTATACAACACCAAAAACACCCACAAATAACTTGATTAAAAAATGCGCAAAGGACCTGAATAGACATTTTTCCAAAGAAGACATACAAATGGCCAACAGACACATGATGCTCAACATCACTAATCATCAGGAAAAGGCAAATCAAAACCACAATGAGATACCACACTACACCTGTCAAAATCAAAAAGAGCAGAAATAATAAGTGTTGGCAAGGATGTGGAGGAAAAGGAACCTTCATGCACTGTTGGTGAGAATGCAGATCGGTGCACCACTATGGAAAACAGTATGGCGTTTCCTCAAAAATTTTAAAAATGAATTACCATATGATCCAGTAATTCCACTGATGGGTATTTACCCAAAGAAAATAAAAACACTAATTTGAATAAATAATATGCAGCCCTATGATTACTGCAGCATTATTTACAGTAGCTTGCCATGTGCAACACTAGAGGGTATAATGCTAAGTGAAGTAAGTCAAAGAAAAGATAAATATCCTATAATTTCACGCATATGTGGAATTTAAGAAACAAAATAAGCAAACAAAAAAGAGACAAAGAAAAAAAGACAAAGGAAAAAACAGACTCTTAAATATAGAGAATAAACTGATGGTTGCCAGGGGATGTGTGGTGTGGAATGGATGAGATAGATTAAAGGGATTAAGAGTATGCTTTTCTTGATGAGCACTGAGTAATGTATAGAATTGTTGAATCATTATATTGTATACCTTAAACTAATATAACACTGTATGTTAATTATACTTCAAGTAGCCACCAAAAATTAAGAAAACAGTAAAATGATTCTATTTACAGTAGCCTCAAAAATGAAGTATTTAGGAATAAATTTAACAGAAGTGCAAGAACGACTTGGGAACTGAAAACCATAAAATATTGCTGAATGAGATTAAAGAAGGCCTAAATGAATGGAAAGACATTTCGTGTTTATGGATCAGAAGATGTAATGTTGATAAGATGTCAGTACTCCTCAAATTGAGCTACAGATTCGATGCAGTCCCTATCAAAATATCAGCTTGTTCTTCTGCAGACAGACCTTTGAGGGCTATGACAAAAAGAAGAAAGAAAATGAGAAGAAACTATGCAGTTGGAGAAGAATTCCTGCTATTCAAACCCTATATTAATCTTTACTAAAATGAGTGACTCCAGGTCAATCCCTAAAGGGAAGAACCAGACCTTAATTTACAAAGCTAGTAAGTACTTATAGAACCAATAAGTAATATCCACCTATTTTTCTCTCATTCACATAATAGTTTCTTTTTGATTTCCTCTTATATGCAAAGTTTTGTTCCTTCATTCCCATCTAGCATAGTTAGTTAAGCTCTCTTCGGTTAAGGAGTTTCTACTTTGGTACTTTGGTAGGGAACTTACAAGAGACACATAGGCACGCTGTAAAAAGTGATATACATTATAATAGAGTGCTAAGGTGCTATGGGAATTCAGAAGTAGCATTTGAGCTGGTCAGACTTGCAGTGTTGGGTAGGAGAAGGGCATTCCAATCAAAAGAAGCAGCATGAGAAATCATGGGACATTTCTTTTGGCTGGTGTTCTTGAAGGGAGGTAATGAGAGAGCAGCTAGGGCCAAATTATGTCCTAGCTTTGTCACTGACTAGCTGCAGTTAGTGCAGTCAGTGCTGTCACTGACTAGAGAAAGTTAACATTTCTAGGTCTGCGCATCCTCTTCAAAAAAATGCAGATAATACCACCACCTACTTCAGGGTTATTGGAAAAATTAAATGAGACCATACACATTAAGCACCTGTCACACTGTCTGGCACAGAGTAAGTGCTGAATAATTGTTTCTTATGTTTTGGAGTCCACTCCAAATGGACTAAGCTAAAGCATACCAAGCTAAGGCATTTGAACTATTCTGCTGTGGGGAGCAGTACATAAAAATTTCAATTAATGGTATAACGTAATCAGAGTAACACCTTAGGAAGATTAACTTGGCAGCAGGTAATCTGGAGATGAGAGAAGGGGAGACTGGAGGAAGCCACTGCAGTAGTTCAGGAGAGGTAATGTGAGCTTGAACTTGAGTATTGATAGTAGTAGAACTATATGAAATTACTGAGAGTTTGCTGGTGTCATAACACATATCAGAAACATAGGGGAGGGAACAGGTTTAAAAATGAAAATGGAAAGGCCAGTTTTATACATCGTGACGTACAGGTGGGACCTCCAGGAAGGAATGAGTGATGGGCAATTAGAAATTCAGTACTAGAAATCAGGGCTGGGGAAATGACTTTAGAGTTACTGACCAGAGGTTATAGCCAACAGGTTGTATGAAGTTACCAAAGAAAAGAGAGAAGAGAAGTGAATTAAGGACAGAACGCTTAGAGGTGGGAAAATGAAGAGAAGGCAGATCATTTGACTTTCATTGCCTTTCATAAAACTTTGGGTGTTGCTATCCAGTATCCCATAACTTTCCTTCATGAAGACCTCTGAACTGACTGCTTTTTTTTATTTTTAAAAAATTTTTTAAGGTTTATTCATTTCTCAGAGACAGAGCATGAGCGGGGGAGGGGCAGAGAGAGAGCGGGAGACACAGAATCTGAAACAGGCTCCAGGCTCTGAGCTGTCCGCACAGAGCCCAATGCAGAGCTCGAACTCTTGGACCATGAGATCATGACCTGAGCCAAAGTAGGACACTTAACTGACTGAGCCACCCAGGTGCCCCTGAACTGACTGCTTTACTATCTTCCTCAACACTGCAGCTAAATGGGCCGTCTGCAGTGGCCCTTGCGCATGTTATATAGATGGATCCGTGTGTTCTCACATTGCCCACAAATACTTTGGCTTTCCCCCAAAGGTTGACACAGCAAGATCTATTAAGATGCAGACCAGTTTTCTTCCTGAGTGAACGCTAGTTTTGAAGAACATTCATGGTGCTATAAGAAGCTAATGTTTGAGATGTCTTACGGATGTTGCCAAAAATTGCAGAGAAAACCTAGTGGCCTCAAAATACTGTGAGGTGGCCCATCCTACTGTGAGGTCCCCATCCTACCGCATGATTTTAAATTGCCTACGGATTTCATGGTGCAAGTTTGTTTTGTTAATTCCTTCAACAGTCAGTGCACATAGCAGCCAGAAATGGAAGGTGACTCAAGATTACTGTCCTGCACTTTCCTGAAGAAATGAGGGAGTGCCTGTTTGCTGTGACAGAGGGGAGTTCTTTTGCCCTAAGAGGGAAATGACTTGAATTGGCCGATTCAATTTGTTTGTTCCTGACTAGCACCCTGTGTTTTAATTAACTTTTACAAGTGAATAATGGGCAATAACCACAATCCAGTTGGCTGGCAAAGGAACTATATGGTGTTCTCTTGCAATATAAAAAAAATATGTCTAAGTCTTTGATACTGGAAGGTTTTTGTGACACTTTAAAATTAACGAGCTGGCTTGGTTTTCCTCCACATACTCTGCGGGGCTTTTTATGACCTTTTTTCCATTCTTGTGTTAAGGGATTTTGCATGTGTATTTTTTGTTTGTTTTTTCTGCCTTTCCTTGCATTTTGGGACCTCCTAAGTCAGTCTGGTTTCAATCCTATTTTCAGAATTCTTACCAAGGTCAATCTGGTCTTGTTATATCCAGATGCTCACCCTCCTACCTTTTGATTTCAGCTGTCCCTTCAGACCGATTGCTATCTCAGCAAGTCGCATGAGTTGAAGGGTTTGGAGTTTGGGGGTTGAGTTATATTCCTAACTTGAAATGCTCTGTGGATAAAAGCTCAAGTCAGTTTTAATGCAGGAAATTTGGAGAGAGGCTCCACAGGATTAAGAATATATTTAGCTTGTATTGTGACAGCTTAAAATTTAATTTCCTCTTCTTCTTGCAGTAAGTACAAATGGATCCTGGGAGAGGAGCCGGCAGAAAAACGAAGAAGGCTCCATAGTGAGAGGACAACACCTCCTCTAGATTATTCCATGCCTGGCCCTTACAGGAGGGTTGAGGCAGCTGTCACCTACTCAGATGGGGAGAACAGCCATGATAAATCCAGTTCCGAGAGAAGCACACCACCGTACCTTTCCCCAGAATACCCAGAAGCAGGCAAGAGTACCAGTCAGAGTAGGGAGGTCTCTGTTCTGTATTCAGGGGCCCAAGACCAACACCAGGGGTCCCTGCTCCCTGAAGAATTAGAAGATCAGATGCCAAGATTGATAGCAGAAGAGTCTAACAGAGGCAGCACAAACATAAACAAGGAGGAAGTGAACAAGGGACCTTTTGTAGCTGTCGTGGGTGTCGCAAAAGGTGTTAGAGATTCAGGAGCTCCCATTCAGCTGATCCCTTTTAACAGAGAGGAGCTTGCTGAGAGAAGAAAAGTGGTTGAATCCTGGAGCCCAGGGCCTTATTCCTCTGTGGCCTCTGTCAACACCCCTGCCGCAGCCACTGGGGAGAAGGGACAAGGTTATGAGGAGAGTGGAGAGCGCAGTACGCCAAAGACGAAGAACCAAAGAGAGCTGGAAGAACTGAAAAGAACCACAGAAAAACTGGAACGTGTTTTGGCCGAAAGGAATTTGTTCCAGCAAAAGGTTAGGGCACCCCCTTAACACTAGGATATAAGACCTTATTTTAACCAAGGGACCAGACAGTTGGAGCTCTGATGGTTTCGTGTCCTGAGGCCTTTAAACACAAGAAGCTATTGAGTCATTCTGTGCTGGGTCTCAGATTGAATGGGCCCAAATGGGCTTCCCTCCCGTATTTGGGGATTGAGAAGGCCCATAAGTAGAATATGGATAGAGAAATCACAGAGTGAATTTATCAGGGGCAATCCAGGGCACTCTCATAGCATGTGGGGGTCATTGAATTTCTGTTTCTTGGACTGCAGGTGGAGGAGCTGGAACAGGAGAGAAATCACTGGCATTCTGAATTCAAGAAAGTCCAAAATGAATTGGTGACCTATACTACCCAGGAGACAGAAGGCTTGTACTGGAGCAAGAAACACATGGGCTATCGCCAAGCTGAATTCCAGATTCTGAAGGCTGAGCTGGAGAGAACCAAGGAGGAAAAGCAGGAGCTCAAAGAGAAACTGAAGGAGACAGAGACACACCTAGAAGTGCTGCAGAAGGCTCAGGTCTCCTACCGGACCCCAGAGGGAGATGACCTAGAAAGGTTAATTACTAGGGTTTAGTTATCAGCTTGTGAGTGCTAATGGGAAGCATCCCTGAAGAACCCCAGTCACTGGCCATAGATAAGGGCGGAAGCCTTAATTAATGCATAGGCCACTAAGGATCAAGGAATTACTTAGAGAGCTGCAGTTAGTCTCCCCGTGCTTTGTGGCACTGTGCTTTCTTCTTTCTGTCTAGCTAATGAAAACCTAATTGTTGAGAAATGTAGGCCCGTTTGTAAGGAGCTTCATTTTGTTGTTGGCTAATGACTTCATGTCATCTCTTCTGCCCCCTCACTCCATCATACAGGGCTTTGGCAAAGCTTACGCGGCTGCGTATCCACGTCAGCTATCTCCTTACTTCTGTCCTCCCTCACTTGGAGCTTCGTGAGATCGGGTTTGACTCAGAACAAGTGGATGGGATCCTGTATACGGTGCTGGAGGCAAATCACATACTGGATTGAGCACCAGACTTACTACTCTATACACCCTCCTTTAGCCTACTCTACTTTATTCTCCTCTCTTTTCTCTTCTTCTCTCCTCTCTATCCCTCCTCTCTCTCTCTCTCTATTCCTCCTCCCTCTCTCTCTGTCTCTCTCTGTCTCTCTCTGTCTCTCTCTGTCTCTCTCTCTCTCTCTCTCTCTCACCGTTATGCCTTATGTAGAGGATCTTTGAGGAAATCCTGGCTCTTACTCAGTCTGCTTCTTACTCAGTTTTGGTGTGGAGAAAGAGGCTAGTTGATGGGCTTTCAGGACTTCCAGGAACAGAAAAGCAATAGTCACCAAGCCAGATGACCTGAAAGCTATAATTTTCATGATGTAGATACTTGGCCTGTTTTATATCCTTTCCTAAATGGTTTGTATTCATTTAGGTGAAAGCCAGCAAATATTGGGTCCAACGCAGTAGGTGTTTGGGGATAAATTAAGAAATATAACTCATGGTTTCAGCCTTCAAGGATCTTACAACCTAGTTGGAAGCACAGGACACACACCAGGTCAACTAACTTGTACAAGGGAGTGGTACAAACATGACAGAAGCATTCTGGGGGCGAGGGGAGGAAGTTGAAGGAAGGCATCACATCAGATATGGGACCTAAACTAAGATTTGTTTAAAGCACTAGCATGATCACATTGTTAACAGTGGTCATTCTTTAGGTGGTAGGACCATGGTTGGTATTTTTTCTTCCTGCTTTCTTCCTGCCTTTTTCACATTTTCTATAATAAACCTGTTACTCTTATATTGGAAAAAATAAATTGTTTTAAAAAAGAATGAGTAGGTTTGGATTTAGATATCAGATGAGAGACTCTGTTTAACATATAAGGTAATTTTATATTTATAATTTATGTTATATTTAGCATTACCTCTGGAAAATAACATGAACAAAAGCATGGAAGATGCTAGAATGTGAAAAATATGGTTTTTTTGGCAGAAGTGATGGGCTCATGTAAAGGAAACTAAGGTCAAATCGTGACCATCTACCCACCCTCACATGGTATTTGCATTTTGATAAAGAGTTCTTGAAAAAAATCTTCAGGGCACATATGTAAAAATATATATATACCACCAAACTGTGAGATTTCAGGTAGTGTGGGGAGCTATTTTAGAGCAGGGAGATCTATTTGATATTCCTCAGAATACACCATCTACCTACTCCTGGTCTAGTGCTGAGTAAGGGGTTGATCTCATACTATCAAGAATAGTAAAACCTATACTCTTGTAAAAGTAGACATTTTGTTTATTCATTACTTTATTGTATTTATATAGCATGTACTCTCCAAAGAGTTCAAGGTACTCTTCACAAAATGTTGAAGAATGGACACATAAAAATATGCCAGCCGTGAAAAAGAAAAAGTAAAGGAGAAATTTTAAAAGAAGGGGGTGGGGCAGGTGGGCTCAAGCAATTGCAATAGGATTAGTCTGTGCAGAGAAACGTTTTGGATATTTGTTCTGTTTTCCTCTGCAGGGTTACTTTGGAAGACTCTCCCACGCTTATTTTATCTCCTTGGAGAGGAAGCTCATCATAGTTACTGTAGTGAAACCGTCAGGAGTGGGGGGGAGGCCAGAGCCAGGCTTCACCATCAGAATGAGAACTGAAAGATACCCCTGGTCCCCTTGCGCTCCCCTCACCACAGCTGTGGACTGCCATGTGGTTAATCTCTGTGTCAGATAGATGGACTGTGATATTGAAGTCCCCATTGTCTAAATGTAAATATTCCTGAGAAAGGGGGAATGTATTCAGCTATCCTGTCAGTGATACTGGTTCTTCAGACGGGAGCTGTGAAAAGGTGGGACTTTGCACAGATATGGACAATATGGTTGGAAGGTGGTGTGGGAAAAAATTCAGAGCATTGAAGTTTCAGCCTGTAGGAGAGTGAACGCATGCATGCATGCGTGTGTGTGTGTTGGGTGAGTGGGGGGCAAAGTAGGAAAGAGTACAGGCAATTGGGCTTTAAAACAAAAAAGTTGGAAAGCTTCTAACTCCTCTACTGGTGCTTACTCTCAGCCCATTTCCTGGTCTCAACCCCATACTGCTTCTTCCGGTGACAGTTACCTGTGTGAGTCCATTTACTGCCATGCCAGAACTACCTCTTTGTTACCTATTTACAGTGAGACTGGGCCAGCACGAGGACCCTTTAACCAATGTTCAGTGCCACTGTGGAGAGATTAAAAAGTGTCACACAGCTTTACCAGAGCTTATATAGTGTGGAGGCAAAAGACATCTGGAAGAAAAAAGTTGGTGCCTCCTCCTGGCTGTCCTGTTAGGTTAACATAATCATAATTGCCCTTTCAAATGTCTTTCGTAATTTACCTTTTAGCTTTTCGTTTCCCCAATCAACACTGAAGTTCTTATTATTTTATGCCTTAAAAAGTGGAATAGGTTCCTAACTGGCCCCCCTTTCCTCCTGTTCTCACTCCTTCCATCCACTCTATTCACGATCACGAAATTACTTTTAATGACCTCATCAGGTTATGCCTCTGCTCAAAGACTTGCTAGTGTTCCCCATTGCCAATCAAGTTGTAATACAAATTCCTCTCCACTGTCACTGTGAGCTCTAGAGTCCTTTTTTAACATTCCAAACACAACCCTCATTCCATCCAAGCTGAATTAGTTTTTCAGTGTCTGAACCTGCCTTGAGAATTTCTCCTCCACCTTTGCTCTTCCATTCCCTTGGCCTGGAATGTTCTCCCTCATCATCTTTCCTTTGGCTCAAATGTCAACTCCCTGCCCCCCCCCCCCATTCCTCTGATTAACCCAGCCAGGCATAACATTTTCTTTGAACATGTAGGCTTTGGGTCGTTTTTAAGGCCCTTACCACAAACTTCCTTGTCCTGTCTTGCTATTAGAAAGCTCTAGATTCAAATATATAGCTACCTACTTGACACTTACATTTACATGTCTCGCAGGCATTTCAAATAAAATGTGTTAAACAGTGACACACACACACCCTGGGACCGTTCCCTCCCTGTTTTCCTTGTTTTAGAAGGTGGCACCTCCACCAACCTAGTCACATAAGGTAGAAACCTGGAAGTCATCCTTAATTTTCCTCTTTTGTAGTCCCCTACATTCAGTCTGTCAGAAAGTCTCCTTTCTATTGCCAAAGTATTTTGACTTGACTTTTTACCAGAGCTACATTAGTCCAAACAACCATCATCTCCCACAGATCATTGCAACTCATAACTGGTGTTCTTGCTTCCACTCTTGTTCCCACGATTGTCTTATTACAACAGCCAGATTAAAAAAAAATACAAATCAGATTATATAACTCCCTGCTTAAAGCCCTTCTATGACTTCCCATTGCACTTAGAATAAAACTCATACCCCCTACTTCATCTGCTTTGTCTTCTGCTATTTTTCATCAGATCTCACTTTTGGTCTTCCCACTGAAAAATGTCAGGCTCTTACTTCCCTCCAAGCCTTTCTCCATACTGTTCCCTCTTCTAAAATGCTCTCATCTCCAGTTTGGGCATGGCTGCCCATTTCTCATCCTTCAGGTCTCTGTGTAAGTGTCCACTTTCTCAGGCCTTCTGTGCAGCCTCTTTTCCCCTCTCTTTACCCTACTCTATCATTATTTTCTGTTTTGTTTAATTCCTGGCACTTCTCACAATGTGCCGTTACATATTTGGCTGTTGACTCTCACCCATTCAACAAATACTCACGGGCTACCTACAATGTGCCGTGTGATACACAGTGGTAAACACAACACACATGATGTCTGTCTGCCTCTTTCCCTAATGAGTTCTGTGAGGGGAAGGGCCTTGCACATTTTTGCCTATCACTTTATCCCAGAGCTGATCATAGTACCTGGTATATAGTAGGTAATCAGTAAATAATTCATCCTTAATGAATGAGTTAATCATGGGAACTTGATAATCCATCTACCTCAAGAGCCTGTAACAGTGCCTCATTTGTAGAAGGGGTTGGCTAAATTGGTATGAACAAGGTAGATCACAGCCCTGAACCTTAAAATCTGCAGACGCAAAACTGAAATGGTAAGTGCAACAGGTTGCAGGGGTCAGTCGGTGTGAGCCAGAGCAGACTACTGTTTTCTCTTTGGTTGAGTTTTCATTTGGATAATTGAAAGGGCTACCAAAGGAGAAAGGGAATACAGGTGTTCTTTCCCACAGACTCTGAATGTTATTGAAAGGAAGCTCCCTAGCATGCAATTTTAAAATATGGAGAATTACAGAATACAATCAGGAGAAGTCTATAGAGACCAGATCTTGGGAATAAGAAAACATTTCTGTTCCCTTTTTCCAAGAGCACCAATAGCTTCTTTTCAAGAGAAGAAAGAGGAGCTATCCTTAAAGGTCAGACAGAGCAAGCCTCAACGAAATAAGTTCCTGGCCCATGTTAGGAAGTCAGTACCTGCTTGTTGGATGAACAAATGGGCACCTAGCAGGGGACCAAGTCAGAGATTCTGCAGAAAGATATGCTTGTCCATGTCCGGTGATTGCAAATAATCTGGGGCAATCATTTCGAAGCAGAGGCTCAGTTCCCAAAGGCAATCCCCAGATAGAACATGTTTCAGAGTTCTGTACTATGAGTCAAAAGCTCTTTCTGGGGGATGAGGGGCAGGGGAGCACCTGGGTGGATGAGTCGGTTAAGCATCTGACTCTTGATTTCAGCTCAGGTCATGATCCCAGAGTCGTGGAATCAAGCCCCGCTCAAGCTCTACACTCAGCACAGAGCTTAAGATTCTCTCTCCTCTCTCTCTGCTCTGTCTCTAAACTTAAATAAAATAAAACCTCTCTCTGTAGTACTGTGTTAGGAGTGAAGCATGAGGGTATGTTCAGGAAACCTAGGGGTGAGCTCAGGCTAAGTCAAGTGTAATTTCCCCAAAAGAATAACTTGGTCTTGATGACATGGACATCCCTAACTTAGGACTTCTCTTAGGCAGAGAGAAAATTCAGAGAACATACTTTCTGAATCCAAAGTCAGGGCACATGGTTGGATAATAAACTAGACAGTTTGAGAGGACTTAGTCTTGGGTATATGAAAGCTTTAGTCATTGAGACATACATAGCATTCATTTATCTCATGTAAAGTAGCATCTGCAGAAGAAATGTGTTTTGTTACTTGCCTCCATCCCCAAGTCCAAAGCTTTGATGTGAATCCTCGGAAACCCCAACCCACTTGTAGATAAGCATAGTTCAAATGTTTTGCGTGCCTTCTGCACGCCAAACACATTTCATACATCTGACCATTGAGTCCTCAGGGGCAGGTAAGATGACTTTAGGCAGAGGCTCTGGAAGATGTCGCCAAAAGACCTGATATTTCAGAAGGCTATGGAAACCTGTAAAGATTGGAAAGGCAGAGGTGTGGGATTTTCCAGGTTGTAGGGAAGAGTATAAGTGAAGTCACAAGGCTAGGTAGGGGGAAGAGGTGTGAATAAAGCAACACCCGAGTGGGTTTGAGAAATACTGAATTATTTAACTTGGAGCCTAAGGAACAGAATGCATCCAGGGCTTGGAGTACCAGCAAGGGGTGGGGGGGCTATGCTAAATCTGCTTAAGAATGGAGCCTTTGTAGGCTATGAATTGGGGAAAGTGGTTGTTGTACCTCCCCAGTTGTCCCAGAGTTGGGGACATTAAGTTTGCAGTTCCCTTGGGCTAAGATTTTCTCTAGGAGTAGAACCTGATTGGTCATGGTTCTGCTTGACCTCAAATTTTCACAGATCTGGATGAAGGTCTAAAAGCCATCACCACTCCTTTCTTCTCCAACTTCTCAAGTCTGCTTTTCCTCTGGCCTCTGTTAATGGAATCTGTTGAGCAGATTCAAGGTCTTCAAGGTGTTCAGACTTTTGGGGAATATCGAGAAATTTTGACCTGGGAAAGCATATCCTTTGCAGATGTCAACTGTTCCTGCTCCCCAAAGACACACATTTTGGTGTGACTTTGACACTACCCTTTGGGTCACCGATATGCTTAGAATACAGTTAATTACTTGCTGAGGACCTACTATATATTATACTGTACCATAGTAAGAGGCAGGTACCATTTCCATTTTACATATGAAGAAACTAACGTGTAAAGTATTGTAAGAGTCTCTCCCAAGGCCACAGAGCTAGAGCATGCAGTGGCCAAACCAAACCCAGGTTTGTCTGACTCCAAAGCCCAGGCTCTTTTCCCACTACACCATACTTTGGGTCTTGAAAACAACTAATCTCATCTTGCTTTTGATAAGAAAATGCTAAAGCTAGCCCACGCTACTAGGAATTTCCAAGGAAGAAAGTTCCACAATCCCACACAATATTTAACTGCCCTCATGATCAGGAAATCGTTCACTTATGTAACGAATATCCCTCCAAACAATGTGGAAATTCATTTCCTCTTGACTGGGTTTTTCACTCAGGGCTGTCACTTGGCAGCTTTCCTGATATCAAAACAGCCATCAAGATCGTATTCTTACACTCCAGGAGGTCTTGGACTTGTTGGCCTCTGCCTGTGAGTGTTCTCACTGGCTCCTCTGCACCCCACCCCCACCCCAGACAGTGCTGAGGTGGACAAGTTTCTTGGGGAGTGAGAAAGTGACACTTGAGAACATACTGGTTTATTATTACATACAGAGAAGTAAAATTAACCACACGAGGTACCTCTGGAATTGTCGAGAAAAAGATGGCACCTCATCTTGTCTGCCTTTTCTTGATTTCTACTCTGTCTCCATTGGAGGCCATTGAGTCACTGAGTTGAAGAGTGCATGTGTTCCTCAGAGAAGTCCCCTGCTCCCTCAAGTTCCATTTTTTTAAACCCATTGGACTCATCTCATTCTGCCTCTTTTTAAAAAAGCGCTAAACTGAGAAACTAGTGCAAATACTGACGTCAAGGGCTAATCTAGAACTGAATGGGCTTCTCTTCCTAGAAAAACAGATGTGCTTTTTCATCAAAGCACTCAGTGCCTTTAAAATTTTTTTCAATATTTGTTCTTGAGAGAGAGAGAGAGAGAGAGAGAGAGCAAGCATGAGCGGTGGAGAGGCAGAGAGAGAGAGGGAGACACAGAATCTGAAGCAGGCACCAGGCTCTGAGCTGTCAGCACAGAGCTGGGCGCGGGGCTCAAACCCACAAACTGTGAGATCATGACCTGAGCCAAAGTCAGACGCTTAACTGACTAAGCCACCCAGGTGCCCCTACACTCAGTGCCTTTAAATCAAGGGAGCAGATAGCCTTTGTGGGAGAATGCCGATCCACCTCATTGCGTCCCATTGGGTAAAATCCCTGAAATAAGTGCAAATGAAGAGGCTGCTTGTAATTTTGGTGTGACTGGCCTTTCTCCCAAACAACCAGCATAGAACTTTGTCAAATGTCACAGACTTCCAAAAGTGGTGTTGGAGAAAAGAAGCCACCACTGAACCCTGGGTTGACTGCCACACTGCTTATACTCATTTGGCACCTTATTTTGCATCACATTATACGTGTCTCTTTGCAAGCAGGTGTGTTCTCTCTGTGTTATCTCCACGAGGTCATGTTTGCAAAAAGAAAGTTCTTCAGAGCCCTCCTAAGGAAGTGACTTGTGAAGTGGCAAGGGCGCCATTCTGGAGCAATGGGACCTGAGGGATGACGGGAAATAGAACCTGATAATCTCCCTGTGTAGAGTGAATTCCTTCTCTGTTAAGACCTAAGACAACTGCCACCTGGCTCATGCAGAAATGAGGCCCAGAGCAGGGACCTGTAGGCAAGAGTTAACTGGGAATTCCTGAGCAGCAATATTCAGGAAAGTGGTAGCTTGTGTGAGGCAGAGGGGGTGGTGAGATTACAGCTTCTGTATTGCTGTGCCCGATAACAACCTGTTAATATTTTATCAGTGATCACATCACAGCATGGAGGAGCCACCACTTAGGGCAAGAGTGAGAGATAACCCGCTGGACTTCCTGTTTGAGGTTTTCTCTCCCGTTGAGATAACAGAATTTCACATCAAAGCTAGGAGCCGCTTGCTTGGGCAGGGAGACCAAGCTGGGCAAAGGCCAGGCTTCAGGAGGGGCACATGCATTTCCTAGCCTGGGGCCTCTATGTCCCAGAGTGGGCAGCTACAGACACAAAAAAATCTGTCCATGGGCCTGGGGCTGAGTGGGAGGGAACAGTTGACCCTTCAAGGCCTCATTTGCCTTCCTTTAGCGCTGTGCCCCTCTCCCTCCTTTCTCCCCTCTCCCTCCTTTCTCCCCTCTCCTACATCCTTCCACGTCAGTCTGTGTTTCTCCTTTGGTCCAGAGACAAAAGGCCTCAGGACACTGCCTCTGCTGCCTCTACCAATTTCCAGCTACCTGCCGGAGGAAAGGAGATGAGAGCGAAGGTGCCGAGCCCCATGGTCACTCTTTCCATTGCAGCCACCTAGGAGCCCTGCGAGGCAAACTCAGAGGGGTTCTGGGTTAGCTGCACAGTATAACCCTGTTTCCTCATTAGCATTACTCTTCACCCTTTTTCTCTATTTCCCATGGTCCTTCAGCCACAGGAAGCAGTTTCTTTTGGTCATCATTCCCCCGAAAGCTCAAGCGGTGCCAGACCCCCCACTTCATATGGATTGGGATTTGAGGGGACTTACAAACCTTTCTAAACTAGCCCCTGACACCTCTATCTTATGGCACTTTTCCCTCACCTCTCACAGGACAGACTGTATCATGCCTTGACCACACTTAAGTGTGCATGTCTTTTTTTTTAAACACTATTTTTTTTTCATTTTTTTATTTATTTTTGAGAAAGAGAGAGAACACCGTCTAGAGCAGAGCCCGATGCAGGACTTGAACTCCTGAACTGTGAGATCGTGACCTGAGCCGAAGCCAAGAATCAGATGCTTAACTGACTGAGCCACCCAGGCGCCCCAGGTGTACATGTCTTATCTCCGCTAGATCATCTGTCAACTCCTGCAAGGCACAGACTTAACCTTGTTCACCCTTGTTGCACTCAAAGACCTCAGCACATTGTCTGACACAGATTAAGAGTGCAGGTGGTATGGGCAGGCTGGCTGGCTAGAGAGCTGGTTGAATGGATGTTTGAAGGGCTGGAGGAAGGTCTCTCAGAAAGTTGGAACTTGCTTTTCCCCCCCAAGAAGCCAGTTTCAGCCTCCCCCTCCCCCATTAATGATCCCATAGCAGTAGGTCACTAGGGCCCCAAGGGGGAGAAAACATGAGTCACACTATTATCAGAGGAATGAGGGAGGGCAGAAACATCTCTCCTTGTGCAAGGGTCAGAGCCATCAGTTTGGGGCATAAACACAATGGCCTTCCCTATCCCCTCAGTTGTGGCTAATCTAAATTACTTTATGATGGAAGGCAATGGGGTGAGCTGAAAGCCGTTCAACTTGGACTCAGACACAGGAAGATTTCCAGGAAACTAGAGCAAAGATTTTCTTGTTCAACCAGCCAAAGGGAACAGTTGCTCTTTATCGGGTTTGCCCGATTTTTCTAGTTGAGGATGAAATTCTAACTTCCTCTGTAGAATCTTCCCTGGTGAAAAGGAAGGAGGATGTCCCAGGGCAGCCTCATCCTAAGATGAAGGGAAGCTCTGTGCTCTGTTTCCCTCGAAGGTCCTTATATGCCAGCAGCAGACAGGGATAGGATGGCTGCAGGAATCTGAAGAGCAAAAGGCACTCTTAAGCCTTCCAAGACAGAATCCCAGACCCACGTTGCTGTGGGAAGAATTTCCAAGCTTATAGTCAGACTCTGACACTCGGTGACTTTAGAGAATTTACTCACCTCTCTGGGCCTCCATTTTGTCTCCTGTAAAAGACCTGCTTTATTCCGGGTATGCGGAGAATGCAATGATGTGGATCTGAAAGTGCTTTGGCTGCCAGGTGGTGGGTCATCAGAGCCCATACCAGACTGCTGCCCACTCAGCACAACACAGTCAGCAAAGCAACCCCATCTTCCAGCCCCTACTGGCCACTAAAGCACTCTGAGGTTCCTGGTGCCAGACGAGAGACATGACCTCTTATTAAACTTCTGTTCAGAGAGCCCTTTCTCTCCACACTATTCCTGCCTGCCTCCATTCCCTCCAAATGGGCTTGGGGTGGGGGGGGGAATGCACCTGGGTGGCACAGTCAGTTAAGGGTCTGACTCTTGGTTTCTGCTCAGGTTATGTTCTTACAGTTCATGGGGTAGAGCCCCGCATCGGGCTCCATGCTCAGTGCAGAGCCTGCTTGGGATTCTCTCTCTCTCTCTCTCTCTCTCTCCCTTGTTCATGCTCTCTGTTTCTCTCAAAATACATAAATAAACTTCAGTTAAAAAATTTTTTTAGAAATAAATGGGTTTGGGTGCTGGGGTCCAAGCCACTGCACCAAAGAAGGCCTACTTCAGGAGTGCAAGGTAGTACTGGTTATAACAGACTCCTGTGTGCTAAGGCTTGCTAGGTCCAGGAGCTGGGTAAGCTGAATCTTGCAGGGCCCCATTATTGTCACTGTTGCCATGGTTAACATCTTTATGAATTAGGCTTTGTTAACTCCCAATGAGGCCAAATCATTGGCCTCCCAAACTCTTACACCTCCAGAGTTAGGGAAATTAGAACTGAGGTGTTGTGTCTTACTCAAAGGTAAGCTTGGCATTACCTTTGGCATGCCCCCCAGATGACAGCCAGCCAGCTTGACAGGAAGGGCAATTCCAGGTGGCCCACTCAGTGAATTGGTCCTGCTCTCCTACATCCACCTCACAGGAGACCAGGAGAATGTATGTGTCCCCAGTGTGACTTTGCTGGCCATAAGTTGTTTTCCTCTGGCACCTTGGGGACCCCGGCAGGCTCTTCCAATTATTGGATCAGCAGAGTCCTATTTAGGGAGTCTCGAGACTAGGACACTAACACCAGCAATGTGGCCCTGGGAAAATCTCTTTACGTGTGGGCCTTTGTTTCCCCATTTGCTGAATGGAGGTTGTCAGATCTGTTTTGCCTTCTTCACAATGCTGGTTCAGAGGATGAAAGGAATAAACACATAGCCATTTACTAAATAACTTCAATGAAACAGTTATGAACAGGGAGGAGCCCCGGGGAAGACAAAAAGGTTAAGGTTCCCTGGGAAGGTTGGGGGGTGTCTTTATTTTTTTTTTAATGTTTATCTATTTTTGAGAGACAGAGTGTGAGCAGGTGAGGAGCAGAGAGAGGAGACACAGAATCCGAAGCAGGCTTCAGGCTCCAGGCTATCAGCACAGAGCCCGACACAGGGCTCGAACTCACAAACTGTGAGATCATGACCTGAGCCGAAGTCGGACGCAGAACCAACTGAGCCACCAAGGCACACCTGTCTTGCTTTCTTAATGTCTCTATTAAGGTCTATAATTTTTTATCTACCTAGTGGGAAGAAAAGCCAGTCTCTTTTCTTTTCTCTTCTTTTCTTTTCTTTTCTTTTCTTTCTTCTTTTTTCTTTTCTATGTTTGTTTAGAGTGCATGAGCAAAGGAGGGGCAGAAAGAGAGGGAGACAGAGAATCCCAAGCAGGCTCCCTACTGAAAGCGGAGAGTCTGATGTGGGGCTTGATCCCACTAACTGTGAGAACATGATCTGAGCCGAAATCAAGAGTCAGATGCTTAACTGACTGAGCCAGCTAGGCACCTCAAGAGTAAAACCAGTTTCCATCCCTCCTCCCCTTGGCCCAGTTCTCTCTGTCACATCTGCCCTGTCTGGGCCCCTTTGAATTAATAAAACAGTAACAAAAGTACTCAATCAGCCAGTGTTTATTGATCACCTACTATGTGCCCAGCACTTTTACAGATAGTCTGAAGGATACAGAGAGGTCTCAGATATGGCCCCTACCCTCCAAGAGTTTACAATGTATTTGTGAAATCAGATACACACATATGAAAAGATAACTGTCCATCCAAAAAAAATGAATAATAAGCATCAAAGAAGCAATATTTATATGTTGAGGGTTGGAGGAGAGAGGGTAGGAGAGGGACGGAGTGGTCAGAGGAGACTCAGTGTAGGAGGTGGTGCTGAGCAAGTTCTCCAGAAATGAGGAAGATGTGGCTAAGTAGAGAGGGCCTTCCAGCTTCGGAGAAGTGCTTAATCACAGGCAAGAAGGTAGAAAGGTGAAAGGCATGTTAGAGACGAGTGAGCCCCTTCTGCTGTCACTGAGGTTTGGGGAGGTGGACTGGAGTTTGTCAAAAGCTGGGTGAGCATGCTTGGCTGGTGAGGGAAAATGCCTTTGGTCTAGCTGTGACTCCTGTCCCCCACTCCCTCCCCAGGGGAAATGGAACATTCTCACACCTCCGAGCTGAAACTGTGTGCCTGGGAACCATCCTCTACTGTCCCGCCTCAACTGAAATCCCAAGGGGCAGCTCAGCTATGGCTTAGATCAGGGCTACAGCTCATTGAGCATTATTGTTCCACGCAGAAGCCCTCAGACACCTTCTAGCAACTCTGAGATGTCTGGTGAAGGATGGTGGGGCCAGCCTGAAGGGTGGCGGGTGGGGGGCAGGCACCTGATGCTGTGGTCACTCAGAGGCTCTGTACTGTTCTGTGAGGAGACCCCGGGGCACTGATTGCAGACTTCAGGCTGATTGTCCATTAGGGAAGGTGCCTCTCTCTGGCCCGATAGAAACACCCACTGGAGCCACCACACGTGCCCACCCAGCTTCTGAGACCAAAGTTCTTATTCTTTCTTGGGCAGCATCAAGGAGTGGTCTCTTCTTCAGTCCCTGCTGTCATCCCCCAGCCAAGAGCCATCCTCAGAAAAACTAGTTTCCCCTTCCTAAGGAGATCACTGTGTAGGACCTATAGCCTTGTTTCTTAGCAGGAGGCCATGCCAGAGGGAGGCAGGGGCATCAGTGAAAGTTGGGGCTGCAGCTTCTGGGGCAGTTCCTCAAGTGGAGTCAGAGTCTGATGCTGCCTTGAGCTTTCCACCATATCTTCTTTCTTTCTGCTTTCCTCTAGTGGGGGAGCCAGATCCCCAACCCACTACAGGAGAGAATTCCAGGAAATGTCCTGGGCAGTGATTTTTTTGGTCCTTGGCTGCCTTCCCTCCCTCTCATCCTGCACCCAGTCATTCTTTGTTCCCTCGGTACAATGGGATGGTTTTATTTCAGTTCATGCACAAACCAGTCTGAACACTGCGGAGTCATAACAACAGTGGGATGGAGGCTCCAGACCCCATTACCGACCAGTTTCTTTGGAGAGAAGCTTAGAAAGTTGGTGAGAGCCATGCCCATAAAAGCCACCACTCTTCCTCCCCCCACATCCCCCAGCAATGAGCTAAGAGCCAACAGCCGACCTGAGCCAGAAGGAGGGTCTCTGATCACAGAGAGGATTAGCCAGTGGGATACAATTAGTAGGTTTGGGGATGGATTCCCAGGTAAATCAAAGGGCAGAGGGGAGCTTCTGTGGCATGGCCTAGGGTAGAAGGTGGAGTTTGGAGTTGAGGGTTGAGGACTCCAGGTGAGGAGTGGGTGGTGGGCAAGGTGAAGAAAACAGAAAGGCTGGCTTGGCAAGCATCTTGACAATTCAACCTGCATGCTGTCACACCAGTTCCCATTTTTGCCTTTGCCTGATCCAGTGGCCAAAGTCAGTCTATCCTCAGCAGCACCTTCTGACATGGTCCAGTGGCAATGTCCCTTACTTATGGCCCTTGGGCGGGGGGTGCTGTCCACTGTTTTTCACAGACCCAGCCACCCCTATCCCCAGCTCTGGCCCCTGGTTCTTCACACATACCCTGTCAGGCTGTAGGAGTTAAACTCACTCTTGACCTTGGGTGGTTGACCAGGTCTTGGAGAGCCCCGAGTTGCGAGGGGCTGGGCCTGATAGGCATCATAGTAGTTGGAGCGATTTCCCTGGAGTGGGCAGGAAAAGCAGAGGATGATTCCAGCTACCAAGGAGAACAGGGAGGAAATAATGCCCAGGTAAAGAGCCTCTCCGATCTCAAATTTCATGCTGTCAGGTACCAGTGGGGAGTAGAAGTCCCGCAGGATCCCGTGAAGATTCCAGGCAACAGGGATGAAGCCCAGGAGGCCTCCAAGGATGAAGAAGACTCCTCCTACCACCGCCAATCTGTCTTTGACTCTGGAGTCCTGGCAGAAGATTGTGCATCTCATGCCCACCACAGAGACGATGCAGGCCAATGAAGAGACTGCACTGGATGTTACCATCATGGCCTGGGCAGCCTGGATGTCAGCAGGCAAGCCTAGAAGCGTGCTATAGATGTCACACTGGGTGATGCCTGTGCTGTGTGTGGCACACTCCATCCAGAGGCCCTTGGAGAAGCCGACTGCCGTCACGATGCTGGTGCCAACGTAGGAGCTGGTTCGCCAGCTGGGGAGCAGCATGGCTACCAGAGTGCCCAGCAACCCCAGGAGGCCCAGGATGTAGCCTACAAGCTGGAAACCAACAGAGGCCATGGCAGACCTCTCAGCAGAAGCGTCTTCAGTACCTGCTCCCTTGCCTTCTGGCTGCAGCTCTCACTCCTTGGATCTTGGCCTTTAATCCCTCATTTCAGAGTGTCTCTACCAGGCTGATTTCCCTCCTCCTTACAAGTGTCTGTGGGTGGCCACAAGCAGGCTCAAGAAGGCATCTAGAAGACCTAAAAAAATCCATAAACCAGATTAAATATTGACCAGAAGCTTATGAGAAACCAGAAAATGCTGGATGCCTTTTGACCTTTGTTATCTTTAGAAATAACACATGAGAAAGAAAAAAAAAAACTTTGAAAGTGGAGCCAAAATGTCATCACCTCCTGCGTAGGCACATGCCTTAGGTTGGCAGCCAGACAAAGCCAAGAGCCAGACGAGTGACTCTTTTCTGAGAAGGTAGTGGTGGAAGTGGCGGTTGTGCTGGACGCATTAGCTCCAGGTCAGGCTGTTCGCTGGCACAGTTCTGTATTCAAAGCCGCTGTTTAATGCATTGCCCAGCAACAGTGCCACAGGGCCCCTCAGTTGCAGACTGAGGCCAAATTCCAGGAGACTGGAACAGGAGGAACAGGTCCTAAGATATAGCTTTGGACTTCAGGTTATTAGAGGCCTCTTAGATATCCAGGGGCCTAGAGGGCAGTGGTCTAACCCTGAGTCATCCTTCCCAAGGGGAAAATCTCCAGGGCAGGTTGGGGTAAGCAAAAAACACTTCTGTCCACACTCTGAGAGTTCAGGTCCTCCCAACCCTGCCCAAATTCCCTCTGCAAGCCAGCCTAAGTAAGGCCTCCTGCATGCATAACACACTCAGACATTTCCTACATGCTCTCTTAATAGATCCCCTTACGAGGTCTGGCCTCTCATAAAATGTGGAAAGATTCTAGCAAAGGTTGTGCCAAGGCCTAAGGGGAGCCCTAAAATTCCCTAGGCTATCTTCTAGGGGCACTAGGATAAACAGAGGAAAGGGGAACTATTCCACAATGGAGGGCTTTGAAGGAAGAAAGCATCTGAGCCAGTCCTTTAGAATCTCAGAGCTGTCTAGGATTTTTCAGTGCTCAAGGTGCAAGCCCCCACACTCTTGCCAAGGTTCAAGACCCTGAGGGTCAAGGGCACATCCTTTTCCCCATTCTCTACAAGACCTTCCAGCCCACTCACTTTTCAGCCCCCCTAATCTGGCTATTCCATTTTAACCTTCTTCAAGATTTCTCTTTTCCTAATCATCTCTTAAATTCAAGTATTCCTCAGAAGTCCATTCCTTTCTCAATCAACACTCCATCCCTGAGCAAGTGTCCCATGACTTCATCTTAAATGGACTTAATCCACCCCATGACTTGATCTCCAACCTAGCAATTGGCACTTCCAAATCTGAATTTCCATCATAGACCTTCCTCCTGGGCTTCAAGACTGGCAGAGCAATCACGTATTTAAATGTCCACTTGGGGGGCACCTGGGTGGCTCAGTCGGTTAAGCGTCCGACTTCAGCTCAGGTCATGATCTCGTGGTCTGTCAGTTCAAGCCCCACATCGGGCTCTGTGCTGACAGCTCAGAGCCTGGAGCCTGTTTCGGATTCTGTGTCTCCCTCTCTCTCTGACCCTCCCCCATTCATGCTCTGTCTCTCTCTGTCTCAAAAATAAATAAATGTTAAAAAAATTTTAAATGTCCTCTTGGAAATGCTATACGCACCTCAAATTTGACATGTTCTTTTTTTTTAATTTTTTTTAACATTTATTTATTTTTGAGACAGAGAGAGACACAGCATGAACGGGGGAGGGGCAGAGAGAGAGGGAGACACAGAATCGGAAGCAGGCTCCAGGCTCTGAGCCATCAGCCCAGAGCCCGACGCGGGGCTCGAACTCGCGGACCGCAAGATCGTGACCTGAGCTGAAGTCGGACGCTTAACCGACTGAGCCACCCAGGCGCCCCTCAAATTTGACATGTTCAAAAGAGAACTCATCACTTCTCCTCTCGCACTCTTCCCCAAACAGTTCTTCCCTGGGTCCCCTGTGATCACTGAATGATACATCTATTCATCCCCTTGCACCAGACTACAATCTTGGGAGTGATTCTTGATGCCTTTCATGCTTATTCATCACCTTCCATGATCAATGTGTCACCAACTCTACCTCTTGCAATACCTCAAATCCATGGTACCCTTCTCCCTATCGCTACTGCTACTTGCTCAAATCAGTGCTTCATCATCCTTTCTCCCCCCAGAATATAGCAATGACTTCCTAACTTGTCTTATTTCCAATCTTGTCTCATACAATTCACTCTCCACGTTGCTAAGGTGATCTTTCAACACATTAATCTGATCAAGTGTCTACATAAAGCATTCTAGTGGCTCCCCATTGGCTAAAGGATAAAGTCCAGACTTGTTTGTACTCTATGACCTCTCAAGTTTCATCTCTTGCCATTGCCCTCCTCATATTCTTGCTGAACTAAATTACTTTCAGTTCCTCAATCATGTCATGTTGTCTTTTGCTTCCAAACCTGACTGCAGGCTGTTCCTTCTATGCAGGATGCCTGGCATTCTTCTCTCTCTGTGTAGTGACTTCTCTCTGTTTAGGGTTCAATTCATATACCTCTTCCTCTAGCTTGGAACAAGTGCCACTTCTCCATGTTCTTGCAGCATTTTGTGTTTACTTACCTCCAACGTAGTAGTAGTAGTAGTAACAGTAATAATAATAATGATAGCAACACTTACATAGTGTTTCTGATGTGACCATTATAAGCACTTTATACAGTTAAGTCAATCATCACAACAACTTTTTGTGGTAGGTACTAATAATCCTATTGTATATATGAGAAAACAGCTACAAATAGTAGTTATTACACTGTATTTCAGTTTCCTTCTTAAATCTGTGTTCTTCCCCACTATTATGTGAGCTACTTGAGGGCAAGGACTGTATCTTATTCATCTCTGTATCTCAGGTTACTTGCATAGTACATTACTCAGAACAGATGTTAACAAATCTCTTCTTAATGAGTGGATGAAAGTGATAAAGAGGTTTGAGGGACTATAAGATATGGACTTTCTAAATGAGCCAATGACACTTCAGTGTAAGGGACTAGAGCTGCCTGCTGTTGGGAAAAAAGGTTGAGAGAGGGATCAGAGGAAGGAGGGAAATGGAGAGACAGAGAGACAGAGAAACACAGAAGAGAGCCAGAAAGGGAGAGAGAGAAAAAAACAGAGACAGAGACACATAGAGAAAGAGAGCCAGAGAGAGAGAGACAGATAAAGAGAAACAGAGACAAAATTTCATCATTTTCTATGTATATGAATTTGCCAAATATCTTGTCTCTTCAAATTCTAAACCACCTGAGGGAGGAAATATATTATACTTATTAATTATTGAATATTTTAAACATATATTAAAATCTGTTGTGCCTCTGCAGCATTGGGTGGAGAGATGACAGTCAATACTCTTCATCAGTGATGAGTATGACAAGGTCAATGTTGATGAAAAGCAGCGTGGAGTGGAGGAGGGGGCACTACACAGTTGATGGGATGGGGAGGGAAATCTAGTTTGAATCTCAGCTCTGGCACTTACCAACTGCACAGGTCCTTTCCACGCATTGGTATTGTTACTAACTACTAAGCTGGCACAACTCTACCCTATCCTGATCATGACTGCATCTCAGTGGGGCTTTCAGTGTTCTCTGGAAGTCCTTCTACTTCTCCCTGGTGAGCATCTCCTGGTGACTACTTCAAATATTTAGCACTTTCTTTGAGCTCCCTATCTGACCTCCTCCCTGTGCAGCTCTTACCCTATCCTCATCATTTTCTTGCCATCAAGATTCCTAAACAAGCCATTTAATGTTGATGTCTCTTTTCTTCCCCATCCCACCAAATGCCCAACCCTCTGCAGCCTGGCTTCTGCCATTAGCCCCCTGCTGAAACTAAGGTTACCAACAATCATATTGTTCCCAGACCCAGCAGTCATCTTTCCGTCATCTCACTTTGTCCCTCTCCTTCATAGAACTGTCCTCTCCCTTGTCTTCTGTAATACCCCTCCCAGTTTTCCTTGCCCCTCAAAATGATTCTTCTAAGTCTTCTTCATAAGTTTTTTTTTTCTTGTGCCCACTGTATAAATCTGACTATTCCCTCCAGGGTTTCATCTGGACTTCTAGACTTCTCTTTCTTATTCTTCACATTCTCTAAGGGTGGTCTCATCGTTCTGTCTCTATGCCAGTGACTCCTGAATCCATACCTCTGGCACAGATCTCTCTCCTGAACTCAAGATTTGTATAATCAACTGCATTTTGATTGACCCCATATGAATGTTTTAATGGCACCTCAAACTCAACATTTGCAAATATAAAATCATCTGCTCTCTTCTCCCTCCACCTTCAAACTATTCCTCACACAGTGTTCCCTATCTCACGAGGAGCATCCCTCGTCCAGCAACACAAGCCAGTCATCCTTGATTCCTCCCCTCTTCTTGACATGTAATCAGTTATAAACTCCTATAAGATTTACCTTCAAAATATGTTCTGAATGCATCCACTTGTCTCCATCTCCACTACCTAAACTTTAGTTCAAACCATGCAGCTGTTATCTCTTGTCCATCTGGAAATCTCATAGGCACCTCAAACTGGTTTCTCTAATTCCACTTCTGCAATCAATTATCCATCCAGTAGCCAACGATCTTTCTAAAATGGAAATCTAATCCTAAGTGCCACTCTACCCCTTTGCCATGTTTTAAAACTTCAGGGCCTCTTAATTGCTTTCAAGATTAAGTTCAAACTCTCTAGCACAGGAAACCAGGAAAGCTCTCCATTTTCTGGCTTCTGGTTTTTTCAGTCTCATTTCCCATCAGTTACCTCCAACCTCATGTTTTATGCTTACACACATGCACCTAATCCAGCCATACCTGAACATGTGACTTCTCTGAATTTGCCTTTCTCTCTGTTTCTAAGCCCTGAAGTATGCTATTCTACCATCCAAAATTTGCTTGGCTAATCTCTGGTCATGTTTCAGTACTCATCCTCTCTTTGAAACCTTCCTTGCACTCCCTCTTCCAACCCAAGCTAGCTTAAATATTTTTCCTTTGTATCTCCTAGCTATATGCGGGTTTTCAGTGAGTGTTGGTGAGCTACCTTGAGGTTTTTAGGGAGCAGACCCTCTGCTGTTCTGGGATGCTCTCCTGCTTTAGCCTTCCTGGGATGGTGGCAGAGGAGACAAGCTTTGGTTTCCCATGAAAGTCAGGAGTGTCCCCAAGAGGAGAGCTTCTCCCCAGAGTCAGTCCTGACCTGGTAAGCATAAGTAGAAGTATATTGGGGGGTGGGGGAGACAGATTTTTTTTTAAATGCCACCCCTGAGGTTTGGAATCTCTAGAGTCTGATTTGGCATGGCTGGGCAAGAGGAAGAACCAGTGGTTGGGGCTTATTCAATTGGGAGAAATGGCCCAAAGGAGGTCAGCTTTCAGTCAGGGTCAGGAAAGCAGGGATAGACAAAACAGCGGGTGGTTGGATAGTGCGCCAATCACCTGTGTTTATGTGATGAGCAGTCGATGATTTAGAGGTAGAGTCTTTACCGGAGAATCAAAAGACTAACTTCTAGTCTCAGTTCTGCCTGGAACCTGTTGAAGAAGTCCCCTAACTTCTCCAGGCACAAGTTTGCTCATCTCCAAGGTTTTGAGTCTCAAGGTAATGGGGACAGGAAACCACTTGGACAAATATAGAAGACTGAACAGCTGTTATTAGAAGCAGACATCTTTAAAGGAAACTCTTCTCTCTGAGGGATCCTCCTCGAAGTCAAGCCCTGGCTGCTTTGGAGAAACAGAAAACTCTAGGCCTTGCCAGGTGAATTTGTCTTCTGGGCATGAGGCCAACACACTCCATGGCCCAAAGGCTGGGAAAGAAAGCTTCATTTAGGATCATTACCTAATCTTGCTTAGGGGAGGGATTGGAACTGCTGGAGAGGATTAGGAGGGTCAAGACTGACAGCAGCTCCTGAATTAACCCCTTCTTGCCTGGGTACTTGCCCTGCCTTTCAACAGTCCTTGACCCAAGAGCCTTGTGTATGGCACCTCTTCTTTGGGCTCCCATAAGATTGAGCAAAATAAGACAGGTTGGGTTCTCAGGCTCAAGGAAGAAGCTGAAGTAGTGTCCTGGTGGTGGGGGGGTGGTGGTGATGAAGGCCACCACAGCCCTCTTCTGCCAGTCAGCCTCCTTTCTACATCCTTTGATCTGAAAGCCCCTCTCAGGAATCTGAGACCCTTGCTCTCCTCTCTGCACCTCATCCCCAGCTGCTGAGGGCTCTAGTAAGAGGCAAAGCCATTATTCTGAAGCCTTCTTTCTGCAAAGTGTGTCCTCGGAGCAGTTCACCTTTCCTTCTGCATCAGTTTTGGATGACAGCTCAGGGAACTACAACTGGATTGAGAGATTTTCTAATTGCTTTAAAAAGAAGTTCATTTTTGTCCTGACCACCAAAGGAAAACACTCTCACTCTGCAGTGCTAGAAAACACAGAAAGGCAGGACTTAGAAAACCGACATCATCTACAATCTCTCTAGCTATAAATGCAGTTAGTGTTTTGTTTCCACTTCCATTTTCAAAGAGGAAGAGAGAATAATGCCTCAGTCCAAAGAAGAAATTTCTTTTTTTATTGAGATCAAACAGGCATATAGTATTGTGTTGATTTCATGTGTACAACACAATGATTTAATATATGCATATATTGCAAAATGATCACAACAATAAGTTTAGTTAATATCCATCACCCCACATAGCTACCAATTGATTTTCTTTCAATGAGAACTTTTAGGATCCACTCTCTTAGCAACCTTCAAATATACCATACAGTATTGTTGGCTACTGTCACCGCACTGTGCATTACATCCCCAGGATTTCTCTATCTTCTAGCTGGAAGTTTGCACCTTTTGACTCCCTTCACCCATTTCGCCTATCCCACCTCTGACAACCACCAGTATGTTCTCTGTACTGATGAGCTCGGGGTTTTGTTTTGTTTTGTTTTTTCAGATTCCACATATAGGTGAGCTCATCCAGTATTTGATATCTCTGACTTACCTCATTTAGCATCCTGCTCTCATGGCCCATCCATTTTGTTACAAATGGCAGGATTTCCTCCAAAGGAGTTTCTGACAGACTTTACAGACCAGTGGGGGAGAGTTATTTAAGAGATTGATGGGGAGACTTTATGACTTCACTCAGAAATCCACCTTCTGCTGACTCCCCAAAGCTTCAGGCAGAAGAAGGCACTGAAGCTGGATGTGAGACAGTGCCCCTCCCAGTCCTCCTCTGCCCTGTACGGTTGGGCACAAGGGTAAGCTGTAGCTCCTTTCCTCCCATATTGATATCTCAGTCCTTGTGCCCTTGAACACTCCATTCAGAAATTAGTATCTGATTTGGAGAGTGCTTCCTCTGGCCCTGTAATTTCAAACACTGGAAACTTTGAGGAAATACTACCAACCCAGGTGTGCACCTGACTTATCCCTCCTGTGCCCTTCCCTCGGAAACCCAAGGTGGCCCAGCCTGGCAATACCATGGGCCAAGATGGTAGCAACTAGGTAGCAAGAGCCCATGGGTGAATTTAAAAGGCAGCAAATAAATCAGAATTGAGACACTTACAAAGCAGTTCTTTTGCAGAGCCTCGAAGGAGCTGTAATGATCCTGGAGAGGGAGGAAAGGGTCCTGATGGAGGGGAGCAAGGTGCAAGGGGCCCCAGGCTGAGGTGATAAAGGATTTCTAATTGTTAGCCACAGCTTTGCAAAATCAATCTGCAAATCTCAGCTTTGGGTCAGAGACTTATTACAGATTAGAATTAAACCCCTGGAGTCTGTGGAAGATTGAGGTGCTTAAAAAAAAGTTTGGTGAGTTTTGTGTTTTTCCTGTCAAAAACTCCAGCTGGGCTTTTGTGTGGTGACCTCTTGTGAGCCCAGGAGAGGCCTTGCAGGGAGAGGGGTTTGGCCTAAGGAGGAATTTGGAACATTCCAGCTTTGGGGGTGGGGAGAAGAGGGGGCTCTGCTAGGCCCATCAGGTGTCCCTGGCTATGGGCCCTGAGACCCAGCAGGAAGTAAGCGTCATAAACACAGGTCTGGTAAGCTAGTGCCCATGAAGCCCTGCACTGTGTCCAGCCCTGTGGACTCTTCCACCCAGCTTTATTCTTTAGCAAACTCTTAGCCCTGCCCCATCCCTGAGGTTGACCCCAGTGTGCAAAGACAAACACATGGACTGTGCGTTCAGGCTTTAGTGGGTTCAAAAGAGTGGTGTCCCACGAGGTGGAACCAAAGCAGTTACCATGGGCCTCCGCTTTGTACTATACACAGCAGTACCAAACCCCATGCCATTTGAGTATCTCAAAAGTTCTGTGGAGTGAAGTGCTGTGATTGGGTTTCCTCTCCAAATGAAACACAAAAAGGCTTTTATGTTTTGTTTTGCTTTGTTTTTCTGATTGGAAACATACTAGATGTGCAGCACCTGGGTGGCTCAGTCAGTTAAGCATCCGACTTCAGCTCAGGTCATGATCTCACAGTTTATGAGTTCGAGCCCCGTGTCGGACTCTGTGCTGACAGCTCAGAGCCTTGAGGCTGCTTCAGATTCTGTGTCTTCTTCTCTCTCTGACCCTCCACTTCTCACACTGTCTCTCTCTCTCTCACTCAAAAATAATAATAAATAAGAAACATACTAGATGTTATTGCAAATAATTCAGAAAATAAAGTATAAAGAAGAAAATAGAGGTCCTCATAATACCACCGGCAAAGGACATACTGTTAATCACTTTAACATTTTGATGTACTGTAGAAGAGATGAATAGAAACATTCATACAAAGTTGAATCACGTCATACCCTACAATTCTGTAACCTTCTATCATTTCTAATGAATGTAATGATATGGCCTGGCCTTATTTCCATGTCAGTTAAACAACAGACCTGCATCATTCATCATGGCCCCATCTTATTCTGTTATATGGAAATACAATTTATGTAACCATTCTCTAGTGACATTTTGGTTATTTCCAGGTTTTTACTATAACCTAACATCTTTGCACATGCTACTGAAGGATTTAAAGGCTCATACAACATATTTCAAAAGCAGGGCAGCCATTACTATTTGCAGATGAGAAAGTCTAAGCCCAATCAGATGAAATGAATGAATGAATCACCCAGCATCCCAAGTTGAGCAGTAATAATTAGACCTGGAATCTAGGTCCCTAGATGTCTGTTCAGTAAACTGCACTCTCTCCCAAAGATTCCTATGTAAACATGATAAGGTTAGTGGTCACTATTCATTGAACACTTTCTGAGTGTCAGGCCTTCTGCTGAGGGTTTTCATACATGTTGTCTCACTGAGCTACTGCAGAGCTGAGGCAGCCCTGGGCACCAAATCCAGCCAGCTCTGGCACTTGACTCTTAATTATTATGCTGTACTCCATTTTTGAAGTAATATCAAAGCAAACAGATTTGTTGTCCAGTGTGAATTCAGTGAAGCAAATCAGAAATCATCGTCCTTCCCAAGGTGGCCCGGAACTGGATTGCAGGTACATTCGGGGTACTACCCGCTCCCTGCCAGCAGTGCTCCTGAGCAGGGTCTCTCCAGGGTGCTACCCCTTGGCAGGCTGGAACAGGCTAAAAGGGCAGCCAAAACTCCAAATGGAGTTTGGGGGAATGAAAGCAAGCAAGACTGAGGGGGTGGGAGGGATAGCAGGCTAATCCCCTAACCGGCTGTGTGACCAAGTCTTCACATCTTCTTTCTCCAGGTTTCACCCAGCTCAGTTTCCAAGGCTGAACTCATGAATATGAAAGCATTCTGGCAAGTAGAAAATGTCAGTTGAGTGCAAGATAGAATTTGTAGGAGAGGGGCACCTTATCAGTTCATAGTGACTCTGTGCAATTGAAGGTAGGAAAAGGCAGAATCGCAGTGGCAGGTGCCAGGGCGGATGAAGGCAGGCCGTGTTGGCAGGATGTGGTTACCAGATTGGCAATCATTCAAGGACTAGGTTTTAACACTGTGTTTCCTACAGGTCAGCACTGTCACATCCTGGTGGATTCATGCCAGAGACTATGACTCCTCAGTGTTGAGACTGCAAAGCTCCTTAGTAATCAGCTAAGACCCCTGCTAAAATTCAGAGAGCTTAGATAGGTTGGGTGGGGGGCAGATGGAGAGGGACCTAAAAAACAGAGGGGAAAATAGTCTGAGAAAAGCAGCATCTGCTTAAGGAGAGGAGTAAGCAGTGAGATAATAAAGGGAAGAAAGTGAGGATCTGGGAAGAGGTGGGTTAGGAAAGAGAGTGGAAGAAGAAGAGGTAGGAGAGGGGTCTTTGAGGAACAAAACCTAAGAGAGTCCTATATAAAGCAAGGTCTTGAGGGAGAGGGAGGACATGGTGTTATGAAAAGAGGAGCCTAGAAGAAATGAGAGAGATTCTTGGGGCAAAAGGGGCAGGGATGAAAAGTCTATGGGAGAAGGAGTTAGAACCTCAGGCAGAGAGAAAATTGGAGACATTCCATCCCTATCATTCCACCAAACCAAGAGATTCACATCAAGGTCACGAATGACCACACCTTCCCCCCCCCCCTAAGTCACCAAATTTAATGGGCCCTTTTCAGTCCTTAACTTCCTTGACCTCTACGAGACATTCAATGCTCCCAGATAACTTTGCCCTTTCTTCTCTTGGCCTCTGTAATACAACTCTCTCATGATGTTCCTCCTATCTCTCTGGCTACTTCTTCATTGAGTCCTCCTCCTCTGCTAGATCCCGAGATAGAGGTATTTCTCAGGAGCCTGACCTATTTCTTCCTCCCTTCTCACTCTGCATTCCCACTCTTGGAGGGCCCATTTATCTCTCATGTACTTAGATGACTCCCAAATTGTCATTTTCCTCTGAAATCCAGACCCCTATATACTGACATCTCCATTTGGATAACTGAAAATCATCTCAAACTCAACACCTCCAAAATTATATCCTTGATTCCCTTTGAACTAAAACCAATCTTCCATCAAGTCTTCTCCATTTGGGAAGGCCAGTTGTTTAAGCAAGCAACCTCAGAGTTAGACTTGATTTCACTCCTTTTTTTCTCTGACCCTTCACACCCCATCTCATCCAATATGTAAATCCTTTTAATTCTATTTCCACTATATGGCTCTTTCATCCATGTACTGGTTTCCCATGTAAAAATGATACCTCCATTACCATTTCTTACCATCATCTCTCAAAATCTGTGGTTTCAGGATGATTTTACACCCTTAAAATTATGTAAGAAAAAACCCAATGTCCTTCAACCAGTGAGTGGATAAAAAGTGTGGCACAACTGTAAAATGGTTTACTACTGAGCAATAAAAAGGAATGTACTATTGATATAGGCAACTGCATGGATGAAGCTCAAATGTGCTGACTGAAAGAAGCCAGATTCAAAAGGCTGTTTATGGAATAATTCCACTTATATGACTTTTTTTTAATTGTTCATTTATTCATTTTGAGAGAGCGAGAAAGAATGGGGCAGGGGCAGAGAGAGAGAGGGAGAAAGAGAATCCCAAGCAGGCTCTGTGCCAACACGAGCCTCTATCCCACAAAATGCAAAACCAGGACCTGAACTGAAATCAAGAGCCAGATGCTTAACTGATTGAGCCACCCAGGCACCCCATATGACATTCTTGAAATGAAAAAACTATATGACATTTTTGAAATGACAAAACCAAATTAGTGGTTGCCAGAGGTTAGGGGTGGGGGTTGACTACAATGCTGTGTTACAGGGAATCCCTTTGAGTGTTGGAAGCATTACAGAATGGTTGTTGTATAACTTTACCCATTTGTCAAAATTCATGGAACCACACACCCCAAAGCACGAATTTTATGTGTCCTTCCTTCCACATTCTGTCACACAGATTATTAAAATGCATGTATATTTAAAAAGAAATAAATAAAATGTATTAGTTTAAAAAAGAAATAAATAAAAGGTATTAGTTTAAAAAATTCTTGAAAACTCCAAGGGCTTTCCTTTTTATGGGTTATATCTATCAGTAGTTAACACATTAGAAATTACAACTGATCAATTTTAAAACTATTTATTTACTGTAGTATAGCTGACCTAAAATGTTACATTAGTTTCAGGTGAACAACACAGTGATTCAACTTCTTTATACATGACACTGTGCTCACCAGAAGCGGGGAGTTGCCATCTGTCACCATACAATGCTATTACAACACCACTAACTAAATGCCCTATGCTGTACCTTTCATTCTCATGACATTCCATAACTGGAAGCCTGTACCTCCTGCTCCCCTTCACCCATTTTGCCCAACACCCACCCCCTTCCATCTGGCAACCATCAGTTTGTTCTCCGCATTTATAGGTCTTTTTCTGCTTTTTTGTTTGATTTGGCTTTTTTTAAATATGAAATTTATTGGCAAATTGGTTTCCATACAACACCCAGTGATCATGCCAACAGGCCCCCTCCTCAATGCCCATCACCCACTTTCCCCTCCCTCCCACCCCCCATCCACCCTCAGTTTATTCTCAGTTTTTAAGAGTCTCTTATGGTTTGCCTCCTTTCCTCTCTGTAACTTTTTTTCCCTTCCCCTCCCCCATGGTCTTCTAAGTTTCTCAGGATCCACATAAGAGTGAAAACATATGGTATCTGTCTTTCTCTGTATGACTTATTTCACTTAGCATAACATTCTCCAGTTCCATTCACGTTGCTACAAAAGGCCAGATTTCATTCTTTCTCATTGCCAAGTAGTATTCCATTGTATATATAAACCACAACTTCTTTATCCATTCATTAGTTGATGGACATTTAGGCTCTTTCCATAATTTGGCTCTTGTTGAAAATGCTGCTATAAACATTGGAGTACAAGTGCCCCTATGCATCAGCACTCCTGTATCCCTTGGGTAAATTCCTAGCAGTGCTATTGCTGGGTCATAGGGTAGATCTACTTTTATTTTTTTCCGGAACCTCCACACTGTTTTCCAGAGTGGCTGCACAAGTTTGCATTCCCACCAACAGTGCAAGAGTGTTCCCGTTTCTACACATCCTCTCCAGCATCCATAGTCTCCTGACTTGTTCATTTTAGCCACTCTGTGAGGTGATATCTCAGTGTGGTTTGATTTGTATTTCCCTGATAAGGAATGATGTTGAGCATTTTTTCATGTGCCTGTTGGCCATCTGGATATCTTCTTTAAAAAAAGATTTTATTTTTAAGTAATCTCTACATTCAACGTGGGGCTTGAACTTATAACCCTGAGGTCAAGAGTTGTATGCTCTACCGACAGCCAGCCAGGTGCCCCTTTGTTTCTTTTCTTTTCTTTTCTTTTCTTTTCTTCTTTTCTTTTCTTTTCTTCTTTTCTTTTGTTATATTTCACATGTAAGTGAAATCCTATGATATTTGTCTTTCTTTGTCTGACTTATTTCATTTAGCATAATAACCTTCTGTCACAAATGGCAAGGTTTCATCCTTTTTAGTGGCTGACTAATATTCCATTGCACATGTATACAACACATCTTCTTTATCCGTTTATCTCTGGATGGACATTTAGGTTGCTTCCATATCTTGGCTACTGTAAATAATACTGCAACAAACATAGGTGTGCATGTATCTTTTTTGAATTCATGCTTTTGTTTTCTTTGTGTTGAACTATTTTTAATTTTTCAATTTTTTAAAAGATTTTATTTTTAAGTAATCTCTACACCTGATGTGGGGCTCGAAGTTACAACTCCAGGATCACGAGTCACATGCTCTACCAACTGAGCCAGCCAGGAACCCCAAAACTATTTCTTTTAAAATTTAAAACAATAAACCCATTGCACATTAAAATAAGTGACACGTATTTACAAAAAATAAGTATTTTCCAAACTAAGCAAACTAACAAGAAAAGTAGCACTGTATTACATTTTTTACAAATCTGTTTCTTTTCTGACTCAATAAACAGGCAGCCAGATTCTCATATCTGCACTTGCATTCAATCTGTTGCAATGCATTGTTTTGGTTAAGGTAGATGAAGCAAATCCAACCTCACAAAAAATATGTATGTAGAGAGGGATGTTAATAGATTTTTGACATAATTCTAAGAATGACTCCCAAATGGCACTCACCTGTGTATAAATTTCCTCCTTTTTGAGAGTGGGTGTTTACACTGTTATTACTCCCATGATTATGTTAGTTATTTGGCAAAGAGAAATTATCCAGGTGGGCCTAATATAATCATATGAGTCCTTTCAAAGCAGAGTGCTTTCTCCGGCTAGTGGCAGAAAAGGAAGTCAGAGACATTCAGTAGTGGGAAAAGTGCCTGCCACTGCTGGTTCAAAACTGGAGGGGGCTACATGAGAAGGAATGTGGGTAGCCTCTAGGAGGAGAGGGTGGCCTTTGGATGATAGCCAGCAAGGCAATGGGGACCTCAGACTTACATCCTGAAAGAACTGGATTTTTCTAACATTCTGAGTTTGGAAACAGACTTTCTTTCCCCAGAGCCTCCAGATAAGGGCCCAGCACAGTCAACAAGACAACTTGACTTCGGTCTTGTGAGACCCTAAGTGGAGAAGTTGGGTGAACCCACCTTGACTTCTGAGCTACAGAACTGTGAAATAATAAGTAGGTGCTGTATTAAGTTTGTGGTAATTTGTTATGGCAGCAACAGGAAACTAATACCTTGTGGTTATTCTTCTTTGATACCACACCTAAACTTCACGAGTGGTAGCTTCTTCATGTTTATTTGCGATGTTGAATCTGAAATCATATCAGAAAAACTTTTTTACTTTGCTACATTACAATTCATTGGTCTGACTTGCACTTTGAATGGGTCTATTATCCATGCATGGTTTTGTAACATTATGCATTAGTCATTTGGAAACTATTGGCCTACCCAGTTATACAGATCTTCCAATTATTGACTCATTTTATGATTGTACAATAGTAAAAACTACATTCATCAATATCACTACTAATCTTATCAGAAATGTCTTTAGGGTATTGAGAAACTCTCAAGCTCATGGTGGTAGATCAAGTTTTCCAAAATTCTGCTTTTCACTTGAAAGCTTAAACGTTATCATGGACAACAAAATACTAGAAGTTGTTTTCCTTAAGATGACAGAATCCCTATTCATTTTCAACATAACACTGGCCCAAGTCTTAATAGTTGGTCAACCATTCTTTTAAGTAAAAAAAAAAATTGATAATAATAAAGAGTATTCTATGAAAAACTGGCTAGTTTAGCTTGCAATTCAATTGAGCAAGTGCTTTTCCTCATGACACTCATCATATTTCAGTAGAAATGTTTTATGCATCCTTTCTATTTTGTCACACAATTTGAAAAGACATGTACTCAAAGGGTTGAAATTGAAGAAAAATTAATCTTTCCTGCTTGATCAAGACAGTCTTAACTGAAACTGACATTTCTTCCACCAGGACTACACTGATGATGAAGAATAACATGAATATTAGTTTGGTGCTACCACCTTGGCCGATGCTAAGGTGCCAACATTTTTACCCACTATTGCTTTTGCTCCATCAGGGTGAATGTCAATGCAGTGAAATGGCAAATAACATCTTAGTATTGTCATGGAAGTGGTTTTGACTGAACCCCTTGAATGAACATTAGGGGCCCCCCAGTGGCTTTGGATCACACTTTTAGGGCTGCTGGTTTAGGCCAAAGCTGGAAGGTGAAGTAAGAGGGAGGGTGGAGATGAAACTTTAGTCAGGCTTAGAAAGGTCCTGTCAACAGAGGAGGCAGCTGGGAATAAAAAGGAGGAAAGCATTTCTGGATTTCTTCCCCCAAGGACCTCTGCTGTTCCGCCTTCTACTCCTGACCTGCCTTGCTCCTGAGCTGTCCCAGCCAAGGCAAAAGGTACCCTCTAAACACCCCCTGGCCCCATCCTGGGATTTTGGGTGCTTCGTCTTGCAAGGCCAAAATACAGAGAATCCCACCCTGGTCCCTACACTTGTCATGGCTATTTGCTACCCAAACTTAGAGCCTCAAGGCTCTGCTAGACTGAATCTATTAGTCTTACGTGGACTTCCCTACCATCAAATGACATTCCATTCCTATGGAATGAGCACCTGCTGTGTACCCAGTCCTCTGCCAGGTGCTGATGGGAGGGAGGAGGGACGACAAAGCCCCTTCCCTCATCATGTTGATAGGGAGGTTCCCGTCATATCTGAAAAGGGAGCTCACATGAAATGGCTGTGGATACTGGCATGTCTCGGAGTCTTCCTGGAGTAAGTGTGCGTTCAAAGTGGACCTGGAAGGCAGAGGTAGAATTTGAGTCGTGGAGGAGAGAGGAGACATTCTAGACCCAGGCAGGAAGTTGCAGACGATCATGTGCAGGGCCAGTGTAGCAGCAAGGCCTGCTGGAAGCCAGAGGGAATGCTGGGTGGAGTTGGAGGTGTGGCTGAAAATATAGGGAAAATTGTGACCACCTGCCATATGCTGCCAGTGACGGGTTGCCGGTGCAGGTGTGTGAGCAGGATGGAAGCTGTGTTTTAGGAAGCCAAATCTGGCCATGTATGTAGAAAACACCTGAAAGTATGCAGAACAAAAAGAGCTAATACCAATTTACCTGCAGTATTTCATTTCATCAACTCTAGCCCTGTGATATGGGCACTACTCTTTCCATCCCCAGGAAACACTACTTTTTCCATCCCCAGGAAATTGAGGCTCAGAGAGATTGGTTAATTTACCTAAGGTTACCTGGATAGTAAACTACTGAGGAGGGATTCCAACTCAAGCATGCTTCCAAAGCCTAAGCTCTGAACAGCCATGGTGATGGAGGGGGAAAGAGGACTGATTATAATAATGATGACAGGCAACATATGTTGAAGCTAAATATGTGTCAGACTGAACAACCTATACATTCTTTTTTAAAATGTTTATTCATTTTTGAGAGAGAGTGCAAGCAGGGGAGGTGCAGGAGGGAGGCCTGGACAGAGGATCCAAAGTGGGTTCTGAGCTGACAGCAGAGCAAACTTAGGAACGTGAGAACATGACCTGAGTTGAAGTCAGAAGCCTAACAACTGAGCCACCCAGGCATCCCTGAACAACCTTTATACTCTTTAATTTAATCTTCACTACCACCCTGCAGGTAGAAGACCCTAATTATCTCATTTTACCTATGGGGAAACTGGGAAATGAGAGGTTAAGTCATTTGCCCCAGGCCATACAGCTAAGTACTGGAGCTGGGACTCACCCAAATGTATCTGACTCTAGAGCCCAAGCTTTTCCACAAGATCCACTGCAGAAATACAGACACTAGATGATAGGGACCTGAGCTGGAGTGGTAGCCAAGCCCCTCTGCAGCAATGGCTGGTGAGGGCTGAGCAAAGAGCTGTCATGAAGGAAGAATTGACAGCACTTCCAGCTGCACCCATTTTGTAGTTGGGACTTGGGGCCATTGATGGCTGAGGCCCAGCCCCAGAACACTGGTAATGGTAGAGAGTTGCTCAGGTTGTGACACCAGTCACCCACTTCCACTGGCCTCTTCTGCCATCAGCCTAACTCCCCAGCAGCTCTGGGGCCCCTAAGTGAGGCACCTGGGGCAACTGCCAAAGGGACCAAACCCTCCACACAACTGTATTCTAGAATCTCATAGAGGGTTGAAACCAAACACATCTGCATCCCAATCTCAGATCTGTCACTCACTAGCTATTTGGTAAGTCATTTCATCCCTCTGTACCTGTTTCCTGCCCATTTTTAAATGGGAGCAGTAATAGGGCCACCTGGGTGGCTCCGTCGGTTAAGCATCCAACTTCACCTCAGGTCATGATCTCATGGTTCATGGTATTGAGCCCCGCGTCAGGCTCGACACTGACAGTGAGGAGCCTGCTTGGGATTCTCTCTCTCTTTGCCTCTCCCCCACTCACGAGTGCACTCTCTCTCAAAATAAATAAAAAAATAATTTCAAAAATCTTAAAAAAATAAATGGAAGCAATAATAGTGCCTACCTCATAGGATCTCCATAAGGAGTAAATCATAGAGGAAAGAAAGTGCTTAGCACAGTGCCCCAACACATGGTAAGCACTCAATACATGTTACCATTTTTGTTGTGGCAGTGGCTATTCTTATTAGCTTGTCAGGACCCACCACCCAGGAAGATAACTGCCACTAGTTACCAGTATCTGTTGTTACTTAGGCAGGATCAGCAGGACTCTGGGACCAAAAGGGAAAGAGAGAATGCACTCCTAAGGATTCGGAGACTTCCAGAGGCCTAGGGCCAAGCTGGGAAAGAGGCTGTCCTAAAGGAGAGAGTTTGGCCAGGTTGGCCAAAGGAGCCAGGGATGGGGCTGGATGGATCAAATGGCGGAGGGAAGGAGCCTGGCTGGGAGGGACTTTCCAGGGCACCCTCCCTCCCACCCCTCCTGCTTCCTCGGAGCTCTGTTTTTCTAGGCCCCTATGGTCCAAATGAGGAGCAAATGGGGAGCTGTGAGGGGGCTCTGCCAAAAGAACCCTGCACCACATGGGCCACGGCCTGGCTCCAATGGCGGGCCAAGAGGCAGAGGGTGCAGGCGGAGGGCTGACCCAGCAACAAACTGTTCTCCAGAGGGGACCCCCTGTCCCAGGGACCCAAGGGGCTGGGTCCAGGACTTGGCACATTTGGGACATTTGGACTTGAGGGCAGAGGTCCCAGGGACCATTTGCTATTTTTGCTTTGGGGATAGGCTGGGGTGGGGGAGAGAACCTTCCTCTTTTCTCCTCTCTCAGAGCAGACCTTGCCTCGTTTCTTGCCTCCACCTGGCCCCCATGCTGGCCTTTCAGGCTTCCTGCCCCTAACACCAGGGTCCCTGGCTCCAGAGGAAGAGGCTGGAGGGAAAGAGTAAACTCTTCTTTCCCCAGGTGAGAGCAGAACCTGTTCCAGGTCTTTCCACCTGCCCTTCCAGGCCCTCTTCTGTCAGTTTCCTGACAGCCTAGGCTCTCACTGTTCCCCAGTGGCAGTGTAGTGCAGTGGCCAAGAGCACAGAGACTACCTGAGTTCAAATCCCAGCCTTGTCACTTTTGGCTCTGTGACCTTGAGCAAGTATCTTAATCTCATCTATAAAATGAGGCTTGTAAGAGTGTCTTCCTCATAGGGTTGTTTGTGGGACAAATTAATCCATGCAAAATGCTTAGAACAGTTAGAACAGTGCCTGGTACATAAATGTTTAACAAATGTTCTCTCATCTTACTATCCGCTTCTGTGCCAGCTTTCCCTGCCAGGATTACATTGCCCCCTCTCTCTGCCGACTTAAGCCTAGCCCAGCTCAATCCTGCCCCCTCCTTTGTGAGATCTCCCCGGCATTACCCATTCTCCTGACCTCTGTTACTCCCCAGTGAGACTAGACCCATTCTGAGAACAAGGACTGTGATATGAACAGCACTAAATGAATCACAGAATAACTGTTGTCCCCTCAGTGCCAGTTTTGTGACTATGACCCACAGCAAGAAATACATTTTGCAGCATGGCATAGTACTTGCATTTGTGTATCTTTAAATCTTGATCTCCATCTACATATGGCTAAAGCAAAAAGTTTTACAGAACAATATACATCCTTACTACATGTGATCCACTCTTCTACTTGCTGTTCATTCATTTGGTTAAATGCTGTTTGCAACCCACTACACTGATTTTAAGTCCTGACATTGGTTGTGACCCACAGTGTTCTCCATGATAAACTCTACACAGGGTCAGATTAAGACCTTCAGAGGCCCTGAACTCTGAAAAGCTTAGGAAGGAAGGACTATGGCATGTTTAGAGAGAGGAGGTCAAGTCAAGGGGAGCCACAGTGGAGGGTGCATGGAAGGCACTGGGGGCAGAAGCCTGGAGAAGCAGGCTGGGCTTAGGAAGCAAAGGTCTTCTGCCACACAAAGAATTCTGGACATTTCCTTTAGGTAGCTGGGAATAACTGGAAGTTTTCCAGGGCAAGAGGAGTATACTCAGGTCTGTGGTTTAGAAAGATCACTGGGGTGGCTGTGGGGAGGATGGATTGGAAGGGCCAAGTCAAGGACAGGGGAACCAACTTGGAAGCTGTTCCAGGCATCCAGGTGAGAAAGCATGGATGAGGCCATAATCAAAGAAACAATGAAGAGCATGGGGAGCACAAGGGGGGCAGATGTGAGAAAATGGCTGAGGTTTTAGCTTCAATTACCTGGGCAATATGATGCTGGTTACTGAGGTAGGTACAGAGGAGGTTTTGGGGGGAGAAAATATCATTCTCAAGTTTTGATTCATTCAACAAACAATGGGACTGACATAGAGAAACTAACATTTTATTTTGCCAAGTTGTAACATTAAAGAAAAAGCTAATATCCACCATTGTTATAATTTCAAAAAAAATATTTTGCTCCCTCCAAGAATAGGAAAGGCTTAATCTCAGAATAAAGTCTTTTATAACTGAATACGTTTAGATTATTGAAAAACTCTACTTTGGATGTTTTTCCCATTTTGCTGTGACCCATTGGAAATATCACTGTGTATCACCCTAATTTGGGGACGGTAACTGACAACCATAGATCTGGGAATGGGCAGAGGAAAGGAGGTCAGCAACTGAGATCAAGAAGAGTGGTTCCAGAAGTAGGCGGAAAACAAGACAGTAATCATGGAGGCCAACAGAGGAAGGAGGGTTGAAGAAATGAGGACTTGGCCAACAATGTCTTTTGCCACCCAATGTTCAAAAAGATCACTGGATTTGACAATTAGGAGGTTATTTGGTGACCTTTAGTAGTGCCCATTCACTAGGAAGATGGGGTGAGGGCCCAATTGCAGTAGGTTGAGGTACATATGAGAAGTAGGGGAAAGTGGCAGTCTACAGGCTCTCCTTTCAACACATTTGACAGTGATGGAAATAGAGGAGGGAAGGAGGGAGGGAGGCAGGAGAGAAAAAGAGAGAGAGAGAGAACATGTTAGAGAAACAAGGGAACACGTCTGGGGAGGGAGGGGCCTTATTTTGGGGGGATAAAAAAGACCTCCATTTTGTAATCAGAAGGGAACGAGCTGGTATAAAGAAGCTGAATTTTCCTGAAGAGAAGGGCACAACGTCTAGAGGAAGGGCCCAAAGAAGGAAGGTGGATGAGGCCAAGGCCCAGGTAAAGGGATTAGCCTTTAACGAGAGGGGCACCTTGCCCCCTGAGAAGGGAGGGCTGGAGGGGAAGGAAGTTGGAGAGGCAGGCCAATTTTGGGGGGGGTTGGGCAGGGCACTGAGTTAATTCATGCTTGAAGGCTTCTGTTTTCTCAGGGAAGTAGGAGGAGAGGGGTGGGGCAGGAACATGGTTGGGAGTTGAAGGAAGTTTGGAATGTAGCCCAGGGAAATGTGGAGGCTGGAGCTGGGGCTTGACAGAGGACCATGCTGGAGGGTGGCTGAGCGGTACCAGGGCCCAGCTGAGGTTAGTTGAGTCCGTCTTCCCCTGTGCAGCCTTTGTCTCCCTCCCTAAGCTGTAAGCACTTTGAGGCAGTATCCTCAGCACTTTCCTCTTTCTAGACCATTCCTTTGCCAAGCAATGCCCAGTGCCATGTAGCCCAGAGGAAGCACCCAGCCCTCTCAGCAGAGCCTGGCAAAGCACTGACAAAACCCAGAAATGTTAGGGGAAACAGTGGTAGGATCATAATCACCCTGACAAGAAGTTATTCATTTTGGTCGTTCCCACCCCTTTCCTTGCCACCCTGCTGGCCATCTCACTCCTGTTCTGTGCTGACTGCAGAGGGAAACAGCCAGGCTCCCACTTTTGCCCAGCAACACTTGCAGGTCTTAAATCCTTCAGGCTGGGGAGAGCCCAACAAGGGGGCGAGTGGCTTCATCTCCCATGAGCTGAATGGGGTAGGTGGTGGCCATTCTTAAGAGGTAGCAGGACAACCATTGTGTGTGGAGAACAAAAGGCCACACAGACACACCTAAAGGCTAATGGGACTCCAGGAGAGCATGCTGGGAGTTGGTATGAGGGGAACCCTGAGGCCTGCTCACAGGAGTGAAGGGGCTAGACAGCCAGTGGTGAAGGACCGTGAGGGAATAAACACAGGTTCAAGGTCAGAGGTAGCATGATAGGTGGCATGGCTGAGAAATGTCTATCTCTTCTCTCTTGACCTCTTCCCTCCTGCCTATTTTCACAGACCATGGCCACCTAGAGGTCAAAAAGATTTCAGGGAGTGACAACAGGTCTGCTTCTTTCTCCTTTACATGCCATGTCCTTCCAGCCCTTTCTTCCACCTGGCTCCTCCTCTTAGCTTCACCCCTCAGTTGAGCCAGCGAAGCAATCCAAGCAAACTTTCCTCTTCCAGAGGCACATTTAGCGAGAACTGTGACAGACTGATAGAAACTTGGGCTCCCAGCAGCCCTCCTTTTCCCCTCTCCAGGATCCAGGATCCAGCTTGCACTTACACAATTCGGGGACACAGAGCTTATAATAAACCTCTGTTTATTGAGGGCTGGGACAGTGCCAGGCCCTTGGGTTAGGTGCTGGCTGTGCTATTAGAATGTTTTTCCTTTGATGGAGCCAAAATGTGTCTGCCTGTAGCTTCAACCATGAGCTTCAGCCTTGCCCTCTGAAGTCACACAGAACAAGTGTTATTTGCCCAAGTGTGTTCTCTCCTGCAGAGAAGCACTACTTTCTTTTTTATTCTCATGTGTCTTGATTTTTTACTACCCAAAGAGCATCAGATCCTGTGGAACTTTTTAGGAAGTTCAGGAAAGCATAAAGAAAGAAGTAAAAATCCCCCATAGTCTTACTCGCAGAAGCAACCCCAGTAACCTTCTCTCAGCTTTCTAAAGTGAGGCATTTGTTTCTAATTTTCCTTTGCTACAAAGCACAGAGTGGCCCTGGGGTTTGAAATGGGGTGGGGGTAGGAGGCAGGGGAGCAGAGAAAAGAGGGGCCCTTGAATAAAACTATTCATACTATTTTGGTATCTGATTTCTCTCCCCCCAACTTTCTGTGTTGATAATTATACTTCTAGAACATGATTGTGAGTGCCTGCTTAGTATTCGGTTGCAAAGACTTACCCTAATCTAACTGGTTTCCTGTTATGGGGCATAGAGGTTGTTTCAAAGCTTTTGGATGATTACAAACCTGACTGTGATGAATATCCAAGAGGCTGAATCCATGCCGGTGCTGGACACTGAGCTCTGGAGGAATATTTTCGGGACTTCTACAGCACAAGGAGCCCGCCAGTAGTTGTAACTGGAAGCTTTCTGGCAAAGGCCCAGAAGACTGGCTAAGGCCAAGGACTGTGCTGTAACCGCCAAGCTTGCCTCTGGATCAGTACCCATCTACCCAGGCCCTGTCACAGAGTGTTCAGGCTGGCAGGGCCCTTTGAGGCCACTGGACCCACACCCTGCACCTTCCTCTCACACGTGAGGGAACTGAGGCCCCTGGGCCAGGGATGGTTCTTCAGCAGCTTAATGGCCAGGCAGAACCCTGCCTCCCAGCCCCCCTCCCACTAGCATGCTGGCTCCTGGTGCTGAGTTCTGAAATTTGGAATCTGACGTGGAAGCCCTGAAATGCTGCCCACACGCCTTTACCGGACCACTTACTGCTGAGGCTGGAGAGGAGACTCAGGCACTTTTGCAAATGAACTGACCCATAAAGCAAAGGGCATGGAAAGAAGATTTGAGGCTCACTCCACAAGCAACTGGACCTGCTCCATCCAGAACCTCCCTTTTTCCTAACCCAGGTGGTATGCTTAATGGCAGGCACCCCATGTCAGGTCCACTTGGCAAATCTCTTTGGGGTTTGAGCCGAAGTGACGTGTGAGTCCCTCACTCTCCTCAGCCAGGTCAGCTGGCCCTTCTTGTTGGGAACCGGCTTTGACAAAGGCCTGTCTATCCAGCCCTCTGTGCCTGACAACTTTTTGTGGTTCAGGGTGCTAATGAGCTTCCCTCCTTTCCCCCCTCTGGCTTTGCTACTGCCTGGGGAATTTGCACAAATGGTGTGTGATTTGGCCCTTTTGTGTTTTCCTTTCTGACTTGGAGGTAAAGAAAATCCCTCACCCCCCACTGACTCTCTGTTTATTCAACTGGGAGAACTTTCACACCCAGGGACCCAGCTCCCCCTCCCTGAGCTCCCATTCTAAATCTTCATCCCTCCTCCCAGGTCCCCCAGCCCTGCACTGCCCTGAATAATTTATGAGTCTAAGAAGGCCTTATAAAAGGGTCTCCAAGGAAAGGCCAGAAGAATGCAAGAGGTTCTGAGAAATAGGAGCCCCTACAGCCTGCCTGGCTTCCAATCCCCTAAGGATGGACTCTTCTGTTCCTGCTGCTGCCCCTGTCCCAGCCCTGGCCCTGGTCCTAGCTCCAGCCCTCCCGCAGGCCCCCCAGGCACTCCCTGGCCTATTAAGTCCATCACCACTTGCTTCCAGACAGCATGTAGGTGGCAGTGAAAGGTAAGTGGAACTTGGCCTTTGGCAACCTGAACTCAGGTTTAATGGGGTCATGGGGGAGGAAAAAAATGAAATGTCCAGGATGCCCCTGCTCTCCATGGAGGAGTAAAGCAAAGCCTCACAGCCCTCAGAGACTGCCCCTTCCAGATCTCAGGCTGAAATACCTCAACTGGCTTCCCACCTCACTCATCCCTCTAGGTGGCAAGAAGGGACTTGGGGACAGTGGGCATTGCCAAAACTGAAAGCTAAGCAGCCAGGGCCTCATGGGCCAAGTTCCTCAGTCCACTGAGGAGCACAGGGGAGACTGCCATGAAGCCTGAGTTTAATCTGACCCAGGCTGAAGAGGGGGTAAAAGAGGACCAGAGTCCCAAGAAGCCTTTGACTGGGGGACTGTCTCCTTCTGACCACACCATAAGATCTCCATTTGCTTTTTTTCTGACCTCTGGAAGTCCAGCAGGGAAGCAGTGGGCCCAGGAATATTTCAGACCCCTTTCCCCAGCCCAAGAAGATGGTAGGACTCTGAGCTCTACTTTTTGGAACAGGAGGTGGAGGCAAGATATTTTCCACATTCCTCCAAACATTTAACATTCCAAGAAACATTTAGTGACATGCCTACTGTGTACCAGGCATTGTACTGGGTGTTGGGGATTCAGACATCATCAAACATAAATCTGCCCCTAAGAAGCTCAAAGGTGAGTAAAAATAATTACAAAACGACATGACAAAAGCAATGATCACATTGTTCAAGCAGGGAGGAGGGCCCCTGACCTGGGCTTGGGGTCCTCAGGAAAGGTTTCCTGGAGTAGATGGCATCTGAGCCAAGTTTTCGGGAAGCCTCTTTTGTTATCTCAGGGATTTCCAGGCTCCAATTTCCTTCCTCCACTGATTGAGCTCCTCCTTCTTTGTCCTAGAGGAGCTTGCCTTTGGAGGCCCTGGCTGTCCTCTACAAATGACCCACCAACGGAGGTGAGGAAACTCATAGACTCGGTGAGTTTGAGCCCCCGTTACACATGGTCACATGCATATGCGGCCACGTGTATTCACATTGACCAGATCCCTTTCCAGAGAGCCCTTGACCTCGGTCCAGGGCTGTGGATGTAGGATAGCATCTCCACAGACTTGTGCACATTTGATTCTGGCTCTGGGAGGAAGGCAGACCCAAGGTTTCCATGGCAATTTGAAAGATGAAGAGACAGTGCCCAGAGGAGGGACTTGGGCAGACCCCACAGATAGTCTGTGGTAGAGCTGGTGCTAGAATCCTGGTCTCCTGGCACCTAACCCTAGTGCTCTTCCCCCAAACCCATCTCCAAATCTTTGCTGCTCAGTAGAACTCTGTCTCCTGGACAGTCTCCAAACAACACAGGTATTAGAACAGGGGCAGAAAATCAACCCCCAGGATTCTGTGCCCTTGTTTTACAACCAACACCAGGACACAACTCTTGCTGTGGGGCAGGAAAGGGCTGCTCCCAGGGATGTCTAAGGTTTCTTCTAGATTATCTTACCTGTAGGTTTGTGACCTCTGATACAGAGGAGGCAGTTGTCTGGCCACGTACTTTGACCCACATGCTAGCTTTTGCTTTGGACAGGCTACTGGTGGGGCAACAGGTGCCAAAGTCACCAAGGCTAACTCCGAGTTCCATCACCCTGTCAGGTAAGCTTCTGGCGCCAAGCTCGGAACTTGATGTAGATCCATTAGCTCTTTAAATCCTCACAACATCCCTGTGAAGCAGGAGTGGGGAGGCAATGCCACTATCTCTTTCATAGACCAGGAAACTGAAGCCCAGAGTGGTTAAGGGAATTGGCCAAGGTTGCCTTCCCTGCAGGCACTGTCAATGACCCCTAAGCGTCAGTGAAGAAAGCCTTCGTAGGACATGGAGGACACAGGGCTAAGTAATTCCTGGCTAGAAGACCTTCTGAAGTGGGGGGTGGGGGTAGGATCTGTGTCAGAGTTGTCAGGTGCTGGGGCAGGGGCTCCCCACAGCTATAGGCCCACCAGACATTACCTTCCTGCCTGGGGTCAATTTGTAACAATCTAGAAGGTTCTGTTACAATGCTTGCTTTCTTCTTTTCCCTTTCACCTCATTAATGCAGGTAGGGGAAGGAGTATAGGGCTTGGATTCCTTCTTGGCCTGTATATATGAGACCTGTGGAAGTTAGGGACCATATTTCTTCTCTGTCCACAGGTTCTTCTGGCCTAAATCCTACTCTTTTGACTACCTGTACAGTGATGGGGAGATTCTGCTGCAGAACTTCCCTGTCCAGGCCACAATCAATCTATATGAAGACTCAAACAGTGAAGAGGAGGAGGAAGAGGAGGAGGAGGAGGAGGGGGAAAAGGACAAAGAAGAGGAGAAAAAAGAGAAGGCAGATGAAAAGGGGCTCGAAGAGTGTGTGAGGGCACCACACATAGCCACAGCTCATCCTCCTTCCCCACTCTTGATGTGCCCAAACTGAACTGGTCAGAGTCTGATTGGGGTTTAGTATGCTTGGCAAGCCTCTAGAGCATCAGTTTGACAGGAATCTCTGGATATAGCCCTCTGTATTGAAAGTTGGGTTCTTGAGTCAACAGGTCACTCTGGCTATATTCAACTGGCCTATGAACATAGACCTCGGGCACCTCATTGTCTGTGTTGCTGTTGTGTTGAGAAGGTCCAAGGAGCTCTAGGGGAAGACTTGCTTTCCGAAGTCCCCTGGAAGCAGATCAAGACAATGCATGCCCATGTGGAGAGGAACAGTTACTCTTTGTTGGTGGCGGGGGGAATCTTTGACTCCCCAGCATTCCAGCTGGCCACAGAGTCCTGTCTCCCCACAGAAAGCCTGACATCTGGCTTCACCTCCAGGGATACAACCATCAGATACAAGTAAAGTTGAGGCACCTCTCTGATGGGCCTTGCAGGAAAGGAAAGGGGCATCTAGAAAATCAGCTTGCTTTGAGGGCCTTCCTCCATTTTGCCTGCTATCGATTGGGGTCTGTCTGTTGGTATGAAATGAATCAGGAGAAAAATAAACTAGATGATATGTGCTCTTTTCCTGGAACCGTGATTTCTTAACTGAACTATGCCCATGTTGTGAAGCCACAGGCAGAGGGTCAGAGAACAGCTCAAGGCCAATTCATTGCCTTACCTGAGGTCAGTTGACAGATTTTACTCCATGGGAATATAGGGCCAGGGACCCAGCATGGGGCCAGGCTCTCTCTGTCAACTTGTGAAATCAGTTAGGCTTGATTAAACTTCAAAGGCAGCTTAGGAAAGTAGCAAAAAGGCCCCCCAAAAAGCAGCTTGAAAGTTGGGAGGATGGCTGAGGGGAAGAATGAGAGGTACAGCCTCAGTTGAGCTTTGGAGATAAGCATATGCCTGTTTTGGGGGGGATCAGAGGGTTACTAACCCCCTGTCAACTTTATCTCCTCGATTCCCTTTGTATCTACCACAGCTCAGGTCTTCATGCCTCTCCTGCCTCAATTACGCCAACTAATGTTCTTGCCTCTGCCGGGTCCCTTTGCAATTTACCCTCCTCACTGGCCACCAGGTCACACCATGTTGTGCCCCTGTGTAAAACCTTACCATGGCTCTTCCCTGACTCCCCAACAGTTGGATTTATCCTTTTTTTTTTTTTTTTTTGATCACAGACGCTCTTGAGAATCTAGGGCTTCTCTATTCATATATTCACAAACCAAGTCCTTAATTTGATATTCTAGGCTGTTCAACAGCCTGGTTCTTGCCTGTCTCTTCAGACTCATCTCTTGACAGTTGAAGCCTATGCTATCTGTCCTTGAACATATGCTAACACCGTTTATGACTTTAAGCCACTGTCTGGAATGCCTCAACACTTTTGTATGTCTGTAAGCTCCCATTCATCCAATAGGATAGCTCAGACACGTTCCTGTGAGGAGCCTCCTTACACCTTCCAGTCCAGGTTGGACGTCCCCATATATTCAGTACCTCCTCTGCCATAGCATCTGCCTCTCTTCCTATGCAGTAAGATGGGGCTGTGTTTGATAACCCCTTTTGACTTTATCACACAGCATGCTGCCTGGCACAAAGGACATACATACCCAGGAAATGTTGAAGGAAAAAGATTCTCAGGTCTTCTTAAAGAACTGCCTCTGTCCCTCCACTTGCTAGCTTCCCATATCTTTGTTTAGCTACAAACAGGGCGAGGGAACGTCATCTGACTCCAGAACAAAATGCTGGCCATATCTCCTCCTCCTTCCACTTAAGAAAGGCTGCTTCAGTTCTGAGCCCTAGCTGGGAAGTGCCTGACCTTGGACAGACTTTGAGCAGGCCACCAAACACACATTGGTGCCATCTATTGGTCAAGATTTAACCTATTTCCTTAATGAAGGCCACCAGACAGTTGACCTTTGACCACTGTAGTTCTTTTAGTCCATCCTGTTTCTATTTATAAGTAAAGCAGAAACTACCATGTGCTAGCTGTATGACTTTGGGCAAGTGACTTATCTACTCACAGCCTCAGTATCCTCATCTGTCAAATGGCGAAAGTAATACTTCCTCTTAGGGGTTGTGAGGATTCAAAGAGACAATAGATGTAACGTATTTAGCACAGCCCTGGCACATAGTAACAGCACTCAGTAAATGATGGTAGTCATCACAATCATAGCTGTAGTAGTGATTACTATTAATTTTATAACAGACATGAGCTTATCTGTAGAGTCGGCTAATGACTGCTTTACTCAATTAATGGATAATTTATCCTGATCCATGTGATCTCTCTGGCACCATTTGGTTTACCAGTAGAAGAATCTTTGTGATTTTTTTTTAATGAAATTTATTGACAAATTGGTTTCCATACAACACCCAGTGCTCATCCCAAAAGGTGCCCTCCTCAATACCCATCACCCACCCTCTCCTCCCTCCCACCCCCCATCAACCCTCAGTTTGTTCTCAGTTTTTAACAGTCTCTTATGCTTTGGCTGTCTCCCATTCTAACCTCTTTTTTTTTTCCCTTCCCCTCCCCCATGGGTTCCTGTTAAGTTTCTCAGGATCCACATAAGAGTGAAACCATATGGTATCTGTCTTTCTCTGTATGGTTTATTTCACTTAGCATCACACTCTCCAGTTCCATCCACATTGCTACAAAAGGCCATATTTCATTTTTTCTCATTGCCACGTAATATTCCATTGTGTATATAAACCACAATTTCTTTATCCATTCATCAGTTGATGGACATTTAGGCTCTTTCCATAATTTGGCTATTGTTGAGAGTGCTGATATGAACATTGGGGTACAAGTGGCCCTATGCATCAGTACTCCTGTATCCCTTGGATAAATTCCTAGCAGTGCTATTGCTGGGTCATAGGGTAGGTCTATTTTTAATTTTCTGAGGAACCTCCACACTGCTTTCCAGAGCGGCTGCACCACTTTGCATTCCCACCAACAGTGCAAGAGGGTTCCCGTTTCTCCACATCCTCTCCAGCATCTATAGTCTCCTGATTTGTTCATTTTGGCCACTCTGACTGGCGTGAGGTGATACCTGAGTGTGGTTTTGATTTGTATTTCCCTGATAAGGAGCGACGCTGAACATCTTTTCATGTGCCTGTTGGCCATCCGGATGTCTTCTTTAGAGAAGTGTCTATTCATGTTTTCTGCCCATTTCTTCACTGGGTTATTTGTTTTTCGGGTGTGGAGTTTGGTGAGCTCTTTATAGATTTTGGATACTAGCCCTTTGTCCGATATGTCATTTGCGAATATCTTTTCCCATTCCGTTGGTTGCCTTTTAGTTTTGTTGGTTGTTTCCTTTGCTGTGCAGAAGCTTTTTATCTTCATAAGGTCCCAGTAATTCATTTTTGCTTTTAATTCCCTTGCCTTTGGGGATGTGTCGAGTAAGAGATTGCTACAGCTGAGGTCAGAGAGGTCTTTTCCTGCTTTCTCCTCTAAGGTTTTGATGGTTTCCTGTCTCACATTTAGGTCCTTTATCCATTTTGAGTTTATTTTTGTGAATGGTGTGAGAAAGTGGTCTAGTTTCAACCTTCTGCATGTTGCTGTCCAGTTCTCCCAGCACCATTTGTTAAAGAGGCTGTCTTTTTTCCATTGGATGTTCTTTCCTGCTTTGTCAAAGATGAGTTGGCCATACGTTTGTGGGTCTAGTTCTGGGGTTTCTATTCTATTCCATTGGTCTATGTGTCTGTTTTTGTGCCAATACCATGCTGTCTTGATGATGACAGCTTTGTAGTGATTTTTTTTTTTTAAAAAGAGGTCAAATGTGGCTTCCTGGGCCACTCTCTACAGGTTTCTGGCCCCTTTTTCATAGGACAGAGGTTTCAAAACTTATTTTTTGTGCTTTAGCAGGAACACCTTTCTTTTGAATGGAATGCAGAAGCCCAATATACAAACCAAATGAAGAGGGAGTTGCCCTGGTAGAAGGCACAATAGCTGATGCAGAATTCATACCCTGCTGTCCTCTCTCCTGTAAACTAACTCTCTCCACCCCTCTGTGAGGCACCTTCGGGAATCCCTAGACTGTTGGGAAGATGGTTTGGAGACTGGTGTCCCAAGGGTTAAAACAAGATTGATTTGAAGCCGAAGGCGGATTAGTATTTTAACATGTCCAGTGTTCCATTTAAAACACTTGTTTTGGGTCCTAAGCTCCCAGAATTTCATAGCTCAAAAATTGTTTGAGTCCTTGTGCCATAGGTTGTAGGCATTTAAAATCCTTGGAATCCCAATATCCTTGGTTTTAGGGTATTATATAGCATAGAATTACAAATCCCTAAATCCCCAGGGGCTTAAAGACCCTAAAGCCCTTGGAGCACTAATTCTTAACTCAGAATGAGCTCCTCTCACTTTTTCTCCCCTCCTCCTCCTTACTGCACACGTGCTATTGGTCAGTGGCAGACATTTTATCTACCTTTCCTCCCAGTCCCTTGCCCCTGAAATGGCTTCCAACCTCCCTCCCCACACATGGTTGCTAAGTGATTGGAATTCACTGTTATGACTAATGAGAGCCCAGTGTGAATTACTTTGTCATGGGTGTATCCAGTACTTGTGGCAACTTCAAATCCCGTACACAAACTCAGGAGACAGCTCTCTGTGCAAAACTCAGAGTCTTTCCTCCAGCTCTCTCAGTTGGCGCATCCTAGTGCCCTATACTTCACTCCAGCACTAATGCCTCCCATTTCCCCCACTCAAGAGCAACTGAGAGAGGGCATGTCAGTTGAGTGTGAGGCTACATCTGAGCTGGGCTTTGAAGGATGGGCCCAGGTAAACAAGGAGGACGAACACTTTTCAGAAAGAGGCAGCTTTATGACTTCCTTCATTAAATAAATATTTAGCACCTACTCTGTGCCATACATTAATATTATAATGACTAAGGGCATGGGCTTTGGAGGCAGGTGCACCTGTGTTCAAATCCCATATCTGGAGGCAGTGTACCTGTGTTCAGGTTCCCATATCTGCCAAATGCTGGCTCTATCCATAGGCCCACTCCACTCATGTGTCAACTCAGCTGTCAGCTCTCTGCTTATTTTCCTCTGTCTCTAGGCAAAGAAAGCCCTCTTCTCTACCCAGGTGCGTACTACCAACCCCCATCTCTCCCCTCCCCCCACAATTGAACCTGTGTGGTAATAGTGGGCAGTTTGTCTCCTTTCTGCTTCAGGCCCCTGTTTCAAAATTGTTGCCAGTCATAATCCCAAACAAGGTTGTTAGGTGGCTGAGTTCCCTGTTTTGGCCTGTCAGGAGCCTGGTGTCTGTTACTGTGTTTTTGTTCACTCCCAGGTGGGAAGGCTTGTAGCAACCTCCATGCAAGCACAGAAACCCAGGTACAAAACCGTGGCAAAGAGGTCAGGTGCCTGGGTGGCTCTGTTGGTTAAGCATCAGATTCTTGGTCTTGGCTCAGGTCATGATCTCACAGTTCGTGAGTTTGAGCCCTATATTGGACTCTGCACTGGCTGTGTGGAGCCTGCTTGGAATTTTCTCTCTCTCTCTCTCTCTCTGACCCTCCCCTGTTCACTCTCCCTCTCTCTGTCTCCTTCTCAAAATAATAAACATTAACAAAAAAGAAAAACCCTGGGAAAGAGTGAGTACTCAGTAAGTGGTAGTCACCACACTCTTTGCCAGATACTTGCTATTTGTATTATTACACCCAAGATCTCCTATGGCACTATAATCACAATAATCCTAGGAGATAGGCACAGTTATTATGCCCATTTATGCATGAGAAAAACTAAGATCAAGGTTTTTGTACCTGGGTTTGTGTGCTTGCATAGAGGTTGAGACTTGCCAGCAGGAAGTAAGCCAAAAACACAGTAGGCAACACCAGGTTCCTGACAGGGCAGAATAGGCAACTCAGGCCACCATTTTACACCAGGCGGTTAGGGAGGAAAGAAGACAAACTATTAGATAACCATGCAGGCATAGTCGGGGGTAGGTGGGTAGGTGGGTTAGGGGTAGGTTTCCCCTCTGGATAGGGAAAGTGCCTTCTTCCACCACTAAGCTAGCCCTGTCCAGAAGGGACAAGGCAATGGGGTGGCTAGGAGGATAAGAGTCACACAGCTAATTATTGAATTCTTATTATGGACTGGGCACATGGCTAGGAACCTTACAAAGATTAACTCATTTCATATAACAACCCCGAGGGATGGGTACAGTTAGGAAAACTGAGCCTTTGAGTGGTTTAAAAAAAAAAAAAAAACTTGCCCCAAATCACACCACTGGTAATCCACAGCACTTTCTAAGTGCCAGCCACTTTACATGTATTATCTCATTTAATCATTACAACAATCCTAAATTATAAGTACTAGCATAGATGAGGAAACTGAGGCTCAGAAAGATTAAGGAATCTGCTCAAGGTAACACAATTCATAAACGGCTGAGCCAGTTTTTGAGTGATTACAATACTTGTCCCAGGTCACCCCAGTGATAAAGCAGCAGGACCAGGGTTCACTTCTGTCTCATTCCAGAACCCTGTGCTTTCAGGAGATGAAATCTACAGGCTTGGTGAAGGATTATATCTGCGGGAGGGCAGGAAGAGAAAAAGTTTTAGTTCTGGCTGGAGAGAAGTGAGTCAGAGGTTAGGAGTAATTCTGGGCCAGGAAAAACTGACAGATGCTGAAAGATGTCACCGAGGGAGGGACTTTGAGGGCCTCCTCCCGGGCAGTGGCAGGTTCCCACAGAAGCTGGGCTTCTTCGGGCACAGGGCTACCAGGGGTCAGGGGCTAATGAGGGACTTCTGTTCCTGCCCCGTAGTGCTGTGTGGCCTCTGAGTGGAATAGACCCCTGCTGGGCATGCTTCTTTCTGGCTGAAGAGTCTGGGCCCAGAGGGAGGAAGTACCAGTGGCCGAGGTGGTGCGCCGGGCACTGAGCTCGGCACCACACATGCTTTATCCCGAACAAGGTTCACCAAACCCCAGCAGGGTAGGTGGTGCTATCCTCATATTCACAGGAAAGTGGCTCAGAGAAGTTGACAGCCAGGACGTTGGGAAGCTGAGGGGACAGCCTGGGCAATGTAGCTACAGAGTCCTGGCTCCTACTAAGCTCCTCCTACCCTTTACTGATTTCCCTAGAGAAGTCATGCAAGTGCCGTAAGGGCACACACGGCTCACCGGCTCTCCTGGGCCATACATGGAAGAGAATTTCAACTACTGTGCAAAGGCATTTCTATTCCCATCACGGGGGACACCGGGGCTTGGGGCCAAGTGTAAATTAAAAGGGAACTGAAGGAAAGTGTAAGAACAAGCTGGAGTCAGGCTCTGGGCTCTTCCCGAAGTCTTCCACCCCTGGGGGAGAGAACAGCCAGCTCCCCCCAAGGCCCCAGCAAGTTACCTGGGATCTAGTAACAGCAGGAGATGCACTGCCCCCTAGTGGTTGAGCTCTAGCCTGAGCCTGGACCTTTCGCACTAGGATACCGAGGCCCACCTACCCAGAGGATTCTACAGTCAGCAATTCAGCACCTGGTGGTTATGGGGACAGGCTCTGGAGTCTCACTGGACCTGGGTTCAAGTACTGGTTCTCTTCCTTGCTAGCTAAGTGACCATGGGAAAAATAGCACATTAGTCTTTAAGCCTGTTTCTTCATCTGTAAGATAAAGATAATACTAATTTCACAGGGTTACTGTAAGGATTAAATGAGATAATACATGTAAAGGACTTAGCAGAGTACATGGCACATTGTAGATGTGAGATACAATGATATATATAGCACTGTTATTTTTTAACTCCTCCCTGCCATCTTAACTCCTCAAGCACTGTTCTTTTCTGACACATCTTACCATCTTAGCAGTTTCATCTTTGACTCTTCTTGACTTCTCTATCTTGCTGTATTTGATCCTGGATACCCCCAGGTACACTGTCTTGCCCCAAGGTAGGCACTGTCAAGACACTCACCTAAAGCTTGTGTGCAAGACCTGGACGAAGACACGTGTTTTCTTCCATGTATACTTTTTTAAAAAATTTTTTTGACATTTACTTATTTTTGAGAGAGACAGAGCATGAATGGGGGAGGAGCAGTGAAAGGGAGACACAGAATCCAAATCAGGCTCTGAGCTGTCAGCACAGAGCCCGATGTGGGGCTCAAACACACAAACCATGAGATCATGACCTGAGCCGAAGTTGGACGCCCAACCGACTGAGCCATGGAAGGCACCCCTTCCATGTATACTTTTTTTAAGAAGTTAATTTGAGAGAGAGCATGAGCGGGTGAAGGACAGAGAGAAAGGGAGACAGAAAATCCCAAGCAGGCTCTGCAGTGTCAGTGCAGAGCCCAAAGTGGGGTTTGAACTCAGGAACCATGTGGTCATGATCTGAGCTGAAATTAAGAATCACTTAACCGACTGAGCCACCCAAGGGACCCTCTCCATATATACTTTTAAAGAATCTTGGACTGTACATCTTTGTCCTTCACTATCCTGTGAATGTTAATAAGCTTGCTTTACACAGTCTATGTGTTTCAGAGCAGCTTTAGATCCACAATTTCATTCGAATCTCTTAATACTCCCCATATGTTCCCAATTTTCAATGAGGAAATTGAAGATGGGAACAGAAGTGACTTGTTCAATGTTGCACGGCAAGTCAGCGCAAGAGTTAAGATTGGACCCCAGAGTCTTGTGTTGAGTTTGGTGCTTTTCCACCAACCCTTGCAATTTCCCAGGGCCCTGAGCTCTAGCTGAACATGAAGCATCGATAGCCCAGGACATGGCTTATTGTTCAGAGGCCACAGCACTGCACTCTGACGACAGGTTTCCTGCTTCTACTGAGGCCAAGTTGAAGCCCCAGTAAACGATCAAACTATTCTTCTAAAAGAAAGGGCAGCAAACTACCAGGACATGTGGCCCAAGACTGACACATGTCCAACACATACCAAGAATACAATTAAATGTTTGCTGACAGGTTTGAGGAGAGGTGAGCATTATCTCCCCAGCCACGCTGCATGCGATGCTGAAAAATTAACTTTTGTCCTGTACTCACAGCCAACTTGATTTATTCGATCATCTCATGTTGGACACAGCTGTCGGGGGCTCAAAAGGCCAACTCTGTCCTTAGTACAAAGACTGTGAAGTGTTATGTGCCACGAACATGCGTGCTGATGGCGCTGCCTGTTTGCAGGCACTGCAAACTGTTAATAGCTCTCTGTTGCTTGACATGATTCTGGGGGTAGACAAGGCAGGCATGACTGTCAGTACCAGGGGCTGCCCCACTCTCACTCTAGCACATTGGCAACAGCACAGGCACTACTGGGATAACACATCACTGAGTGCAAAGACCCCCTCCTCAGCCTCTATGTGACACCGAAGCCGAGCTTGGTTCTGCTGAAGGGAGAATCTTGCTACTTCTGCCCCAGAGCATTGGATCTCTGGGTGGCACTGAATTTCTTTTTCTGCTGTCACTTGCTTTTGATGCTCTCATCACCATGGCAACCTAAGAGAGGGAGCCAGCATTGAAATCCATTCCCCAATAGACATATGTGGAACAGCAAGATTTCCTTCTCTCTCTGTCTCTTTCTCTCTCTCTCTCTCTCTCTCTTTAGAGAAGAGGAACATTTTTAACCTTCCACTTTCGTCCATGGTGGAGAGTAAATACTTTCACCCACAATTCCAGGTGCTTGATATACCTGTTTCTTAGATCTTCCTACATGAGAGCTACTCATCTGATTGGTCTGAGATGAATCATTAAGGTCACCTCTCATCAGTGAGCAAGACCATCACAGTGAAAAGTGATCTACATCTATACAGCCACTTCCCCCACCTCTGGGTTTTTAGATCAGACCAGTTCTGAAGACCTTAGCCTCTCAGATTCAGAGGGAAGGGAATAGCGTAAGCTGCATTTTCCAATCCATTTTTTTAAACTGTAGAACCCTGCAACATAAAGATAGAAGAAGAGAGCGGTTACCAAGCATATGCTGAATTCTCAAGTCAAGCCTTTGTTAATAAATGACATTTTCCTGCTGTTCTGCTAATTGTTCCTTGTGCTGTAGCATTCTGAGAAGAAAGCTTTGAGAAGGGTGAGTGGTAGGATTCAGGCCTGAAAACTCCTCCTTGAACCCACAACACCTAAGAAGGTTTGCCTAGGGTCGGTCTTGTCCAAGTCTTTTTCTCACCTTCCACTGATCTCTGATTCCCTGGGGAGGAAGTTCAGTTTGAATTCAAATTCTATATTGAGCTTGTAGGAAGCTCTTTCATGGACACTCAGAAGTGACCTATGTAGTTAAATTGTTAGCCTGGGAGCAGGGGTTTTGTCTTGGGCTAAGACTGAACATTTCCCCTGCTCAAACAGATCCATTCAAACTAAATTATCAATTTGGAAAACTGAGGAACAATTTCCACAGGTAAGAAAAGTTTAAAATAAAAATCCATTCTTTGTAAAATTATCAGATTTTATTCATGGCTATTGCATATTTTCTGAAGTAGGGGCAATTTTTGTGGGAAAGGAAGAACATCAGAATCAGGAGACTTGACTCGGGTACCTGTACAGGTGCTGTCATTTGTTATCTGTAACATCTGGGACAACTGACCTAGTTTCCTCATCTCTAACATGGGGACAGTCTTTAGCCTATCAACATCATAGCTTTGTTGGAAATGAGGTTTGAGTGGATAGTTATATGATGAAACCACTCTGAAAATTGTAAAATGTTATATGTAATTGTATTCTAATAAGCACCATAAAAGGAACTTCAGTATAATAGTCTGCCTTTCAAAACATAGACACAAGCCCAAGAAATTTCTAGGAGAAAAACCCTTGGAGATCTGGCAGAAAAGACATTCAGGGAAAATCACAGGAGAAAAGCTCATGGCTTCACTCCTAGAGTTAGCTCAGATATTTCCGTTTTTCTGTCTGCTCAACCTTTCCTGGATACTCTGTTTCCTACTCAACTTGGGAAAGCTGTCAAAGAGGCTCTGTTTTGTACAAAACTGTGAATTGGGAAGCAGTAGCTCTGCTTGAATGGCTGGGAGTAGTGACTTTTGACAGTTGCCATTGGTAATGGCTTATAGAATCTTCAGTTATACTATTTCTCCAAAGGTAGGCTGCGTGCCCATTTGAGTAAAATAAACATATGTCACTCTGAATGTACTCAGCGTGTTAGGAAAGTGCATTTTTTTTTCTAGAAGCCACTTTATGGACTCATGCTATTAAAATTCCAAAAAGATACTTGAAATTAAAACAAAGTTCTCTAAAATGGTGGAAAAACTTACAAATAGTTCATGAGAGTTACCACAGGCACAAGAACACCCTCAAAATGGTAGGAGAAAGTCCAACTGACCAAAACATTTGCTGAAACAAAAAGTAAAATGAAGGCAGAGTCATGAGAATACAAATGAAATTACTGAAAGTAAGAAAGCTTCTTCTTACTTTTAAAATTCTCTTTTTAATGTTTATTTAAAAAAATTTTTACATTTATTTATTTTTGAGAGACAGAGAGAGAGACAGAGAGAGAGAGAGAGAGAGCACAAGTGGGGGAGGGGCAGAGAGAGAAGGAGACAGAGAATCCAAAGCAGGATATAGGCTCTGAGCTATCAGCACAGAGCCTGACATGGGGCTTGAACTCACAAACTGTGAAATCATGACCTGAGCCGAAGTCAGATGCCTAACCAACTGAGCCACCCGGGCGCCCCTTTAATGTTTATTTTTGAGAGAGAGAGAGAGAGAGAGAGAATCCGAAGCAGGCTCCAGGCTCGGAGCTGTCAGCACAGAGCCGGACACGGGGCTCAAACTCATGAACCGTGAGCTCCTGACCTGAGCCAAAGTCGGACACTTAATCAACTGAGCCACACAAGCGCCCCTCTTCTTTTAAAAAGGGGAAAGGTGGAGATACTAGTCTTTGTGCAATATATTATACACTTGTGTACCTTTCTCCTCTTAGACATATACAAAACCATAAATAGTTCCATGAAGAGTTAGTTGAAAGGAAAATCCCTTACTACTGAATAGAAAGAAGGTAAAAATTACAAATGTAGATGTCTGTAAGTCTTCCTTATATCTATTTTTGTGAATTCAAGAATATTACATTCCAGTTGGAGACACCACAACTGAAAGCATACAGAAGAGTGTATGATTTAAAAGAAATAGGCAGGGGATGAAAGAATTAGCCATATTAAAAGTGTTTACAAAAACCAGTATCTGAAAGTGCAAATCTGGGGTTGGGTTAGGATGGTAACATTAGATGTGATTTTACCACATGTTCTCTTTTTTTTCCAAATGCTGCTTTAAGAGCTTACACTGTTTTTAGACTAAGTTAAGGGTTAGGCAGTCATCGAAAAAAGGATGATTAACTTCAAAAGAGCAATGGTAACACTGATAGCTTAATGGAAACCATAGAAGCCAACAGACAAGGCGATGATATTGTCAAACAGCTGGAAACGTCTTAAAAAATGAAAACGCAGAGTCAAATTTGATATCCAGCAAAAATCTCTTTCAAAAGTGAAGGAAACACACCCACACAAGTGCGTCCAATTGATTCTTTACAAAAGCGCAAAAGCAATTCAATGAGGAAAGAGCCTTTCCACAACATGGTGCTGGAACAACCCAACATGCAGAGGCAAAATAGGAACCTCAGCCCCAGCCCCCACCATGTGCAAAAATTAATGCAAAATGGATAACAGGCAAACGTAAAACACAAAATTATGAAACATCTAGTGAAAACCATAGCAGTACATTGGGGGGATCTACAAGTAGTCAGATAATTCTTAAACTTGACACAGAATCACCATAGCATAGAGCAAAAATGGATAAATTGGACCTCATCAAAATCCTATGAATTACATAAAAGACAAGCTATATACTAGGAGAGAATATTTGCAAGCCACATGGCCAACAAAGGACTCGTGTCTAGAATACAAAAAGGACCCTTATAGCTCAACAGTCAAAAACGAAACAATCCAATTAGAAAATGGGCGAAAGACATGAAGAGACATTTCATTGGAGAGGATATACGCATAGTAAACAAGCACATGAAAAGATGTTCAACATCATTACCTATATTAGCTGGCTACAGCTGCCAGAACAAAACACTACAAACTGGATTCAACAACGGAAATTTATTTTCTTACAGTTCTGAAGGCTAGAAGTTTCAGGTCAAAATGTTGGCATGGTTGGTTTCTTTTGAGACCTCCCTCCTTGGCTTGCTGATGGCTGCTCTCTTGCAGGCTCTTTACATGGACGTCCCTCTATGCACACATGCCTCTGGTGATTCCTTTTCTTCTTATAAGGATATCAGTCATACTGGATTAGGTTTTCACCCTAACAGCTTAATTTTAACTGAATCACCTCTTTAAAGACCTTATCTCCAAATACAGTTACATTCTGAGGTACTGGGGTTAGGAATTCAACATACAAGTTTGGGGCAGGGTGGGGGCACAATTCAGGCCATAATTAACCATCATGGAAATTCAGATTAAAACCACAGTGAGATATCACTACATGCCTATCAGATTGGCTAAAATAAAAAAAAATAGTGACCAGACCAAATGCTAGAGAGGATGTTGAGAAGCTGGATCACTTACACATTGCTGGCAAGAATGTAAAATGGTATAGCCACCCTGAGAAAAAAGAATGGCATTTTTTCACAAAACTAAGCATGTACATGCCATACAACCCAGCAATTGGACTCTTGGTGATTTATCCCAGATGAATGAAAATGTATGTTCACACAAAAACTTGTACATGAATACACATAGCAGCTTTATTCATACTATCCCCAAACTGGAAATGGTCCAGATGTACCTCAATCAGGTGAATGGTTAAACAAACTGAAACACATCCATACCATGGACTATTACTCATCAATAAAAAGGAACTAAGTGTGGATATACATAACAACTTGGCTGAATCTCCGGAGAATTGTGATGTATGAAAAAAGCCAATCCCTGGAGGTCACATACCAAATGATTCTATTTATATAATGTTTAAAAGGATAAAATTTTAGAAAAGGAGACCAAATAGTGGTCTCTAGGAGCTGGGGTGGGCAGCAGGTATGTGGCTGTGGCTGTAAAAGGGTAGCCTCAGAGTGCCTTGTGATATAGAACTGCTCTGTATCTGGACATGGCAGTGGTCACAAGAATCCTTACAAGGGATAAAATTGCATAGAATGAAATACACACACACACACACACACACACACACACGAATACAATTAAAATGAGAAATCTCAATAAGGTCAGTGTATTGAATCAATATCAATTTCCTGATTGTGATATTGTACCATGTTCATGAAAGATGTTACCATTGGGAACTGGGTAAAGGTATTATGGGCTCTTTCTATACTGTTGCTTACAACTAACTGCATGTGAATCTAAATTATCTCATAATAAAAAATTTAGAAAAAGAAGGTGAACTGAAGATATTTTCAGACAAACAAAAACTGAGAAAAATCTATCACCAGCAGATTCATACTAAAAGAAATATCAAATACAAATGATCAAGATGGCAGCTTAGACATGCAAGCAGTAATAAAGAACAATAAAAACAGTAAATCTGTTGGTAAATATTAAGTAAACATTGTATAAATCAACAATAATAATGGCATGTAAGGTCAACAATATACAGAGCATTCAATTATACAGCAATAGCAAATAAGTCAGGAAGAGAATTAAGGGGTTTATGCAAGAAGCATGAACTAGAGATAACAAGAATCATTTCACAATGACAATAGATTCAATTCAGCAGGAAAAGATAAAAGTTAAAAATTCTAATGTACACAGTACCCTAGACTCAAAAATTTTAAAGCAAAACTTGATAGGAATAAAAGTTGATACATCCATAGCCATAAGACAATTCTATCATACCTCTTCCTGTAAATGGCAGAGTAAGTAGACAAAAATTGGTAAAGCTGTAGAACTGTGTTGTCCAATACAGTAGCCACTGGCCACACATGATGACTGAGTACTTGAAATGTGGCTAGTTCAAGCTCAGAGGTACTCTAAGTGTGAAATACATACTGGATTTCAGAGATACAGTATGAAAAAAAAAAAAAGAATGGGCAGTGAGAAGTGGAGATGCATGAACGGGGGTGGGAGGAAAGGGGCAGGCTGCAAGCCCTGTCTTGCAGAGACCCAGAGCCCTCTCATGGCTGCCACTGGCTGGGCTTAGACTCAGAAGCAACAGTGAACCACACCCCCACACCCCACGATCTGATGACAGCAGTGGCAGCCATTCTGAGCCAGATGGGCCAGCCTCAGGGTCTCCAGGGCCAACTCTGCCAGGCTTCAGAGAAACCCTCAGCAAGCTTCTGAGGATGCTGTCTGGTGTGGCAGGAAAAAAAGAATGATGGCTACCCAAATACCACAGAGGGCAATTAGGAGCTTCTAGGGCCCAAAAAGGAGGTTCTAGGTGGACGCAACTCAGCCACCTCTTCAGGCCATGGAGTGATGCAGACCTACACCTGGGTCAATTGCTATGTCTCAATTGGACAAGACCCATGGATTTTGGGAGGACACAATTCAGTCCATAGCAGCTAGTAAGGACACGGAAAGATGCTCAACATCATTTGACATTAGGAAAATGCAAATTAAAACCACAATGGATACCACTTCACACCCACTAGAGTGGCCACAATAAAAATGATAGACAAGTGTTGGCAAGCATATGGAAAGTTGGAAACCTCATACATTGCTGGTGGAAATGTAAAATGGAGCAGCTACTTTGGAAAATTATTTGGCAGTTCCTCAAAATGTTACACATAGCGTTACCATATGACCCAACAATTCTACTTCTAGGTACATACTCAAGAGAAATGAAAATGTATGACCATGCAAAATTTGTAGCACGAATGTTCACAGCAACATTACTGATAATAGCCAAAGGGTGGAAATGATCTGAATGCACTCCAATTGAATAGATATACATATTGTCATATATCCATACAGTGGAATACTATGCAATAATGAAAGGGAACCAAGTGTCACATGATTCTATTTATATGAAATGGCCAGAAAGGACAAGTTGATAGACAGTAGATTAGTTGTTACTGGGGCTGGCAGTGGGAATGAAGATTAAGAACTCTCTTTTTTGGATGATGAAAATTTTCTAAAACTGGATTGTGATGATGGTTGTAAAACTCTCTAAATTTACTAAAACTCATCAGATTGTGCATTTAAAATGGACGAATTTCCCAGTATGTAAATTGTATCTCAATAAAGCTGTTTTTAAAAAGTATATAAAAACTAAGGATAAAATCCTATAAAATAAAAGAAGGCTACATATTGTATGATTCCATTTGTATGAAACTCTAGAAAAAGCAAAACTAAAACCATAGTGATAGAAAGCAGATCAGGGTTGGTGCAAAGGGCCGGGGGTGGAGGGAAAGGGATGCTTCAAAGGGGTCTGGGGGAACTTTTTGGGCTAATGGAAATGTTCTTTATCTTGATTACGGCGGTGATTATAACGAGTGTAAAGTTTCTTCAAACCGCCTCACACTGTTGAAAATCATTAAATGTTACTGTATGTGACTTGCACTTCAATAAAGCTGATTTTAAAAATGTTTTAAATCAATGAAAGATTCTAACAGACTTCACAAAAGAAGATGCAAGTATGGCCCCCGTAAGTGCATTAAATGAGGCTGAACTTCATTAGTCATCAGTGAAATGCAAATTAAAACTAGAATATGTAATACTACTACACACCTTCCAGAATGGCCAAAATTAAAAACACAAAATTTAAGAACGCCAAATGTTGGCAAGAATGTGGAGCAATCAGAGCTCTCATATATTGCTGGTGAGAATGCAAAAAGTTAATTTGGAAAACAGTTCGGAAGTTCCTTATGAGGTTATCCTGTCAATCCCATTCCTGGGTATTTATCCTAGAGAAATGAAAATGTTTCCAAAAAGACTTATACCTGGGGTGCCTGGGTGGCTCAGTCGGTTAAGCGCCTTTTGATTTTGGTTCAGATCATGATCCCACTTTTCATGGGATCGAGCCCCACATCAGCTGTGCTCTATTAGTGAGGAGACTGCTTGGAATTCTTTCTCTCCCCCTCTCTCTGACCCTCCCTGGCATGCACGTGCTCTCAAAAATAAATAAACTTAAGATGGAAGCCGGAAGATGGCAGCGTAGGAGGACGCTGGGCTCACCGCGCGTCCTGCTGATCACTTAGATTCCACCTACACCTGCCTAAATAACCCAGAAAACCGCCAGAGGATTAGCAGAACGGAGTCTCCGGAGCCAAGCGCAGACGAGAGGCCCATGGAAGAGGGTAGGAAGGGTGGAAAGGCGGTACACGCTCCACGGACTGGTGGGAGGGAGCCAGGGCGGAGGGGCGGCTCGCCGGCCAAGCAGAGCCCCCGAGTCTGGCTTGCAAAAGCGGAGGGGCCTGACGGACTGTGTTCCGATAGCAAGCGCGACTTAGTGTCTGGGAGATCATAAGTTAACAGCTCTGCTCGGAAAGTGGGAAGGCTGGAGGACAAAGGGAGGGAGAGCTGCTGAGCCCCCGGACAACAGAGCTCAGTTTGGCGGGGAACAAAGGCGCTCGCCAGCGCCATCTCCCCCGCCCATCCCCCAGCCAAAATCCCAAAGGGAACCGGTTCCTGCCAGGGAACTTGCTCGCTCTGCGCAAACACCCAACTCTGTGCTTCTGTGGAGCCAAACCTCCGGCAGCAGATCTGACTCCCTCCCGCTGCCACAGGGCCCCTCCTGAAGTGGATCACCTAAGGAGAAGCGATCTAAGCCTGCCCCTCCTGCCCCCGTGCACCTTGCCTACCCACCCCAGCTAATACGCCAGATCCCCAGCACCACAAGACTGGCAGTGTGCAAGTAGCCCAGACGGGCCACGCCACCCCACAGTGAATCCTGCCCCTAGGAGAGGGGAAGAGAAGGCACACACCAGTCTGACTGTGGCCCCAGCAGTGGGCTGGGGGCAGACATCAGGTAGGACTGTGGCCCCGCCCACCAACTCCAGTTATACACCACAGCACAGGGGAAGTGCCCTGCGGGTCCTCACCACTCCAGGGACTATCCAAAATGACCAAACGGAAGAATTCCCCTCAGAAGAATCTCCAGGAAATAACAACAGCTAATGAACTGATCAAAAAGGATTTAAATAATATAACAGAAAGTGAATTTAGAATAATAGTCATAAAATTAATCACTGGGCTTGAAAACAGTATAGAGGACAGCAGAGAATCTCTTGCTACAGAGCTCAAGGGACTAAGGAACAGTCACAAGGAGCTGAAAAACACTTTAAACGAAATGCAAAACAAAATGGAAACCACCACGGCTCGGATTGAAGAGGCAGAGGAGAGAATAGGTGAACTAGAAGATAAAGTTATGGAAAAAGAGGAAGCTGAGAGAAAGAGAGATAAAAAAAATCCAGGAGTATGAGGGAAAAATTAGAGAACTAGGTGATACACTAAAAAGAAATAATATACGCATAATTGGTATCCCAGAGGATGAAGAGAGAGGGAAAGGTGCTGAAGGGGTACTTGAAGAAATAATAGCTGAGAACTTCCCTGAACTGGGGAAGGAAAAAGGCATTGAAATCCAAGAGGCACAGAGAACTCCCTTCAGACGTAACTTGAATCGATCTTCTGCACGACATATCATAGTGAAACTGGCAAAATACAAGGATAAAGAGAAAATTCTGAAAGCAGCAAGGGATAAACGTGCCCTCACATATAAAGGGAGACCTATAAGGCTCATGACTGATCTCTCTTTTGAAACTTGGCAGGCCAGAAAGAATTGGCACGATATCTTCAGTGTGCTAAACAGGAAAAATATGCAGCCGAGAATCCTTTATCCAGCAAGTCTGTCATTTAGAATAGAAGGAGAGATAAAGGTCTTCCCAAACAAACAAAAACTGAAGGAATTTGTCACCACTAAACCAGCCCTACAAGAGATCCTAAGGGGGACCCTGTGAGACAAAGTACCAGAGACATCACTACAAGCGTAAAACATACAGACATCACAATGACTCTAAACCCGTATCTTTCTATAATAACACTGAATGTAAATGGATTAAATGCACCAACCAAAAGACATAGGGTATCAGAATGGATAAAAAAAAACAAGACCCATCTATTTGCTGTCTACAAGAGACTCATTTTAGACCTGAGGACACCTTTAGATTGAGAGTGAGGGGATGGAGAACTATTTACCATGCTACTGGAAGCCAAAAGAAAGCTGGAGTAGCCATACTTATATCAGACAAACTAGACTTTAAATTAAAGGCTGGAACAAGAGATGAAGAAGGGCATTATATAATAATTACAGGATCTATCCAACAGGAAGAGCTAACAATTATAAATGTCTATGCGCCGAATACCGGAGCCCCCAAATATATAAAACAATTACTCATAAACATAAGCAACCTTATTGATAAGAATGTGGTAATTGCAGGGGACTTTAACACTCCACTAACAGAAATGGATAGATCATCTAGCCATACGATCAATAAAGAAACAAGGGCCCTGAATGAGACATTGGATCAGATGGACTTGACAGATATATTTAGAACTCTGCATCCCAAAGCAACAGAATATACTTTCTTCTCGAGTGCACATGGAACATTCTCCAAGATAGATCATATACTGGGTCACAAAACAGCCCTTCATAAGTTCACAAGAATTGTAATTATACCATGCATACTTTCAGACCACAATGCTATGAAGCTTGAAATCAACCACAGGAAAAAGTCTGGAAAACCTCCAAAAGCATGGAGGTTAAAGAACACCCTATTAACGAATGAGTGGGTCAACCAGGCAATTAGAGAAGAAATTAAAAAATATATGGAAACAAATGAAAATGAAAATACAATAATCCAAACGCTTTGGGACGCAGCGAAGGCAGTCCTGAGAGGAAAATACATTGCAATCCAGGCCTATCTCAAGAAACAAGAAAAATCCCAAATACAAAATCTAACAGCACACCTAAAGGAAATAGAAGCAGAACAGCAGAGGCAGCCTAAACCCAGCAGAAGAAGAGAAATAATAAAGATCAGAGCAGAAATAAACAATATAGAATCTAAAAAAACTGGAGAGCTAATCAACGAAACCAGGAGTTGGTTTTTTTTTTTTAATTTAAAAAAAAAATTTTTTTTTCAACGTTTATTTATTTTTGGGACAGAGAGAGACAGAGCATGAACGGGCGAGGGGCAGAGAGAGAGGGAGACACAGAATCAGAAACAGGCTCCAGGCTCTGAGCCATCAGCCCAGAGCCCGACGCGGGGCTCGAACTCACAGACCGCGAGATCGTGACCTGGCTGAAGTCGGACGCTTAACCGACTGAGCCACCCAGGCGCCCCAAGAGTTGGTTTTTTGAAAAAATAAACAAAATTGACAAACCTCTAGCCAGGCTTCTCAAAAAGAAAAGGGAGAGGACCCAAATAGATAAAATCATGAATGAAAATGGAATGATTACAACCAATCCCTCAGAGATACAAACAATTATCAGGGAATACTATGAAAAATTATATGCCAACAAATTGGACAACCTGGAAGAAATGGACAAATTCCTAAACACCCACACTCTTCCAAAACTCAATCAGGAGGAAATAGAAAGCTTGAACAGACCCATAACCAGCAAAGAAATTGAATTGGTTATCAAAAATCTCCCAACAAATAAGAGTCCAGGACCAGATGGCTTCCCAGGGGAGTTCTACCAGACGTTTAAAGCAGAGATAATACCTATCCTTCTCAAGCTATTCCAAGAAATAGAAAGGGAAGGAAAACTTCCAGACTCATTCTAGGAAGCCAGTATTACTTTGATTCCTAAACCAGACAGAGACCCAGTAAAAAAAGAGAACTACAGGCCAATATCCCTGATGAATATGGATGCAAAAATTCTCAATAAGATACCAGCAAATCGAATTCAACGGCATATAAAAAGAATTATTCACCATGATCAAGTGGGATTCATTCCTGGGATGCAGGGCTGGTCCAATAATCGCAAATCAATCAATGTGATACATCACATTAATAAAAAAAAAAAGAGAAGAACCATATGATCCTGTCAATCGATGCAGAAAAGGCCTTTGACAAAATCCAGCACCCTTTCTTAATAAAAACCCTTGAGAAAGTCGGGATAGAAGGAACATACTTAAAGATCATAAAAGCCATTTATGAAAAGCCCACAGCTAACATCATCCTCAATGGGGAAAAACTGAGAGCTTTTTCCCTGAGATCAGGAACACGACAGGGATGCCCACTCTCACCACTGTTGTTTAACAGAGTGTTGGAAGTTCTAGCATCAGCAATGAGACAACAAAAGGAAATCAAAGGCATCAAAATTGGCAAAGATGAAGTCAAGCTTTCACTTTTTGCAGATGACATGATATTATACATGGAAAATCCTATAGACTCTACCAAAAGTCTGCTAGAACTGATACATGAATTCAGCAAAGTTGCAGGATACAAAATCAATGTACAGAAATCAGTTGCATTCTTATACACTAACAATGAAGCAACAGAAAGACAAATAAAGAAACTGATCCCATTCACAATTGCACCAAGAAGCATAAAATACCTAGGAATAAATCTAACCAAAGATGTAAAAGATCTGTATGCTGAAAACTATTGAAAGTTTATGAAGGTAATTGAAGAAGATATAAAGAAATGGAAAGACATTCCCTGATCATGGATTGGAAGAATAAATATTGTCAAAATGTCAATACTCCCCAAAACTATCTACACATTCAATGCAATCCCAACCAAAATTGCACCAGCATTCTTCTCGAAACTAGAACAAGCAATCCTAAAATTCATATGGAACCACAAAAGGCCCCGAATAGCCAAAGTAATTTTGAAGAAGAAGACCAAAGCATGAGGCATCACAATCCCAGACTTTAGCCTCTACTACAAAGCTGTCATCATCAAGACAGCATGGTATTGGCACAAAAACAGACACAGAGACCAATGGAATAGAATAGAAACCCCAGAACTAGACCCACAAACGTATGGCCAACTCATCTTTGACAAGCAGGAAAGAACATCCAATGGAAAAAAGACAGTGTCTTTAACAAATGGTGCTGGGAGAACTGGACAGCAACATGCAGAAGGTTGAAACTAGACCACTTTCTCACACCATTCACAAAAATAAACTCAAAATGGATAAAGGACCTGAATGTGAGACAGGAAACCATCAAAACCCTAGAGGAGAAAGCAGGAAAAGACCTCTCTGACCTCAGCCGTAGCAATCTCTTACTCGACACAACCCCAAAGGCAAGGGAATTAAAAGCAAAAATGAATTACTGGGACCTTATGAAGATAAAAAGCTTCTGCACAGCAAAGGAAACAACCAACAAAACTAAAAGGCAACCAACGGAATGGGAAAAGATATTTGCAAATGACATATCGGACAAAGGGCTAGTATCCAAAATCTATAAAGAGCTCACCAAACTCCACACCCGAAAAACAAATAACCCAGTGAAGAAATGGGCAGAAAACATGAATAGACACTTCTCTAAGGAAGACATCCGGATGGCCAACAGGCACATGAAAAGATGTTCAACGTCGCTCCTTATCAGGGAAATACAAATCAAAACCACACTCAGGTATCACCTCACGCCAGTCAGAGTGGCCAAAATGAACAAATCAGGAGACTATAGATGCTGGAGAGGATGTGGAGAAACGGGAACACTCTTGCACTGTTGGTGGGAATGCAAATTGGTGCAACCGCTCTGGAAAGCAGTGTGGAGGTTCCTCAGAAAATTAAAATAGACCTACCCTATGACCCAGCAGTAGCACTGCTAGGAATTTACCCAAGGGATACAGGAGTACTGATGCATAGGGGCATCTGTATCCCAATGTTTATAGCAGCACTCTCAACAATAGCCAAATTATGGAAAGAGCCTAAATGTCCATCAACTGATGAATGGATAAAGAAATTGTGGTTTATATACACAATGGAATACTACGTGGCAATGAGAAAGAATGAAATATGGCCTTTTGTAGCAATGTGGATGGAACTGGAGAGTGTGATGCTAAGTGAAATAAGCCATACAGAGAAAGACAGATACCATATGGTTTCACTCTTATGTGGATCCTGAGAAACTTAACAGAAACCCATGGGGGAGGGGAAGGAAAAAAAAAAAAGAGGTTAGAGTGGGAGAGAGCCTAAGCATAGGAGACTGTTAAAAACTGAGAACAAACTGAGGGTTGATGGGGGGTGGGAGGGAGGGTAGGGTGGGTGATGGGTATTGAGGAGGGCACCTTTTGGGATGAGCACTGGGTGTTGTATGGAAACCAATTTGACAATAAATTTCATATATTGAAAATAAATAAATAAATAAATAAATAAATAAATAAATTTAAACAAAACAGAAAAAAAAGACTTCTACCCAGATGTTCCTAGCTACATTATTCATAAGAGCCAAAAACTGGATACAACAAAAAAATGACAATGAACAGGTGAATGGACATACAAATTTCAGAATATTCATGCTAATGGAATACTAAAAAGAATAAACTTCCGATGTAGGCAACAGCATGGATGAATCTTAAAAACATTATGCTAAGCAAGAAATGGCAGACATAAAAGAGAACTTACTATGTGCCTCAATTTCTATGAAACTCTAGTAAAGATCAATTTAATAAATGACAGAAAGCAGATCAAGGGTTGCCTGGGTATGGGGGTAGGGGATGTTGTCCTAGTTGGGGAACAAGGGGACTTGTAGGGTGGTTAAAATGTTCTATACTTTGAGTGTGGTATGATTGTATAAATTTGTCAAACTCATCAAAATATGCACTTTAAACGAGTGCATTAATTTGTATGTAAATTATACCTCAATAGAGTTTATTTTAAGAAATAATCAGGGATATGCAAATTTAAACCACGAGATAACATTATACACTCACCAGAATGGCTAAGATGAAAAAGGGCAGACCATTCCAGCATTGACGAGGATACACAGCTACCAGACTCTTATTTATGATTGATTGGAGTGTTAATTGGTACAGCCACCTGAAACCCATTTGGCATCTATCAAAACTGAACATGTATGTACCCTATCAACCCAGTAGATTCCACTCCTAGACATGTAAAAGATATACCCAAAAGAAATACATAAATATGGACACCAAAAGAGAAATATAAAAATGCTTGAAACTACATTATTTATAATATTCCGAAACTGGAAACAACGCTAACATCCATTAATGGTAGAATGGATTAAAAAATTACAATATATCCATACAGTGAAATATCACATCATAATAAAAGGAAATGAACTGCTGATATACTATGTGAATGAATCCCACAAACATAATGTTGAGTGAAAGAAGCTGAACACAAAAGAATACATATTGTATGATTGCATTTATATAAATTTTATAGGTAAAACTAATGCGTGGTCTTAGAAGTCAGGATTGTGGTTTTCTCTGGGGAGAAGAGAAGGAAATAATGGATGGTAGGGGGCAGGAGGGTGGATCCTGGGGTACTGGCAATATTCCATATTGTGCCCAGAGGGGTGGTGGCATGGGTATGTTCACTTGGTGATAATTCATCTATTTAAAAAAAAATGTTTATTATTTATTTTTGAGAGAGACAGAGACAGAGACAGAGTACGAGCAGGACAGGGGCAGAGGGAAAGGGAGACACAGAATCCAAAGCAGGCTCCAGGCTCTGAGCTGTCAGCACAGAGCCCGAAGCAGGGCTCGAACCCACGAACCGTGAACGGAAGGTGGACGCTTAACCAACTGAGCCACCCAGGCAACCTGGTGATAATTCATCTAAATGTATACTTGTTATAATTTAATAAAATAAATTATTTTTAAAAATCCCAAACAGGGGCGCCTGGGTGGCTCAGTCAGTTAAGCATCGACTTTGGCTCAGGTCATGATCTCACGGTTGGTGAGTTTGAGCCCTGCATCGGGCTCTGTGCTGACAGCTCAGAGCCTGGAGCCTGCTTCGGATTCTGTGTCTCCCTCTCTCTCTGTTCTTCCCCTGATCACGCTCTGTCTCTGTCTCTCTCAAAAATAAACATTAAAAAATATTTTAAAAATCCAAAACACAACAAGGTAAACACAGGAATAAGGATATTTCTCCAACCTGTTTTCCATCTATCCAGTTGCCTTTTCTCAAAGGAAATCACCAAAATGTGCATCTTATGTACCTTTTTATTTTTTTTTTTAAATTTTTTTTTTCAACATTTATTTTATTTTTGGGACAGAGAGAGACAGAGCATGAACGGGGGAGGGGCAGAGAGAGAGGGAGACACAGAATCGGAAACAGGCTCCAGGCTCTGAGCCATCAGCCCAGAGCCTGACGTGGGGCTCGAACTCACGGACCATGAGATCGTGACCTGGCTGAAGTCGGACGCTTAACCGACTGCGCCACCCAGGCGCCCCTTATGTACCTTTTTAGATACACCCTGTGCAGTGCAAAAAATGTTTTTTTATTTTGAAAAATTTTATCTTAAATTATACTGTAAAATGGACTTTTTCACTTGGTGTTCAGTTCTGAGTTTTAATGCATGTATAGATTCATGTACCCACTACTACAATCAGATTACAGAATAGTTTCATCCATCCCCCCAAATTCCCTTTATAATCACACCCTCAATGCCACTAACCCCCAGCAGCCACTGATCTACTCCCCATCAATATAGCTTTGTCTTTTCAATAATTTTTTTTTATTTTATCATGTAAAGATCTAATAAATTTGACGAAAAAGAAAGCATTGGCTAATATGTTTTTGTCTACTTAAGTCAGAATAGGATCTTACACTGAGAGCAGAAATGGGTGGTACATAACTTCTGGGCAGGAGGAACTAGTTCTCACTGAAATATATGCCAAGAGAAATTGTGGAGAAATTAAGGAGAAAAGGGATAGAAACTTTGTGGATGCCAATTTCAGTCCTGCTGTTTTCTTCTGCTTTTCTCTGTTCTTTACAAATTGGTAACCAGACAAAAGCCAGTATTTAGAATTCATCCACTTTCATATTGTTGATTCAGGTCTTGGTTTAGGAGAGAAAAATTACCCCAGGCATCTAAAAATTAGTAGTCTAAACAGGAAGAAGAGAGCCACAGCTAATCCCAATTTTCAATTTTAATCATGTGTGGAGATTTCCCCCAGTAGTGGTAAGCAAGGAAGTGAGCAAGTGTCACTAGTTAAAAGGAGATGCTTAGGATACCATTAATCAGTCACCAGAGAATAGGTAACAACTCAATAAATTACTGAAATAACAGGACACAAAAAAAAAGCCAATTCCCTGAGGTGGCAAAGAACAAAATATTTCTCATGTGTTGTATAACGTGACTCGGTCCTTGGCTCTTTCTCCTTTTATTACTCGTTTTGAAAACATGAGAAAATAAGCTACTCTTCATAAAACACAAGATTAACAAATTAGAACATCTGGGTGGCTCAGTTGGCTAAAGCATCTGACTCTTGATTTCTTCTCAGGTCATGATCTCACTCTGTGCCAGGCGTGGAGCTGGCTTAAGATTCTCTCTCCCTCTTCCTCTCTCTTGCTGTCTCTTTCTCAAAAACTAAAAAAAAAAAAAAAGAGCAATAACCATTAATAAAATAAATAAATAATGAAATGAAAAACTACTTTATTCATTGGAATATCAGGGAAGCCTAAAGAAAATGTACATACGACTGGTGGGCTTCACCATCCATGAGAAATAGCCCAGAGGGAGTGTACTATGCTTCTCAAAATGCTCCATATGGCAGAGAGAGTCATATGTGAAGAGTGGGGATTTGTGGAAGGTTATGAACTTGAGAAATCAGCTTGAAGCGAAAGTGAGGAAAAAGACTGCAGACCAGTGAAAGGGAAGATGGCTATGTGCTCCTTAATATGGCCTTTCTCCCGTATTACTTCACAAATCTTGAGGAAAAAATACATAAATCATCATATGCTTAAGTGTGATTCAATTTCCTTTAGAAGATGGTGAGGGGGGTGGCTTTTGGGGCTAGGTTCTGATTAGAGGCCTCAGAAAGCCTGTGTGCATTTAGAAGCAGAAAACAATTTAGAGAAATGTAAGAAAACAGAGACAAAGTCACAGAAAGAACTCTAAGCTTCCTGTGATCCTGGAATTGGCATTCAAGACAAATATACTAAATTTTTTCTGGGGGCTAGGGTAGATACGGTAGCTTGGTGTTCAGCTCCACTCCACCTGCATCCTAGAGTGTCATCCTGTAAATGCAGATGATGGAAAGTACACATGGAAACACACTTCCCAGACTTCCTTGCAGCTGAAGTTCTGAATATGATTTAGGTTCAGCTAACCACATGCATGGGCATGAGATTTAGAAGGCAGAATATGGCTTTTGCTTTATTTCTGCTGCCTGTACTGAGAAGCACAGTGGTTGATTTGTTTATTCTTCATGAGGGTTAACAGAGGTCCCCTGGTCTAGTTATTAACTACATGAGAGGCAAGAGGCAATGATGGGGCACCCATTTTGCTGGTGCCAGTTGTATTGCACGTGGTATGTTTCTGGAACTAATAACAATAATAATGGCTTCCTGATCGTGGCAATAGTGACATGGTTCTGGAGCCATAGGTTTCCTGACCTTATGGAGAGACAGCAACTCTTTGATGGCTTGGCTTTGTGATGTGGCTTTGAGAGTCATTCTTGAAGGCTCAGCTTAGCATCTGTTTCTACAGCTCTCCTAAATGATTCTCTAAGCCATTTTATACCCTGTAATAAATTGCTTTCTCCTTAAACTAGCCAGAGGGGCTTCTGTTCTCTGAAACTGAACCCTGACCAATAAAGAATGTAGTACCAGGAGTGCTTAAAGGCAATAGCATTTCAAGAAAGTGGGAAACTCAAGAGTTATTAGATAGCCTGATTGCATTTGAAAGCAGTGATGATACTGTTAGTATTGGATGGGATGTTGGTAGTCTATGGAGCATAATGGTGAACCAAATTATCACAAATGGGCATCTACAATGAAGTGTCTTGATGGACCAGTTAGTTGCTACTACAGATTATTTTGGCATTAATGATAAACCCAAAAACTGTGGAGTGGGATTTCTAACTGTGCTCTAGAGGTTTAAGAAATGAAATGGCAATCTCAGGATTTAAATTCTAAGCTCAAAGAACAGAGGACTATGAGTTTCTGTTCTCTATGTCAATCTCCTGTTTGTTGACATAGAACTGACATAGCTGAAAATTAAAGTCTGACCCTTTGGGTTATTAGATTACAACATATGCTGAACTCACAGTCTTGTCAGGTCACTTTTATGAAAGTTAAGGGTATTTGATCACAGGGAGACCCCTAGAATAGAAATGGGGATATTTGAGTGAGTTCAGATGACTCTAGGTACTTCACCAATGAGCCTTACTTGCCAGTGGAAGTATGCTATTTGATGAGGCTGGTTCTGCCTTGTTTGAACATCCTGAAGCTTCTTGCAAGGGGATGTCAATTTTCATCAGGTACCACCCCTACCATCTCTCATTGCTTCGAGACCTATAACTAGAGTTAAGTCACAGAAGGCTCCAAGGGTACAAATACAAGTCTGAACAGGGAGGAAATAATTGCAAACTTTTGCTAATTCATTATGGCAGGAATCTGCAGAATATGTGTAGGAATGTATTTTGAGGAAACTATACCTTGGAGGAAGGGATGTAATTTTACATTGGGACAAATAGATCAACACCTGAATACTTACCAGAGATTCTGGATTCAATTACTAGCTTGCCCAGTTGGAAGTGGCTCTTTTTTTGCTGTTAACTGAAGCCAAGGCTGAAAATTAGCCCATATTAAATGAAGTTGATATGCCTTGGTCCTTGGTATAATATAAATACTCCAAAAACTTAAGAAAATAGAAACATTGGAGTACATTTATGATATAGGACCCACTAACCTACTCCTAACCATGTCCCCCAACAGGACCCAGGGGATGTTCTCTTCCCCCAAGGCAGTGAAAAATATATTGATGAGAGGAGCCTTGTTGTTTTTGACACATGCTACAGCGGTAGTCTTCAGCAGGCCAGGGATAAAGGTGGGAGACATGGCCAGTGAAAGGACTTTGCTAATTTCAATGAGAATAATGGGATTCTAGAATGGCAAAGACCAAGCAGCAACACTTAATGACAAGATATGGGGTGAGCATGGCTAACGTGATAGAAATATGGCTAGAGATGTAATCTGAATGTTTTGACCTGCAGAGAAGTTTGGTAGTGGCTAATTGTTCTTCAGTTTCCTTTTGGAAATAAATGAGCAGCCTACTAACTTTTACTTGATCTGTATAGCCAAAATATATGTCTGGAGAACAGAGATCTACTTTAAGTCATTGTGATGGAGATTCGTGGCCTCCACTCAGTTTGCAAGCCTGAGTCATTTCACATACCCAGACCCTTGAAGGGTAAGCGAGGTACACTTGAGGAAGGACACTAAAATACCATAAGCATGTAGTAAATGTTCTTTCTGGCCTTCCTTTTTCTTTCTAGCCAGAGGGGCCTGTGGCCATTTATCAGGGTAACCATGACTGGGCAACTGGAAATACCCATACTTTTCAAAGATTGGACACTGATGCTGAATTCACACTTATCCAGGGCCACTGAGAATATAATGTCATCCACTAGTCAGAGTCAGGGCTTACGGAGTCAAGAGACAGAATTTTATACTGAATCCATCCACAATGGGTCCAGTGGATCTGCAAACAATCACACGATTATTTCTTAATGAATGTATATTTACAATAGCCATACTCAGCAACTGACAGATCTACCACATTTGCTCCCTGACCAGTGTAGTAAGGGCTATTTATGGTAGGAAGGGCCAAGTAGGGTTTGCTTTATCTGTCAATACTGTATCCCTGGGGAAATCAGAGATGAGTGCCCCCCCCCCAATACATGAAGGATGTGTGTGGTTATATGGGAGGTTGGAGAGGGATTTGTAGGACATCCTCATTTAACTTGCCTGTTTGGCTTGTGCAGAGGGTATATGGATCTTGAAGAATGAGTTGATTATCAAAATTTAATCATTAATCCAAAACAGGATTAAAAAAATCTTTTTATAGTTTATCCTGAGAGAGACAGAGATAGCATGAGTGGGGGAGGGGCAGAGAGAGATGGAGACAGAGAATCCTAAGCAGGCTGTGCTATCAGCACAGAGCCCAATGTGGGGCTTGAACTCACAAAACCCCAAGATCATAACCTGAGCCGAAACCAAGAGTCAGCCACTTAACTGACTGAGCCACCCAGGTGCCCCCCAAACAGAATTTTTTTTAAACATTTATTTATTATTGAGATACAGAGAGACACAGAGCATGAGCAGGAGAGGGGTAGAGACAGGGGGAGACACAGAATCCGAAACAGGCTCCAGGCTCTGAGCTGTCAGCACAGAGCCCGACGCAGGGCTCGATCTCACAAACTGCAAGATCATGACCTGAGCCGAAGTCGGTCACTTAACCAACTGAGCCACCCAGGTGCCCCACCAAACAGAATTTTTTAAAAAGCTAGATAAATCATCTGCAGTATACTGTGAGAGGATTTTAAGCCAAGGAATGTAGCTACGGGGATAATTTGCTTGTGTTGCTTTGAGGGATCCAGTGCTACAGAGCTCCCAGTGTCACATGTATCAATCTTACTTTAAATAGCCAAAGAAATGGATTATGGTTGGTAAAAGCAGAAAAAAAAAGACTTATTGAACTGTTAAGCTCCTGGATCCACTATGAAGCTCCCCCTACCCAAAAGGGAGACTAAAGTCTGGGCATCCAAAAGCACTTTAAGTCCCACCTCAGAACCAGAGTGTTAATGTGAAGATGCCGCTACTGCCACCAGAATGTATTCTCTACTTTCCATCCTGCTCTGAGATAGATTAAGAAATTCCAGGCAGATGCACCTCATTAATCAATCCTTGGTCACGTGGCTACATGAGGTAGGGATTCTGGGAAAGTAAACATCTGGTCTTTTACATGGTGGGCAGAAAACAAGTGGTTGTTGGGTGGAGCGTGGATGTGACTATAAACAGCATGAGGGAGTTTTGGGGGACAATGGAACTGTTCTGTATTCTAATTGTGGTGATAGTTACAGGAATATATACCCGTGTTAAAATTTATAGGCGTGTACAGCAAAAATAAGTTAATTTATTGTATGATAATTAAAAGAAAACCACACAACTATGGCCTCATGACTAGTTGCAGAAATGAGGACTACATTAGCTACCCTTAGTTTCTCCCTTTTCCTTTAAGGTACACAATTATATATAACAATCAGTTTATTTCCCTACTTTTCCTCTACTGTTTTATATAATGTGAGTTTAATGGTAATTAACTTTTTAGTTCACATGTTACAGGATATCAAGATGGGATCGGGATTGAATTAGGACGAGTGGATATCACTCATCTATGGATCCAAACGACCAACAGAAACTCGAAACTTCCCTTAGGAGACAGAATTAATGTATTTTTGTTTGAGGATTTATGTTATGACAGGCAGCAGCCTGCCATTGATGTTATTAGCTGTTATGTATGAGTATGTGAAGAAGGGTACAATGCATGGTAAAAGAGGTAGATAACACAGGTGCTTGTAGTGGACAGACTCTATGGTGCACTCCCTATGATCCCTGCTTCCTGGTATACATGCCACTGTGTAATCTTCTCCCCTTGAGAGTGGGTAGGACCTGTGATTTCTCTTTAACCAACAGAATATGGCAAAAGGGATGAGATTATCACCACTGTGAGATTACATTATAGAAGATACTCTCATTCTAGAGACACTCTTTACTAGACTAAGTGGCCATTTTGGGGAAGCCAAGGCAAGGAACTTTGGGCAGCCTGAAGAAGTTGAGGCAGATGCTAGGAACTGAGTGAAGCCTCTAGTTGCTGAGGACAGCCTCTAGCTGACTACCAGGAAGAAGCTGGGGCTTCCAGACCTATAACCATAAGGAAATAAATTTTGCCAAAAGCCTAAGTGAGCACAGAAGTCAATTCTTCCCCAGTTGAGCTTCTACATGAGAACAGCTTGGCTGACTCCTTGGTTGTAGCCTTGTGAGAGCCTAAACCCAGCACGTAGCTAAGCTGAGCCCAGAGTTCTAACCCACTACAATGGTGAGATTAATAAATGTGTGTTGTGGTAATTTGTTCCACAGCAGTAGAAAACAAATACGGTGCTCAACGTCCATTCTAGCCTCTCAATGTGCCTTCTTGTATTGCAGAGGTGAAAAAGCTAAAAGGGTATTTTCCAGATTCCCTTGCCACTAGGATTCTGGATACATTATAGGCCAATCACATGCATACTCGTGAGACTTGAATAGCTGAGGGGGAGGTAAAGGCTATGCTTGCTTCTGCCATTTCTGCTGGTAAACATGGTTGTGAAGATGTTTTCTTGCTCTATTGTAATTTAGTCACTAGTTTGTGGGTGGTGAGAAGTGGGATGGTTGGCATCTCTGTTGCTGTGTAAATCATAGCAGGTGGGGCATGGATCTGTAAGTAGCAGCTGTAATGTTGGCTTTTCATCATGGTAGCAGGAAATAGTTTCCTAATTGTAGAAGAATTAGCAACTCCCTTGGTGGCCTGGTTCTGTGGTATAGTTTTGGAAGTTGTTCTTGAAAGCTCAATTTAGATCAGTCCTCTTGATAATTCTGTAAGCCACTTAATGTCTGGTAATAAATCTTTTCCTGCCTTAACTAATTAGAGTGAATTCTGTTCTCTGCAACCTAACCTTAACTAATAAAGGATAGAAGTCCTCAAGTGATAACTAAGTATAAACAAAAATACATCATAATAAATAACAGTAATATCTTTAAGCAAACAATTTTTCATGTTTACTGTAATAATTTGTAATATTTATTTTTATAAAGTAAAGCCACCTCATAACATTTAATTTAATGCATAAGGTATAATGCAGCGGTTCAGTTTAACACAACTACATAAGATTTTTAATATTAAGAACTCATTTTCTTAACAAGGTAGCAGCTATAAAACTATGTAGTCATCTTATTTCTCCTGCAGACTCAGAAAATAAATGTTTGCCTTTTTAACTTGCATTTATAATCATTTTACAATTCAAAAATCTAAGTATTCAATTTTAATGAATATAGGCTAAAATACAATACCTAGTAATCTTTAATATTCTGAATTTTTAAAATCATATCAAATATTAATAACATATGCTCTTAGAAAGTATCTTTTTTGTAAATATAACTGACAAAATATTCAACAAAGTATGTGCAACAGTGCCTCTGTATATAAGCATAGAGCCTTATGTCTTTAGTCTAGAGTCTATGTAGTATAATTTAACAATCATTGCAAAATAACAGATGTATGATAGTTTATGTATAAACTATTAACCAAAGTCTAAAATTTGAACACATTTAAGCAAATCATTTCTGAGAAAAGGCATAGATGCTTATTTACCAACTCTGTCTTTAGGTGATAATGTTCTAGAAAAGGTTAACCAAATCATTTTAAAGATAACACTAGTAAGTGTTTGGCCAAGCCCAATTTATGAAATTTTCAAAGGGTCAATTAAAATTCTTGAATCTCTTTGAAAATAACATATTCTGTGGTGATGAAACCCTTTGTGTTAGGCCTTGTTCACAGTGGACTCTTGTCAAAGGCTGACATACCAATTCCTTTCCAGAAAGGGAGAATGTCTTGGGTTACTCTAAAGAATTTCTGCTCTTTTATTGTTTCACATCTGAAAAGTCAAAGGGCTTAAAACCAAAGCCTTTTGTGAAGAAAGAAGCTCCACTGGATAACTTCTCCCCATAATTTCCTAAGTCGATTTATTAATAAATTGCTCTTGTCAAAAACACCACAGAAGATTGAACAGGTATGGTTTGCTTGTCTTTTTTTCTTTAAAATGCTAACAAAGCCCATTATCTCTAAATGGACTTTCACTGTAATGACTGAAATATAAGCAGCATAAAATACTGAAATTACACATCTAAATCAGATAGATGGTCAAAACTTTTTAAACAGACACCAGCAATTACCTTAACTATCATTAAACATAAGTACTTTATGAACTTGCCAGACTAAAACAGTAATTCAGTCTATCTTATGTAGCTTAAAACATGACTGGTGACTTCAAAATCTACAGCTAGAACCAAAGCAGTCACAGCTACTCTGAGACAAATGCCATAAACAGCAGTGTTTCAAGTAATTGCTCAGTCTAATGAGACACATATATACTTAACTGAATTGTTTCTTAACCCTTCTGAAGAGACTGGCTTTACCTGACTTAAAACTAAATCCAATATTGTTTCTCCTTATATGTGCCCAGAATTTTGGACTTGTTCTTGACTTGTTTTTATCAGTCAGCAGCTGCTGAACTGCTCAGGTAGGAAGAATGTAGAAGTTACTAAAAAAAAACATTTATTGTTAGAAAAATGAATGAGATTAACTTCAAAAAGTTAATATTATTTCAGTTTGATAACGTGAAAATGAGGTCCCCATATGGTAATCACTTAGATAATTAAGGCTATAGATCTAAGAGCCTGGATTTCTAAAGCATCATAATAGGAACTGAGACAATCTGGAAAGTAGGGTTTATCAGATGACATGGCAGCATCACTAACACTCAAACATAACATTACATTTTCAAAATCATCACTAATCCATATGTAAACAGCAGCACAAACTAGTAATTTTCTTACTAAAAGTGATATGGTAGTGCCCTCTGGTGGTAACATTTAGCATATTCCCCTGATACTACATATCCTGTGAACTATAAAAAGTTCGTTTGTAATGGAGAATATCAAAAATTAGAGATTACCACAAAGAAATGAATCATTGTGCTTCCACATATCTTTTTTTTAAACCTTAAAACATATTGGTAACAAGATAAATCCCTGATCCCTATTCCCAAGAATTAAGCTGAAAGCTACAGGAATCTTAGTAAACTTGTCTATGACAGGCAATTCCTGTTAAAAGAGATTTACATCTTGGTTCTGAAACTTAACTGAGAGGTTTTTGCATTTTCGAGTTTCACTTTTACATCTATGGGTCTCTCAAAAAACCTCACCAAAGCTGGTTCATTCAACAAAGACGCAAGAATCTGTTCAAATGCAAATGACCACTGAGGTTCTTCCCTCAGAGAGGAGGGATCTTTCTTCAAGTGGCTCTCTGTTTTCCCCTCACTGGGTCCTCCAGAAGCACAGACTGTACCAGAGAATTCTTTGGCTGATGCTGTAGGGCTATGTAGTTTCCTTCCAACTTCTTCCATCCTGAGCAAAAGGCTAGTTACAACAGCAATGGCTTGATATAACGACTCTTCTTCAGGGTCCCCATGAAATAAGTTATACAAAGTCTTTGAAAACTGAATGAATTGTGACTGAAAGACACAAGTTAGAAATACCACGTTTGATATTACATTTAGCAAAAAGAAAGAGAACTTAGAAGTAAACAGTCTCTTTTTTGGAATTTGTACTATTTAACCTTCACCACAGAAGTTACAAAAACTAATGATTAATCTCCAAAAAAATCTTGGTTCTAGAAAGATGGGTATGAACCATGCAAGAAAATTCCATTTAAGTTTTCTCATTTGTTGCCTAGTAGCAGTACGCTGTATATGTATATTATATATATAATAATTCCTGGGCAACTTACCTACCAGTATTCCCTCAATGTTCGGTGGTTCTTAAATAGGCAAATTCTCCTATTTCCCCAAATGTGAATCGTTCATTCATTGACCAATCTTTTTAAAAAATGTTACTTATTTTGGGGCGCCTGGGTGGCTCAGTCGGTTGGGTGTCCGACTTTGGCTCAGGTCACGATCTCACCATCAGTGAGTTCGAGCCCCATGTCGGGCTCTGTGCTGACAGCTTGGAGCCTGGAGCCTGCTTCAAATTCTGTGTCTCCCTCTCTCTCTCTGCCCCTTCCCTGCTCGTGCTCTGTCTCTCTCAAAAATAAAATTAAAACATAAAAAAAAATTTAATGTAATTTATTTTTGAGTGAGACAGCGAGCAGAGAGGGCAGAGAGGGAGAATCCCAAGCAGGCTCCGTGTTGCCATCACAGAGCCCAAGGAAGGGTTTGAACCCATGAACTGTGAGACCATGACTTGAGCTGAAACCAAGAGTGGAACGCTTAACCGACTGAGCCACCCAGGTGCCCCAATAAATCTTTTTTTTTAAGTTTATTTATTTATTTTGAGGGAGACAGAGAGTGCACGCAACAGCATGAGCACAAGTGGGGGAGGGACAGAGGAAAAGAAAGAATCCCAAGCAGGCTTCATGCTCAGTGTGCACAAAGCTATACACAGGGCTCAATCTCACAACCCTGAGATCATGACGTGAGCTGCCGAAATCAAGAGTGGGATGTCTACTGAGCCACCCAGGCACCCCTCATTAACCAATCTTAACAAAAGGCTTAAGGATGAGTTTTCCTTGATCTCTCCAAAGGGCTAGAGTGGGCAGCTCAAGTAGGACAACAAATTATGGAAGAATGTTTTGGGAACTATGTAGTAGTACAAGGTAGTACTACAGAGCCAATTTAGACATGTTTCTCTTTATGTATTATTATTATTCTTTTTTAATGTTTATTTTTTGAGAGAGAGAGAGAGAGAAAAGATACAGAGTGCAAGTGGGGGAGGGACAGAGAGAAAGGGAAAATTCAAAGCAGACTCCAGGCTCTGAGCTGTCAGCCCAAAGTCCAACATGGGGCTTGAACCCATGAACCGTGAGATCATGACCTGAGCCGAAGTCAGGTGCTTAACTGACTGAGCCACCCAGGTGCCCCAGACATGTTTCTCTTTAAAGGCTGAGGTGGGACCCAAGTAGAGAAATAAACTGGTTTGTTTGCTAGTTGCCCCTAGATAATCCATAGACGTTGCTAATAGATATTTGAGAATTAAAAAGAAAAACGGATTCTAACACAAGAGTTCCATCCTACTAGAAAAATCTATCTGTAAATAAAAAAGCAAATACAAAGGATATACTTAATAAAAATAAACAGTACAGAACTTTTAAGTTTTATTTTTCTTCCTTAGTTTGTAGTACTATTTATAAAAAATTTTAGAATAAATACCATACTGATTCATTAAAAAAACTTATTCAGCTACCAAATTACCTAGTCCATGAGGAATACTGTTATTTGACAGTTCTTATTTTGGTAAAATTCTGGGGATCTTCAGTATATAAACCAACAGATTGTAATTTAAAAAACATAAGAACATAAACTGAATGACCAGTATTTAAGATAGACATGGATTTAGAATTGTGTCAAGTAGTAGTAGTATTGTTTGAGCACATTCAAATATAAGATGATAAGACACCAGTGTGTGACCTATTTTATTAACTTCTTATCCTTAGTACCTAGCATTGGGTGTCATCTAGTAGGCACTACAAAAATGTTTACTGAATAAATGAATGCTTCTAATAAAGCTGGAAATAGGAAACACTGAAATATATGTTTATACATACATCTTTTCTATAGTCACAAATGTTGTCATAGCAGAGGAACTATCCTGAAACTAAATACATTTAAATGTTTAACGCAGAAAATCATTTTGGGGAGCCTGGGTGGCTCAGTCAGTTAAGCATCTGACTCCTGATTTAGGCTCAGGTCATGATCTCACTGTTTGTGAGGTGAGCCCCATGTAAGGCTCTGTGCTGTCATCTGTCAGCACAGAGCCTACTTGGGATTCTCTCTCTGCCCCTCTCCCACTTGCATGTGTCTTCTCTCTCAAAATAAAAACATAAACATTAAAAAAATAAAGTAGAAAATCATTTAAAACTTTGCTCCTACTCTTCTGTGCTCATCTGAAACTTAGAGATGATACACAAATTATTTAACTATTTTTGTAATAGCATGTTAGCAATTTTTAAAGCTGGATACACCCACATTCATAAAAAAACAAACAAGAAGCTAGCATTTTTTTTCTTTGAAAATACTATACCTGATTCATTCTTGGTAAATCCTTAATGCTTTCTTCTTTTTTAGAAAGCTCATCTTGCCATTGACTTAGGTATGCTTGAATATCAACTTTTCCTTTGCCTGAAAGAGTGGAATAAAACCATTTCATAATGAACAGCCCACTGTATTTCCCCAAATCTCAGAAGGAATAACTATGATTGGAAGATATTTCATTGAGATATAAGATTCCACCTTTTAATAACCCAGGAAATTATCTGAATTTACCTTTTATTTCATCCACTGGCTTTCAGAATACGTATTCCATTTCTATTAAACTAAAACTTTTACTTTGGGAAGGCTGGGGACTAGGGAAGATGTGAAGAGAGACGAAGAAGGATGCATTTTAGATTAAACAGTATACCCTGGCTTGACAATGTAAATTTCATGTAGATGTTCTGATGCATACTATTAAGTTTAAAATAGCTTCTATATGATGTTCTTAATATGCAGATTCTGAAGTGTTATATGATGGCTTTTCTTAAAAAAATTCAAAACACTACTTATCCATTCCTTTGAAGAGTTTAATAACAATAATTAATGTGACTATTAATAACTTAAGATTCATTGGAAAACTAGGTAGATATACAGAACCTTAGGGAAGGTGTCATAATTTAAATAGATCTTTGGCAATTCATTATTTTTTAACTAAATGTTACTCAAAAACATAAAAAGAATGATGGATTTTTTTTAATGCATTTGACAGCCTTGATCAAAATGTTAAATGTGCATATTAGACATAGTATTCTCATACTTCTATGAATTTATGTATCCTAAAGAAATATGTATAAAAGTATCCTATAATGTAAGTATAAAATGTCTGTTGCAAAACAGTTTGCAATACAAATAATTGGAAACAACCTAAATGTCCATCAATATTGGGCTAGTTATTGAATTATGGCATGATCAAATCAAACAATGGAATACTCTATACCCATTAAAAAAGAATAAGACAGATCCAAATGTACTAACATGAAAAGATATCCATGATATATCACAAAATAGAAAAAGCAAATTGTAGAACAGTATTTATGGAATGTTTCTTTTTTTAATAAAAGAGAGAGGTCTATATGTCTTTGTGTATACATAGAAACAAGTCTGGAAAGATACAGAACAAAATGTTTTCACATTTACTTCAGGGTTGAGTTCAGTGGGAATATAAAGACTTCTGTTTAAATTTCTTTTAGAAGAATTATCTATTACTCTTGTAATTAAAACTAAATATTTTCGGGGCGCCTGGGTGGCTCAGTCGGTTAAGTGTCCAACTTCAGCTCAGGTCATGATCTCACGGTCCATGAGTTCGAGCCCTGCGTCGGGCTCTGTGCTGACAGCTCAGAGCCTGGAGCCTGTTTCAGATTCTGTGTCTCCCTCTCTCCCCTCCCCTGTTCATGCTCTGTCTTAAAAATAAATAAACGTTAAAAAAATTTTAAAAAAAACTAAATATTTTCAAAATAGTAAAATTAAATGAATATGGGTTATTTACTACAACTTCTGAGACTTAAGTATCAAGACAACAAAGACTAAATTGTTAAACTGACATCAAAACAGCAAAAAAGCTCTCAGGACAAATCAATAGCCTTTAAAGGGAATCCACTTTGTGCCTTTGCCACTAACTATTCACAAAAATGGTAACTTAAACTAAATGATATTCCTAATCATAGTACCTTTTTCAGGGCTCTTTTTTAGTGATTCTGCTTCCTTCACATTTATAGGCTGGGAAACTAGAGGAAAGGAAAACAATTGAATTTTTAAAAATATTTAATAAGTAAATACCTTTTGAAAGTAAAAGAGTATTTTATATAAAAAGGCACATGTTATTTTCTTCAATTCAGGAAACCAATTTTAGCTGCCATGACCTCCTATCATCAGAACACAAAGTATTCAAAAGCTTTTATAGTTGAAAGAACACTGGGGAGAATGTATACGAAAAAAAAAATCTAAAAGTATACCAAGTTTAACAAATATTATTTACTTCTGGGGGGGGGTATTTTCTTCCCTGTGACCTACTTCAAACTAAACTGTATTACTTTTATTATTAGGGAAAAAAGCATGCTGGAAGTCAGAAGACTGAGCTACAGTCCTGATTGTAGCAGTAACTCATTGTGAAATCTTGCACAAGTCACTTCTCTCTGGGCCTCAGTGCCCCTATCTATATATAATTAAGGGATTTGACTAGATGATTTGTAAGGTCTCTTCAAACTTAGTGTTCAAACACTTAACATATAGTAACTATAAACATACATTAATCAGGACTTATCCCTCTGTAACACATTCATGTTTATGAAAAAGAAGCAAAGGACACAAAAATAAGTGCATAACACTTCCAAATTATGTCTTGGAGACAGATTCATCCCTGTCTCCTACACCTACAGTGATTTATAATAAGTATTCACTGTTTGAATAATAGCTATGACCTTCAATCATCAAAGATGCTATTGTCTCCACTGTATTTTAACAAGGCATGAAAATGATCTGATACATTTTAGAAATTTCTGCCATGTTAAGTAGAACAATTCTGCTACGTAAGTAGAAACAAAATGCATTTTCTAATCCTCCAGTAGAATAAACATTCCCTAAATGAAAACCGAAAACACACTTTAATCAGTCAAATATTTTGGGGGTATTTACCATGCATTTAGCACTGTGCTAAGTGTTATGGTTGCACAAAGGAAATATAAAGTACCATTAACTCCTATTTTACTAATGGTAGCTGGGTAAAAAATACTTAAGCCAGGAATATCTCTATGAGTGACTAATCGTCAAAACAGATATATTTTTAACAGATATTTACCATGAAGCTGACTGAAATAAAGTAAGTCTTCTTTTGAAAGTTCATCTCCTTTTGAAGGGTCCTTAGATTTCACTTCAGTATAAGCTGAAAACAGATAACCCAATCAATTTACTAACAATAAGGGACAGCAGTGGGTCCTATAATGGGGTCAAGTAAATCTGGGGGCAGAGAGTTAAACAAAAGGTCTCAATAAGACAGACGTGAAGAAATGTGGAAGTAATACTACTCTATAGCAAATAATAAGAAGTTCTTATCACTTTTAGTTCTATTCGTTCTCTTACTTTTTAATAGTTTTTTGAGAGCCATTACAAGTTGAAATAAGAAAATGTGGCATTTTAAAATCTCTGAAAATGTGACCTCATTTAAAAACATCTTTGGTAATAAGGCAAACATGAAGTTGAGTGCTGTAACCTACACAGTGGTTTCTCTATTTTTGATCTTTCTACTGAAAGTATATTCATTCCATGGCAATATTAGACACTCTAATAATAATTTGACTTGACAATGTAAAGTTCTTAATAATTAAGTTATTAGGTGGTTTTTCTTTGGTGTTTAATGCTCTGATTGTGATAGGAGTGTGTAAAGGGTAAGAGGTGGCTTTTAGATTTTTGGTCTGGTAAAGAATGGTTCCTGGCTATCCTGGGAAGTCTCTCAAAGAAATCCCAGGTTTAGCTTAAGACAAGTTATGAGGTGCTGTTTGCTTGTGTAAATTATCCTTTCTAAACTAAATGGTACCTTTGCAATGTTCCTTTAGCTTAAAACTTAAGACTGTTTTCCCAAAATATGGATCAGGTTTGGGAAAGCCAGACTCTTAAGGTCAGTGGAAAACACTGAATAAACTGGAATGGTATGGTAACATTAGGAGAGTATGGAAGAATAGAAAGAAACCTAAGCTTTGGAGTCAGACCTCAGTTTGAATCCCAGCTAATAAATTGTTATTAGTTATGTGATCTTTGGCCAATAATTTAATCTTTCTGAGCCTTTGTTTCCTTATCCTTGGAAAGATAGTACTTCTCAGGGACATTGTGAGAATTAAGTAAAAGAACACATGTAAAGTAAATGCGTCAACGGAGCAAGTGTTCAATAAATGGCAGCTTTTATTTTGCTTCCTTTTCCAAATGTTTAACATCCTTGCTGCCTAGTCTCATTTTTTCTGAATAATTTGTAGTATCCCACAAGTTTGGCAATTTGTCTAAAGTTAAATTCTACTCCCCAATAACAACATCACATGTCAGTATTATACCAATATTCAAAGGATAGGTAGTTCTTACACATAAACTATCATTAAGTTGACCACTAACTGAGAGGAAGCTTGTGGACCCTTCTGTTACACAGAATATCTTCTACAGATTTCACTGTAACTACCTATCAGAAAAAGTACTAGATATATGATCCATGGGCCACAATGAAGCAATGACCTTAGATCATATTGAAAATTACATTATTTATTAAAATTGAGTATCTACCATTATATTTGTTAAAATGGAATCAATTGGAGCACCTGGGTGGCTCAGTCAGTTAAGCATCGACTCTTGATTTTGGCTCAGGTCATGATCTCACAGTTGTGACATTAGGCCCCATGTCAGGCTCCATGCTTTGCATGGAGCCTGCTTAAGATTCTCTCCCTCTGCTACTCCCCTGTTTGCACTCTGTCTCGCTCTCAAAAAAAAAAAAAATGGAATCAACTCCTGTATATCATTAAAGACTGTTAAACTCTTACCTGGAGGAATATGCAGCTTAAAAAGCAGCTTAAGCTTATCAGTGAAACTTCCATTATACATTGTATCTGTTTAATAAAATTCAATTACAAATAATCATGTTTTCAAAGAACATTCAATCAATTCCAGCAACAAAGATTAATTAAGATACAGGTATTAGCCAGTAATTAGAACTCAGAAACTTTGTCACTTAAACTAACAATTAAACAACCACCCAGTCAGCCAGATTCTCTTTCAAGTGTATAAGTAAAATACACTTTAGCAGAGAAAAAATGCTCTCATGCTGATTTCCCTTCCCCCAACCTAAATCTTCTTTTTTCTTTTTAATGAGGCCTTATGCCTCAATTGAGGAAGAGAATTCCTCTTTAGCGGGCAATCCCTGATAAGAAAGTATGCTGGGGTGTTGGATATTTCTCTACCACTTTTCTAGGTTATGTGACTGGATTTTTACTGAGGGGAAAACTCCTCCTGAAGCCTCCATGTGCCTGAATGGGGCAAGATATGGATATTTTCTTCCCTTGTGTTAACCTTTAAAACAACTATATCTAACAGCTTGCTTTTCTGAGAAGACTGGGTCAAAAGGAGACCAATATACTTATATTTAGCAAAAGGTCCACTTATTGCTCAAGTTGGAGATAATGTAACTCAGGCTGATAAAATCTGACTAAATTGGCACTAAAAGGCAGTACTAAGTATTTCTAGGGGTACCTTTATTTTTTGCTTTAAAAAAGAAAATTATTGTGGGCGCCTGGGTGGCTCAGTCGGTTGAGCGTCCAACTTCCGCTCAGGTTACCATCTCACAGTTCATGAATTCAACCCTGGCTTTGGGCTCGCTGCTGTCAGTGTAGAGCCTGCTTCAGATCCTCTGTCTCCCTCTCTCTGACCCTCCCCTGCTCATGCACTCTCCAAAATAAATAAAACTTAAAAAAAAAAGAAAATTATTGGACATCATCCTACCAATTGCAGAGGAGAATTCTTTGAAGTTTATAAGGCAGTCAGAGTTTTCATCCAACAATCTGAATGTCCATAAGGCTAGTGAGTCTTTGTTTGCAGAATGAGCCCAGGGACTCAACAAGTGATATAACACTCTGAACTGCTGGCAGTCAATCTGATACTGTTCCAAATATGGCAGACTGGGGTCATGGTACTTCAATACTGGACAACCCAAACACCAATAATAAGAAAAAAACAGCTCTTTCTATTAAAAACAAATAAAAAGAGGAGAGTCATTAAATCATAAAAAGCAATTTTATAAAATTATTTTCTTTTAAGCATGTCTACTAAAATAATTAAAGATAAAATATTTAAAAGTGGTTGTGGTAAAATTTTGCTTAAAAAGTACTACTTTTCACTTGAAGAAGAACAACAGTACCTTAAAGATGACATAAAGTTCATCCAATTCATGAAGGCTCAATTTCACATCTTGTGATACAACACGCAACTTTAAAAAGATTAAAAGCAATTTATAATTTAACACTTCAGTACTAAAATTATTGAATCCATTTAGAAAAATCTCCCTCTGCAAGAATAATTTTCTTCTAACTTTTTAAAAGAATAACAAAGACAAATGTATAAATTTTGCCCTTTAAAAAGGTTGTACATAGGCTATAGTTCAATTATACTCTGATATGTACTTTGGTTCAACTCTCATATGTACTTTGATCTTCATCCCTTCATACCCAGACATCACTGCCAAAGGACATCCATTTAATGTCTATAAATATAAGTAACAGTATTCTAAGTCTCATTCCATATATTCCTCTCTTGACACATAAACAATGTGTCAAAGTCATCAAATGGGGTTGTCATTAAGCACTTCAAAGACACTGGGAGAGGTGTGCATTCCCTATCTGTGCCAAAAAACCTACAATCCAAGAAATAATAAGCTTAGAAAATATGTAATTTTATCCTACTCCATGAAGAACAAGCACCAATGGTACAACGATTTGGGTATTTAAGAAATTTAAAAGAGTAAAGATAAAATATAGAATTAATAAAATAGTGGAAATGAAAAACAACTCACTACGCTCAATAAATAAAACAAAAAGCTGGTTAATTTAAAAAAAGTAAAATAGACAAATCTGGCAAGTGTGATAAAAGAAAACACAAATAAACATCATTGAGAAGTAAAATTATAATATAAACATAGGTATAAACATAGGTCATTAAAAGTGTTCAGCACAGAGGTAGCATTAAATATCTATTGAATGAATTCTTTAAGCTTTATATCAATATATCTGAAAGTCTAGATGAAATGAATAATTCTCTAGGACAAAAATTACCCAAATTAACCCAGAAAGAGCAAATTCTGAAGAGACAGAACTGAAAAGGTAATAAAAAGTCTGTCATCTACCAAAAGGCAGCAGATCCAAATAGTTTCATAGGCTCAATTCCTCAAACTTTCAGGTAATTGTTAATTCCTGCGTGATCTAAACTATTCCAGAGCATAGTAAAATATAATTTATTCCAAAATTCATTCTATGACGTGAGCACAACTCTCATTAGAAAACTAAAGTTAGCACACACATAGAAAGAAAACTGTAACCCAATGTCACTTAAAGATGTAAAGAACACAGCTAAACTATTTAGCAAAATTATCAAAGCAGAATATTAAAATAATAATACAACATGACCAAACAGAATTCATTTCAAAAACCCAACAGAAGGATATTAGGAATTCCTTAATATAACTGACTACATTAACAAAGCAGAAAAATATATAAACTCAACATATGGAAAAATCTTTTGGTCAAAATTAACACTCAATACTGATTTTTAAAAAAAGGTCTGAATCAATAAGGCTCCAGGTCAACAGGAGTACAGTTGACCCTTGAATAACATGGGGGTTAGGGGCGCTGACCCCTTGTGTACTCAAAAATTGACATGTAACTTTTGACTCCCTGCAAATTTAACTACCAATAGCCTACTGTTGACCGGAAGCCCTACGAACAACATAAACAGTGGATTAACACACATTTTGTATGTTATATATATTATATAATGTGTTCTCACAACAAAGTAAACTAGAGAAAAGAAAATATTAAGAAAACCATAAAGAACAGAAAATACATTTACGGTACTATACTGTATTTATATATATAAAAATCCATGTGTAAGTGGACCTGCACGGTATGAACCTATGTTGTTCAAGGGTCAACTGTACTTAAGTTTTGGGAAGTCAAAAGTTACATGTGGATTTTCAAGTGCACAGTGAATCGGGGCCCTTAACCTCTGCATTGTTCAGGGTCAACTATATAGCATGTCCATACTATGGTATACTATTCAGTATGTTAAGAAAAGTGAGGTAGAGCTATATGTACTGATATGCAATAACTATGATATATTTTTCAGTGAAAAAATTAAGTTGCAGAAAAAAGTAACTGGTATGATCTCATTTAAAAAACTGTATCAACCTCCCCCTCCAAAACACACACATTTATGTCTATAGATACATACTAAAAAGATCTGGAAGATCTTACTCCTTACTCCCTTACTCCTGGGGTAAGGAACTTTTACTTTTTTTTAAAAAATTACTTATTTAAATTCAAGTTAGTTAGCATACAGTGTAGTATTGGTTTCAGGAGTAGAATCCAGTGATTCATTGCTTACATATAACACTCAGTGCCCATCTCAACAAGGGCCCTCCTTAATACCCATCACCCTATCAACGAAAGGCAACAAGAGCCCAAATATCCATCGACTGATGAATGGATAAAGAAGATATGGTCTAAGATGTGGTGTGTGTGTGTGTATATATATATATAAAATGTGTGTGTGTGTGTATATATATATATATATATATATATATATATATATAATGGAATACTACTCAGCAATCAAAAAGAATGAAATCTTGCTATTTGCAACAATGTGGATGGAATTAGAGGGTAGTATGCTAAGTGAAATAAGTCAGTCAGAGTAAGAGATATGATTTCACTCATATGTGGAATTTAAGAAACAAAACAGATGAACATAGGGGAAGGGAAGGAACTTTTATGTTTTTACATTTCTGTTATGTTTAAGTTATTAATAGTGAAAATGTATTACTTATTTTTTAAGTTAATATATAAAACCCAAAACAAGGGGGCTCTATGCTATGTCACAGTAATATCACTGAATTATTTAATTGAGAGCTAAACCCAGAATCTTCAGAAATGTTCATCTTCCCAGATTGGAATCTCTGAGGATGTGGCCATTAAGCAAGTAAGTTTACAAAAACAATACATGCTTATGATAAAAGCTCAATCAGTACAGAAGGATATATACAGCAAAGTAAAACTCTCCCTCTTCCAACCAGCAATCTATTAATCCCATTAACCAGAGACAACCAATATTAACAGCTTCTTATACAGACATCCAAATATTAAAAAGGAGAGTACTTAGAAACACAGTTTTATAGCTTTTTTACCTTATCTTAGGTTTCTAAGGATAATAAAATATATTAACAGCAATGACTACTGACTATGTAGGTCAGCTGTTCGCAATGATGAAGCACGTCAAAAATATGTTATGCTTAAATGCCTATATCACAGCATTCAATATTAAAGGTCAAATAACAAAACACTTTGGAGAAATCAACATAATTCCATTAGAAGAAAATAACTTACTTCCTCTCAAATTTACAGTAAGCTAAGCTGTGGCAAGAATCTAGCTCAAAAGTTTAGTTATATTCATTTTCTTCACATGGAATGTTACTTTTTTAAAGGAAGTTGGAAAAAAATGTTAATCCAATTGGCTTTCCCCCCATAGGGCAGATACTCACCACATTCTGCTTTGTTGTTTCCTCTAGGGTCTGTATGACATACAACCTATTTCGACAGCGCAAGCTGTGTATATCTTCATAGCGAATATTACCATATTTCTGCAAAAAAAATGATTTCAGCAGATACTCATTCATAATAAATATCTGCTTTTCTTACACCTGAATTTCATCAGACTCAATTCTCAGAGGCCTTGGTTCTATTTCTAGCTATTTTCCTAACTTGTTCAGTGGTTATGCAAATTTTCACCTCCCACGTTTCAGTTGTTCTATAGATTTACTGGAGAGAATTCAATCTACTATGTGTCTAGACTATGTATAAGAACATTAGAAAAATTCTTAGTCTCTAAGAAGAATTTTCACCTTTTTATATGGTGATAGATATTTATAAGTGGTCATTATCTGTGAAAGCAAGTGAGAATCATTTCATTTAAAGATAGCAAACTGAAGCAGGTGAGTCTATATGACCTAGGAAGAGTTGATAGAACTCATTTTTATACAATGGAGCACTACTCAGCCATAAAAAGAATGAAATCTTGCCATCTGCAACACATGGATGGACCCTGAGGGTATTATGCTAAGTGAAATAAGTCAGAGAAAGACAAATACTACATGATTTCACTTATAAGTAGAATTTAAAAAATAAACAAAACGCAAACTCATAGATGCAGAGAACAGAGCAGTAGTTGCCAGAGGAGAGGGGAGTTGGAGGGGGAAAAAATGGGTATGGGGGGATCAAGAGATACAAAGCTCCAGTTATAAAGTAAGTCCATGGAGATATAAAGTACAGCATAGGGAATATACTCAATAATATTGTATTAACTTTGTATGGTGACAGATGATAACTACACTTACTGTAGTGATCAGTTCACGATGTATACAATACGAATGTTGAATCAGTGTATTGTACACAGGAAATTAATATAATATTGTATGTCAATTATACCTCAATAAAATAAACAAATGAAATTGATTTTAAATTATATCTTTAGTTGTATTATTATCTTATTCTTTTTTTTTTTTTAATTTTTTTTTTCAACGTTTATTTATTTTTGGGACAGAGAGAGACAGAGCATGAACGGGGGAGGGGCAGAGAGAGAGGGAGACACAGAATCGGAAACAGGCTCCAGGCTCTGAGCCATCAGCCCAGAGCCCGACGCGGGGCTCGAACTCAGGACCTGGCTGAAGTCGGACGGTTAACCGACTGCACCACCCAGGCGCCCCGTATTATCTTATTCTTGATATACCACTAGAGATATAACTATAGTACTGATCATTTAAACTATGCTATGTAATTATATTTGTGGTATAAAAAAAAACTTACCTCATTTGACTCTCTAATCAAATCTGTAATATCCACTTTAATAAGACTGCTTTTCTCATCACTCACATTTGAACCCTGCTGAACACTTGAAGGCAATGGGCTATCCTTATTAGTGACACTGTCAAAGAACCTATCCAAAAGTGACAGTAATACAAAAATTAGTGGAAGTAAAATGCAGAGAAAATGATAGCTAATTTCTCCCTAGTTAGAGGTTAATGTCAACTGATAGGACAAAGGGTGGTCTTATGAAGAAGTGGAATCTGAAGATGGTTAGTAACTAGGAAGACAAGGGAGAGGGGAATGGGATGGTGAAGAAATTATTTCAGAGGCAGAGAGGAGAGCATGAGGAAAGCAAATAGGCTCAGAGAGTACTCAGTAAATACCACATAGCCTAGTACGGATGGAATACAGGGTGTGTAGAGGCACGTAAGGAGAAATAAAAAAGATACATTGAGGCCCTAACGTAGAGTGTTCTGAATGCCAGAGTGTTTATATTTTATTCTGTACAAAATGGTATTTGATGCACCCTTACAATAGTGACCCATTCATTTAACATATACGTACATAGTGTACATGTGCACGTGCGCGTGAGCATGTGCGTGCACACACACACACAAAGTGCTCCAATATAAAATAACATTCACAGAAAAAGTACTGGGAAAATAAGGCTCAGTATACCTGACTGAAATTACCTGAAAACCAGAATGATCTCTCCCACTGGTTTTTAACATTATCAACTATTCTTCCCCCTTCAAACTACTTTTACACAACAATACTTTATAGCTCAAACTGGGACTATGAAAGTCCCAGCGTACTGAATCAACAATATTAGTGTAAATGTGTATGTTACCAAGTGACTTACTTCAGAGGATCTGCTCTTACTATATCTTATTTTGAAACAGAGAAGTGGACATTAGTCCTAGATTTTTCATACAACTAGCTTTGTGACACTGGGCAAATTGTTTAAAGCTTCTAGGGCTATTTCCTCATCTGCAAAACAAAGGGACTGAACAAGATCATCTCCAAGGGGCTCTCCAGATTTAAACGTTACAGTTCTGACAGTACCTGTTTAAAGTTGTCACAGCTTCAGCATCATCTTTACATGTGATCAGTTTGTCTAAATTATAGTCAAGTATTGCCAATCCCAGTTGTAAAATGGCCTTTATTCCATCATAGAAGAAACAGTCCACCACATTCACTGCACTTTCAATAGGCAGCACACTAATAAAAAGTGTGAGGAACCATGAGAGAGAAACTGAGGAAAAGAATGTCATATCGGTCATACGTTCTGTAAGTTGGGGAAAGTGATCCCTGATAAGTTCTTCAAAGACTGCCTGATCCACCAAGGCACCTGGTGAGCATAAAAAGAAGTTTAAAAATGAATCCCCTTCAAAAGGATTTGTTTCTGATACCTTCCCACTTACTAGTATGCCAATATATCTCATTTCTATTCCTTCAATTATGAACTTCTTCAGTGCCTTTCCTATATTTCACACATCTCTTTATCTGCTAGTAAAGTGTCATGAATCAAGAAGCACTTGAGAAACTCAGTTCAAATTCATTTGAACAGTAATTTATTCACTCTTTTGCAGAAACCTGTAATAGGCACCATAAGAGATACTCCAATTAATGAAATAGCCTCATCTTCAAAGAGCTTAATATCTAGTAGAACTTCAGATCAATACACAAATAACTATAATGAAAGAACTTTAGATAAATACACAAATAACTATAATGAAAGAATGAAATGCAATCAATAACCCAGCCATGATACTGAAGGCGTATGAGTGTACAAAGTAGAAACCACCTACAGCTTTAAGGTAGAGTATCAAAATCTGTAAATATTTGATGACTGAAGAAAATATTATACAATTAACAAACTAAGAACTTGACCCTTCTTTTAAACCTTGAAAATATCAATACAATTCATATAAATGTAGAGATTTCAAGCTGGTTAAAATCTCTCTCTCATTAAGTAATTATTAAAAATGTTCCAGTAGCTCTGGATGCTTCAGATCACCACTGTTTTAGCAATACAGAGATAGTCAACTTAAAATTTCTATTTCTTATTAAGAAACAGACCAGGCATTTTATCTTAAAAAAGCAACATAATAAAAAAAACTTTCCAATCATATATTCAGTACAAAAAGCTCTTCTCATGAGCATATCAGTGAATGTAACATTTTGATACTGCTTACATTTTGTGTATTTCAAAACCTAATTGATCAGTTCTTCCACTTGATACATAAATTGGTACATAATTACAAGAGACATATAAATTGTTCAGAAAAAAATATGTGCTTATATATGGGATATGTATGTGTGTGTGTTTACCAATGATTCGACGGTTAAAATAATCAGGCAACATCCGTTCACACACAGCAACCAGAAGCCAAAAAGCTTCTTCCTCTTTTGCATACAGAAGCAACACTGAAGTTAAAATGTTCATTGCCTAAAATTGACAGAAAAATAAATAAATAAATACTGCCTGGGTGATGATTACATTTCTTTTTCAAACCCTAGTTTCAGTAATAAAAACTATGAAAAGTAATCATAATGGAAACATAAGCACTCTGAGCCAGTCTAAAGCAAAACAAGGTAAAGTCTGGCTAACATTTGCAATCAGTTACTTTATACAGTAAATTCAAAGAAAATGAAGCAGTAATATGAATATAGAACAAAATAAGCAAAACCTCTGTAATTTTACACTAAATTCAGTGAATAAAGTATCTTAATTATTGCAAATCTGGAAAAACACATAATTTTCAAGAACATATTAAAACTGGAGAAACAAACTTCATCTGTATTTTCAACTGCCTATAAGAGAACATCTCTTAAATATCAATCATCCTCAATTGTGTTCAAAACTAAACACCTTTTCTCATTAAACAGGATTCTCTTCTTTGCTATCCTAATTTTGATCATGCTCGAAACCCTTTATCTGCCACATCCAATGTGTCTTTACAGCCTAGTTTCTTCTTATAAAATGTCTTTTTGATCTGCTTTATCCTCTCCATTCCACCCTTTCTCCTTGTAATCTATCTTGCATACAAATGTCAGATCATTACTTTTACATTTGGCCACAGAGCTTGTTATGAAGGTAATAAACCCTTAATGTATAGAATCTGGAAAGAATGGAAATGTATGAAGGAAATTAAATCTCCTGTATCCTACCTACCCAGAGACCACCACTGTTAATAAGTTGATGTACTATGGGTGTGCATATGTGTGCTTTCCTTCCTTTTTCCCCTTCTAAAGTTTGTGTTTTTTTCACTTACCATCTTATTACACATTCTCAATGCCATTAAATAATTCTAAAACAGTGTATTTAATGACTATGAAATAATCTAGTAAGTTGAATATACTATAAATTATTCAACCATTCTACTATTGTTGGACATTTATTTTGAATCCAATTTTTCACTACTATATGTAACACTGCAATGAATGTCTTTGTATACAAATCTTCAAGTATGTTATTCTTTTCTCAGGAAAGATATACATAACAATGAAAGTATTCAAATAATACTATTTTTAAATGACATGATATTACTACCAAATTATATTCCAGAAAGACTGTACCAATTTATATTCCTGACCAACAGTGTTTGAATGTTTATTTCACTGCTCCTTTGTCAATACTAAATACTGAGAATTGTAATAATTACAATTGGTCCTTGTTGATTTGATGGTGAAAATGTTGATTTGATAGTTTTAATTTGAGTTTTTTGAGGCCAAACTTTCTCCTTTTTATACTTTATTAATCCATCTGTACTTTTGGTTCTATGACTAATCTTTTCATGCTTGTTGCTCATTTTTATATTTTAATACTTTTCTTATAGATTTGTGTATTAAGTATGTAGATTCCTTGCCAGATCTGGCACTGTATTTGACCTCAAGTTTAGTTTTTACCCCATCAATTTTCCTGTTCAAGAAGCCATAATGGCTTAGTCTGTTAAGCATCCAACTTCAGCTCAGGTCATGATCTCGTGGTCTGCAACATGGTTCAAGCCCTGCGTTGACAGCTCAGATCCTACAGCCTGCTTCAGATTCTGTGTCTCCCTCTCTCTGCCCCTTCTCTGCTTGTGCTCGGTCTCTCTCTCTCTCAAAATAATAAACTTTAAAAAGTTTTTAAAAAGAAGCCATAATGGGAGGGGGGGTCAGTGAAAATGGCAGAGTAAGGCCCTCTGAAAGTGCTCTCCTTTATATAAGAAACAAGAACACTGGTTCGGGCGCCTGGGTGGCTCAGTTGAGTGTCCAACTTCGACTCAGGTCATGATCTCGCAGTTCGTGAGTTCAAGCCCTGCGTTGGGCTATGTGCTGACAGCTCGGAGCCTGGAGCCTGTTTCCGATTCTGTGTCTCCCTCTCTTTGCCCCTTCCCCACTCATGCTCTGTCTCTGTCTCTCAAAGATGAATAAACATTTTAAAAATTTTAAAAAAAGAAACAAGAACACTGGAAGATACTGTCAGAATCAATTTTTCAGAACTCTGAAAATTAACCAAAATCTTATAACAACTCAGAAAGCATTTATTTAATAAAATGGCTGAATCTAAGTAAAAACAGTGAGCTCTGTGGCATTTTAAATTGCCTGATACACATACCTCCTCCTCAGCTTCACATTAGCCTTAAAAACCAACACTCCAGCAATTATAGTAAAAACACCTAGCAGCCACTGCAGGGACCAGGCAGGGCTGGAGCTCCTTCAGAGCCCCATTTTCACACAATTGTCATTATTTGGCCTGTCTGGTGGTTTCCACATGAAGACTCCACTCACAAGGCTGTGTTTATTTGACCTGACACAGCGTTCATGGTAGGCAAACCCTTCTTTCAGTGTGTTTGTTGAAAACAATTGGAGGCAGTTGTTGAACATGCGGCTTGCTGAGGCAGTGGATAAAAGTTGGGTCAAATAATAGGCTAATAAAGGGTCAAAATGAAAAAACTGGGGAATGAGATACCCATAGGGGGCTTTGTAAGGCTCTGAGAAATTCCTGGGAATCTAGAAGGCCATGTGCACGATATGGCTTTATGCATGCCCAGAGCTGTGTGTATGCTCAGGAAAGAACAGAAAAGGCCCTAAGCTCTCACCTCTGGTTAATCTTGAAGTTCTACACAAGTAGGATGTGATAGAGAATAGAAGAAATAGGGAAAAATCAACAAAACCAAAAGTTGGTTCTTTGGAAAGATTTTTAAAAATTGAAACAAACAAACCCTGAAATACCTTTAGGTAGCCTAACCAAAAAGATAAAAAACAGAGAAAGGACTCAAATTATTAAAATCAAGAAACAGAGAACAGTACTACCAATCTTAACAGAAATAAAAAGGATTCTAAGGGAATATGCTAACAAATGAGATAACCTAGATATAAAATGGTTAATGAGATAACCTAGATATAAAATGGTTAATTCCTAGAAAAACACAAACTACCGAGACCAACTCAAGGAGAAACAGAAAAATCTGAATAGACCTATAAGAAGTAGTGACTGAATTAGTAATGACATAATTTCCTGCAAAGAAGACTCTAGGAACAGATAGCTTCTCTAGCAAATTCTACCAAACACTTAAAGAAGAATTAACATCAATCCCTTATAACTCTTCAAAAAAATAGGAGAGGAAGAAATACTACCCACCTTATTCTATGAGGCCCTGATACTAAAACCAAAGAGGTATCTTAACCAGATATCATTTTATTTTATGAATATAAATGTAAAAATACTAAGCAAAATACTAGCAAACTGAACCCAATAACACATAAAAAGGATTATAGAGCCAAGACCCAGGGAGATTTATCTTGGAAATACAAGGAGGGTCAACATATGAAAATACATCAATGTAATACAGGACATTAACAGAATAAAAGTAAAAAACCACATGATTATCTCAATAGACAAAGAAAAATGGTTTGACAAAATCCAACACCCTTTCATGATAAAAACATTCAACCTAGGAATATATAAGAACTTCCTCAACTAGTCCCATCAGCCATAATGAGTCAGTACAGTTCACATGGCTTTTTGATCAAAAGCAATAAAACCTGCTTATTAAATTCAGACTTTTTCTTGGCTTGAAAGATTCTCCATGATTTTGTCCTACACAAACTTATTTACTTCTTGATTCTAACATAAATCTAGCCAGACTGATCTCCGTGGTAGGCTTATTCTCACATGAATGGTATTGCTCATATTGTTACTTTAACTCAGAATAACTTTCCTTGTGCCCTCCATGTTTCTAACTTTGCTCTCATCTTTTAGAAGTCAAAAGCATGTGCCACCTACTTTGAAGGTGCCTCTATACTACTATATATAGATAACATTGTGGACTCTGTGAGTATAAGTTCTTTGAGAAAAGAAGTGCCACACTTGTGTTTTGTTTTTTTTTTTTACCTCTCAGAGATCCTAAAATACGCTAAATATTGTAATTTAGGTGATCCATTCACTTAAATTGTTTTTCAAAAAAATTCTCTATTGATAAGGTTTAATGGATAGAATTGATACATAATCATTATAAGTGCTCAGCCCACTATAAAGGAATATGTGGCTGATAGTGCTAGTTATCCACCACAGTCCAGTCTCCCTTCTTCCATAGTATCTGGATATATATATGCTCAGTCACACTATATTTTGCAGACTTCTTTGTAAACAGGTGTGGCCAGAAGACTAAGACCTTCCAACAGAATGTGGATGAAGTGATATATGCACATTCTAGGCCTACTAGCCAATAAAATCTATAATTGTTTCTCCATGCTCTCTCCGGTTTCCTGTGAATGGTAATGGCAATGAAAGAACATCTTGGAAGCCATGTTTTGAAGATGACAGGGAGTGCTTCAGCCTAAGGCCCTGAATAATCTCATGAACGAGAGCTGCCTACTGACTTAAATACTTGCTCTTCTGTTTATTCCTTTGAGGAAACTTCTATTGTGTTTAAGCTATTACCTATTTGAGGTTATTTGTGTTAGCAGTCTAGCATCCCTAGTTAATATAGTGTGCTCCTAAAGGATTTTTTCAATGATTCCCCCACTGTCTACAAAATAAAATTCAAACTCCTGACCTCTCCCAATCTACCTGATATTTTTCCTCTATCTACTTAGCTTCATTCACCCTACATTTCTAAGAAACAAAACATGGTTCTACATACATTCTATGTTTACCTCTATCTGTGTTTGGTTACACTGATGCTTCTACCTGGAACATTCTTTCATTCCAGCTCCATACATCCAAAATTCACCAATTATCAAGACCTACAAATGCTACCTCTTCCACGAAGTCTTCTCGGATTCCTCCAGATGAAAATAATTTATCCATATGATAAATCCTGATAGAACTTTACATTTCTTTAATAATTTGTCCCACTTGCTTTTTATTTGCCAATGAATATGTTTTAATACTTACTCGTTCGTATACTTTCAAGGGCAGGATCCTTATAGGATTCATCTTTATATAGTCTTAAGCACCTAGCACAGTATCTTTTACAGAGCAGGAATGCAATAAACACTTGTTAAATGTAAAAGAAAAATGAAGTAATGAAATATCAATTCTCTTAAGTATTCCCGCTACCATCTACTTAGATTAAAAATAAGCCCTTATCAATCTCAGCCCAACCTTTCTTATCACAATTTTCAAATAGAGCTATATTTGATATGATTTTACCATTTGGAATATGTACACAGATGGGCTCATACTGAAATCATACCTGGCAGTATCCAATTTTGGGATTCCTGTATGCATAAGCAGTGAGTACCCGCCTCAGAGCAGATATGCCAGTGTCACTCTGAAAGGCTGGGTGTTCAGGCAGGGAGCGACGCAAATCACGTTCAATTTCTTCAGTAGCCAAGTTGCAGGTCCCTAAGGACTGCTCAACCACTTCAGCATAATAGCCAGGATTAGCAGCCATTTCATTAACAGCACCTGTAAAGACGACTGCATTAACATACAAAAGAAGAGGAATGTAATAAGGCCAACACTTGCATATATACATAAAGAACTGGATAACCTTTAAATTTAGCTTTATACTCAATTAATATCCTAGTACAAACAAAAGAAAAGGCTTCACTAGAATATAACATCAGGACACCAATTTAAAAAATATATTTATTTATTTTTGAGAGGAGGATGTGAGGGAGACAGAATCCAAAGTCCGCGCAGAGCCCAAAGCGGGGATCGATCTCACAAACTGTGAGATCCTGACCTGAGAGGACACTAAACGGACTGACCTACCCAGGCACCACCCCCAGGACACCAATTTTATCCAACAGAATTTTCATAAACTGTTTTTTTTCCCTTAACTTTCCTTTGACACTAGAGCTAGAGATATTACCAATTAGCCATATCTTGCCTAATAAACTAATTTGCTCAGACAATGGATGTGTGGATATATAAGTAAGTACACATAACTACCTTATTCTCTTTGACTAGTCTGAACTCATGAATAAGAGTTTGTTCTAGCCATCTTTGTAATTGTTTTTACTTAGTGCATAACTCCTAGAAGGGGCATGGCTAGTATCTGTTAGTAAAGTGAATAAATACCTGAAAAAAGCATCCACAGCTCTCCTCTTAAGGTCTCTGGAATCCCTCTTACAACCAGATCTCGAGTCTTTTTGGTCCGAAACATGCTAACCCCACGCCCACATTCTGTAAACAGGATGTTCCATGACTGTTCCTTCATTTTTTCTTTCAACTGTAACAAAAAATCAAAGCAACCAAACATGGTGACAAATGAACTTCTTTCAAATAACTTGAAAACTCTCTTCACTGTGAAGTAATACCCGTGGAAATCAAGAACAGAGAAAGTCAAAATCAGTATTCACAGAGAGGCCAAACACTGGAGCACTTTTCACAAATCTTTCAAATCCACGTGAGTCTAATAGATGTATTTTACTATTTTAATTCTTACCTAAACTCATATAAAAATGGGAAAAGCATTACACTTCAGAGGTAAAACTTTGAACCATTATTCTCCCCCACTCAACTCAATTTTAGAATTATTGGCAATCTATGCATATAAAACATGATGTTCAATTTTCATCGTTTATCTTAATTCTTGTTAATAGCCCCTTTTTTTTGAAAATAGCATTTTTATGTGATGGAATGAAATAAGTCACACAGTAGTACCTGCTGGAAAACCTTATCAAGCACCAAAAGAAGATTTCAGTTGTGGTACCTTCTAGTCTGCTCTAAGATTTTTATTTTTGATAAACTGTTTCAGTCCATAGATTTTAGTATTTTGTTTTCCTACCATTTTGGAATTAAGATTCTCCAAATTCTGAGGGTGAAATACTGTCATTAAGGCTTCGGTGTTCACAGTTTTACTGCATTCTCTCTGACATGTCAAAGACTGTACCTCAATATTATCGGATGGGTCTGTAGAATCAGAACTAATAGGAACCTAAAAAAGAAAAAATGTAATTGTCCCAAATGTATGCTTAAAAGTTTCTGCAAGAAGAAAAAGTGCTCATGCTTTATCTATCATTTATAAAGCACAATCTGTCTACATAATAAATATTGAAGCAATGTCTCAGAGAGACATTGTTTTTCTTTTGAAATTAGAGATAGCAAGAAATTAGTGTCTGGAACAGCAAACTCAAGACTTCAGTGAGCCCACTCCCCTGTAAAAACAAAATATTGGCAAAGAATTTTTAAAAATACAAGTTCAGAACACTGGAAATGAACCAAAGGCACAGAATGAACTGAAAAGCAGAGATACAACTAAAACTAATGAATCTCAATAGGACATCAGACTCTGTGAAGTTTTAACATGAGACTATTCTCATCATCCCTCCCTCCCAAGCTCAGAGGTATGGTAGCCATGAAAGCCTGCATTAACACAGCCAAAGGATCTTCTGGAGCTTCACTAAAATCCCCATCCCCAGAACACAGTCAATATTTTAACCAGACTAGCAGCTCCCTAGAAAATCCCCATTCTCAGGGTATTGTTATCATTTGATTTAATTCAGAACTCAAGTCTGTGAAAAAAGCCCAGTCCCCAGGGCATTACAGATGCCTAAGGCTATGATTTCAGTTTGGGGGAAACTGGAGCCTGGCTAAAAATCTAAAAGGAAGATCTAGATAACCATAGGGAACTTTGAAAGATTCTAACATATTCTTGGGGATCTAGAAGTACGTGTAAAAGTACAGGGGTGTGAAACTGGCCAGGAAAGAAACGGGACAGGGGAAGGCCCCATTTGCTCAATTCTGGCCTATTTTAGAGGTAAGAAGTGAAAGATAAGGCTGATTTAAAAGCTTCCAGAAGTTTGAGGTATACCTTCACACAAAGATTTCCTTTGCAAAAAGTAGAAAACTTAATGGTTCACAGCATTTAAGGAGCTCACTGACCCATCACTGGCTGGCCACTAATTTATACTGACTAAAGGGGGTAATCAGAGAAAGCCAGGTTTAAAAATAAAAACAGGAACTATTTTTAAAAAGCAACCAACAGAAAATGTCTTTGAGAGGGCCCAGTTCCTAGATTTTGTAAACTAAGAATGTAAAGTAGCTATTATAAATATATTAAAAGAATGAAAGGAAATTATGTTTAAAAAAATAAGGACCCACTTAAAAAGTGGGCAAAAGATCTGAATATAGACCTCTCCAAAGAAGATAAAAAGATGACAGACAAATAATCATATTAAAAAGATGTTCAATATTGTATCACTAGGGAATTGCAAATGAAAAAAACAATGAGATACTATTGGCTATTAAAATGGCTAAAATCCAAAACAGTGACAAGAACAAGTACTTGCTGCTGAGGATATGGAAAAAGAAATTTCATTCATTGCTGATGGAAATGCAAAAATGGTACAGCCACTTTGGAAGATGGTTGGCAGTTTCTTACAAAGGAAAACATAGCCTTACTATGATATGATTGAGGAATTGTGCTCCTAGGTATATACCCAGCTAGTTGAAAACGTATGTCCACACAAAAACCCACATATGAATGTTTATAGCAGCTTTATTCATAGTTGCCAAAAACTGAAGGCAACCAACGTATCCCTATTAAAGGTGAATGGATAAACATTGTGGTATATCCAGACAATGAAATATTTTTCCGCAATAAAAACTATCAACAAAACATAAAGAAATAAAAAAATCTGAACTTACTAATAACATGTAAGGACACTGAATCTGTAATCCAAAACCCCCCACCAAATAAAAGTGCTGGATCAGATAGTTTCATGGGTGAATTCTACTAAACATTTAAAGAATTAATGCCAATCCTTCTCAAATTCTTCCAAAAATCTAAAGGGGATGGGAACAATCCCAAACAAATTTTACAAGGCCAGAATACCCAATATTAAATCCAAATAAGAACACAAGAAAAGAAATTATAAACCAAAATCCCGATGAATAGAGATGCAAAAAATTCTCAACATCATACTAGCAAATCAAATTCAATAACACTTTAAAAGGATCATACACTATGATCAAGTGGGATTTATCCCTGGGAGGGAAGGATGGTTCAACATACACAAATCAATAAATGGCATACATCACATGAACAGAATAAAAAATAAAAAACATGATCATCCCAAAAGCCATCAGACAAAATTCAATGTCCTTTCATGATAAAAACTTTCAACAATGTGGGTATAGAAGACACATACCTCAATATAATAAAGGCCATATATGACAAGCCCACAGCTAACATCATGATCCATGGTAAAATGTTGAAAGCTTTCCCTTTGAGATTAGGAACAAGATAAGCCAGCCTACTCTCACCACTCCTATTCAAAATAGTACTACAAATCCTAGCTAGAGCCATCAGTCAAGATAAAGAAATAAAATGTATCCAAATAGGAAAGGAAGAAGTAAAATTGTTTCTGTTTGCTGATTAAAGGATTTTGTATACAGAAAACCCTAAAGATTCTACCAAAAACTACTAGAAGTGATAGAGGAATTCAGTAAAGTTAAATACAAAATCAACGTACAGAAATCTGCTTCATTCCTATACACTAATAATGAAACAGCAGAAAATGAAATTAAGAAAACAACCCCATTTACAATTGCAACAAAAATAATAAAATATCTAGGAATAAAATTAACCAAAGAGGTAAAAGACTTGTACTCTGAAACCCATAAAACACTGATGAAAGAAATTCAAGACAACACAAAGAAATGTAAAGATATTCCATGCTTATGAGTTGAAAGAACAAATATTGTTAAAATGTCTGTACTATCCAAAGCAATATATACACTTAATGTAATCCCTATCAAAATACCAACAGCATTTTCCACAGAACTGTAACAAACAATCCTAAAATTTGTATAGAACTACAAAAGACTTCGAATAGCCAAAGCAATCTTGAAAAAGAAAAACAAAACTGGAAGTATCATAATTCTAGATTTCAAATTATATTACAAAGTGGTAGTAATTAAAACAGCATGGTACTGGCACAAAAATAGACACACAGATCAATGGAAGAGACAGAAAACTCAGAAATAAACCCACAATTATATGGTCAATTAATTTTGACAAAGAAGGAATGAATACCCAATGGGAAAAAGACAGTCTCTTCAACAAATGGTGTTGGGAAAACTGGACAGCCATAGCAAAAGAATGAAGCTGGATCACTTTCTTATACCATATACAAAAATAAAGTCAAAATGGATTAAAGACCTAAATGTGAGACAGGAAACCATAAAAGTCCTTAAAGAGAGCACAGGCAGTAATCTCACATTGGCTGTAGCAACATTTTTCTAGACATGTTTCCTGAGGGAAGGGAAATAAAAGCAAAAATACAGTTTTAAGGTATGTTCCTTCTATCCCTACTTTCTTGAGGGTATTTTGTCAAATGCTTTTTCTGCATCTATTGAGAGGATCATATGGTTCAGATCCTTTCTTTTATTAATGTGGTGTATCATGTTGATTGATTTCTGAATATTCAACCAGCCCTGCAGTCCAGGAATAAATCCCACTTGATCATGGTGAATAATTCTTTTAATGTACTATTGAATGTGATTTGTTAGTATCTTGTTGAGAATTTTTACATCCAGGTTCATCAGTGATATTGGCCTTTAATTCTCCTTTTCAGGGGGTTTTCGAATCAAGGTAATTCTGGCTTCATAGAAAATGGTGCTGGGACAATTGGACAGCGACATGCAGAAGAATGAAACTGGACCACTTTCTTACACCATACACAAAAAATAGATTCAAAATGGATGAAAGACCTAAATGTGAGACAGGAAACCATCAAAATCCTACAGGAGAAAACAGGCAGCAACTTTTGACCTTGGCCGCAGCAACTTCTTACTAGACATGTCTCTGGAGGCAAGGGAAATAAAAGCAAAAATGAATTACTGGGACCTCATCAAGATAAAAAGCTTCTGCACAATGAAGGAAACAATTAGCAAAACTAAAAGGCAACTTACAGAATGGGAGAAGATATTCACAAATGACCCATAGGATAAAGGGTTAGTATCCAAAATCTATAAAGAACTTATCAAACTTGGGCGCCTGGGTGGCTCAGTCAGTTAAACGTCCAACTTCAGCTCAGGTCATATGATCTCACTGTTTGTGAGTTCAAGCCCCTCATCAGGGTCTGTGCTGACAGCTCAGAGCCTGGAACTTGCTTTGGATTCTGTGTCTCCTTCTCTCTCTGCCCCTCCCCTGCTCATGCTGTCTCTCAAAAATAAATAAACATTAAAAAATTTTAAAAAAAGAACTTCTCAAACTCAACACCCAAAAACAAATAATCCAGTGAATAAATGAGCAGAAGACATGAATAGATACTTTTCCAAAGATGACACCCAGATGGCTAACAGAGACATGAAAAGATGCTCAACATCACTAATCATCAAAGTAAAAATCAAAATCACAATGAGATACCACCTCACACCTGTCAGAATGTCTAAAATTAACTTTGGAAACAACAGTTATTGGTGAGGATGTGGAGAAAGGGGAACCCTCTTGCACTGTTGGTGGAAACGCAAACTGGTGCAGCCACCCTGGAAAACCGTATGGAAGTTCCTCAAAAAAATTAATAATATTGGCACCTGGGTGGCTCAGTCAGTTAAGTGTCTGACTCTTGATTTCGGCTCAGGTCATGATCTTGTGGTTCATGAATTCCAACCCCATGAATTCCACCTCTAGCGCAGAACCTGCTTGAGATTCTCTCCCTCTCTCTTCCCCTCCCCTGTGTGTGCTCTCTCACAAAATAAACTTTGAAAAAAATTAAAAATAGAACTACTCTATGACCCAGCAATTACACTACTAGGTATTTATCCAAAGGATACAAAAATGTTGTTTCAAATGTAATCTTTTTTTTTTAATTTTTTTTTTTCAACGTTTATTTATTTTTGGGACAGAGAGAGACAGAGCATGAACGGGGGAAGGGCAGAGAGAGAGGGAGACACAGAATCGGAAACAGGCTCCAGGCTCCGAGCCATCAGCCCAGAGCCCGACGCGGGGCTCGAACTCACAGACCGCGAGATCGTGACCTGGCTGAAGTCGGACGCTTAACCGACTGCGCCACCCAGGCGCCCCCAAAAATGTTGTTTCAAAGAGTCACATGCACCCCAATGTTTATAGCTATATTAACAATAGCCAAAAATGGAAAGAGCCCAAATGTCCATCAACTGATGAATGGATAAAAATGATGTGGTATATGTATACAATGGAATATAACTCGGTGATAACAAAAAAGAATGAAATCTTGCCATTTGCAACAACGTGGATGGAACTAGAGTGTATTATGTTAAGAGAAATTAGAGAAAGAGGAGTATCATATAACTTCATTCATATGTGGAATTTAAGAAACACAACAGATGAACATAGGGGAAAGGAAGGAAAAATAAGATAAAGACAGAGAGGGAAGCAACAATAAGAGACTCTTAAGAGAAACTGAGAGGCTTGAGGGGAAGGTGGGTGTGGGAATGGGCTAAATGGGTAATGGGCATTAAGGAGGGCATTTGCTGGGATGAGCACCTGGTATTATATGTAAGTGATGAAATTAACACTACACTGTATGTTAATTAACTTTAAATAAATAAATTTTTTAAAAATTAAAAAAAAAGTTTTAAAAAGCCAAAATAAACTATTGGGACTATGTCAAAATAAAAGATTTCTGCACAATGAAGAAAGCAATCCACAAAACTAAAAGGCAACCTACTGAAAAGCAGAAGATATTTGCAAATGACATACCTGATAAAGATTAATATCTGAAATATACAAAGAACTTATACAGCTCAATACCCAAAAACCAAAAATCCAACTAAAAAATGGGCAGAAGACATGAATAGACATTTCTCCAAAGAAGACAAACAGATGGCCAACAGACACATGAAAAGATGTTCAACGTCACTCATCAGGGAAATGCAAATCAAAGCTGCAATGAGATACCACCTCACACCTGTCAGAATAGCTGAAATGAACAACACAAGAAACAAAAGGTGTTGATAAGGATGTGGAGAAAATAGAGTCCTCTTGCACTGTTGGTGGGAATGCAAACTGGTGCAGCCACTGTGGAAAATATGGGGGTTCCTCAAAAAGTTAAAAACAGAACTAGTCTACAATCCAGTAGTCACACTACTGGGTATATTTACACAATAAAATACAAAAACACTAATTCAAAAGGATAAATGCACCCCTATGTTTATTGCAGCATTATTTACAATAGCCAAACTATAGAAACAGCCCAAGTATCCATGGATAGGTGTATGGGTAAAGAAGGTGTGTGGGTGTGTGGGTGTATATGTATTTACTGCAGCATTATTTACAACAGCCAAACTATAGAAACAGCCCAATTGTCCAAGAATAGGTGAATGGATAAAAAAGGTGCGTGTGTGTGTGTGTATGTGTGTGTGTTTATTATTTAGCCATAAAAAAGGGGGGGGAATCTTGCCATTTGCAACAACATGGATAGAGCTAGAGGGTATAATGCTAAGTGAAATAAATCAGCCAGAGAAAGACAAATAACATATGATCTCACGCATATGTAGAATTTAAGAAATAAAACAAATGAGCATAGGGGGAAAAAGAGAGTGAGACAAACCAAGAAACAGACTCTTAACTATAGACAACTGATGGTTACCTCAGGAAAGGTAGATGGGGGATGCGGCAAATAGGGGATGGGGATTAAAGAGTACACTAGAAAAAAATCCATTTCCTAGCAAACCTGTATACTGACTGGTATTCTGTACATATTCTTATTAAACCTCTAGAAATGGGTAAGAGAGACTAGAAAACCTTAGAACTCTGACATATATCTGAAAAGATGATAAACTCATTCTGAAACAAAATCCTTTCTGGATAACTGAGCATACCCAACTCCCAGAGGCACCTGAGAGTTTTCAGGGAAAAATTCCAGTTCTTTAGGTTTAAGACACACAGATAAACTGAAGAAAAAAGATAAGCAGTACATTAAATCTAACACACAGACTGAACCTGAAATGGAATGAGACAGGGAAAAAAGTGACATAAGCAAGAATATGGAAGCACTGGGAGAGAAACTATCAGGACTGATCAGATTTTACCTGTGTCCTGACATCAAACTAAGGAATATCCTGGCTGCACACCTGAAGAGAATGAAAGATTATAAAGTTGGGGCAAGAAAATTCTTGATGGTCAACATGAAGATTCTGTGTCTGGAACTGAGATATATTTTTTTTAAATTACATGTTTTAATTGTGTTTTTCTATTATCAAAGAGAAAGCTAGTCTTATCAATACTGCATTATAATGGACTGAGCATATTATTTTTAGTCTCTACTACGGAGAGGTAAAAGCCTCTATAATCCAATCCAAATGAGTAACATAGCCAGTAAAGCTAATGTTGATTTTTTTCTTCAAAGTTTTAATTAAAATACAATAGATACAATGTGATAAGTTTTATCAATCTATTAAAACATGAGTTTCCTAGGCATTAGAAATGAAAATTTGAATTGAAACTATCTACATTTCTATAAAGGACATACTAAACATCAAAATCAAGCTTTTAACCACCCTTTGCCAAGAATATTTGCCTTCTCTAATACTTTACTAGTAAATAGCTTTGCCACTATTTTGCTTTGGGCTATATTGTGTAAGTAAGGCTGAGCTACTTGCTATTAAATAAAAGATATTCAGACTGGTTTAAAATTGCAATCTCTCTACAGCAGTAAGAGGAGAATCCTTTTCAAGGCCTTATTAAATTCTCAAATATAGTTTGAGTTATTAAAAGCCATGTTATGTGAAAGTACAAGATACTGTCAATATTCAAAAAAGATCAAATGGTAATAATTTTTTTTAGTTTTAGTTTTTTTTTAATATGAAATTTATTGTCAAATTGGTTTCCATACCATACCCAGTGCTCATCCCAACAGGTGCCCTCTTCAATGCCCATCACCCACTTTCCCCTCCCTCCCACCCCACATCAACCTTCAGTTTATTCTCAGTTTTTAAGAGTTTCTTATGGTTTGCCTCCTTCCCTAACTTTTTTTTCCCCTTCCCCTCCCCCATGGTCTTCTGTTAAGTTTCTCAGGATCCACATAAGAGTGAAAACATATGGTATCTGTCTCTCTCTGTATGACTTATTTCACTTAGCATAACACTCTCCAGTTCCATCCACATTGCTACAAAAGGCCATATTTCATTCTTTCTCATTGCCAAGAAATATTCCATAGGAGTTCCTAAAAAAGGACGATTTTCACTTCTGCCTTATGGTGTGACCTACAAAATATAATTTCTTTGGTTTTAGTCTTTTTAAAAAAAAAATAAACCTAAGTATGAATAGAAAAGATACTATGAATTCCTTCTTAAAGAATGGACCATACAAAACACAAAGTTTTATTAAACAATGATTTGATTGGTATATAATTACCTCTGTGCTAATATCATGATATGGAGCTGAAGCTGCTCTGCACTTGAGTCTGAATTTTGCCACCAGTTGCTCAAAGTCTTTAACTTCACTGAAGCGAAAAGCTGTCTTTCCTTTGATGCTAATGATGACAGTTTTGGTGGAATCATTTGTCTTATCTATAGCTAAGACCTGGGGGGTGAAAACATTATAAATGAATCACATTCTCCCTTGTTGCTGACACTTTCAGGCAAAATATGTTTAGCTTACTCTTTTTGAGAGACGGAGACGGGGAGAAGAGGAGAGGGAGAGAGGGAGAGGGAGGGAAAGTGGGAACGCACCTGTGCAGGTGGAGGAGGGGTAGAGGGAGAGAGAATCTTAAGCAGGTTCCACATCCAGCGTGGAGCCCAAGGTGGGGCTCAATCTCACAATCATGACCTGAGCCAAAATCAAGAGTGGGACGCTTAACCAACTCAGCCACCTAGGTACCCCTTTAGCTTACTCTTTTGAGACTAAAGTTTTGGTCCATGGTATGGCTTACTAAGAAATAGACTTTGCGGGGGCAGTGCCTGGGTGGCTCAGCCAAAGCATTTGACTCTTGATTTTGGTTCAGGTTATCATCTCATGTTTCGTGAGACAGAGCTTGGAGTCAGGCTATGCACAGACAGCGTGGAGCCTGGTTGGGATTGTCTCTCCCTCTCTCTCTACCCCTCCGCTGCTCATTCTATCTCTTTCTCTCTAAATAAGCAAAAAAAACAAGCAAAATTTTAAAAAAAGAGAGAGATAAGGGCGCCTGAGTGGCTCAGTTGGTTAAGCATCTAACTCTTGATTTCAGCTCAGGGCATGATCTCATGGTTTGTGAGATAAAGCCCCATGTCAGGCTCTGTGCTGACAGCATGGAACCTGCTTGGGATTCTCGCTCTCCTCTCTCTCAAAAAATAAACTAATTTTTTTAAATAGACTTTGGGTACTAGTTGCACCACTGACACAGGTAACCTCAGTGCAAGTTACTTCACTTCTCAAGGAAAAGGTTTACTTAACGTGTAGTCTTTAAAAATGACAGTACAAATGTAAAAATTCAGTGCTATAATGCCGACAATTTATTCCTAACTTACATAAGAGCTATCAATTCTATTCTCTTTGACTATGCGTACCAAACATAATAGTCTAAGTTTTGGTATTCATGTCATAAATGCCTGAGCATGCTCCACCTTGAGTCATCCTAAACCCTTATCTGATTTATAAATTTTTATTTTTTCTATGTTCACTTTTAATAAGAGCTCTTATTCTAGTACTCTTTTCCTTAAGAATGGTGCCCTTATCATGAAAAATAAACATGACTTGAAAACATGATTATGTAAAAATTAATAAAAGGATAGTGCATATAGAGTTTTTAATAACTTATAGAATGAAAGGATATTTCACTCTGTGAATGATAGCATTTCAAACTAAGAACTGATAGGTAACCAAATTTATATTACCTCTCGTAATGGAATAATTATACTACATAGACTGCCATCCTGGCTAGCAAAGCAGATATAGTTTTCTGAGATGCACATTTTTCCATGAGTGTTAAAGTGGCTGAATGGTATCCATAAGCAACATTCATGTACTTCTTTCAAAGCCTCTTCTTTGGGGAGCCTAAAAAAAGCACTGAACTGCTCACTGTGGGCTCGATTTTCCAGACCTCTGTAGAAAAGAAAAAAGGGGGCTCAAATAATGACTTCTAAAATGTACACATGCCCATATTGATTAATCTAAATGTACTTTAGAGCAGAAAGATTAAATACTACATGCTATGTTCTTCAAATTATGAAATGGAAGAAACACTGATTCATAACAAATTCATTTTTTTTGGTCCCTTTTCCAATTTTGTTCTACTACTAGATTACAAGGCACAAAAGTTAGAGATGACACAGGACTTCATCTGTTAAGGAATGATCTGAAGGATTATTATTATATTATTACACATCCATAATATGCAAATATGGCTAAAACCAACATTGGCAAACAATTTTTATATGTGGTTACCAGAAAATCAAGAGTCACCCAGTTCAAATAAAATAAAAATGAAAAACAAAAAATGAAAAAAGAAAACTTAAAAATGAAAATTTATGTGGCGCCTGGTGGCTCAGTCGGTTAAGTGTCCGACTTCAGCTCGGGTCATGATCTCACCATCTGTGAGTTCAAGCTCCATGTCAGCCTCTGGGCTGACAGCTCAGAGCCTGGAGCCTGGAGCCTGCTTCGGATTCTGTCTCCCTCTCTCTCTCTCTGCCTCTTCCCTATTCATACTCTGTCTTTATATCTCTCTCTAAAATAAATAAATGTTAAAAAAATAAAATAAAGAAAATAAAATTTAAAAAGTAAAAATTTATGGCATCAAAACTTACACAAGAAGAATAGTGTATAAAAGATAATGTTAAAAACTAAGTGAAGCAAACATTTAAATGAATGTTTTAAAAAATCCAAAGTAGAGGCAAGATAAAACAACACTGCTTGCACAGTATTGGGCAAAGGATAGCCATCAACAAATAAAGATGACTTGTTAACTGATATATAAATATATGAATAAAAACAATTGCTTAAAATAGTACAATTTTTCTAGAGGCGGTAAACACTTGTGTTAAGCAGCAATGCCATCTGGGGTTGTAAGTAAATTATGCAAGCTCTAACTCAAAGACAACAAAGTTAAAACCAAATTCATCATTCCAGCATATACTATTTGAATATGTGGTATTTCATCATGTCTTTCAAAATAATTCTGATGAACAGAAAGCCACATTAATTTTAATCTCACTGAAATTATAATTTGGTAGGTTATTTTATTATTATTTTAAAAGATGAGGTCTATTTATATAAATGAAAAGTGCCCATGATACATTGTTAAGGAGGGTAGAAACAGACTGTGGAATAATATGTGATGTTTAGTCCCAATCATGTTTTTTGCAAATATTTTTTAATTAATGCATTAAAAAGCCTGGAAAGATATACACTGAACTTAACTATTGCTATTGTGCTTTTGTATTGTTTAAATTATAGAAGTAATACATATTTGTAAAAACAATAAGCCAAAACAATAAAGATATTCAATTTTAGAAAAAAGTCATTTGGATACTAAGTCTAAATAAGCTATTGTTCTTCTTAACTTACTAGAAACAAGGATTTAGATACGTATGATTTTCAATAAGCTCTCTTAAAATGCACATAGACAAAAATGAATATCCTAGATCTCATTTAAATAATACAGACTTGGTAATGAATAACTCCTTGATAGACAGCCATTTAGAGGATATTCTGAGGGAAATAAAATAGCTAAAAGTTTTATTTTTATGGTGGCCAATCAAGGAAGAAACTACAAAAACAAATGCTCAACTATAATATAAACAGGATTCCTAATCCTTATAGAGTTCTATTTATAAATCATACACATGAGGACCTGTAAAGAATTCACCTCGGTGATCTATTTTCCAGAAAAGCAGACACGCTCACAAAGAAGTCCTCATGTATCCAGATTTTAGAAATGGTTTAGAAATAGGCAAGAAGAACAACTATACCCAATTAGGGCTACGTAGTAATCACACAACCCTCTAGAGGTCACTTGTTCTGGCCCATCCATAGGACTGCAGCTTAGGTTCCTCTCACAGTTTCCCATAGTCTACATCCTTGTGCTGGGGGCCAGAAGCTGCATTCACTAGCTATTTCTAGATCCTCTCTTCTCTCCCTCCCCTTTGGCATGCATGTTTCAGTCAACTGTTCTAAGTGTTGAGCAGTACAAAAGGACTCTGGTCCATTTCAGCAAACCAAATATAGTGGCAAAAAGCTATCAGAGATATTTCTCATGCAGACATTAATAATGATTAACATTTATCTAGGGTTTTATATTTTATAAAGTGCTTTCACACATTATACTGTTCATTCCTCACAAGTGCTCTCTGAGGTAGAAATGATAGATGAGTAAGAACTAAGGTCTTAAGAGATAATGCCTTGTCCAAGGGTGGCTGTACTCTCCTTCTAAAGTCCAGGCTTCACTGACTCCACTAACTTGCCTCTTCAAAAAAAATGATACTGTCTATAAATTATGTTTAAAAACAAACAATAAAAGCTTGAACAGACCCATAACCAGCGAAGAAATTGAATCGGTTATCAAAAATCTCCCAACAAATAAGAGTCCAGGACCAGATGGCTTCCCAGGGGAGTTCTACCAGACATGTAAAGCAGAAATAATACCTATCCTTCTCAAGCTATTCCAAGAAATAGAAGGGGAAGGAAAACTTCCAGACTCATTCTATGAAGCCAGTATTACTTTGATTTCTAAACCAGACAGAGACCCAGTAAAAAAAGAGAACTACAGGCCAATATCCCTGATGAATATGGATGCAAAAATTCTCAATAAGATACTAGCAAATCAAATTCAACGGCATATAAAAAGAATTATTCACCATGATCAAGTGGGATTCATTCCTGGGATGCAGGGCTGGTTCAACATTCGCAAATCAATCAATGTGATACATCACATTAACAAAAAAAAAGAGAAGAACCATATGATCCTGTCAATCGATGCAGAAAAGGCCTTTGACAAAATCCAGCACCCTTTCTTAATAAAAACCCTTGAGAAAGTCGGGATAGAAGGAACATACTTAAAGATCATAAAAGCCATTTATGAAAAGCCCACAGCTAACATCATCCTCAATGGGGAAAAACTGAGAGCTTTTTCCCTGAGATCAGGAACACGACAGGGATGCCCACTCTCACCGCTGTTGTTTAACATAGTGCTGGAAGTTCTAGCATCAGCAATCAGACAACAAAAGGAAATCAAAGGCATCAAAATTGGCAAAGATGAAGTCAAGCTTTCGCTTTTTGCAGATGACATGATATTATACATGGAAAATCCGATAGACTCCACCAAAAGTCTGCTAGAACTGATACATGAATTCAGCAAAGTTGCAGGATACAAAATCAATGTACAGAAATCAGTTGCATTCTTATACACTAACAATGAAGCAAAAGAAAGACAAATAAAGAAACTGATCCCATTCACAATTGCACCAAGAAGCATAAAATACCTAGGAATAAATCTAACCAAAGATGTAAAAGATCTGTATGCTAAAAACTATAGAAAACTTATGAAGGTAATTGAAGAAGATTTAAAGAAATGGAAAGACATTCCCTGCTCATGGATTGGAAGAATAAATATTGTCAAAATGTCAATACTACCCAAAGCTATCTACACATTCAACACAATCCCAATCAAAATTGCACCAGCATTCTTCTCAAAACTAGAACAAGCAATCCTAAAATAGACCAAAGCAGGAGGCATCACAATCCCAGACTTTAGCCTCTACTACAAAGCTGTCATCATCAAGACAGCATGGTATTGGCACAAAAACAGACACAGAGACCAATGGAATAGAATAGAAACCCCAGAACTAGACCCACAAACGTATGGCCAACTCATCTTTGACAAAGCAGGAAAGAACATCCAATGGAAAAAAGACAGTCTCTTTAACAAATGGTGCTGGGAGAACTGGACAGCAACATGCAGAAGGTTGAAACTAGACCACTTTCTCACACCATTCACAAAAATAAACTCAAAATGGATAAAGGACCTGAATGTGAGACAGGAAACCATCAAAACCTTAGAGGAGAAAGCAGGAAAAGACCTCTCTGACCTCAGCCGTAGCAATCTCTTACTCGACACATCCCCAAAGGCAAGGGAATTAAAAGCAAAAGTGAATTACTGGGACCTTATGAAGATAAAAAGCTTCTGCACAGCAAAGGAAACAACCAACAAAACTAAAAGGCAGCCAACGGAATGGGAAAAGATATTTGCAAATGACATATCGGACAAAGGGCTAGTATCCAAAATCTATAAAGAGCTCACCAAACTCCACACCCGAAAAACAAATAACCCAGTGAAGAAATGGGCAGAAAACATGAATAGACACTTCTCTAAAGAAGACATCCGGGGGCGCCTGGGTGGTGCAGTCGGTTAAGCGGCCGACTTCAGCCAGGTCACGATCTCGCGGTTCGTGAGTTCGAGCCCCGCGTCAGGTTCTGGCCAGATGGCTCGGAGCCTGGAGCCTGTTTCCGATTCTGTGTCTCCCTCTCTCTCTGCCCCTCCCCCGTTCATGCTCTGTCTCTCTCTGTCCCAAAAAAAATAAATAAACGTTAAAAAAAAAAAATTAAAAAAAAAAAAAAAGAAGACATCTGGATGGCCAACAGGCACATGAAAAGATGTTCAACGTCGCTCCTTATCAGGGAAATACAAATCAAAACCACACTCAGGTATCACCTCACGCCAGTCAGAGTGGCCAAAATGAACAAATCAGGAGACTATAGATGCTGGAGAGGATGTGGAGAAACGGGAACCCTCTTGCACTGTTGGTGGGAATGCAAAGTGGTGCAGCCGCTCTGGAAAGCAGTGTGGAGGTTCCTCAGAAAATTAAAAATAGACCTACCCTATGACCCAGCAATAGCACTGCTAGGAATTTATCCAAGGGATACAGGAGTACTGATGCATGGGGCACTTGTACCCCAATGTTTATAGCAGCACTCTCAACAATAGCCAAATTATGGAAAGAGCCTATATGTCCATCAACTGATGAATGGATAAAAAAATTGTGGTTTATATACACAATGGAATACTATGTGGCAATGAGAAAAAATGAAATATGGCCTTTTGTAGCAACGTGGATGGAACTGGAGAGTGTGATGCTAAGTGAAATAAGCCATACAGAGAAAGACAGATACCATATGGTTTCACTCTTATGTGGATCCTGAGAAACTTAACAGAAACCCATGGGGGAGGGGAAGGAAAAAAAAAAAAAAGAGGTTAGAGTGGGAGAGAGCCAAAGCATAAGAGACTCTTAAAAACTGAGAACAAACTGAGGGTTGATGGGGGGTGGGAGGGAGGGGAGGGTGGGTGATGGGTATTGAGGAGGGCACCTTTTGGGATGAGCACTGGGTGTTGTATGGAAACCAATTTGACAATAAATTTCATATATTAAAAAAAAATAAAAATAAAAATAAAAACAAACAATACATTTTTACAATATCAGACCTAAAGCTGTCTAGACTACTCATAGAGAAATTTAAACTAACTATGCATACAAAAATCTCTATATTTCTAAAAGCACTCCAGGGAAAATCCTACTTGGATCTCAATAATTTTCAAACCTAACTTCTATTACTTCTAAGGATTAAACTCAATGGAGGGGATACTACTTGTAAAATGCATCTGAATAAACTAAAGAAAACCCACACATCAATGATTAATTCCAAAGAAAAATTATCATATAACATAGAACACTTAACTTTTAATGATAATCAATGTTGTTATTCTTTGGTCAAAGGATACTTTAAAAAGTATTAATTAAGCTTTGAATACCTCTTGGTGATTTGTAGAGGATCATCAAGGATAGGGTCATTAGCAAATGTTTCCTTATCAAAAAGTCTCTTTATAGCATAGTTTGCCAGCTGTTCCATAAGAAGGTATGTTTCATTAATATGCAAAAACATTGAAAAGTAGTGATTCTCTCCTTGGGAACACACATGAATACTCTCTGTTAGTATAACATTTGAAGTCTTTTCAAGTTTTGAGACTGCATCCCAGGAGATAACAAGTTTTACTGCAAATAAGAATTATAAGCAGGTATGATTAAATTTCTCAATACTGATTAATCCTTATCAATCACCTCTTTTAAGACAATAGCTAACCACTTGAAAAATGCTGCAAACTAAAATACTTTAGACTTCAAGATTAGTTCAAATTTTGAAGCATAACCATTACATACAATAATTGGTGATTCTAGGAAGAGATACAATTTTAAAGAATTTTTTAAAAAAATGTTCTGATTTTATATTTAAATCTGTTACTTTACAAAATTGCATTACCACTGATGTAAAAGCTATATGTACGCTATGAACATTACTGTTTGATTCTTCTTTATAACTATGGGCCATTAGGTATTATGGCTACTACATTTATATTGCAAATTTAAAACATGGATTGCAGAAAGTAGATAGTTTAGAACAATAAAGGAGTTATATGCCAGGTCACCATCATCATTTAATATCCATTCACTTCCCACAATATGCAAGGCATTCCATACATACTTCTAATGGCTCCTATGTTAAGCAACCAGTTAAAACGATTCTTTCTCCAGACAAAGTGAATTTTTTAATGTACAATTACTCTTAATATCAATACTATTACTTTATATACAACCTAACAACATCACAGAGTTGATAGGTCAGTCAGCAAGTTCAAAGCCATGGTAAGCAACAGAAACCACTTACTTTCTGATCCCAACAAAAAAGAATAGAAGCTCAGAAAGTTGGTGCTAAGATAGAGCCAACCCTGACAAGGGACCCGTCCTTTCCAGTAACTGCATGAGTAATAGGTCACTAACTTCTCCTGCTCTGGTAAACCAAAACATTTTTCAAATTTCAAAAGGGCTTCTCGAAATTTCTCAGGATCATCTTCTTTTGCAAAAGAATGTTTTCCCTCTTCAGCAATTAATCCCTAAAGGAGACAAAATATTTTTTGAAAATTATTAGCTACCAACAAAAATACATTTTATATATTTAAACAGTTCATTGACTAAAACTGTGTACATCTACATAGGTACATATGTGTATATACATGCTTCTCTCAGGACAGAGGTGAGCAAATTTTCTTAAATTTTCTAATTAGGCTTTTTCTAATGCCTCACAAGGAGCTACCACAAATATGGGTGCTAAATATTTTTTTGAGTAAGTGAAGGGTTCATTCAAATTCTAAATTCAAGAAATAATGATATGAAAATATCCCTAAGAGTACTCACAAGGGCAATAAAAACTAATCATTGACTTTTATAATTTTCTTTAGCACTGATTCTGACATTCATAATGTGTACTTCTGCCAATCCTGAAAGGTTATCAGTGAAACAATGACCTTTCACATAGTGTTTGATCCTAAAATAAGAGGGTCAAAGATTTTAGTATTCCATCTACAAAATATATCCATCACTTACTCTTATCTTTCCTTGTACAAAATTAGTAATATCTTCATTTGAATCAAACACAGATAAGGTCTTCATGATATTTTGTTCCAACCAATCCCAGTGTTTGGTTATTTCTTCTCTGTTGGCTCCTGATTCATAACGAAAGAGAATAAAAGACTGAAGGGAAACTTCACATCAAAATTGCTCTTGATATTTACAAGCTTAGTTTAAAAAGAAATAAAAGTATATCTGTTCATTTTCAAAAATGATCATAAAGGAATAAAGATATTAATTACATTTATTCTCTATTTCATCTGTATATGTGGGGATAAATACTATTTTTCATTGTTAAGTGAAAGAATAAAATATTTAATGAGAAGGGAAAAAAGTAAATACAACTCATGAGAAAAGACAAAATTCTGAAAACAAGATGCCAGTAACTGGTGCCCACAGGAACTAGTATTTTTTAAGAGAATATATAAAGTGCCAGTAACATAAATATATATAATTTAATCCTTGGTCTTCACATAATACAGTTAGTACTGTGCATATAATCTGTGTGACTACAAACAGCATGCACATAATACCATGTGAAATGTGGATTTCAGCAGTGGCAACTCTACTTATATTAGAAGGTAAAGCCTTTGTTCAGTCACCCTTTTCATTAAAGGGCCTAGTTAACTTAAAGCAGTTTCATCAAAGAGGTTAGAAACCTTACTACAAGTAAGTAAATCCGTGTGACCTGCCAGATCAGTAGTAGGTGGCTTGTTGAGAGTCAGATTAAATATTAGTTAGGCTCTGGGTAGCTTTGGCTTGAAGAACATTTCAATATCTGTAAGTCTTCCCTGATTACTGCATAAAGATCTCACCAGCACTGTGGATTACAAAAATTTCACTCAAAAGAAACATCTTGACTTTTAGTATGTTTTATGATATACGGAAGTGACATATTAACAAATTTACTGAAACTGCAAAACTGCCTATTTCCTATAATCCAGTTAGAAACTGTATTCATGTTACTAAAGTCACAGTACCATGTGTAATAATTTTCTTTAAGGAATCACAAATATAAGCCATGGGAAAATTTTAAGTCTTTTTTGGGGTCCTTTAGGTCTAAAGAAAGCTTCATTAGTAGGTAATTATTTTATTTCTGCATCATGTTAATTTGGGGGAATAAGTGATATAATAACTGCCCCTTTTTGAAGTAGAATGGACATTTTTCCCTAAATAATTTCTACCAACCAGATTTAGAGTAGAGCTTACAAATGTCTCATGATGTCAGCAGGTATAATGTCTGAGAGCCAGGAAAGGGGTGCCTGGGTGGATTAGCTGGTTAAACATCTGACTTCAGCTCAGGTCATGATCTCAAGGTTTGTGAGTTCGAACACCACATCAGGCTCTCTGCTATCAGTGCAGAGCCTGCTTCAGATCCTCTCCCTCCCTCTCTCTCTGCCCCTCCCCTCCTCATGCTCTCTCTCTCAAAAATAAATAAAACCATTAAAAAAATAAGATCCAGGAGAAAACACTCACCAGCATCACTAAAGACAATATATAGTAAGATGCAAAAACAAGCCACATATCTTTAAAAAATTAATGTTATGCTATATGTTCACACATATGAACTACCCAGAATCCACGTGTTTTATTTTTTTATTTTTGAAATATGATTTATTATCAAATTGCGTAACATACAGTATATACAGTGTGCTCTTGGTTTTGGGGGTAGATTCCTGTGATTCACCGCTTACATACAACACCCAGTGCTCATCCCAACAAATGTCCTCCTCAATGCCCATCACTCATTTCCCCTCTCTCCCGCCCCATTCCCCATCAGCCCTTAGTTTGCTCTCTGTATTTAAGAGTCTTTTATGGTTTGCTTCCCTCTCTCTCTGTTTGTAACTATTTTTTTCTCCATACTTTTTAAAAAGTGTATCTACTTGAGAAGAGAGGGAGGAAACAAAAGAAAGAAAAAGGCAGTCTTTCAATATTAATAGGCCGGAAATCTGGGATTTTAATTTAAACCAACATCATAAAGGCATAATAAAAGAAGTAAACTATCAATGTGGGTTTTTACAAAAATCTTGAGTTGTTTTGTTAGGAAGGATATCCTAATTCATTTTCTATCTACAATATATATATTTTGAGGCATTTGAACTATCTCGGCATGAATGAACATGTAGCATTACGTGTAAGACACCCCTTTTGTGAGAAAGTAGGTGTGTAAATAAAAATGTTTCAATTTGGGGGGCTTATACTCTCTTTGGGGGCAATTTTTAATTTTGCACTTGATTCCCTTAATCTGAGTTATCAGAGAAAGAACGAAGTATTTCATGGGAAGTTCTCATCTTCTCAGCAGTTCGGTGAAGCAGATGTAAGTTGAAAAAAGGAATCATGTAGTAGGAGCACTGACCAAAATTTGCTGGAACACATGCTTCAGGTCCCTCACACTAATAGATTTTTTAAAAAACCATAATAATCTATAATCTTGCTCTTGTCTCAATATAAAGTTGCACATTTAACTCATTTCTAAATCAAAACTGGGGAGTATAAATAAATGAAAATATTTAATTTTTAGTACCCTTATTTGTTTGAATTTTATGTTTTAAAAACTGTACTCACCACATGCAATTGACAGGTAAACTTGAGAATCGGGTGTCTGGTGTAGGATGCGAAATGGAGCAACTTTAGCAGTAGAGTCTAAGACTGAATCAAGAGTCCCAACCAAAAGCCCTGTTGTAATAAAGAGATTGTTGAAATAAAGATTTTACAATACGTAAAACTAATATCACTTCATCTGACAAACAACCAATGGATTAATCTTTTTTAAAATTTCTAGCCCAAAGTTTCCTTGTGAAGATTTTGCTTAAACAAAAAATATACTCAGGACAAAGAGACTACTGTGCTCCAATGTGAGTAGTACTGGAGAAAATTATCTTCCAATAAAAAAATAAGTCCATTTCATTGTCCAAATCTCACTATATATTTATAGCACTTATATCCTCCATAAGATTATGCATACAGCAGATAAGAATGTAGATTTTGGTACCAGAGATTTCCTGAGTTTGAATACTGGTTCTGTCACTTGTGCCAAACTGAACCAGTTATAGTTAACTTTTCATCCTCATTTGTAAAATAAGGGGGTTAAAATGGACCTACCACAAAAGGTTGTTGTAAAGATGAAATGAGTTAGTATTACATATAAAAATTAGAACAATGCTTAGTACATAGCAAAACATTTGATGTTAGCAAATACTATTTATATTAGAAAATCTTGGATATTTAAACAAGATAAAACCTTGACTAACTAAAATGTATAGGAAGGGAATTTTCTTTTTACCAATTCTTAATTTTTTTTAATTTTAGAGATAGAGGGAGAGCAAGTGGGGGAGAGGGGCAGAGGAAGAGAGAGAATCTTAAGTAGGCTCCACACTCAGTGTAGAGCCTGATCAGGGGCTCGATCCCATGGCCCTGGGATCATGACCTGAGCTGAAATCAACAGTCAGACGCTCAACTGACTGAGTCACCCAGGTGCCCCCTTCTTTAATAATTCTTAATTTCTCAATTTGGAATTCAAGGTTTTTGATCAATTAGTTCCAATTTAATTAACTGATTATATTTCCTACTCCTCCCTAGAACAAAGTTTGATGCTCTCTTTAACAATCAACTAATTTCTGTTAGAATCTTTGCTAAGCAGTTCTCTTTTTACCTATACATGCTAATACAAGTCTTCTAGCTCAGTCCAGCTAATCCAAATTCTACATTTTTTTTCAAGACCTACTTCCCATATAAAATCTTGACTGGTAGCTCCAAGCAATAATGTGTTCTCTTTCCCCTGATTACTTATAATGCTTAAAGTCTATACAACACAACCAGCATTTTGGTTATTAGGCTAGTTATTATAGCTACTTTCTAAATGCTTCATATATATTAACCTAGTCTCCTAACCTAGATTATTAGTTCTTTGAGGACAATAATCATGTCTTCTACTTCTGGGTTTGTATTCGCTCTTTTAACATATTGCTAGGCACAACAGGAGCAAAATTTCAGTAGGATGGCTAAAATATCTAAAACTACCTTCCTTTTCTGGAAGCTTTGATTGGTTGAGTGTTGGTGTTGTTTTATAAGCAGTTCTCTTTAATTTAGCATACAGATTTTTGGGGACAAATTTAAATCAATTGTAAAATAGGCTTTTTGCTATTTTCCTATCTTTACCCACTTAAAAGGAGTTAAGATTTCAAGCAAGCTTTGAATGAGAATACAGGTAGGTTGGCAGATGTGTGGTAGGAAGTTATTTATTATAAGCATTGAGGGAGGTAAATTAGAAGATTAGGATATAGAATAAAAAGCTAGACATCTGCTCAGCTGAAAGGAAAGGGTAAGAGAATGAATGTAAGAATCAATAAAAAGTAAAAATAGGGGTCACAAATGCAGCATATCAATTAATCTGACAGAGGGTAAACTATTTGATAGTGGGGTAAACTATCAAAGAAGATTTTGGCAATGGCAACAGGTACAGATTATAGAGAGAAAAGTCATCTGATATCAAAAAATCTGGTATGAATTGAAGACTTAAGAAGTAGAAATAAGAAAATCCAGACAAATATTCTGAAAGACGGGGTACTGGGGAAGAGAGAATGGGAATGAGGAGAGACAGAGGAAATTACTGTATTTCACCTAATAATGACAAAATTCCTGAAGGGTTTGTAGATAAAAGAAATAAATAATTCTATCACTTTCAGCCTGAAAAGGGGACTGTGAGAAATTAGATTTGGCTAAGAGATCAAGGATAAAGAAAAAAAGTAGGAGCTAAACATTGCAGATAGCCTCTTCAGAGCAATATGATTGAAATTATTAAGGAAATGGAACAAAGGAGAATGTTCTCAGGTTGAAGACCAGAAAGTGAAGATATTCAAAAGAAAGGTAAAAGAGTGAAGTAAAAGAACCACAAGAGGTAAATATCTTCAGGCTGAAAAACAAAGTCAAGTATATGAATCTCTATGTATATAAATATACAAATAACAATGTGACAAAATTGTCAAAATAAAGGTATTATAAGTTTAAATAAAAGCATATATTAAACAGCATTGGTTTGGGGTGCCTGGGTGGCTCAGTCGATTAAGTGTCTGACTTTGGCTCAGGTCATGATCTCACTGCTCCTGAGTTCAAGCCCCACACAGGGCTCTGTGCTAACAGTTCAGAGCCTGGAGCTTGCTTCAGATTCCTTCTCTCTGCACCTCCCCTGCTCACTCTCTGTCTCTGTCTCAAATATAAAATAAAACAAAAAATAAAAATAAAAATAGCACTGGTTTAGCTGCTAGATTTGCCTTCTAAGAATTTAAATTCTAAAAATTTCAAAAAATGATTTTCCAATTTGTGAGGAAATCATTTATTTTGCTTTTACCACATTTTTAAAAAATACAATTTATTGTCAAGTTAGCTGAATACAGTGTATATAGTGTATACAGCATGCTCTTGGCTTCAGGAGTAGATTTTCATGATTCATCACTTACCACATTTTAAATAAAACTAGCTGAAATTCTATTTCCTTGTTTACACACACTAGAAAAAGTAGTATTAGAAGAATAGGAGAGGGACACCTGGGTGGCTCAGTTGGTTGAACGTCCAAATCTTGATTTCGGCTCAGGCCATGATCTCAGTCCCAGACTGAGTCCCAGAGCAGGCTCTGTGCTGACAGCATAGAGTGTGCTTGGGATTCTCTCTCCCTCCGCCCCTCCCCTCCTCTCTGTCTTTCTCTCTCTATCTGTCTCAAAATAAACAAATAAAAAAATACCATGCTAAAAAAAAAAAAACCAATGGGAGAAAGAGCAAATTGGTTTAAAAAAAAAAAGTTTGGCTTGGGGCGCCTGGGTGGCTCAGTTGGTTAGGCATCTGACTTTTGCTCAGGTCATGATCTCATGGTCTGTGAGTTTGAGCCCTGCATCAGGCTCTGTGCTGACAGCTCAGAGCCTGGAGCCTGCTTCGGATTCTGTGTCTCCTCTCTCTGCCCCTCCCCCACTCACACTCTGTCTCTCTCAAAAAATAAGTATCAAAAAAAATTTTTAAAAATAGTTTGGCTCAACTGAAAAATAATGGGTGGAGTGTGGATGTGTGAGGAGGCAGGAAAGAAAGGAGAAGCCAGCATAATCATTCTGAGTAACACAGTAATGATTAATTCTGATAGAAAGTGTGAGACTGGGGACAAACCAGTCAAAATCACTGGCAAGAAAGGTCATTTTTTGCTGCAGCAGCAGAAATATTTGCATTATAAGTGCCTTACACTATGTAGAAAGGAAACTGTTCCATTTTTGTAAGTGCATTAAATCAGCATAAAACTATACAACAAATAATTTGGAAGCTAGTGCTACAATACATTTTTAGTCACCTGGGAAACCCACCTCATTAAGCTATAATCATCATCAAGTCCCAGCAAGTCAATTAGGATTTAATATGTGCTAATGTCTGGGTTGTAAAAGTACAAGAAAACAAGCAGATAACTTGGGGTTACTTTTCTATGTACACACAGGTTTATTATCTGACAGCCTGAACATCCAAGGTCATGAATCAGACTACACATGGGAACTTCTACAGTTATAGTAAATTGGGAAGAAAACAGACACTGTCAGCTACATGACAGAACAAGAGATTTAAAAATATAAAGAAGTTCAAATCATCCTTTGAATGTCTATATTGAGTAAGGTACCACTGCTCCAGACCCTCGTAAATGTCTATGGGGTTTTGATGGCACCCAGCCATACAAGTAACACCAAACTTCCTAAGGATATTCACCATCATAATACTTTTTATTAAATGGCACAGGATAACAAAAAAGCAAGATTCTACCATTTTTTAAAAATAGGCTATTTTCAGGTAATGATTATTGTTCACAAACCAATTATATATTTTTTTTAAAGTTTACTTATTTATTTTGAGAGAGAGAGTGAGACCGCGAGCATGAGCCAGGGAGGGGCAGAGAGAGGGAGAGAGAGAATCCCAAGTAGTCTCCATGCTCTGCACAAGCCCGCATGCAGCACATTCTTAAAACTGCAAGACCATGACCTGAGCTGAAATCAAGAGTAGGATGCTCAACCAACTGAACCACCCAGGTGCCCCAACAAACTAGTTCTTTTTAGCTGGACAGAGATAATAGCACCACTGAGATGAAAAATATCCTAATAGGTTGCCTAGTCCAAACTCTAGCAAACTCATCTACTCCATAGTATCTCTGATAGAAAGCCTGGCTTACTCCTTTATAACTCCAGAAAGTTTACGTCTCCCAAGGCAGCCTATAGCTTTGGTGGGACTCTCCATTAACTGCAAAGTCCTTTCTAAAATATGAAAGGATTTATATATCCAAATGTTACAGTCAGGACTAGCTTTATGGGCTTGTGACCTGTCCATAGGGCCCCATGCTCAAAAGGGCCCCTGCTTAGTTAAATGCTATGCTGTCACTGTCTTGAAATTCTTCATTTTTGAACAAAGAGCTCTGAATTTTCATTTTGCACTGGGCCCCACAAATAAGCTAGGTCATCCTAGTTTATAGTAGTTATCTCTGGGCAGCAGGATGATGGGTGATCATTATTTTACTTTATACCTGTATGTATTTTTGGAAACTTTTACAATGAATATTTAACCTTTCAGATAAAAAAAAAAATAAACCTACTTCTTACACACTTTTAAAAAGGAAAAAGGAAGGTGCTTCTCAGGATAAATAAATGCTATTTCCCTGTAGCATTTGGGGCAATGCAAAACATATACTTTATTCAACACGATGGGTCTTCAGATATCATAACTATCTTGTCTCCCCTTGCTTATTCTTCTCCTAGCTTAAAATATTCCTAGTTCTTTCCATTGTTTGTTTTATGAGATTGTCTGGGCCTCTTATTTTTTCTTCTACCATTCTCTTAACATACCTATTTCTCAAAGTTTCTTATAAAATGTGCCATTTAAACCTGAATGCCAGATATGGTCTGAACAAATGCAGGTTTCTTATACTGTGGGCTCCATGGTTCTATTAATGCAGTCTAAGATCATACTAACTTTTTAAGCCACTACATCTTATTATATTAAGCTTGTGACCAACTAATCTACTTTGATCTTTTTTACAAATATAAGCACCAACCTAGATAGTCTCTGTCCTGTACAGGTGATTTTTAAAAAAATAACCTAAATGCAATTTACATTTATCCATGTTAAATTTTATCCCACTAATGTCAACTGAGCATTCTAACTTGTCCAGATCTTTCCGAATCTTGATTTTTATTTTCTATGACCATGATTCTCAACGAAAACTTCGAACTGGATTCATTTGGAGGAGTATTTGAAACTACTCAAGCTCAAGTTTTGAAACTACTAAAGCCAAGAGATTCTAATTCAATTTATCTGAGATATGGCCTGGGTACTCTATTTTTCCCCTTAACTTTAGATCATAAAAATTTTCAAATGTACAAAAATAGAGAAAATAATATATTGACATTTCTGTGTGCCTATCACTTAATTTCAATAATTATGAACATTTCATCAATCTTCTGTCATTTATCCCTTCCTGAAGTCATTTAGTTTTTTTAAAATTTTTGTTTTTAATGTTTATTTATTTTTGAGAGAGACAGAGACAGAATGCGAGTGAGTTAGGGGCAGAGAGAGAGGGAGGCACAGAATCCAAAGCAGGCTCCAGGCTCTGAGCTGTCAGCACAGAGCCTGACGTGGGGCTCTAACTCACGAGCTGTGATATCATGACCTGGGCCGAAGTCGGATGCTCAACCAACTGAGCCACCCAGGTGCCCCTCATTTAGTTTATTTTAAAAGGTTCTTGGTTAAATATAACACACAGCCAATGCTGAGATAACTGACCTATGGTATTAATTGTCCCTTTCAATTTTTAGACACTTGCAAATTCGGTATACATTTCTCTTTTGTATTAGGTCAATGATAATGACAAATAGGTAGGACCCCTCCCAAGGGCTGAATGTTGGAGACACTATTAAAACAGCCACAGCTTGGAGACAGTAGTCATCACCAATGTACTAATTTAGTACACTTCAGTTTGACAAGTGTCTCTTTCTGCTTGTAAACTAGATTTAGGGCACTGTGTAAGGCAACACTGCTTTAGTGGCAGAAGAGTCATTTAAATTAACTTCTTAATTACAAGCAAGATTTATTTCCATTCTAAGTAAAATGTCTGGTTATAAATTTTGGCCATAGAAATGATTGCTAGAACTTTATAGTGGATTCTGTATCTTGTCATAAATTGCCATCTTTACAAAGCCAAACAAGTACTCCTTTACTGAATTTTTTATAATCTCAACTTCATTAAATGTTAATGACCAAACTAGTAAACTGCTTAGTAGGAAATACATTCAAATAGGAGAAAGTAGTGTTTTCAGTAGAGGTTGTGGGTATTCTTGATTCTATTGCTTTTGTTACCAGATCTAAGTCGTTAAAACGGGATTGTGAATGCTTATTTTAGAATAATCCAATAGCCACAGTTGGCATTTTGAAAGCTGCCAACCTTATACTAAGAGCTTTGGAAAATTAATAAAAGTAACTCTTCTTTGTCCTATTTTCCCTCTCCCTGCATTCTTTTAAAGACATTTACTTGAAAACTAGGTATATGTAAACACTCATTTCCTTTCTCAACCAAAATCTTTGTTCATTAAAGGATTTCGAAATTTGTATAGGGAAGTAACTGATACCACAAATGACAGACTATAATGTCATGTGGGGAAAAAGAATGCATGAATTATCAATCAAACGGAACTACATTTCTCAAGATTAAAACATAGGGAAATGTGAGAAGTGTTACCATCTTTATTTACAGCACTTTCTTACACTTTAAGACTTATCAATATACAAAAAAAGAGTAGCCCTCAAAAAATTAAAGACAATACAACATCTGAATTCCTAGATGCAAAGCAACAAGCATGGCAGCAAATGAATAAACTCATAAACAGTACAGCACTTTAAAAACATTATTTAGACGACCTGAAGCTGACCATTATCTTGGTTAGTATAAAACAAAAGGACAACTAATACAATGATAAAAAAATCAACAAATGTGATTATCCCTTGTTTTAAAACTTCACTTCTTTGGGGCGCCTGGGTGGCGCAGTCGGTTAAGCGTCCGACTTCAGCCAGGTCACGCTCTCGCGGTCCGTGAGTTCGAGCCCTGCGTCAGGCTCTGGGCTGATGGCTCGGAGCCTGGAGCCTGTTTCCGATTCTGTGTTTCCCTCTCTCTCTGCCCCTCCCCCGTTCATGCTCTGTCTCTCTCTGTCCCCCCCCAAAAAAAAAAGTTGAAAAAAAAACTTCACTTCTTTATAATGGAGTAAGGGAAGAAAAAAGACCATTTAGACTGGGGTAGAAAGAAGAGTGGAGATAAAAAAACAACAAAGATTTAATTCTCAAGTACCTTTAATTTTCTATCTCAGGTTTTCCTATTCTAGAGATGAGGGCATTATTTTTCAACAACCTTTTCTAGTTGCTAAGGGCATTATATCTTGAGTCTCATATTTCCAACCACAGATAAATGAATCTGGAATACTTGCTGTGTCCCCAACGACTGTCATCTTTTGCTTTTACACTATCAAATTATTTGTCCTGCTGAAAATGTCCTCCTCATTTCTCTCTACCAATCCACATCCCAGATATTATTAGTTCTCATAGATGGGTGATTTAATTCAAAAAACAATACAAACTGGTTTTTGACAAGATGTTCCTCAGATGCCACACTGGAATTATGCCACCAGAACACCACCTATGGTTATTAATTGCTGCTTTTAGGAAATCTTTGTATCATTTAACAGGGCATCTCATACGCATACTTTACACCAGACTTGGCCTTGCAAAATTGTTTTGAGGGTTTCAAATACCCCTCATTCATGACTATAAGTCACCAAAACCAGGCTGATATTATTGCTGACTACCTCAGTAATTATATATTTGTTTGCTTACTTGTTTATTATCTGTTTATCCTACTAAGTTATAAACTCTGTGAGGGTAGGAACTATTTGTTTTATTCGCTATTGTATACCCAACACCCAGGACAGTAGCTAGCTACCACCCCATTTGTTTCCACCCAGGACAGTAGCTAACTGCTACCCCATTTCTGGTTCCCTTCACAGCAAAACTCCTAGAAAGAATTATATACATTTGCTCTGTCTCCAAATATCTGTTTGGCTTCATATGCTCTAGTCCCTCTGGTCCCTGCTCATAGGTTACCTTAAAGAAGCCTTCCCAGACCAAATTTATCTAAAACACCAACCCCTCCCCTCTCTATCACTGTAGCTTACTTTATTTTTCTTCAAATGGCTTAACACCACCTGCAATGTCTTATTTGTGAATTTGCCTCTGCCAACTAGAATGTCAGCCCAAGGAGAATAAAGATTTTATTTTGTTCACTTGCTGTTATCTCTAGCACCTAAAACAGTGCTTGGTTTTTAGAAAGTACTTGGTAAGTATCTGTTAAATGAATGTATCCTGTACAATCACATACAGGATTTATTCTTACCTTTTGTGCTTATACAGCAACAGCAAAAGGTCGAAAACTGGGCAGATTTTCTAACGTAAAGGTAATATAAAATCCAAGCCATAGCTGTACTGCCACAGGGTAAACATTACAGTGCCATTTATTATTAATTTTTGGCTTACCTTACATCCATAGTCCTTCCACAACTGTCCACTAGAAACATGTTTTTACCAGCTGAATCATTTCTACTTGAAGTATCATGTTTTGAAAAATACAACTAAGATGACTAAAGAGTACTAAATGTATTCTTCAATACCAGTCAGTAAAACAATAAGTGATGCTTATATCTGTAGAAGTGCTGTTGAAGAACTTCCAGGTTTTGGGCAATCATAGATCAAAATAAAATGCTGTTGTGATATTTTATTCTAATACTTGTATGCCATTCTGGTTATAAATCATAAATGCATAATCACTCTCATACCAATATTATTGAATAACTATCAGTGTTTTACTTTTGTAGTAGTATGATTGCAAATTGGACATATTCAATGTTACTATTCCAAATTAATTTCTATATACAACATGGGAAAAGTAATTATTAGGGAAAATGGTATAAATATAGGTCCTCCTTTGGCCTTCAAGTACAGAAAATGGTACTTCATTAATAGATAAATGAATACCAGATGTTTATATCATTGCTCACAAGTTTCAAAAACTCATGAGACTCACATAACAATGACATGAGGTGGGGAAGATAAGTTTTGTTACCATTTTACAGATGAGGAAACGAGGCCTTTATAAAACAATTAGAGCTGAATAGAGGCAGAAAAAAATATTAAAAAATCAGGGAAGACAAACAAAGTCGGGTTAATAATGCAAGTGGAATCACTGAACTCAGTGGTATACTGATGTATTTGTGGATGCTGGTTTGTAGCTGACTTATTAAAAAGAAAATCCCATAGGGTAACCTCTGGGGAGGTCAAATTACACTGTGTTCTGTTCCCTCCCTGGAACATTCTGACCCATGCAAAATCAAGTAAAAAATTACTTTTAAAGATCTCTTTGAATGAGAAAGGTCAGCTTTGTGGGAGGTTTTGAAAAATGAAGGTTGTTCAGGGTCATCACTTTATAGTCTTGTTGTTTCATTAGAATGAAATCTGCTTGATAGCAATTAATACTAGTTTCCTACTTATATAATAAATCTCCAATACTTTAATCAAAAAAAAAAACCCTCTTCCCATGAGAATTGAAGATTCATGCCCCTAAGTTGAAGTGGAGTAGCAGAAGTTTCCTGTCTATGTTTCAGGAAAGGAAGACCCCAGCAGCAAGCAAGGGAAAGGAAAAAAGAGAGAGTAGTGTTATTAACAGGTATCTTAAAAAACAAACAAACAAAGAAACAAAAAAAACCCTGAGGCTTATAGGTATGCAGTCAATAATCCTTCCACTACTACCAAGAAAAAGTGGTGACAATGATCATCCTTCATATCTTAAGACTTCCAATGAAACTGTCCTTTCTCACTCAAAACAACATAGATGGATCTAGAGGGTTTGATGTTAAGTGAATAAGCCAGAGAAAGACAAATACCATATAATTCTACTCATATGTGGAATTTAAAAAATAAAACAAATTAACAAAGAAATGAACAAAAAACCCCCACAATTCTTAAATATAAAGAACAAATGGGTGATTGCCCGGGGTTGGGGGAAGATGAGTGAAACAGATAAAGGGGATTAAGAGTACACTTATTGTGATGATCACTGGGTGATGTATAAAACTGCTGAATCACTATATTATACATTAAAACTAATATAACACTGTAAGGGCACCTGGGTGGCTCAGTCAGTTAAGTGTCTGACTCTTCATCTTGGCTCAGGTTATGATCTCACGGTTGTTTTCCCTAGGGGTTGCTCTATGGGATTTTCTATTAAGTCAAAATGATATTTATTAATTTACAATATGTGTGTGGGTAGCGATTTGATATTTATCTGAAATGAAATGTCATGGTCACCATTTAGACACTCTGGTTCCAGTAATAAGGTACTTGGGAGACCAAAAATTTTATCAGTTCCTTTGTGAACATGGAATGCAGGCATATTTTGCTAAGAAAAACTTAATCGAGAATGTTTTCAAAGTTGGGCAACTTGAGTTGCAGGTGGGGAAAAAGGAGAGAAAGCCTTGTATTTTTGAGAGACGGTCACTAACAAGTTCTTTTAAAAGCTACCTTATTATGTATGTGTTTACTTATGACAAATCATTTCCACCATGATTTAAATTTATATAAATATCATAAAACATTTTGAAATGGAAAGCGCATTTAAGATATTATTATGTTCTAGTTCATACATATGATTTAATTTCAAGGTAATGGTGCCAAGATGAAAGAGGAGAGAGATAGGGAAACAGAATGTCTTAAAACTTCTCCATTTTAATAAGTTTACTCTTTAGTCTCATTCTACAACCCCAAAACAAGGTCTACTGAAGGAGATGATCATTCTAACACACAAGAACCCTCTTACACTATGCAGATACGGAATATTCAAAAATCAGATACTCTCAACAAATGATCTGAATTAAAGCTTTCTGATTGGCAGATCTTCCTAAGTCTGACACACTAGAATGTAGCCCCATAACTCCACTCATGCAGCACCCCAACTACCAAGCAAATTGTTGATTTGTGCTTAATGAGCCAAATATGCATAAATTATTTTCAATTACATAAAGACAGGTGCTAAATTGAGATGCTATAGAAAAGTCATTACCCTTATCAGCCAGGAAGATCAAGGGATAATGTAAGGTAACTGCAAAAGTCCAGAAGGGTGAATTACTCCACTAAATGACAGAAAATCACTTTATCTATAAAATAACCTTTACATATAATGAAAATTTCTACAAGATATTCTACCTTACTGTGAACCAGGAAAACTAAGATTAAATAGGCAAATGATAAGTAATCTACTAGATGTCTACTAAATGGGTTTCAGAAATTTAGAAAAGGACCTCGGAATTCTAACTTACAAGTTAATCTCCTGTTACAACCACCCTAGGGTTCTCTGTTGCCCCAATTCCATTTTTAGGAAAAATAAGAGTCAACTAACTTTACCAAATCCACAGCTAAAGTCATTACATTGCTGGTGGTTATTGCCAATTATCACATGGCAAAGAAATAAAATCTTAAAGAAAGTACAACTATTAACATTTCTAGATGGTCATTATCTCTTCTTCATTAAACAAAATGTATAAAGGAATCTTTTAAAGGGGTAGCACATAACACTGGATTTCAGCAAGCAAAACAGACAAAGGCAAGCTTATGCTGGCACCCAAACTCCTGTGAGAGGTAATCCAAATGTGGATTTGTGTAAAGCATAACAGAGCTCTTGGCTTCACAATTTTAAGTAAAAAAAAAAACAGTAATTGAGCAGTCATAAAAATCAGCACATGCTTATTCTGGACCAAAACGAACCAAACAAACCTTAAAAACACCTCTGTTCCTTTCTGATCCATTTTGCTTAATTTACATGTAATAAAGTGGCAGCACTCGTGGAAATTTCAAGCATCTTGACAATACCACAGGTAAAATAATCATGCGGACATACACATTGACCACAATATGGGCCTATGGCTATTCTCAACATACATGTGTGGTAGAAATCTTGGTTTAGTTCTGCAGACAAATCTCTTATTCTAGAGATATGGGCTTTTGAAGAGTACATGGGAGTGAGTGGAATAGAGAAACTGGTGCAATAGGTCTATGTTTTTTTTTGTTTTTTTTTTTGTTTGTTTTTTTGTTTTTTAATTTTTTTTTCAACGTTTATTTATTTTTGGGACAGAGAGAGACAGAGCATGTACGGGGGAGGGGCAGAGAGAAAGGGAGACACAGAATCGGAAACAGGCTCCAGGCTCCGAGCCATCAGCCCAGAGCCCGACGCGGGGCTCGAACTCCCGGACTGCGAGATCGTGACCTGGCTGAAGTCGGACGCTTAACCGACTGCGCCACCCAGGCGCCCCAATAGGTCTATGTTTTAAGAAAACATGTGAAATGAAAAACTAAACACAGAAAAAAAAGGAATGATTATTTACAGGAAATTTGCAACAAGTAAACTCTTTCATACTCCATTACAGTGGTTTGATTCTCAAGAATCTGATTTACCTATTATTTTTCAGGAACACAGTTGTACAAAGTGAAATATACCTCCTTGGTAAATGTGGACAAGAACACCATAAAAATTCTGGTCAAGAAAAGTTATGGGGAACCAAAATATTATGCTGTAACACAGGGCTGTAAGATGTTTTAAATGTACTCTGAGTTGTTCTTAATGGACTAAAGAGGGTAAATAATGTCACTGGGTAATTATGAACATTGATTCTCAAATTTAATTTGGAAAATAGATGCATCTATTAAATGGAAAGTCTCCTCTGCAAAATAACACTTGTAATTTTTAAAACTCAGAAAATGACCAAATGTGAGTTTAACCAGGCAATTTTTGTTGCCATATTTTCAAGGGGGACTTTTTAGAAGCCAGATAAGATGAACAAGTCTTGCAAAATTAAAAAAAAAAAAAAAGCCTCCTGTAGAACCTCAGAATTCTCTCCAGCTTGGGGATGGCTTGGAAAAAAAGAGGAAATAAAGGCACATATCTGTCACCACCTTAACAACATGCACTGATTTGGCACCAATTACCTTTCATTTCATCCTCTTAACTCTATGAGGTAGACACCATTTCCTAGAAGAGGAAGAGCAATGCCATCTCCTCCGTGAATCTTTACACAACCTTTCAGTTATTTGGTTCTAATTAGAATTTGCCTGATTTACTAGTTACTGGTTATAAGTCCAATTTGCCTGGGTTACTGGTTACTTCCCCCTAACCCGACCCTCTCCCCCGTATCCAGATCAAGAGCAATTCAAGGGCGGAAAAGTGAATCGTAACTGTCTTCGTACACTAGCATTCCTTGTGGCACACAGCAGGCGTTTATGTGTAATAAATCAAAGTATCTGTCGAATGCCATTCAACAAGAGATGAGGATGGGGCTAAAATGTAGATTTCCCTACTCTTCCCTCTTCCCGCTACATCACGCTGCCTAAAGGAAGTCTGGTCCACCACTGCAAAGCCACCATACCAAACTGCAAATGGTCACGAAAAAGAGCTCTGCGTCCCCCTACCAGCCGTGTCCAAAAGTTTGAATGCCCCTGCCCCAGACGAGAAGTCTCCAAATTGTCTGGAGGCTTTAAACACGTGACCCAGGGCCAGTTCTGGATTTGCAAAATCAAATCACTGAAGCCAGGACGGATTCGGAGGCAAGAGTTAAAAACTCCCACTGGTTTCATAGGTTGGCTTACAATCGTGGCTTTGAAAGAAGGGGCACCGCCGCACACTCGAGAGGGAAACGAATTACGAGGACGGTTACTCTGAAATAAGATCCCAGGGACTGAAAACTGGGTGGCAGAGCAAAAGATGCTAAATTGGGAGGGGTCCGCGATTCTGAGCCCTCCCCCGCAAGTCCGACCTCCCCACCCCCCGCCACTTCCGAATCTCTCATTTGAAGCCTTTCCCTCAGGATGTGACCGGGGCTCCTCCCTTTCTCCTCACCATCCTCCCTGCCCCCCCCCCCCGCGACGCTTACTTGCTCCCCCACCAGGATGGTGATTATCAAGAGGGGGTTTCGTGAAAAAAGTTAAGTCCACAACTGCCGAACTGGCCCCTGTCACCAGCCTAAACGCTACCTGTCGAGGTCTAACACTCGTCGTCAGCCTCTCCCCCGGGGGAAGCTACGGGGCAGGTACTCTGTCTCAGAAAGAACCCCTCCTCTGCCTCAGATTATTCCACCGCCTCGGAAAGGACCCCTCCTTCCATTCCCCCTCCCACCCGAAGCGCAGCGGCCAGTCGAGTAAGGTATTTTCGGGATTCAGGGGCGGCGACGGAAAGGTGGTGGCAGAAGAACCCGAGCCCCTTCGCCCGGGGCCGAGAATCGCGCGGCGGGTGGCGACGAGTAACTGTTTTCCTCGCCGCCTTTTAAGTACCCGCGAACACGGCCCCGAGTTGGGTGGGGGGTGGCCACAGCTTACCTGTGAGACCCCCTCCGCCTTCCTCGCCGTAGCCCCGACGCCGCTGAAGCACGAAGTAGTCGTTGGACCTTTCCATCAGCCACAGCTTCAGTGCATTTTTCAGGAGCACTTCCTCAGGCTTCAGCCACATCGCGAACTTTGTGCCGCCCGGCAGCGGCGACCCAGATACCTTCCTTCCCTCACCCTCCACCTATTTCCCTCTACTTCTCCTCCCACCAAATCTCCCTCAAGCCAAGCCACGGCTTGGGTTCACGTTTTCCACACTTCCCCCAACCCTCCCTTCTCTCCCACGTAGGCAGCAAGATTGCCAATTCCCTCCCACAGCTCTACCGCCCGACTGGGAAATAGTCCCGCTTCTTTGCCTCCTGGGAGTTGTAGTTTCCTATTCGCTTTTCTGTACTCAAACAATGGGAGTGGGGGACTACGATTCCCATAATCCACTGGGGTGAGGACGGGGTGCGGGTGCTTTCAAAGCGCGTCCCGCCACCACTTAAGTGTATTTTGCCTACTTAAACTTTAAAGCGGTTTTTTTTTTTTTGTTATTGTTCAAATAAATGAGCCCCAGGTATAATTATGTTGCTTCTTCTCATCATTTTACAGCCGAGGGTGTTAAACTGTAGAAAACAAAGTTTCTGGAATTTTGGAGTAAAGAACGGCCCCTTCTGGGAAGCAGCAATAGCGGCAACTGATATTAAATGAGCTCTTTGAAAGCTATTTCATAAACAGATCATTTCACGTAATTCTCACAGAAGTCTTTCGAAGTGGATATTATTCCTCACTTTGCACAAAAATAAAAGCGCAGACCGGTGAGGTGACTTATCCAAGGTCACACAGTAAATGGAATCTGATAGAATTCTAATTTAAAATCTTCCTTAAACTGGAGAGTGTGATGCTAAGTGAAATAAGCCATACAGAGAAAGACAGATACCATATGTTTTCACTCTTATGTGGATCCTGAGAAACTTAACAGAAACCCATGGGGGAGGGGAAGGAAAAAAAAAAGAGGTTAGAGTGGGAGAGAGCCAAAGCATAAGAGACTCTTAAAAACTGAGAACAAACTGAGGGTGATGGGGGGTGGAAGGGAGGGGAGGGTGGGTGATGGGTATTGAGGAGGGCACCTTTTGGGATGAGCACTGGGTGTTGTATGGAAACCAATTGGTCAATAAATTTCATATATTGAAAAAATAAAATAAAATCTTCCTTAGACTAAGCTCTTTCTGCCCATACAGGAAGAATATAAAATCTCCAGAAGCCACATGATTTTATTCACGCCGTGGGCCCCTCCCTTCCCCCACTGCCACCCCAATCTATTTATTTAACTATTGTAATCAGCCACAGAAAAAGGTCTTCTCCAACTTTCCTTTTCAGGATCTAAACAATTTATAAACATTTCCCCCTTAATTAAACTCTTTAAGGAAAAAAAAATCCCTTTCAGGGCAGCCTTCACCTCTTTGTACCTTTGGCAGCTCCTTACACACTAAGGTGAATGAGGTCAGTGATTTGTATGGCATCGCAGTGAGGAATTATTTGAGGGACATTTTTATTTATTGCAATAAATGAGCCGATCAGAATTAAAGGGTGCACTAAAAGCAAAAACAAGTGTGTACAAAGAAAGGAGTTGGGAGGAAATGTACAAAAAACATGGAGCTCTAGGTGTGCTGTTTTGAGAACAAAGCCTCAAGGCCATTTCAATTAAAAACAAAAATGGGGTGGGGCACACCCAGATGCCAAGTCGTGGAGCCAAAGAACTCTGCCTTGGAGCAGTGTCTCTGGCTTAACCTTTCCAAGATGTGGGCCAGCTCAAGGGAGGCAGGTGTGTGCTACAACAGGGATTTTTCTTGGGGGTGAGAAAAGGGTCAATTTGGGATTAGCTTCTACTAAAAGGCAGTAAGTAGTACCAAGGCAGCTTCCTGGAGAAGATGGGAAGATACAATCATCCCAGAGCCCAAACTGCAATGTGTCTTTGGGGAAAGCCATCCCAATTTGGATGTACACTACTGAAGACGATTTCTTATCTTCCTCATAAAAGCTCAGTGAATGTAGCAAATGTCGAAAGATGTGAGTTGTTCTTTTTACCTTTCCTTCTCTTTTGAATTTTCTTCCTCATCAAACCACATTCTTTTCCAACATCCTTAATGGTTACAGTAGTGACAAGGGCTGTCCAGAAGTGGATGGTTCCTGGGGTGCCTGGGTGGCTCAGTTGGTTGAGCATCGGACTTCAGCTCAGGTCATGATTTCACAGCTCGTGGGGTTGAGCCCCACATCAGGCTCTGTGCTGACAGCTTAGTCTGGAGCCCGCTTTGGATTCTGTGTCTCCCTCTCTCTCTGCCCCTCCCCTGCTCATGCTTGCTCTCTCTCTCTCTCTCTCTCTCTCTCAAAAAAATAATAAAAAACATTACAATAAAAAAAAGAAGTGGATGGTTCCTCTCTATAATATTGATTTAATCCTTATTTAAAAACTTGTATATTTTTACATCCTTACTTTATAGATGAAGAACAGGAGTCTCAGAGAAGTTAAATAACCTAAGATCACATAGCTAAATAAGTAGCAGAGTTGAGATTTGAATGTAGATTTTTCTCACTACAAATTATGACACTATACTACCTTTTGCATATGGTTAATCTATTAACCATATGTATTAGGACATCAAATACAACATGTCCAAAGCCAAACTAAATTCTCCAATATTTTCCCTGCACAAAGTTGTTTACCATTCTAGGTTCTCATAGTTTACAGCACCACTGTTACCAAGATGTTCAAACTAAGAACCTTGGAATAATCTTCAACTTCTTTCTCCCACCACCTTCACTGTCTCACACACATACCCTCCCCTCTACTTTTTTTTTTCAAAAGTCCATTCCACCCTATTACCACTTCAGATTGGCCTCACATCACTTTCCTGCTACACTGTAATAGCATCCCAACTCATCTTTCTGGTTCCAGTCTTGTTTTCTGATTTATCCAAGCCACATATTTATGGACATAATGTTATACCATGCAGAGATAATACCTCATTTATCCAGCAATCTTTTCAGCTGAGTCAGCCTTCTAAATCATAGCCTGAAACATCTATCTGAAAAGGTAGTAGAAAACCACAAATAGCAGGGTCCCTGGGTGACTCAGTGGCTGAAGCGTCCAACTTTAGCCCAGGTAATGATCTCGCAGTCCTTGAGTTGGAGCCCTATCGGGCTCTGTGCTGACAGCTCAGAACCTGGAGCCTGCTTCAGATTCTGTGTCTTCCTCTCTCTCTGCCCCTCCCCCATTCACTCTCTGTCTCTCAAAAATGAGTAAACATTAAAAAAAATTAAGAAAAAAAAAAAAAGAAAACCCCAAATAGCAATTCTAAACCCTGTGCCATTGAAGAGCTGAGGCTGGCAAAGATTCTTCTGGATTCTTATTTGAAATGAATTTCACAAGCTTAGTTGATGCTTGACAGCATGCAGCAGGTTTAGAAGCAGTAAAGATTCAAAACAGGTGGAGCACTGTGAGAGGAGAACCATTTAAACGTTTGCTGCTCAAAATGCGGACCCTGAACCAGCAACATCTGCATCACCATCTAGCTTGCTAGAAACTAGAATCTCAGAACCCATCCTAGACCTGCTGAATCAGAATGTACATTTTAACAAGATCCCTAGGTAATTTGTAGGCACATTAAAGTTCTAGGTGCATTGATTTAAGCAAATTAGATATTTGAAAGTCAAACTCTACAACAAATTGGGGGTGATTAATCATGTTTCCATTAAGACCTACATAGGCATCTTTTAAAAATAAGTCCTGTTAAAGAATTTTAGATGATTGAATTGCTTTTTCAAAAAGTTTATTTCAGGACATGCCCATTAAAATTTTCTAAGGCAGTGGTTGAAAATGGGTATGGGTTGGAGGAGAAATTGCCACTATTCATGCTAAGCCCTATTTATATATGCTACTAACCATCAAAATCTAGGTATGTCCACAAATATCTCACATTCATGATATGTTTTTGGAGACAAAAAGAACTAGTGGGTAGTGTTTTTCAATCTTTTCACCAAATTAACTCTAAGGTAGAGGACAGTGAACATTTATCTCTGGAGGTCAAAGTGCCCACCATACATACATACATAGTCTAAATTTTGTGTTGTTTTTTTTTTAAAGTTTATTTAGAGAGAGACAGAGATAGTGCAAGTTGGGGAGGGGCAGAGACAGAGGGAGACAGAGAATCCCAAGCAGACTCTGAATTGTCAGCTTGGAGCCTAATGTGGGGCTCGAACTCACGAAACTGTGAGATCATGACTTGAGCTGAAACCAAGAGCCGGACGCTTAACCAACTGAGCCACCCAGGCACCCCGAAATTTTATATTGTTTAAAAATATTTTATATTTAAATTTTATATATGTTTAAAAATATTTTTAAAATTCACTCCAAACAGAAGAGGCAATGAGTAAAAGCCTCAGTATTTGTTATAGCCTAGGGTGATAAAATTTCTCCAGATGTTACAGAGCTTAATTAAACTACTTAGTAAATGATCAAAAACTAGATGGGGGGTGGTGTGGGGAAGGAATGTTCCTAGCATTCCAACCTATCTTTAAATGCCTGGGAACCATGTACATTCTTATTTGTAACATAATACAAACTGACTCCTGCTAAACTTACATATGAACTCTCGGAAAATCCCTCCCAAAGTTGGAGACTCCCTATACATATATATCTACTGCCACTGTTAATCAGTTTATATTTTGATTATTATGTAAGAGTAATAAAGTCTGTTGCTCAAACTATCTTTTTGTTACCAATATAGGAAGAAAATGCACAAGTGACACGGAAATATGACGAAAAAAATTGAAACATACATCTACACAGACTTGTACATAATTCATAGCAGCATCATCCATAATGGACAAAAAGTAGGAACTGTTCATTAACTGATGGATAACCAGATGTGGAAAAATGGAATATCATCAATGAAAAGGAATGAGGTGCTGATGCATGCTTCAAACATGAATGAGTCTGGAAAATATTATACTAAGTAGAAGAAGCCAGTCACAAAAGATCACACGCATATTGAATGGTTCCATTTATATGAAATGTCCAGAATAAGCACATCTATAGAGATAGAAAGCAGATCGGTGGCTGCCTGAGGCTGGGAATGGGAGCAGAAATTGACTGCAAGTGGGTATGAGGGAACTTTTTGGGGCTAATGGAATGTTCTAAAACTGGATTGTGGTAACAGTTGCACAACTCTGTACATTAGCTAAACATTGTGGAACTATACATTTATAATGGGCAAATTTTGGGTGTATTAATTATACTTCAATACAGATGAAAATTTTATTTATTTTAATGTTTATTTATTTTTGAGAGAGTGAGAGATGAGTCGGGGAGGGGCAGAGAGAGAGGGAGATACAGAATCTAAAGCAGGCTCCAGGCTCTGAGCTGTCAGCACAAAGCCCAACGCGGGGCTTGAACCCACAGACAGCAAGATCATGACCTGAGCTGAAGTCGGACGCTTAACCGACTGAGCCACCCAGGCGTCCCAAGATGAAAATTTTAAAAATTATAAATTTTCCCTAAAAAGAACCCCCCCCCCCACACACACATAAAACAAGAAGAGTATAGATCAAGAGGTTGTTTATTATGGGGCATCACACACATGTACACCTGGCATATTGCCACATAAGACATATGTGTACCCAAGACATATGTGTGCCTTGGTTTGATAATCAGGGCTCTGAGGTGTCCCTGTTTATTAATAAACATCTGTTTATTCTTAACAAGTTTGACAAAAGAGTTAACTCATTAACAGCATCCCAACAACCATACTGCCAAAGAAAAGGCTGAAGGAAAAGAAAACTTTAATAAAGTGGTTTTATGTCTTGGGTAGTATAAAGATGGACTGGCATCAAGGTGTTTTTCTAACCTTATATTATCAGTGATCAACCTCGTTATTTACCTTGCTGACATTGAAAAATAACTCAGGGGGGTGCCTGAGTGGTTCAGTCGATTGAGCGTTCGACTTTGGCTCAGGTGATGATCTCATGGTTTGTGGGTTTGAGCCCTGTGTTGGGCTCTGTGCTGACATCTCAGAGCCTGGAGCCTGCTTCAGATTGTGTGTCTCCCTTGCTCTCTGCCCCTCCCCCACTCACACTCTGTTTCTCTCTCAATAATAAACATTAAAAAAATTAAAAAATAATAATTCATGGTACATTCAGTTGTATTAAAATGTCAGCAATTCCCCTCTCTGTAATGAAATATGTAAATAAATATCATACTAAAGTTTGAGTTTTTATTCATCAAATATATCAATGACCATTTGCATCAACCATTTTTTTTCCTCTCCCAAATCCAAGCATATATGAAAAGTTAGTATAGGCTAACTGAACTAAACAGCAGATGCAAACTTCTATTGGAATATTTTATTTACATTTTATATTTAAAGAGAATCAATAAAAATCGGGGAATATTTACAGAATTTCAAATAAGTGTACAAGAATGCAATGGTTTTGTCCATTCTACATTTAGCAAACAAAAATACATGTCTTTTCTGCTTTTGCCTAAATTCTGCTGGAATTTTCACTGGAAACACAACTTTAAAACCAAGATAAGCCACACAGAATACAAATAAAGTGCATTTTTAAATAGCTCTATTTTACTTTGGTGGATGAAAGCTTCAAACTTTATATTAAGGCACCTGGAATTCCCCCCCCCCCATTCTTTTTCAAACACCAAGAAAATGCATTCACAAAATTTACAGCTATATGGACAGAATTTTAGTTTACCTAATGTAATTAGCCCATTTAGGTAAAATGTAAACTAAATTTTCAAAGTCAACATTGTTTGGAAAACATTTTCTGCAGACTAATTTCTGCAGACTTAATTCATACACAAGGATCAATTACCAATTTTTGTGTGACTTACTCATTATCATTTTCAAATAGTATGATAATTTATATACTCTGCTTTTGAAAATCCCGTAACTTTGAGAAATAGTTACACAGCATTTTTATAAGGAAACTTTTTGTCTATAAACTTGTGTCAAATTGGTGTCATTAATCAATTGACAACCAATCAATCCAGTCCAGTCCATATTCTTTGACAAACTATGCTCCACACTCAAATGAAGTACATTTAGCTTAATTTTAAAAACAAGAAATAGTTAAAATGAATATTTTGTTTTAATCTTGTTCTATCAACTTAATGTAGCTTAAAAAGACATTTCATGAGGTACTAGCCTAAGTTTGCATTGCTTTTTACATTACAATTCCAGATCAATATAAGCACCTGGAGAAAAACCCTGACACATATAGCCCAAGCTAAAATAGTAGTATTTTTAATTAAGATACTATCATAAAATAAAGTGATCACAGCTACTCCACATTTTAAAAGCAACATGTTTTTATAACAAAATTGTTGTAAATGAAAACCATGACTACTTGAAGAGAGTTTTAAATGTTTAAAAATGTTGCTATCACTATTAAGAGGAAACTTGCCTATGAAAAACATTATGAGTTTGTGGAAAAAAGTTAATAGATTAAATATTTTAAGTAATTTAACTATAGCATAATATTTGTCATCTCAGCACTTTCAGTATCTTTCTTATTTAATTAAGTTTATCCAGTTCATTAATAGTAAACTAAGCCCTGATTGGCAGTTCTGTTGTTATTACTAAAGTTTCAAGTTTTCTAGTGACACAGATTTTAGGATTTAATTTCTCGAACTGCAGTCTCTTGATCAGGAGTTTCATCTTCTTCAAAAGTTGGGTTGTCAACATGAGGAACAACATCCACTGCCATGGAACTTGCCTCATGGTTTACCAGCTGTAGATTTTCATCTTTAAAAAGAAATGACAATTTTAGGATGATTTCACCCCTCTCTTCTTTAAGACAAAATTCAACACTCACGTCTAAGAAGCTTTTCTTGTCTAATGCTATCATACTCTGATTATTATACTCATTCCCTGGTTCCTTTAATAGTTACATGATTTAGGCTATGTCTTACATAAGGCACATATGACATTATTATATTGATTTACAATTACTCTTTTATTTTTAAATTCACATGTGTGCTTACTTCTACCTAGATTAATAGCCTCCTTAAGAGCAAAAGTTCTGTCTTCTGCTTTTCCATCCTGAAACCCGGCTTCACATTTCAATCACCTGGGTGCTTAAAAAAATTACCTATACCTTTTCATACGCATAAATAGACTTAAAACAAACAGGAAGGTAGAGAGAGTTCTTCAAATGGAGTACAAACAGTAACAGATGAGCATAATTATATAAAGAGGAAATATATAAACATCCTGAAAACAGTGGGGAAGAAAAAAACTAACCTAAGTAACTTTGGAAAGCAGTATTTTGACTACATCCTGTAAGGCTAAAAATAAAAAGGACTATATTAGTTAGTGAAATGTTGAGTTACAAACAAGGAAAGGGGAAGGCTAGAATAAACTCTGTGGTACTTGACTAGAATCAGGTGTATCAGTATTAAGTTCACTGTTTTTCAGATAGATAGATATGTAGACGATACCCCCATAGCAATGAGCATACCTAGTGCCCAGATCTTGGTTCTGAAGTACTATTTTCCAAAAAAGCACTCCCCCAAAAAGTAGCTCATTCTAGGGCAAGGGCAAGGAGAGCACAAGATTAACCCCTTGTAGCTTAGGGATCAGCAAACTATAGCCTGCAAGTCAAACCAATAGCTAAGAGTGGTTTTCACATTCTTAAAAGGTTGTAAGTCAAACACCCCCCTCCTCACTGTGCCAAATACAGCAGAGACTCATGGCTTTCAAAGCCTAAAATATTTACTATCTGACTCTTTACAGAAAAAGTTTGCCAATCCCTGGCCTAGAACATCCTGTGGTACCAGAAAAGTAAGGAAGTGCTCAAAAAAAAAAAAAAATGAGGCATGTTGAAAGAACACAGGAGCCACCTTGAGAGAGTTCCCGATGACCAAATCTAGGAGAATCTAAGCAATTAATAATTCATGAGAATAATTTTATAGAATAAAAGAAATATCTATGAGTCCATACTATTATAAATGAATAATTGAATAAATAAATAGATAAAGGATAACTGTTCCTTAAAATAGAAGCTTAATTAATGTAGAAAGAAGGATGGAAATAGAAAATTACCATTTGGCACACATTTCAGTAATAATTATTGCAAGGAAGAAGCATCAATTGCTAAAATTAGTGGGTAAAAAGCATGATGAGAAACAGAACATTTGCATAGTCTCTAAGTGTCTCCCTGTAAGATAATAATTACAAAGGGAAAAATAGTAACTTTAAAAGAAGCTTGGCAGACACTCACTATCTTAACCAAGTAAGCAACATTAAAAACCATCAGTAATAAGATATGAACATCATGTGCCTCATTATATGAGGCAGAGAAGAGCACAATATTATTTCTCTGGTATTCTTGCCAGAAACAGACAGTGAACAATGAATTTAATCATTGGGAAATAACAGGTTCAAAGTGAGAGACATTCTACAAAATAACTGACCAGTAATTTTCAAAGTGTCAACATCATATATGACTGAGACTAAGGAACAACCACAGATTGGAGATGAAGATACGACCATTAAACGCAATGTGGACCACTCAACAAATTGGGTAGAAAAGGAACATATCCAAACATAATAAAGGCCATTTATGACAAACTCACACCTAACATCCTCAACAGTGAAAAGCTAAAAACAAAACCTTTTTCTCTAAAATCAGAAACAAGACAAGGGTACCTACTTCTACCACTTCTATTCAACATAGTACTAGAAATTGTAGCCAGAGCAATTAGTCAAGAAAAGAAAGGGCCTCAAAATCAGAAAGGAAGAAGTAAAATTATATCCACACGACATGACCTTATATAGAGAAAATGATTAAGACTCCACCAAAAGATTAGTAGAACTAATGAATGAATTCAGTAAAGCTGCAGGATACAAAATCAACATACAAAAACCAGTCACATTTCTATACACTAACAATGAAATATTTGAAAGAGAAATAAAACAATTCCGTTTATAATAGCATCAAAAACAATAAAATACTTAGGAATAAGTTTAACCAAGGAGGTAAAAAATCTATACTGAAAACTTTGATGAAAGATATTGAAGAAAATACAAACAAATGGAAAGATATCCTAGGTTCATGAATTAGAAGAATATTGTTAAAATGTCCATATACCCCAAATCCATCTATAAATTCAATGCAACTCCTATCAAAATTCCAATGGCATTTTTCACAGAAATAACAATCCTAAAATGTATATGGAACTGCAAAGACCCTGGATAGCCAAAGCAATCCTGAGAAAGAAGAACAAAGTTGGAGGCATCACACTTCCTGATTTCAAACTATACTACAAAGGTATAGTAACCAAAATAGTATACTGGCATAAAAACAGACACATAGACCAATGGAACAGAATTGAGGGCCCAGAAATAAACCCATGCACATGTAGTCACCTAATATTTGACAAGGGAGCCAAAAACACTCAATGGAGAAAAGCCAGTAAGTGGTGTTGGGTAAACTGGATATTCACATATGGTAGAATGAAAATGGACCCCTATCTTACACCACTCACAAAAATGAACTCTAAATGGGTTAAGGACTTAAACATAAGATCTGACACCATAAAATCCCTAGAAGAAAACATATGGGAAAAGCTCTTTGACACTGGTCCTGGCAATGATTTTTTGTATAGGACACCAAAGCACAAATCAACAAGGGGAACTACATCAAACTAAAAAGCCTCTGCACAGCAAAAGAAACAATAGAGTGCAGAGGCAACTTACAGAATGGGAAACGATATATAATATCGTATTTATGTATTTGCATATATTTGCAGATCATATAAAGGATTAATATCTAAAATATATAAGAAACTCATACAAAGTAGCAACAACCCCCAAATAATCCAATTAAAATAGGCACTGAAAATAGAAACTGAATATATTTTCTTTTTTTTAAGGTTTATTTGAGAAAGAGAGAGAGAGAGAACACCAGCGAGGAAGGGACAGAGGACCTGAAGTGGGCTCTGTGCTGTTAGTACAGAGCCCAATGTGGGGCTCGATCTCATGAACCATGACATCATAACCTAAGCCAAAGTTGAATGCTTAACCAACTGAGCCACACTGGAGCCCCTGAATAGATCTATTCTCAAAGAATATGTACAAATGGCCAACAGGTACATGAAAAGATGATCATTATCAGTAATCATCAGGGAAATGCAAATCAAAAACACTAATCACCTCATACTTGTTAGAATAGTTACTATCAAAAAGATAAGAGATAAGTGCTGGTAAGGATGTGGAGAAAGGGATCCCAGTGCACTGTTGGTGGGAATGTAAACTGGCACAGCCACTATGAAAACAGCATGGAGGTTCCTCAAAAAATTAAAAGTATAAGTACCATATGGTCCAGCAATTCCAGTTTGGGGTATATATCCAAAGGAAATGAAATCACAATCTTGAAGAGATATCTGTACCCCCCATGTTCACTGCAGCATTATTCAAAATAACCAAGATATGGAAATATCCTAAGTATCAGTTGACAGATGAATGGATAAAGAAAATATGATACACACACACACACACACACACACACACACACACACACACACAGAGGAATATTATTCAGCCAAGAGAAAGAAGGATGGACCTTGAAGGCATTTACGCTAAATGAAGTAAGACACAGAAAAACAAATACTGCACAATGTTATTTATCTGTGGAGTCTTAAAAACTCGGAAACAGAGAGTAGAATGGTGGTTGCCAGGGGCTAGGAGCAGAGGAGATGGGGAAGTGTTGAGCAAAGGGCACAAATGCTCAGCTATAAGATGAATAAGTTCTGGAGATCTAATACATGGCATCATATCTACAGTTAGCAATACTGTATTACATACTTCTAAAAATTTATATATCATGCTATTTTAACCTTACGTGTAGCTACCATCTGTCACCATACAATGTTATTACAACATCATTGACTATGTCCTTATACTGTGTCCTTTATTCCCATGACATATTCATTCCATAACTGGAAGACTGGATCTCACACTCTCTTTCCTCCATTTTGCCCATCCCCCATGCTTCTTGCCTATGGCAACCATCACTCTGTTTTCTGTATTTACAGGTCTGATTCTGCTTTTTGTTTGCTTATTCGTTTTTGTAGATTCCACATGAGTGAAATAATATGGTATTTGCCTTTCTTGGTCTGACTTACTTCATTTAGCATAATATCCTTTTGGTCCATCCTTGTCACAAATGGCATCATCTCATCCTTTTTTATAGCTGTGTAATATTCTATTTTGTTATATATACCATATCTTCCTTATCCATTTGTCTATTAATGGACACTTAGGTTGCTTCTATATCCTGGCTACTGTAAATAATGCTGCAATAAATGTAAGGGTGCACATATCTTTTGAATTACTGTTTTTGTTTTTCTTTGGGTAAATACCCAGTAGTGGAATTATTGGATATACCTGAAAGTTGCTAAGAGAGCAGATCTTAAATATTGTCACCAAACACACACACAAATTTGTAATTATGTGAGGTGGATTTGCTAACCAACCTTACTGTGGTAATCGTTTTGCAATATACAGGTGTGTCAAATCATGCTGTATACCTTAAACTTACACAATGTTATGTGTCAAATATATATCAATAAGTCTGGGGGAAAAAGAGTAAAGGGGAAATGCAATGTGGGATCCTGAGACAGAAAAAGGACATTAGTGGGTCAATGGGTGAAATTTGAGTATGATCTGTCATTTAGTTAATAACACTTTATCAGTTAATTTTCTGGTGTTAATAATTATATATGGTTATAGAAGGTGTTAACATTTGGAGAAGTTGGACAAAGGGTATATGGGTATTATTTGTACTATTTCTGAAACACTTAGCCTGAAACTGTACCAAAATTTAAATTAAAAATTGAAAAACAAAACCTGTGCTTGGGCCCCACCCTTCATGGATTCTGATTTAACCATTCTGGTGTAATGTCCAGGCATCAGTGATATTTAAAGTTTCTCTGGATGAGCACTGGGTGTTGTATGGAAACCAATTTGACAATAAATTTCATATATTAAAAAAAAAAAGTTTCTCTGAGTGAGTTTTTTAAAAAATCTACTGATTTAAGTTAATTTATTTTGAGAGAGAGAGAGAGAGAGAAACAGTGCACAAACATGGGGGAAGGGCAGAGAGAAAGGGAGAGAGAGAATCCCAAGAGATTCCCAGAGAATCTGTCTGTATAGTACAGAGCCCGACGTGGGTCTCAAACCCACGGATTGTGAGATCATGACCTGAGCCATAGTCAAGAACAGGACGCTCAACCAACTGAGCCATCCAGGTGACCTCTGAATGATTTTAATGTGCAGTTAGGGTTAAGAACTAGGGCTTTATTTAGTGGTTCTCAAAGTGTGGTCCCTGGACCAGCAGCCTCAGTATCACCAGAAACAAAAATTCTCAGGCCCTATTCCAAACCCACTGAGTCAGAAACTGGTGGTGGTCCATCTGTTTTAACAAGCCCTCCAGGTGACTTGATGCATACTTTAGTTTTAAAACCAGTGCTCTAATAGAACTTAGTGCCACGATGGAACAAATGGACATGAACTAATCAACTATATGTTTGCAAAGTTATTTAAACCACTATCACCACATTAATCAGTGGCTGATAGGCAAGATACCCACACTAGTAATACATAATCATAGATAAAATTAAATCTATTCTATCTGGTCATTCATTCAACATTTGAGTATCTACTGTGTGCCAGGCTGTTCTAGGTGCTGGGTATATGACAGTGACTAATAAGACACTGTCCCTATCCAAATGTTTTAAAAGTTTTAATACAATTCAGTAAAATAAATGCAATGCCAGAAATTCTGTGAAAGCAGACGGTAGGGCCATACAGGTGAGCCAAAGGAGGCTTTTCAAAGGGGGGTAAGTTTTAAAGGAGGACCAGGAGTTAGACTGGGTTCCCCAATTTCTTGGGAGGAAGAAGAGTGAAAGGAATGGGCAGAGAGAAAACAGTGGCTCAAACTATGACTGTGGAATTAAGGTTGGCAATTAGGAGATGGATTACAGAAAAGGGATATTGAATCAGTAAGAAAGAGGAGAGGGAAGGATCTAGGGTCTCCCTAGTTTCTGGTTTGAGGCACCTGATTGGGTGTTACTACCATTTATCCAGATAAAGAATACAGGGGGAGGAATGTTGATCATCATTTCATTTGCTCGTCAAATTCTCTGCAAAAACCGTTCTGCTTACCACCTTGCCTCACAAGAAGAACAGAGCACACAGAGAAGTTGACTGGACTTTTTTAACAAGCCTAAATATAAACTGAATTATCCTGTACACTCTCCCTTATCATCACTGAATTCTATTATCACACAGTTGTGGAAACAAAAAATCACCTGGGGCAAATAGACAATGATTCTCTATTATAGGTAGAATAATCCACTATTAAGGTTCTTATGACTACTCTGTACTCCAAGAAATGTCTTAAGATTAGATTACAAGAAATACAAAGTGCACATTTTGCATGATGGCACTGCTCTTGACATCTTCAGGAATGATGTCTATGGCACTGATAAGCCTACAGAGGATAAAGGTTTAAGTCATAGTAAGCTGAAACTTTCATTAATCATCTTAACATTTCGTTTTCTTCTACTTTTAATGCCACGATTAGGTTATTTCAAAATGAGGATTGAGAACCATCAAACCAACAAAAATGATGAAAAAGGTAGCAGTTAAAGAAAGAAAAAATAATTTGTATGAGGGTCTTCTCTTTCTAAGGGAAAAAAGTAACAAAATTCCCTAAACTTTCTCCACTGGACGGACATTACCAAGTTACAGTATTGATTCACATGAATTTTGAAAATATATATTCAATTTTAGTTTCCATGGTTTGTTCATTTCATGGTAAATAATCAACAGGTGGCAGCACATATTCTTATACACAGTTTCTAATCTGTGCAAAAGATGGGTTCCTACGAAATCAAGCTTTTGTAAACTGAATTCTATTTTATCATTTCAGGACCCCTCTACCTTAGTTTCTGATTGCTCCACAATAAACAACGGCTTCTAAAGTTTGAAGTTTCTCATCAGCCTCTGTAAGTTAATAGCCAATACTTAAATCCATCAGAGAGAAGCTATCCAATAAAAAAATATTTTTATTCTGTGAATAATCCTGATGCATTTCATCTGTTTCAGAGACATTTGAATATGTGCATATTGAGTTAAAGTAGGGGTGTGTCCTGTACTGCATCACTGTTACTAGAAAAAACCTGGAATGTATTTAATGAATGAAAGGAACAAACACTAAAAAGCAGGAGCACTCTGCCAGGAATATGATCCTCAATGGATCATTTGTGGGGCTCTCCTTGCCCCTCAGCATGGTGCTTACTTGCTGACTGCACGTGTTCTTCCAAAGGTGGCTCATCTGCTCCCTGAACAGAAGCATATCCAGACGATGCAGTCTCACTGCGATTATCCTCTTCGTGAGGAGAGGCACTATTTGATATTTCATTGGATACAGGGACTTGTAAAGACACCGGTCCATCTTCAACATCCGCCTTTGGAAAGCATTTGAACTAATTAAAAGACGCTCAGAGTACATGCTTTTCCCTGACATATCATTACAAAGTTTCTTCATAAGTGACTTATTAGAGCAATGCTTCTTAACCTTTTAAGCCTATAATCCCTTTTGATGATCACAAAAGTCTCTTGCTGGCCCCAGCCAGAGCAGTTGGAGTAACTGGGTTCAAAATGGGGTGAAAGAAGTTATAGGCAGATTGCCTTCACATCTGATGTTCATTTGGGTGATCCCAACACTTCATAATATAATGGCTGGTACAAGGTAGGTACTCCAAACAAAAAAACCCAGAAAACTACTCTGGGTCAAGTTCACCTCCAGCAGTTTCAAAAGGCAGTTTGCTGGCAAAACTCAAAGTCTGATGTTTAGTTAATAGTAATGACTCAATGTCAGTTTCTCACTTTTGACATATGTACCACAGTAATGCAAAATGTTAACAATAGTAAAAACTGGTGAGAGGTATCTGGGAACCCTCTGCATCGTCTTTGCAACTTTTCTGTAAATCTAAAATTATTCATAAATAACAACAACAACATCTCATGCTGTCCCCCAGGGGAGCTCAGAATCGGTATCATCTATGTATCTTCTAAAGTCAAGAAACATAGATGCTCATTTAACTACAAGTTTGGTGGCTGTGCAATAATAAGAGAAAAAAAATGCAACAGGTATCACAAGCCATCACTTAAAATTCTGACCAAATAATAAGAGGGAAGAAGAAGAAAAATGGAGGTGGTCCAAAATGGCACCTCACTGTCAATATGATGTAAATAGGTCCAATTTTTGGTATAAATCACAAGTCTGGCATGTTACATAGCTAAAAATTAGGCATGTTATTTTCCTGAAGGCCCAGGTACATAAATAACTTAAGTTCCTTCACCTAAATAGTTAAATAGTTCAGCAATATTTACCTCAATTCCCAAAGCTTTGAGTATGTCACATTTGCACATGGGGCAAGTTCTGTGTTCTAACAGCCAAGGGTCAACACATGTCTTATGGAAAATATGGCTAGTGAAAGAAAAAAGACACATAATTTGGTTATCAGTTGTGAAATAGCAACAACACTTGGCCTAATATACTAACAGGTTACCCTATATTTTTATTTAGTTTTTCTAACAGATGACTTTTTTCTTTTAAACACACTATTACAGCATTAAAAACTATAAAGGAGCCACAGAAACAAAACTTGGAAATTTCATAATATAGAAGTTTTAAATATAAAAGCCTCATTACCTTAGTTTCAAAAAAAACCCCACTATTTTCAATACTTACTACTTCAAAACTGGCTAAGACATTACCTGACCTAAGACTTGTTCAGTATTTCAGATCGCTATTGTCTTGTCATTCCTTAACTATAAAAATGGCACAGTCATTCTCAATAATAAAGTATAGTACAGAGCACAAGATAATGCTGATACTTTAGGCCATGTGATAAGTTCTAAGAACATCACCATTTAATAGCTAAAAGAAAGAGTGTTAAGAACAGTTTCCAGGAGACGGATAATGAAAAACTAAACAATGAAGACTTCCAAACAGGTGCCCATTGAGATGAATTTTTTTCCTTCAACAGGACTATTAAAATGATTTTAAATTAAATAATCCAGTAAAATACACACACACACACACACACACACACACACACACACACACACTATGGTTATGGTGCTGGCTAAGTTCTTAGTTTTATATGGAACTGGTTTCTAAATTATACCAGATTGTGGAAACATTATATAATTAGCCTTATACCTATTTCAATGATATTAAAATATAAAGCATTCACCTATATTTAAATGAAAATAAACGCTCTTTCCATACTTTGGCTATTGTTGATAGTGCTGCTATAAACATGGGGGTGCATGTGTCCCTTTGAAACAGCACACCTGTATCCCTTGGATAAATGCCTAGTAGTGCAATTGCTGGGTCCTAGGATAGTTCTATTTTTAATTTTTTGAAGACCCTCCATACTGTTTTCCAGAGATTAGTCAGTCAGAGAAAGACAAAAATCATATGACTTCACTCATATGAGGACTTTAAGAGACAAAACAGATGAACATAAGGGAAGGGAAACAAAAATAATATAAAAACAGGGAGGGGGACAAAACAGAAGAGACTCATAAATAAGGAGAACAAACTGAGGGTTACTGGAGGGGTTGTGGGAAGGGGGATGGGCTAAATGGGTAAGAGGCATTAAGGAATCTACTCCTGAAATCATTGTTTCACTATATGCTAACTAATTTGGATATAAATTTTAAAAAATAAAAAATAAAATTTAAAAAAATGAAAATGAATAAAAAATGAAAATAAACCAAATACCTCAATTTGGAAACATTCAAAATAGTTTCCCCCATTATAATCATTTCAATAAACCAGATATTTTTACTGATGATATAAAAGAAAATCAAACTTACTTGCAGGTTAAGATGCGCACCAAATCATTTGGTTTATATAGTTCAATACACACAGCACAACTATCTCCATCAGGGCCAATTTCCTATGAGCAAATAGTTATTGTTACTCTGATGGATAAGAAAAAATACATTAAACTACAGAGCAAGATCACAATATATATGTATTTAAATTGCATAGATTCTTTCAAAAAGTGATTTAAAATTATTTAGACTTAATTGGAATCTAAAAAAGGTCAAATTTATAGAAACAGTAGAAAAGTGGTTGCCAGGAGCTGGAGGATGGGGGAAATAGGGAGTAGATGGTAAAACGTGTACAAACTTTCAGATATAATACAAATAAGGTCTGAGGATCTAATGTAAAACATTGTGACTATCATTGATAACACTCTTATACAATTGAAATTTGAAAATGATTTAGACTTAAAAAAGGTAAGAAAATAGAGTCAACCAAAAGAGGAACAGTACAAAGAGGAACAGGTAGCAGTGATTTGAACAAATGCATGCTGTTAATTGGTGTTAGAATTCAAATGCCATTTGTACAAGTTCTAAAGCTATGCTCCCAATTTCAGAAAAATTAAGGTATAACTCACATGCAGCGAAATTCACAGTTTTTAGTATAGAGTTTTGCAAGTGTGGACAAATATGCCGTCACTTAATCTTCACCACAATCAAGATATAGGATACTTCAATTACCCCAACAAATTCTTCTATATGTCTTTGTAATTAACTGCTACTTTCACTCACCCCCACCGTCTGGCAACCACATGGATTTTTCAGTTCCTATACTTTTTGCTTTTCTTGAGTGCCATATAAATGGAATCATGTATTATACTGCCTTTTAATTTGGCTTCTTCCACTTAACACAATACATTTAAGACTCATGCATGTTATTGTATCAATAGGGTCCTCCCCCACCACACACACACCCTTTTTTACTGCTAAATAGTATTCCATGATATGGATGTGCCACAGTTTAGGTATCCATTTACCATTTGAAGGACATTTGGGTTCTTTCCAGTTTTTGGTAAATATGAGTAAAGCAGCCATGAACAATTATGTGTAAGTTTTTATTTGAACATGTTTTTTTTTCCTCTAGATTAACTATCTAGCAGTGAGATTGCTGGGTTCTTCAGAAAGGGTTATTTTTTACTTCATAAAGAACTGCCAAATTGTCTTCCAGACTAGCTATACATTGTATTCTTACCAGCAAATCCGTAAGAGTTCAGTTGTTCCACAACTGGCCAGTGCTTGGTTATTGTCAGGTGTGCTAGTTTTGCCATTTTAATGAATGTGTTGTAGTACCTCATTATGATTTTAACTCACATTTGCCTAATGACTAATGATATTGAGCATCTTTTCATGTGCTTTTTTGCCATCCATATATTTTCTCTGGTAAATGTCTGTTTCACCATTTTTCAGTATGCTGTTTGTTTTCTTACTACTGACATTTGAGAGTTCTTTATATATTCTAGATATAGTCCCTTATCAGCCATGTAATTTTCAAATATTTTGTCCCAGTCTGTGACTTGTATGTTCATTCTCGTAACAATGTCAAAGAACAAAGGTTCTTTATTTTGACAGAGTTAGATTTCTTTCTTTTCTTTAATGGATTTGTTTTTGCTGTCTTATCTAAGTAATCTGTGCCTAGCCCAAGTCTTGAAGATATTTTTCTCCAAAGTTTTCTTCTAAGAATTTCATGGTTCTAGGTTTTATATTTAGGTCTGTGATCCATTTTGACTTAAATTTTACAGACAGTATGAAGTATGAATTGAGGTTCATGGTTTTTGCATAAAGATACTTAATCATTGCATATGGAGAGCCAACAATTGACTACCCTTGCTTCACTGAAGTGCCTTTGTACCTTTGTTGAAAATCAACTGACCATATACATGTGGGTCTTCTCCTGGACTCTCTTCTATTCCCTTGATCTAAAGGTCTAGCCTCTCTCCAATACCACACTATATTGTCTATTGTATCTTCAAAATAATTCTGAAAATTAGGGAAATGTGAGTCATCCAAATTTGTTCTTCATTATAACGACTGTTTTGGTTATTCTAGTTCTTTTGCTTTTCCATATAAACTTAGCACCAACTTGTCAATAAATACAAATGATCCCACTAGGATTCTGATTGGAAGTGCACTGAATCTATAGATTAGTTTGGGGGGATTTGACATCTTAACAACAGTGAGTCTTCTGACCCATGAATATGGCATATCTCTCCATTTTTTTGGTCCTTTGATTTCTTTCATTGGTGTTTTGCAGTTTTCAGCATATAGATCGTGTATGTATTTTGCAAGATTTATACCTAAGTACTTAATGGTCTGAGTGCTATTATAAATGGTAATTATTATTTCAATAAGCTCTATAGCTATTTTTATAGGTATCTTTGATATATGTTTTACACACCAATGGCAGTTTTAACTGTCCTAAATCTAAAACTGTTCAAGTAAAGTTGCACTGAGGAATTGTATTAGTTCCCTGTTTTTGCTATAAAAAAAGTATCATAACTTAGTGTCTTAAAATAACACAAATTTATTTTTTTATTGTTCTGGAAATCAGAAGCCTTAAAGTCAATGTTTTGGCAGTGCCATGTACCTTCTGGAGGCTTCAGGGGGATAATCCATTTCCTCACCTTTTCTAGCTTCTAGAAGCTGGCTGTATTCCTTGGCTCATGACCCCTTTCTGGCATCACTATAACCTTCTTGCTTCCTTGGTCACATATTCTACTGTACTGCAGTCCAATCTCCCTTTTTCTTCCTCTTATAACAACACTGTGATTATGTTTAGGAGCTACCTGAATAATCCAGGGTAATCTCCTCATCTCAAGATCCTTAACTTAATTTTATCTGCAAAGTCCTTTCTGCCATATTAGGTAATATTTACAGGTTCCAAGGATTAAAACCTAGATATCTATGGAAGCCACTGGTCATTATTCAGCCTACTTCAAGTATCAAATAGATAAAAAAAGTCAATAAGATTTATAAATTCCAATGAAAAGCATACTTCGGAAGAACATTTTGTTTTAACAATAACTTGGTAGCATTGCTTTAAAACAAACAGGATTTAAAAGTCATAAATGTACCTTGTCTCCTTGTTTCAGTGTACGCAGTTGAAGCCTTCCAATAGCTTTTTTAGCATCTGCCTTTAGTTGTCTCTGCAATATAAAAATCATATTAGAAAAAATATTTTTAAAAGAAATATGGTGAAAAAGGGAGAGAGGATTAATAAATATTTTTCAGGTACAATTATAAATAACATTTTTAATGATAATTTAATTATCCATAATAAATGTCCCACTTATCAGGCAGAATTTTCAAATTACTGAAACTTTTCACTTATGTTTCCCTACGTTCTTAAATAATACCTTTGGATTACAATGACAAAACTACTATTGCAATAACCCAATGACAAAGCTACTATTGCAAATGGATTCAGATGTATGAATTTTCAAAGCACTTCCTATTTTCAACCTGAGAGTATCTTAAAATGCATCTTTTCCCATTTCTTTTTTGAATTGTGTCTTGTTTGTAAAAAGTGTACAGGATTTGTATTCAAATGGACCTAGATTCAAAATATGACTTTGTCACTTACTAAATGAATAGTCCTAGACAGGTGATTGATTAAATCTTTAAACTTGTTTAATCACCTATACCATGCAGATAACACCAATCCATACAGTGTTATTTCATATTAGGGGGAAAATTGCTGTTTATAACCACTACTGCCTTATAAGAAGGGTAGAGTCTGATAAAGTAGTAGTAAGTCTTTCTTGTTTCACTGAACATATATGTACCTGAGTCTAGATATGAGAAAGCAAGCCCCAGACTCATTTAGGGACTAAGGACTAAAATATGCATACTTGGATCAGAAATGAAATTGGGAATTCAAGATGGTAGCATAGGAAGATCCTGAATTCACCTCCTCCCATAGACACAACAAATTAGTTGTATGACATATGGAATAATTTCCTTCGAAAAAGAGCTGAAAACTAAATAAAAAGAGCCCCCACAACAAAGGATAAAAGAGTAGCATCAAAATGGGTGAGACAGAGACATAGTCTCATCAAAAACAGACAAAACAAAACACAACAAAACAAAACCCATCCCAGATACAGTGATCCACAATTGAGAGGAATCTCAAACATATGGAACTTTTCCCTAAGAAGCAAGGGGTCTATGCTTCACATCAGGCACCCCAGCCCCTAGATCTTGCATAGGCAAGACAAGCCCCCAAAGTGCCTGGCTTTGAAAACCAACAGGGATTAGTTTCAGGAAAACCATTAAAATAGAGAACAGAGAACCCTCTCTCAAAGGGCTCAATGCACAGACTCACTTACCATTTGAACCATTATAAAAATACCAGCTTTAAGTGTGTGCCAGAGAGCCAGAAAATTTGTTGGGAATCTGAGGATGGAGACACTGGCAAGTGCCATTTTTGATAATTCACTCTAACTTGCTAATGCTGGTACTGGCAGTGACATTTTAGAACTCTTCCTCTAGCCTGTTGGTGCTAGATGGTACACCCCACTGAGGGCCCTGCCCACCCCCATGCCAGAGCTGTGGCCCCACCAAAGCAAGCAGTAATGCCCAGCTCACACAGGCATCGTCCCTCGAGCCTGGTGGAGGTGGCCACGGGGATAGCACTGCTGAGCTCTATGGGACATCTCCTACACAAGATCACTCCATCAAGTCTGGGAAAGGTAGTTGATTTGCATAATACAGAGAAATAAATACAGAACATCAGGCAAAATGAGAGAAATATGTTCTAAATGAAAGAACAAGGTCCAGGAACCCCAGAGAGTTCCAAATAAGACAAACACAAAGAGATACACACCAAAAACAAAACCAAAACCACTATAATTAACATGGTAAAAATTAAAGAGAGAATCTTAAAAGAGGCAAGAGAATAACCAACTTGCTACCTACAGGGGAAGCCCCATAAGTCTACGAGCAGATTTTTCACCAGAAACTTTGCAGGCCGGAAGGGAGTGATATGACATATTTAAGTGCTGGAAGCAAAACAAATTTCCAAGCAAGAATTCTCTACCCAGCAAGGTTATCATTCAGAATTGAAGGGGAGATTAAGAGTTTCTTAGATAAGTAAAAACAGAACAAGTTTGTCAACCATTAAATCAGCCTTACAAGAAATGTTAAAGGGACTTCTTTAAGCTGAAAAGAAATGGCACTAATCAATAGAAAATTTACGAAAGTAATAATCTCTCTGGAAAAGGTAAGTACATGGTAAAGAGAGCGGATTAATCACTTATAAAACAAGTATAAGATTAATAGACAATAGTAAATTTAAGACTATAGTAATTATTTAAGGGTTGCATAAAACAAAAAGATGTAGAATGTGACAGACATAAAATGGGGGGGACTAAAAATGTGAAGTTTTGAAATGTGTTCAAATTTAAGTTCCTATCAACTTAAAACCTACCATTATATACATATTATGTTATATACAAACATCATGGTTACCACAAGGCAAAAACTTTAGTAAATACACTAAATAAGAAAGAAACCTAGGGGCACCTGGGTGGCTCAGTTGGTTGAGTGTCCAACTCTTGATTTAGGCTCAGGTCATGATCTCATGGTTTGTGAGATCAAGCCCTGTGTCCAGCTCTGTGCTGACAGCACGAAGCCTGCTTGGGATCTCGCTGCCCCTCCCACACTTGTGTGCTCTCTTCCCTTCTCTAAACAAACAAACAAACAAATATTTTTTTTAAAAAAGAAAGAAAGAAATTTAAATATAACACTAAAGAAGCCCTTAAACCACAAGGGAAGAGAAAAAGAAGAAAGAGAAGAAACTACAAAAAAGCCAGAAAACAAGTAACAAAATGTCAATAAGTCAATATCTATCAATAATTACTTTAAATGTAAAACGGACTAGATTCTAAAATCAAAAGGTACAGAGTGGGTGAGTGGATAAAAAAAAGACCCAACTTTACACTACCTACAAGAGACTCACGTCAAAAGTAAAGAGACTGTAGGTGAAGGGACAGAGAAAGATATTCCATGCAAATGGAAATGAAAAGAAAGATGGTGTAGCTATACTCATACCAAACAAAACAGACTTTAAAACAAAGACTGTAAAAAAGACAAAGAAGGACATTACGTAATGTAAAGGGGTCAATCCAGCTAGAAGATATAACATTTATATATATGCACCCATCACAGAAGCACCAGCATACATAAAGCAAGTATTAACAGACCTAAAAGGAGAAACTGACAGCAATACAATAACAGTAGAGGACTTTAACACTCCATATACATCACTGTATAGATTATCCAGAGAGAAAATCAATATAGAAACATCAGCCTTAAACAACACATCAGACCAGATGGGCTTGATAGATATATACAGAACATTCCATCCAAAAGCAGCAGAATATACATTCTTGTCAAGTGCACATGAAACATTCTCCAAGATAAATTACATGTTGTATCACAAAACAAGTCTAAAATTCAAGAAGATTGAAGTCATATCAAGCATCTTTTCCAACCATAATGGTTATAAAACTAGAAATCAATTAAAGAAAAGTGGAGGGGCGCCTGGGTGGCTCAGCTGGTTCAGCGTCTGACTTTGGCTTGGGTCATGAGTTCAAGCCCGGAGCCTGCTTGGGATTCCGTGTCTCGCTCTCTCTCTGCCCCTCCCCTGCTCACAATCTGTCTGTCTGACTGTCTCTCTCTCTCACAAATAAACATTTAAAAAAATGTAAAAAACACAAAAATGTAGAAATGAAACATACTACTGAACAACCAATGAGTCACTAAAAAAAAAAAAAAATCAAAGAAAAAACATACCTAGAGACAAATGGAAACAGAAATACAACATACCAAAACCTATGTGATGCAACAAAAGCAGTTCTAAGAGGGAAATTCACGGTAATATAGGGCTACTTCAAGAAACAAGAAAAATCTTAAATAAACAATATAACTTTAAACCTTAAAGAAACTAGGGAAAAAAAGGAACAAAGACTAAAATTAATAGAAGGAAGGAAATAATAAAGATCACAGTGGAAATAAATGAAACAGAGACTAAAAAGATAGTAGAAAAGATCAATAAAACTAATAAAACTTTTCAGAGACGTTTCTCTGAAAAGATAAACAAAACTGATAAATGTTTAGCTACGCAACCAAGAAAAAAAAGAGACAGGGCTCAAGTAAATAAAATCAGAAATGAAAGAATTTACAACTGATACCACAGAAATACAAAGGATCATAAGAACTACTACAATTATATGCCAGCAAGTTGGGAAAACCTAGAAGAAATGGATAAATTCCAGGTAACACACAACCTTCCAAGTCTGATTATGAAGAAAATAGAAAACCTGAACAGACCAATTCTCTAGTAAGGAGATTAAATCAGTAATCAAAAACCTCCCAACAAACAAAAGGACAGGACCAGATGATTTCACTGGTGAATTCGACCAAACATTCAAAGAATATTTAATACTTATGCTTCTCAAACTCTTTCAAAAATTGAAGAGAAAGGAACACTTCCAAACTCATTTTACGAGACCAGCATTACCCTGATACCAAAACCAGACAAGGATACCACATAGAAAATTACAGGCCCATGGGGCGCCTGGGTGGCGCAGTCGGTTAAAAGTCCGACTTCAGCCAGGTCACCATCTCGCGGTCCGTGAGTTCGAGCCCCGCGTCGGGCTCTGGGCTGATGGCTCGGAGCCTGGAGCCTGTTTCTGATTCTGTGTCTCCCTCTCTGTCTGCCCCTCCCCCGTTCATGCTCTGTCTCTCTCTGTCCCAAAAAATAAATAAATGTTGAAAAAAAAATTTAAAAAAAAAATTACAGGCCGATATCTTTGATGAACACAGATGCAAATATCCTCAACTAAACATTAGCAAAGTGCATTTAACAATACATTAAAAAGATCATTTAGCACGATCAAATATGACTTACTTCAGGGATACAAGAATGAATCAACATCTGTAAGTCAATCAACATGATACACCACATTCATAGAATGAAGGATAAAAATCATGACCATCTCAGTAGATACAGAAAAAGCATTGACAAAATTCAACATCCATTTCTGATAAAAACTCTCAACTAAGTGGGTATAGAAGGAATATATCTCAACATAATAAAGGCTATCTATGAGAAACTCGCAGCTAACATCATACTCAATGGTGAAAAAACTGAAAGCTTTTCCTCTAAGATCAGGAACAAGACAAGGATGCCCACTCTCGCCACTTTTATTCAATATAGTATTTGATGTCCTAGCCACAGCAAAAAGGTAAGAAAAAGGAATAAAATGAATCCAAATAGGAAAGGAAGTAGGAAAACTGCAGATGACATGATACTGTATATATGCAACCCTGAAGTTGCTCCCAAAAAACTATTAGAAAAAATGAATTCAGTAAAGTTGTAGAATATAGAATCAACATACAGAAATCTGTTACATTTCTACACACTAATAATGAACTATCATAAAGACAAATTAAGAAAGCAATCCCATTTGCAATTGCATCAATAACAATAAAATACCTAGGAATAAATTTAACTAAGGAGGTAAAAAAAACCTGTACACTGAAAACTATAAGATGAAAGAAGCTGAATAAGACAAAAATAAAGGAAAGATATCTCATGCTCTTGGATTGGAAGAATTAATATTGCTAAAATGACCATACTACTCAAAGCAACCTATAGATTCAATGCAATCCCTATCAAAATTCCAATCCATTTTTCACAGAACTGGAACAAATAATTCTAAAATCTGTATGCAACCACAAAAGATCCCAAATATCCAGGGCAATCTTGAGAAAGAAGAACAAACCTAGAGGTATCACGCCCTCAGAGTTCAAACTATACTACAAAGCTATATAGTAATCACAACAGTATGGTATTGGCATAAAAACAAAGATCAATAGAACAAAACTGAGAGTTCAGAAATAAATCCATACATATGCAGACAATTTATGACAAAGGAGCCAAAAATATATAATGGAGAAAGGACCTTCTCTTCAATAAATGGTGCTGGAAAAATTTGACAGCCATATGGAAAAGAATAGAAACTAAACCACTATCTTACACCATACACAGAAATTAAAATAGACTAAAGACTTGAATGTAAAACCTGAAACCACAAAATTCCTAGAAGATAGCATAGGCAGTAAGCTCTTTGACATCAGTCTTAGTGATATGTTTGTAGATCTGACTCCAAAGTTAAGGAAAACAAAAGCAAAAATAAACAAATGAGACACATCAAACTAAAAAGTTCTGCACAGCAAAGGAAAGCATCATCAAAGCAAAATGGCAACTTACTCAATGGGAGAAGATATTTGCAAATCACATATTTAATAAGGGGTTAATAGCCAAAATAGAGAAAAAAGCTCTACAATTGAACAATAAAAAACTGAACAACCTAATTTAAAAAGGGAACAGAGGTTCTGAATAGACATTTTTTCCAAAGAAGACATACAGATGGCTAACAGGCACATGAAAAGATGTTCAATATCACTAATTATTAGAAAAATGCAAACCAAAACCACAATGAAATATCACCTCACACCTGTTACAATGGCTATTATCGAAAAGACAAGAAATAAATGTTAGAGAGGATGTGGGAATATAAGCTGATGTAGCCACTAGGAAAACAGTATAGAAGTTCCTCAAAAAGTTAAGAATAGATCTACCGTAAGATCTAGCTGCTCCAATTCTGGGCATTTATCCAAAGAACACGAAATCAAATCACTAATTCAAAGAGATACATACATCCCTATCTTCAATACCACATTATTTACAATAGCCAAGATATGGAAACAACCTAAATGTCCATCAGTAGATGAATGAATAGAGTATGTGGTTGGTACGTACACACACACACACACACACACACACACACACAGGAAGACTATTCAGCCATAAAGAATGAAATTTTGCCACTTACAATAACATGGATGGATCCTGAGAATATTATGCTAGGGGCACCTGGGTGGCTCAGTCAGTTGAGCGTCTGACTTTGGCTCAGGTCATGATCTCACAGTTCAAGAGTTTGAGACCTGCATCGGGCTCTGTGCTGACAGTTCAGAGCCTAGAACCTGCTTTAGATTCTGTGTCTCCCTCTCTCTCTGTCCCTCCCCTGCTCATGCTCTGTCTCTCTGTCTTTGTCTCTCTCAAAAATAAACATCTAAAATTATTTTTAGAAAGAGAGAATATTATGCTAAGTGAAATAAGTCAGGCAGAGAAAGACAAATACCCTATGATTTCACTCATATGTGGAATCTAAGAAAAAAACCAAAATAATATAAAAACAAACTCAGATACAGAGAAGAGATTGATGGTTACCAGAGGGAAAGGGGTTGGGCAAGATGGGCAAAGGGGGTCAACTGAATGGTGATGGATGGTAACTAGGCTTTGGTGGTGATCATTTTGTAGTACATACAGATGTCCAATTATGTTGTACACCTAAAAGTTAAAGTTATATACCAATTTGACCTCAATAAAAACACAAGAAGTTAGGGTATAGGGGGAAATCTAAAATGTAAGGGAAAGGTAAGAAAGAATCAATGAAAGGCTGTCCCTCTTTGTGGGGTGAACAGCTAAAAGGAAAAAAATCCCAGGTAGTAGGAGATATTTGGTGTTAATTTAAAATTACTTGTAATCCTGCAAATAAATCCTTTCTTCCCTTTCAGTAAAATCTACTACATACATGATTGCCTTAAGTGAATATAATACATGAGTAAATTGAATAAAAGGCTAGGTTTCACACTTGGGTGAATGCTGTTTGGAACAGAGACACAACATGTGCAGCATGGCAAGATGATAAGCAATCTTCCTATTTTCTACTATAAAATGAACTTAGTAGAAATTCAGCAAACAGTAGGTACTCAGAACCAGGGGTCATTGTGAATATGTACCTCTATCCCCAGCAGGGAAACCCCCAGCTAACATGAAGAATATGTGGAAATCAGAGATAATGTAAGTTAAGAATTCAGTATAATGTCTGGCATATAGCAGACACTAAATACAATGTTGATTAAATGAAAATATAAACTACTATTCGTCAATAAGTCTAACAGGTTCTTGTAACATATTTATACATATCTGTAGCAAATATATTTTGGAAAGGAATAATCCATGAGTAAAGGTATATATGAGGACATTCCTTAATGCCTAAGCCTGCCTCTATATAAAGTATTTTGTGAAAGGTATTTGGCTTAATGCCAAGGAGATTCCTAGACAAACTATTTCTTTGCTGTCTCAGGAACAGCTGAAACTTCTGAGCTTGTTACCTGAGTAGCAGATCTAGCTTAACAGAAACAGTTAACAGGAAGGCCTAGCTAGTCCTTTGAAGGAAAGATGGTAATCAAGACCATTTCACTCCCACTTTGGGACTTAATTGTGAGTTAACTCAAAAGGGCAATTCAGTGATGGTACTTTATTTTATGCACATATATTTTCTGTCCTGTTACCTGCATCATAAGTAAATAATAGGGGGACAGTGAAAGTAAATGAGGTACACTTAGGATCTTTAGAGCTGGAAGAACTCTTAGAAATCACCTACCCTGATATCTGATGGATAAGAAAACTGATGTCTACTGCCTTGCTCAAAATCTCAGAGTTGGTTAGTGTAGGTCCCATTGAAGCCTAGAGTTAAGTGTTCCCTTCCCTAATATCAAGGTAGTTGTCTTTTTTTTTTTTTTTTACCGTAGCTTGCACTAGGAAGCTAGTACTACTATTTCCTTATATTTATGTAGTTATTTTATAATTTAAAATTATTTTTGATGTCTGTTACCTCATTTAATCCCAACAACTCCTTGAAGGAGATTAACATCCCCATTTTAGAGATGAGTAAATGGAGGCTTGAAAAAGTTAAATAACTCATCCAAAAGGGAATGCAACCTCTAAATGATAGAGCTGTTACTGGGACTTTGCTCTTCATACTTCAAGATTCCATTACAATACGTCTACAACTCAGCTACTTTCTGAAGCTTTTCCAACACCTGGATTCTAAGATCTATGAAACTGTGGCCAGTCCTTATAGTGAACAATCAGTATGCCCAAGGGTCCTGGCACTGGCCTAGACTTCCAAACATCAGTACTTTCTTTTTACATAGATCATAAGCTATTTAGAAACCTAGATGTGAACACTGCAAATGGTTAAAAAAAAAGAGCTAACAAGAAAAACAGGCAAAGAAAAAAAATGTAGTTGATGATAAGTCTTTGACAATCATTTTGCATTTTGTCTTTAGAGCACTTCTGATTTAAACAAGCTCTGTGACACAATCAAGGAATTGCACTCACTAGGAGGTGATACATCTCCAGAGTATTTACTTGAGTCTACGTAGTCTGTTTTCTCATTCCAAAATATTCAACACAATATAAATGCTTGAGTCTCCAGTGTGAGTGCTTATTAATTTATTAGGAATGAATGTTAAATATATAACTTTCTTTAGCCATATCAAAGACTAATGTAAATTTGAGGGATGGCCTCAAAGGCAAGCTCTAAATGTAATGTCCAAGTCTATGCTTATGAAAATAGAACTCACATTATAGAGAAATGCTAAAAAAAAGTTGAGGGACTATAAAAATACAGGGCAAAACCCAAGATGCCAGAGGATCCTAGGCAAGGGACTTGATTTTGAAGGATCTGTAAAAGACTTGCATAATAGTATAAACCCATGTTTATTAAAGCAGCTCTGGAATAAAAACAAGTCCTTTAAAAGGAAATGTGGGTAATTCCAATAGCTCCTACTGAGCTTTTATAAGGAAAAGCAAAGCCATTTTCTTTAAACATGGATGTGAGAATCATCATTTTGGTAAGAAGCACAAACTATGTTTTAGAGCCTGAATGAGGGTCACTCACAAAACTGCCAGTCCTCAAAATAGTTCAGTCACACTAACAGCAAGAGTTTCCAAGATACATTCATTCTTCTAAAAACTGATATCTGAGAACAACATTAAGATCAAGCAGTTTATGTTAAATACATATGTTTGGATATATTACTTAAGTCCAACTTCTTGGGTGCCCAAATATGTTTCCACATTTAAAGACAATGTGCCCAATACTAACTGTAATTTGTATTCTATTCCTTAAAAAGAACTTTAAGCATGTATCTAGTTTTTTATACAAATTTCTCTGGACACTTTTTAAATGTCTTGCCACCATTTCAGAATTCCCTCCTACCTTATAAATTCCAATAGCTCATTGTTTCTACCTCTTATCATATTCTGTAATTGTACTATTCATGTGTCTTTCCTACTAGGTTGTGAGTAGCTGGAGGAGTGGGGCTTAAACATTTTAAAAATTTTCCATAAAACCTAGTAATTGCTCAAAGAATAGCTTCTGAATTTAGAAAATCAAAACAGATTGTCGCAATTTTCTCATCCAAGTCACACTTGTACTCATTAAAAGCCTCTACTCTGCTAAATTTGGGAAAAGAAAGGTTTCAGGAACAGGTATTGGCCTCTACCGTGTGTCAGATGCAACCCTAAGCTTTTTACATGTGTCATCTTGTTTAATCATTAACAGCCTTATGGAATAGGTATTTTAATATCCAAGTTTTATAGACAAGAAAAGGTTCAGAAGCTTGATTAAAGTCCAGGCAGCTGGTTAGTTGCAGAGCTGTGATTTAATTCAAGCCCAGGTTCTATCTGGCTTTAAAGCCCATGATCTCTCCACTATAGTACACTGACTCCATTGTGTAATAGCAAAGAAGCCTTTAAAAAGGCTTCACATTCTTTGTGAAGAAGATAAATGAAAGAAAAAAACCCTCAAAGTCAGCTATTATCCAATCTTCAAATCCCTCCTAAATTCACTACTTACTGTGATTTGGGGAACTCTTTTAAGCAAATATTTTATACCAACAGACTCTCCCTGCCTCCTCTCCAATCCTAAGAGATACCTGGTCTAAGAATATTTGACAGGAGACTTGAAGACTAATCCAAAAAGGCTTGGTTGTCAGCCATTTTTCTTAACAGAAACTTAATGTAATTACTCTATTCAAAAACTGTGATCGTTCTAGTCACTGAAGAATCTCATCTATATAGTTTTCTTAGTTCTGAGTGAGACTGTATTTGGGCTGGAAATGAAAAGCCAAGCCAATTATCATCAGATATTCCAACATTCAATTTTTAAAGTGTAAACTCAAAGATATCCTACCTAGTTTATTTGTGTATTTACATCCCATTAAGTAAAATAAATGTTGCAGGCTGGTGATTGATTTGTCAGCCTGGCTTTTGGTCCCAAGGCATTCAAGCTTTTAGCATAACTGAAACCCACATGAATAACACTAGGCATGGAGTCAAACCTAATTACTTGATGGGGGGCAGGGTGTGCAAAAGCAAGAAAGGAGAGTGGATGTAAGCAAACTAGATTTTCCTGCTTTAAGTCATCACTTCTTTTAAATAAAATTTTTCATAAAAAGTTTGACTCAGATAGAACAGAATACTTAAAATCAAGAATTATGGTAACAGGATTCTTTTCCTCAGATCTATTCCTTTGAACAAAATCAATGTCTGAGTCATGTGGCTATTCAGATATATGAGAACTGAAAGACTCTATTTTTTCAATGAAAATCTATGCATATTGTTTTAATGAAGTATTCCTAAAGGAAAGAGGAGGTACAGGCTATAAAGCAGTTTCTTATAAGTCTATGGAACTATAGAGATGGGGATAAATAGGAGTACAGACTACTTGCCTGGAGGTGATCACTGTGAACAGTGTGAGGAAATGCACTGTAAGGAAGAGTGGTGAGGAAATGGGGAATTTGACCCAGTAGATAGGTTATGACTCAGATTATTGCGTTAAAAAAAAGGCAATCAAAACCTTTAGAATTAGTGATATAAAAATAAAATTAGAGAAAGTGAATATAAAATAATCCTGAGACCCATTATAAGAGCTTCCTTTTGTTCAATGAGAGCTAGAGAAAGTCTATAAAACTAAGTCCTACTAAGAGAATAATTTGTTTAATCTGCTCTTCTAACATAAAGCCAAACAATGGTTTTGTAAAAGGCTCTAATAAGTCTTCAGGTAGGAACAGATACATACAAACACACCCACTGCAAATGTATGTATTGACAGTGGTACAGTATGCGACACCTGATAAGTCTTCCAGTTTATTTCATGCACTAGTAGAGAAAACCTAATGTAACCAGAAATACTTCAGATATTTTTAGTCATGCTTTAAGTTGAAGGACAAATTTTAAGATATTAATGTAGCTTAGTGAGACCACATGTGAGTCCACAAAGGAGTGCTATCTCTTTGGTAGCAAACTACAAAGACATGTGTGACATATCTTTGCCCAGGGAACCAACTGGAGTCTCAGGGCTTGAGACTCAGATTGAGGCTGGTCACTAGGTAATCCTGCTAGTAACTGGCCATGCTGCCTGACACTCAGGACCCCAACAATGAAAATAGGTGCATATCATCCATCTTTACTGCCGTGCCTGGCAACCATGACAAGCTGGCACAACATGGTCCGTTGCTCCAGGTGTGTGTAACAAAATCATCAATAACAAACATAAAGAACACTTTGAGGGCCACATTCCCAGGGTTGGCCAAAGGCCAATCATGGTTCCCTTGGAGACTGGCAAGGAGTAAGCAACCAGATGTACTATGCTATTTCTTACTTCATAATCCATCCCCTATCTCTTGATCAAGGTCTTTTTAACAACAAAATAGTCATAGTTATTTGGACTTCTGCAATTAGTACAGCATTTATACATAAGGTGCAGTAAGGATAACAGAAGCATACCTAATACTTGCAGAAGCCAGTGAAGGGTGTAAATAGGATTCTTTTAATGTATAAGACAATTTCAAGCATCTTTATGTTGATGTGCCAGTTTAATTATCTGTTTACTTCCTTATTCTATGACTACTTGAACTTTGTGATAAACTTATAGTGTCATTTAATGTAATAATGGAATTAAATCTAATTCTTCCTCAGGCTAATCACTCTCCATTGGTATCATATCTTTTGGAGGTTTTAATTCAGTTTCCCAATACATATGACTATCACATGATTTATTTATATCAGGTAGTTGAATTTCACTAACAATACTGGTATTACACCATATCACAATATGGTTATGATGCAGTTAGGTTTGGTCACAAAATAAATCAGGAAGTATCACTGAAGTGTTTACTAAACCTTCCTAGAAGAACTGTTCTTTGCCCACATATTAGATATTATTATGGACAAGTGTTGTCACCAGTGAGGATGATTCTGTCATTTCTAGGTTCCATGTTAGCTGAGGACAAAGTCAATCATTTGTCTCACTTCACAGTATTATATCGTTATAGGTTCCCATTGACTGCTGTGCAGCAAGGCCATCTCCCTCTCCTGATGAGAGATCATTTGATGGGTATCATTTGATATTATTCCTACTAGCTCATCTTATTTTGGCCCATCCCTTTAGTCAAGATAGGTTAGAGATCAGCAATGTAATTTCAATTTCACTCAAAAAATTTCCATAAGTTTGGGATCTGTATGTGTCTCAAAGATGCTCTCCCTGAGCTTCCATAGCTAAAAATGGAAGGCCATTATATTGCCCCATGGTTACTTGGGGGCCTCCATTTGTATTAAGATCGTTAGCAGGCCCTGTTGTGTCAGATATATGCTCTTTCCCAGTGTTAAGTGCTAGCATTCTCTAGCATTATGTATTGGGTTTGTGTGGCCATATTATCAAGGCTTTATCATCCTTCCAAGTGGATTCCCATTTTTCCCTCCTCCTAGAAGATGATCGCTTCCAATGTGTCTATTTCAAAGAATAAATTATTTTCTTATGAAAGTCAGTCTTCATCAAAAGTTAATTCAGCTTCTTCCATTATACCTAGGCCAGCTTCTATTTCACCTACAGCTCTCTTTCATTTCACCAGCCAATGTTCACTCCAACACACACCTTGTTGGTACTGAGTATTAACTGCTTAAAGTATGGTTAGGGTATGTGCACCAAACCACAAAATTCTGGGTATCTCATGCTTGAGTCAAGTTTATTGTGGTCACTCCCAAATTCAATTTAGTCTGAATACACCATAAGGTTTTCCATAATCTTCCTTGTCTTGGGTTAGGGTTGTTCCCAGTGTGGACACAAATCTACCATGTAATGCCTAATATGTTAATTTTGTTCACAATCCATTGATACTTTTGTTTAAAAGCTTTCACTGCACGGAAACAGGGATGATATGTATTCTCACACATCATACTATGACATATCAAGCATGTGGCCACTATATACTGCCCAATATATTTGGGCATCTTGGCCATCAAAATTTATGGTTACACATTTATCAGTTTGACTGACATTATATATTATGCATTATAATAGTTCAGAGAAAAGACATTCCTGAATACTCTAATGAATTCCTAATATTCTAATGAAGGTAAGTTTCCATAACTCAGTTTCATTACCATTTATACCTGTAAAATGGGGTTAATGCAGTAAAGTATTTAGTGATAGTTATAACCATCATATGCATCAAGCTCTACCTTTAAAAAAAACAGGAAGTCAGGAAAACTAAATAACATGTAAATGATATCGTAACACTCAAATATTTATAAGCAAAAGGGATTACCAGTCATATATTTAATCCTTTAGTCACCAAAGGATACATAGATATAGCCTACTAAGTTGTGAAAGAAGCCCTTTCCAAAGCCTTCTCTAAAAGGTGACAAGTTTTAATGTTATTCTTGACCATTTTTATAGAAGTTAATTTTCATAAAATATACTATAAACTATGAAAATTACTTAAATGAATGATGAAACCAGAGTTATATATTCAATGGAACTTATGCAACACCAGGCCATTCTTTATAAACTGTATTACTTTCTGACTAGATTTAATGCCATATTAATAGATTTATTATAGCACTCAGAATATAGGAATTCATGCCCCACCATGAACATACACAAACCAAACACTCTTGTCATTGTATCCATAACCTTTAGTACTCATACTAGATACCAATTTCTCTCCCACTTCAGAGATAAAACAGCACAATATAGAAATGTCAAATATTAACACAGTGTGAAACTATTGAATGGCTTGGCCTAGGAATTTTAAACATCCTTTTGACCACAGCTAGTAACAGGCTGAACCTGCCACCAATGTTCTATGAAGAACAGAAGTCAATTAACTTTAAACATTGAGATAATCATCACTCATTACCATATACCGGTGTCTAATTTTTATGAAGGTTTTATAATAAGATTTCAATTTCTCATCTGTTCCTAAATTCAATGAACTTTCTTGCCATATAGAAATCTTCATTGCTCCCCCACTCCCAAATAAATTGGGTTCATTTTTGTTTCTTGGAGAAAGAGTACATGAAGTGGCCAGAATTTCATGGTCTTTGGAGGAACTTCTCAGTGCATATAGAAATATATTCTTGCCCTTACTATAATGATCAGCTGAAAACATTAAATCCCTACTGAGCATTCTGGAGAAATAGCATACCACTCTGCAGCTGTGTTGAGAATACATACTTGAGAGGGGGAGGAGTTAAATGATGGTGGCTTGCACCAGGGTGGAAGCAATGAAGTAGTGAGAAGTAACTGGATTCTGGATATACAACAAAGGTGGAACCAATGATATTTGCTGATAGAGGTTATATGGGAAGTGAGAGGTAAAAGAAGAATAAAGAATAACTCCAAGATTTCTGGCCTGGGGTCAGGAAAAGCTCTTTTGAAAAGGGAAGCAGTAATAGCATGTTTGTGTGTCCACAGTAACAGAAGACAAGGCAGAGGACATAGGATATAGACAGTCACAGACAGATGCGTAGATGTGGTGGTAGCATGGAGAGGTACTCTTTTGATCAATTTCCTCAGTGGAGTAAGATCCAAATGCCAAGTTGAGAGTAAAGTTGGAGGAGGTGTTGTCAGTTTAAGGAGAAAGGAACATGAATGATTAGTTACCTGTGAAAGCAGGGGGGAAATGCCCAAGAAAAGATAGTATGGTTGTCAGGCCACATTAAAGGCTCTCAGTTTGTGGTCATAGATTTAAAGAGAGACCAGTCCGTACTGATGTCAGTGTTTTCCTGTTACTTCAAAGTAGACACAGAGTAGGGAGGAATTAGGATTTAACCAGGGTTGGATTTTGACAGCAAGTGTAACAAATAGAGGGGCCAAAGGAACTGAAGATGTATACATGGCAATGACCATGGAAGTGAAGCTGGGTAAGAAGAGAAGGGAAGATATCAGGTGGATGAGGAACAGTTTAAAAGTTGTGGGGTTAATGGCATACAACCACCCTGTTCAATGATGCTTTTGTATTTTTGCTCTATTACTTCTATACTTTGTACCTATTTATATGTCAGTTAAAATATGATAGAAATTATGAATATGTGACTCTGTTTGGAGCCTAGCACTATATCATGCACAATTAGATATTTAAATCTGCCTTCTCATGATATTCAGCCTAGTCTCCCTTCCCAGTCCTAACCCCACATGCAAATACATGCATCCACAGGCACACACATACATGTAAAATAACAGTAGTTAACTTTGGGTGGTGATTACAGTTTTTTTGTTATATGGTGTTTGAGTGAGTTTTTTTCCCTTGTACTTTCTGATTTCTCAATTTTCTATATTGAGCATAAAACACTTTGGTAATTTAGAAAGAAATTTAAAAGAACATATATATTTATACCCATATATAATTAATTGCTGGCTGTGCTCCCTAATGAAGTGTCAGAAGATTTAATTAAGCAGGATTAAGGCCAAAGACAAATTACAAAAAATAAAAGTTGTGAGAGGATGGAAGCTGATATGCTTTTAAAAACTAGCAGTTTTCATAAAACATATGCATGGATCATTGTCTAGCAAGTGAAGTATATTAAAATGCATGACTCCAAAACTACAACTGAAAGAGTATTTTTAGATTAGAAGAAAGGACCATTACGGACCTGTTTCCTGCTTTGAGCTCTTGCATTCCGTAATCTTCGAGCAGAATAAAAGATAAAATAGCCCACAGTTGCTGCCGTAATAATAAAAAAGGACACAGAGACGAAGAAAATTGAATAGTGATTCACCCAAGGGCCATGTTTCTTCCCTACTTCGATGACCATTGTTACTTGTATGCCTCTTTGAATGGACTGTAGAATTTTTGTTCCTTTCAGATTGCCAATCATGATTGCAACAATGTCTCCTGCACCTGTAAAAGAAAAGAAATTCAGTTTTAGTTTTGGTAAGGCATTCTTAGTATAAAAATCCAATTGCTAAAGTGATTTTAAAGTATTCCCAATGAGACAATGAAAGGATACTCATTCATTCAATTAACATTTATTGGGCACCTACTATGCATATATGTTATAGGGGATATAAACATACTGAGACTTGGTTATTGATCTTAAGTGACTCATAAGTTTAGTAAGGAGCTATGATATTTAACAAATACCTCCACTCTCCTCAGATTAACCACCTATAACTCAACAGTATTGAATTTGGGGTCCAATTTACCTCTTACATGAAAGCTTTCTTAAAGACAAATAGTCCCCTGGATGGTAGAGAACAGGGCTTTACATCCTAGGGAATCTGAGATTTGGGAAAGACAGAAATACTTAACTATGTATTTTCCCAATTTATAAAGTGATAGACTATCTCACAAGGTCACTACTAAAATGTACAAGAATTTATTGGGGTGCCTGGTGGCTTAGTCAGTTAAGCGTCCGACTCTTGGTTTCAGCTTAGGTCATGATCTCATGGTTTGTGGGTTCGAGCCCATGACAGTGGGCTGACAGTGCAGGGCCTACTTGGGATTCTCTCTCTCCCTCTTTTTCTGCCCCTCCCCTGCTTGCTCTCTCTCTCTCTCTCAAAAATAAACAAACTTAAAATGTATAAGAATTTACATATCAGGAGTAGTAATCTGAGATAAATGATGTCCACAAGCCCAAATGTACAATGTATATATTTATATATCTCCATGTGCACATTTTTCTATATCCTCAAAAGCAATATAAAATTTGTCCAGGGTACTCTAAGGTTTTGCATGGACCTAATCAGGTTAGCAATGAATAGAACATGAAAAATTAATAGTACTGTATGGTTCTACTCAACACCAACTAAAGTCAAGCCTGAAATTAGACTAAGCTTATTACTTAGTCTAATAGTCTAAATCTTAATCGAGAGGCTTAAACACTTCCCTCTCTACCCCAACTATATAAATCTTGTGAAAAAAATAAAGGACAAACATTATCTTTCCCAATGTTGTGAGAACGTCAGATTACTCATGTCATTCCAATGCTTATCAAGGTTTATATTCCTTCTAGTTTATATGACCTGAGACCAATAATCTTAAGCAAAAGAATAGAGTTCTTTGAACGTTAAGAGATTACCGACCAGAGAAACCTCCCACTGATACTAGGTTAAGGTACTAATCTTGGTTAATGATCAAACTTCAATCTGGAATAAACATAACTATACACAACCCCCCACCACACACACATACACATAAATCCCAAAGGCCCTTTAAACTAGAATTTAAACACAAAAGTACATTATTCAAATAGTACTCACTTTCAATGATCAAATTAAGAGTACAAACCTTAAATGGCAATGTACATAGCAAAATTACTACCCAAGTAATCCCTTAAATTTAAGGTCCCCCAGTAGCCAAAGTCTTCAAAAGTTCAAGATGACGTCCTTACTTGAAGTTACTAATTCAAAAAATATATTTACAGGGTAGGATTACAGATCCTTAAAGTTTCAAAGACACTTTTTGTTTTTTGCATATGATAGCCATCTAGTTAAAACCTTTTACAACTTTACTAATTTGCCATCACTCAGTTTGGTAGACAATGACTTTCTCTTCTCATTTACATGAAGAAAATCTCTAAAGCAGTGGAGGAGTCTGAAATGGCTTTTGTTGTATCTTTTTCCTCTTTCAGTAAATGACCCAAATATCCCTTATGGATCTAGAGTATTGGCTATTTTGCAAGAGAGTGGCTCACTTTTCTATTTATTTGGAAGCTTTAAATTTCTAGCTTTGGCACTAAAAGCCCAGATATTATTTCAATTCTCTTTTGTCATTATTTGTCTTTTCTCTATAAGCCATCTGTCAGGAACATTTCTGGTTATAAAATTGCAATTATATAATCTAGCATTCATTTCTGATATTGTAACCTCTATAATCTTTGAAAGTAAAGATAATTATAAAAATTCAGGTTTTAGAATATCATTTCAAAGATTTCTTTTTAAATCTAAGATGTGTCCCTCTAAATTTTTTTGACTGATAGAAATAAGTTTTCATTCTTTCAGAAGACATGAGGTGGGTGGCAGGGGTGGATGATCAGGAAAGTATGGACCATTGTAGTCAGATGGAGATTAAAAAGCAAGGACAGTAAGGAAATGTACTTTGTCTACACACGGCGAACAATGCTGTGCTTCAAATGCCCCAAATTCATATTCATACATTATATGTATGTATGTATATATATATATACATATATATATATTATGTATATATATATATGTATATATATATATATGTATAATATATATATATAGTCCAACCACTGTATTAGCTTTGTAATCATATAAAAGGCCCATTTCTAAACATTATTATACATCTCTTCCTCCCTACACCTTTGCAACTATTCAAAAACTGCCCCCTCCTTCCCTTCCCAATCACAGTTAATGGTATCACAACCCTCTGGTCATCTGGTGTGAATACCCAGAATCCTGTCTGAATATTCACTGCTAACCTAGTCAGTCACGCAGATGCTACTTTCCTGGTGTCTCCCATTATCAGATCCTTCTTTCCACTCCTGCTGCCTATTCAATATAAGTCCTCATGATTTCCTTGCCTGAACTACTTCAGTAATCTAACTTGTGACTCTGTATCCAACATTCCCCTTCCCTTAAAGCTTCATCAGAGTTTACTTTCCTGGTTGACTTTTGCCGTCACTTGGTTGCATTATGCCTCTTTCTGGCACTAAAGTCTTTAGTGATTCCTTGGCCTCACATTTAAAGCCTTTTATGATCTGGTCCCAACTGACCTTTCCAGTTTGATACATCCCCACTACACCCCCATCTCATGAACATTCAGATCCCAAGCACATGGGGTTGGCTATTGTCATTCACTTTTTTTTTTTTTAATTTTTTTTTTTTTAACGTTTATTGATTTTTGAGACAGAGAGAGACAGAGCATGAAAGGGGGAGGGGCAGAGAGAGAGAGGGAGACACAGAATCGGAAGCAGGCTCCAGGCTCTGAGCTGTCAGCCCAGAGCCCGACGCGGGGCTCGAACTCATGGACCGCGAGATCGTGACCTGGCTGAAGTCGGACGCTTAACCGACTGCGCCACCCAGGCGCCCCTGTCATTCACTTTTTATAACTCTCCTTTTGTTCATTCTGTTCCCTTAGACTAAAATTTCCTCCATCTGCTGACATTCCCCCCTCCTTCTCTGCCTGTTCATTACCCAAATCCCAGCTCAAATGCTACCTCCTATATTATTTTCCCAAGTTCCAAGTGGGAACGTAAATGTTCCCTCTTTGTTTCCCTGTCACTTGGTTTTTAACCTTTATCTAATACTTCATTTTGCTTTTGCGTTTCAATTGGCATGTCGTACTCCCTCCCTAAATTAAGAGCATTTTAAGGACAGAGAGTGTCTTTTAATTAACGATAGTAATCCTTTCCTTTAACAGGTATTGTCAGGGAATTAGGTATTCTATATAAGTAAAATTTCCAAGTAACAAAAAGTTTTACACAAATAATTAATTTTAACAATTTTGAATGGACATTTTATTTATTTATTTTTTTGAGGTGGTATAGGTTTATTGGTCCATTTATTAGGCTTCTTTTTCCTAATATTGACAGCTCTCCCCACTTAACTGTAGTTTTATTTTTTATTGTGTAAAATACATACAGCATAAAATATACCATTTTAACCATTTTTAAGTGTCAAGTTCAGTGACATTAAGTGCATTTGCATTGTTCTGCAACTATCACCACCATCCATCTCCAGAACTTTTTCATTTCCTCCAACTGAAACTCTGTCTCCATTAAACACTAACTCCCCATTCCTCCTTCCCCCAGCCCCTGGCAACCACAATTCTTCCTGCCTCTATGAATTTGACTATGCTAGGTACCTCAAAGTGGAATCATACTATATTGTTCTTTTTGTGACTGGCTTATTCACTTAGCATAATGTCTTCAAGGTTCATTGGTGTTGTAGTATATATCAAAATGTCCTTCCTTTTTAAGGCTAAATAATATTCCTTGAATGGACATTTTAAAAATTAATCTATACTGTCCTATTTTCCTAACCAAGATATACTGATTAGGATTTATTATTAGCAGTGGATCACCTTTGTGAGCCATTATTTTACATGGTACTAGTAAGGTTATTTGTCCCTAAACTGTTATGAGTTTTCACCGAAGTCACTGATTTTTTGGAGCTATAATGGACCTTAGAAATCATATAGTCTGACTCATTTCTGAGTTCTCACTTTGGGTTATTTTCTTTCAGGGAGGGAGGTTCCCACTTGTTGCCTCTAGCAGTATCTCTCACCCCTTTGTAATTTTATACTTCAAATCTGCTCTCAACTCTGAAAAGTCAGTGAAGCTTTGGTCCAAAGAAAAAGCAAACAGGCTTCCAAAGAGAGCTTGAGGGCTTTAGTTGCAAGTACCCTCTGATATTTATATTGGTTGCTCGGTGACATTTTTGTTTGCTTCCTGAATCCTGGCTATGCTCTGCATAATTGAGGTTGCCAGATAAGATTTATCTATAAACTAGACTCTGTTCCAAGTGCTTTATATGCATTAACAGATTTAATCCTCACATCAACCCTATAAGGTAAGCATTGCTATTATCTCATTAAAGATAAGATTGACTAACTTGCCTAGGAGAACACAAGCTAATAAGTACACAACTGGGATCTGAACCCAGGCAGTTTGACTCCAGTGTCTCTGCTCTTCACCACCATTCTACATCAGCTATTCTTTGACTGTAAAAATGAAAATTAAATAGATACATTCAGGATGGGGGGAATGTCATGGTAAATGTTTAACAATGAGGAAGCCTTGAATGGTAGTGTGTGCCAATTTCCACGGTGTAAATAATGCTCCTGTGGCCATATAAATGCAGAGTTGGGAAAATATGGGAACAATTATCTTGATAGCATTCACTCCATTCAATAAGGAATCCTTGAACTTGCTACTTAAAAATCATTAGTAACACAATGTAGATCAAGTTTTTTACATCTTCACTCTACCTAAAATATTTTGGGAAAAGGGATAGATTAGGAATAGGTAACAATTAAGCAGAAGAAATACTCCAATTTCAAATGTTCAACAAAGAATAAAGGTTTTGGCCTGTGTCTAGCTTGGGAAAAAGGTAATGAACTAGACTGTGGCAACTCTTACTAATCTTACACAGTATCTTTCAATTAAAATGTTAATATAAATAAAGCATGTCGACCCTTGGCACTACTGGTGAAAAACACTTTCCAGTTCATAACATGGAGAAATTTGATCTAGGATTCTGCTGGTGGCCAGCCCCTTTCATGTCCTTCGAAGAGCTAATGCTATTATGGTTATGGCCTAATCTTATTTATGAACACAAGTTCACTGAATATTTATTGAGTATAAACTATGTACTAAGTTCTATACTTCTGGACCTCCCCCCACACACATACATTTAAATATTAATGTGTCAAAATGCAAAATAAATTCAAAAGCATTTTACAATATATGAAATATTCAAAGTATAATGATGGCGTGCTTCCAGCACCTCGGTATTCAAACACAAAATACAAGGAGGTGTGGAAAGCTGTTCCAGTATCATTTTCAACCAGTATTCCACTTTTAATATTAGAAAAGAGAGTGTCTGCAATGAGTGACTTACAAGTAATAAGTAAGGGCAACTGAAGGCCAAAGTACCTCTTCCAAAACTTAGTTCACATTCAATACTGCCCGACATTCTGATAATACAATGAAATCAGCACTTCTGAATTCACTCATATGTACAATGAATAAGATCTAGGTGTGAAGAAGTCCAACATGATTCTCCAACAAACATTTCCTCCATTAGAAAATCTGGAACTGATTCAAGTGGACTTCTGAATATTCATTTTGTTCACAGTAGCTTTCAAAGGCTCAGTTTCCCCCCACTATACCAACCAGGGCAGGTCAATGTATTTCAACTTAGGGCAAGTAGGGATGGTGAATGTATTTCAAAGAGGAACACTAAAGGTCATAAGACCAAGGAGTCCTAAGTGGCATTTTTTTTAAACCAGTAAAAAACAAACAAACAAGCAAAAAACCTAAACATCTGAACTTTCAGGTCTGACTAGCTTATCTTTCTTCAAATTCCCATTTTGTGACCTTTTTTTGGCCCCCTTTTGATTGCCAGCCACAGATGAACCGAATTTAGGTTTCTTAAATTGACTTTTTCACATCAGCTCTCTTGATTAAAAAAATAATAATTCTACCATTGTACCACAAAAAAATATAAATGATTTCTCAAAGGTATTGGAAATATGTCTGTGTTTCACTGGGAATCAGACAAATCAGTACTGCATACCTCTTTAATACACCAGTATGCTCCTAACTAGCCTTAGTTAAATTCTACTATGTTGCCAGATATGAAACAGGCATTAGTACAGGTGAGCTGTTGAGTAAAGCAATGTTTCTTAACATATTGTATTGTTAACAAATTATCTTTTGGGGGGAGGGATGGTGACAGTGAAAACAACCTAAATCATCTTTTATTATCATTATTTTATGCCAAAGGAATGACGGAGAGGTAGACAGTCATGTAAAGCACAGAAAGTTGCCTTTCTCTCTGCCAGGAACCCACATATACTTCTGCTATAGGTTGTGGAGATGACAGTATGTTACGGAATGGGTCTCAGCTTTGATATCACACCACAAAATCTCTGGCAGTTGGGAGTCCTCAGAAAACAGCATATTAAATACACTACGGAATTAGAAACATCACTGTTGAAAAGGTCATATTTGCCTAAGTTGTGGATGACAGGTCATATTCAGAGGTAAACAATTCTTAGAATTATTATTTAAAAATACCTAGCCCTTGGGGCGCCTGGGTGGCGCAGTCGGTTAAGCGTCCGACTTCAGCCAGGTCACGATCTCGCGGTCCGTGAGTTCGAGCCCCGCGTCAGGCTCTGGGCTGATGGCTCAGAACCTGGAGCCTGTTTCCGAGTCTGTGTCTCCCTCTCTCTCTGCCCCTCCCCCGTTCATGCTCTGTCTCTCTCTGTCCCAAAAATAAATAAAGATTGAAAAAAAAAAATTAAAAAAAAATACCTAGCCCTTATTTAAAAATACTACTCTGATTCCCATTAGGGAATGTTTAGCACATTGTTAAGAAACAGGTCATATTCAGAGGTAAACAATTCTTAGAATTATTATTTAAAAATACCTAGCCCTTATTTAAAAATACTACTCTGATTCCCATTAGGGAATGTTTAGCACATTGTTAAGAAACAGAGGGCTAGATCAGCATTTCTCTTAAGTTTTTAGTCTCAAGACCCCTTTATACTCTAAAGTTACTGAGGAATCCAAAGAACTGTTGTTTATGTACATATAGTTAGCATATTAGAAATTAACACTGGGAAATTTAAAAAATATTTATTCACTCATTTAAAATAGCAGTTGTAAAAAAATATTAATGTAATAGACTTTTTAAATAAAAAATATTTCCCCCTAAAAAATGTAATAAGCATGGAATTGTCGTTTGTGTAAACCTCTTTAATGTCAGACTTAATAGAAGACAGCTGGATCTTCAGATCTGCTTCTGCATTAGATCTATTGTGATCTGTTCTTCTGGTTTAGGTATATTAAGGAAATCTGTACTCATGTAGATTTATAATTAGAAAATTGTATTTACAACACTTAATAGCATTTTGAAATAATTGTAGATATTCTTCTTTGATACTACACCAAAATTCAACGAGTGGTAATTTCTTTTTCTTTTCTTTTTTTTTTTTTTTTTACCATTTATTTATTTTTCAGAGAGAGAAAGAGACAGACAGAGTGTGAGCAGAGAAGGGGCAGAGAGAGTGGGAGACACAGAATCCAAAGCAGACTCCAGGCTTTGAGCTGTCAGCACACAGCCTGATGAGGGGCTTGAACCCACAAACTGCGAGATCATGACCTGAACCAAAGTCAGATGCTTAAGTGACTGAGCCACTCAGGCGCTCCATCAAGTGGTAATTTGCTAAACATTAGGTACAAGGTAGAATTTGACACATCAATGAACTCTTTGTACTTGGTTAAATAAAAATGCATTGATCTATCTCACATATCAAATAGACCCTTTCCCATGCATGGTTTTATAATAGCATACATTGGTCATTTGGAAAGTACTGGTCCACCGAGTTATGCAGATTTTACAAACAGTGATTCAAGATTATACAATATCAAAAACTCATGGTTCAGGAAAAGTCTAGAAAACCTCCAAAAACATGGAGGTTAAAGAACACCCTACTAAAGAATGAATGGGTCAACCAGGCAATTAGAGAAGAAATTAAAAAATAAATGGAAACAAATGAAAATGAAAATACAACAATCCAAATGCTTTGGGACGCAGCGAAGGCAGTCCTGAGAGGAAAATACACTGCAATCCAGGCCTATCTCAAGAAACAAGAAACATCCCAGATACAAAATCTAACAGCACACCTAAAGGAACTAGAAGCAGAACAGCAAAGTCACCCTAAACCCAGCAGAAGAAGAGAAATAATAAAGATCAGAGCAGAAATAAACAATATAGAATCTAAAAAAACTGTAGAGCAGATCAATGAAACCAAGAGTTGGGTTTTTGAAAAAATAAAGAAAATTGATAACCCTCTAGCCAGGGTTCTCAAAAAGAAAAGGGAGATGACCCAAACAGATAAAACCATGAATGAAAATGGAATTATTACAACCAATCCCACAGAAATACAAGCAATTATCAGGGAATACTATGAAAAATTATATGCCAACAAATTGGACAACCTGGAAGAAATGGACAAATTCCTAAACACCCACACACTTCCAAAACTCAATCAGGAGGAAATAGAAAGCTTGAACAGACCCATAACCAGCGAAGAGACTGAATCAGTTATCAAAAATCTCCCAACAAATAAGAGTCCAGGACCAGATGGCTTCCCAGGGGAGTTCTACCAGACGTTTAAAGCAGAGATAATACCTATCCTTCTCAAGCTATTCCAAGAAATAGAAAGGGAAGGAAAACTTCCAGACTCATTCTATGAAGCCAGCATTACCTTGATTCCTAAACCAGACAGAGACCCAGTAAAAAAAGAGAACTACAGGCCAATATCCCTGATGAATATGGATGCAAAAATTCTCAATAAGGTACTAGTAAATCGATTTCAACAGCAAATAAAAACAATTATTCACCATGATCAAGTGGGATTCATTCCTGGGATGCAGGGCTGGTTCAACATTCGCAAATCAATCAACATGATACATCACATTAATAAAAGAAAACATAAGAACCATGTGATCCTGTCAAACGATGCAGAAAAAGTATTTGACAAAATTCAGCATCCTTTCTTAATAAAAACACTCGAGAAAGTCGGGATAGAAGGAACATACTTAAACATCATAAAAGCCATTTATGAGAAGCCCACAGCTAACATCATCCTCAAAGGGGAAAAACTGACAGCTTTCCCCCTGAGATCAGGAACACGACAGGGATGTCCACTCTCACTGCTATTGTTCAACACAGTGTTGGAAGTGCTAGCATCAGCAATCAGACAACAAAAGGAAATCCAAGGCATCAAAATTGGCAAAGATGAAGCCAAGCTTTCACTTTTTGCAGATGACATAATATTGTACATGGAAAATCCGATAGACTCCACCAGAAGTCTGCTAGAACTGATACATGAATTTAGCAAAGTTGCAGGATACAAAATCAATGGACAGAAATCAGTTGCGTTCTTATACACTAATAGTGAAGCAACAGAAAGACAAATAAAGAAACTGATCCCATTCACAATTGCACCAAGAAGCATAAAATACCTAGGAATAAATCTAACCAAAGATGTAAAGGATCTGTATGCTAAAACTATAGAAAGCTCACGAAGGAAATTGAAGAATATAAAGAAATGGAAAAACATTCCGTGCTCATGGGTTGGAAGAATAAATATTGTTAAAATGTCAATACTACTCAAAGCTATCTACACATTCAATGCAATCTCAATCAAAATTGCACCAACATTCTTCTCGAAGCTAGAACAAGCAATCCTAAAATTCATATGGAACCACAAAAGGCCCTGAATAGCCAAAGTAATTTTGTTTTTTTCTTCAATATATGAAATTTATTGTCAAATTGGTTTCCATACAACACCCAGTGCTCATCCCAAAAGGTGCCCTCCTCAATACCCATCACCCACCCTCCCCTCCCTCCCACCCCCCCTCAACCCTCAGTTTGTTCTCAGTTTTTAAGAGTCTCTTTTGCTTTGGCTCTCTCCCACTCTTTTTTTTCCCCCTTCCCCTCCCCCATGGGTTTCTGTTAAATTTCTCAGGATCCACATAAGAGTGAAAACATATGGTATCTGTCTTTCTCTGTATGGCTTATTTCACTTAGCATCACACTCTCCAGTTCCATCCACATTGCTACAAAGGGCCATATTTCATTCTTTCTCATTGCCACATAGTACTCCATTGTGTATATAAACCACAATTTCTTTATCCATTCATCAGTTGATGGACATTTAGGCTCTTTCCATAACTTGGCTATTGTTGAGAGTGCTGCTATAAACATTGGGGTACAAGTGCCCCTATGCATCAGTACTCCTGTATCCCTTCAGTAAATTCCTAGCAGTGCTACTGCTGAGTCATAGGGTAGGTCTATTTTTAATTTTTTGAGGACCCTCCACACTGTTTTCCAGAGCGGCTGCACAAATTTCAAAATGACTGGCTAACCACAAAAGGCCCCAAATAGCCAAAGTCATTTTGAAGAAGAAGACCAAAGCATGAGGCATCACAATCCCAGACTTTAGCCTCTACTACTACACAGCTGTAATCATCAAGACAGCATGGTATTGGCACAAAAACAGACACAGAGACCAATGGAATAGAATAGAAACCCCAGAACTAGACCCACAAACGTATGACCAACTTATCTTTGACAAAGCAGGAAAGAACATCCAATGGAAAAAAGACAGTCTCTTTAACAAATGGTGCTGGGAGAACTGGACAGCAACATGCAGAAGATTGAAACTAGACTACTTTCTCATACCATTCACAAAAATAAACTCAAAGTGGATAAAGGACCTAAATGTGAGACAGGAAACCATCAAAACCCTAGAGGAGAAAGTAGGAAAAGACCTCTCTGACCTCAGCCGTAGCAATCTCTTACTTGACATACCCCCAAAGGCAAGGGAGTTAAAAGCAAAAGTGAACTACTGGGACCTCATGAAGATAAAAAACTTCTGCACTGCAAAGGAAACAACCAACAAAACTAAAAGGCAACCAACGGAATGGGAAAAGATATTTGCAAATGACATATCGGACAAAGGGCTAGTATCCAAAATCTATAAAGAGCTCACCAAACTCCACACCCGGAAAACAAATAATTCAGTGAAGAAATGGGCAGAAAACATGAATAGACACTTCTCTAAAGAAGACATCAGGAGGGCCAACAGACACATGAAAAGATGCTCAATGTTGCTCTTCATCAGGGAAATACAAATCAAAACCACACTCAGATATCACCTCACGCCAGTCATAGTGGCTAAAATGAACAAATCAGGAGACTATAGATGCTGGAGAGGATGTGGAGAAACGGGAACCCTCTTGCACTGTTGGTGGGAATGCAAACTGGTGCAGCCGCTCTGGAAAACAGTGTGGAGGGTCCTCAAAAAATTAAAAATAGACCTACCCTATGACTCAGCAGCAGCACTGCTAGGAATTTACTGAAGGGATACAGGAGTACTGATGCATAGGGGCACTTGTACCCCAATGTTTATAGCAGCACTCTCAACAATAGCCAAGTTATGGAAAGAGCCTAAATGTCCATCAACTGATGAATGGATAAAGAAATTGTGGTTTATATACACAATGGTGTACTACGTGGCAATGAGAAAGAACGAAATATGGCCCTTTGTAGCAACGTGGATGGAACTGGAGAGTGTGATGCTAAGTGAAATAAGCCATACAGAGAAAGACAGATACCATATGTTTTCACTCTTATGTGGATCCTGAAAAACTTAACAGAAACCCATGGGGGAGGGGAAGGAAAAAAAAAAAGAGGTTAGAGTGGGAGAGAGCCAAAGCATAAGAGACTCTTAAAAACTAAGAACAAACTGAGGGTTGATGGGGGGTGGGAGGGAGGGGAGGGTGGGGGATGGGTACTGAAGAGGGCACCTTTTGGGATGAGTACTGGGTGTTATATGGAAACCAATTTGACAATAAATTTCATATATTTAAAAACAACTCATGGTTATTTAGTATCACCATTGATCTTATCAGAAAAGTCTAAGTATTAAGAAATTGTGAAGTTCACATGGTAGATAAAAATTTTCCAAAATTCTAATTTTTGCTTGATCACTTACTTTTGACCATTAGCATCACATGCTGTTATTTTTTTCCTCAAAATGACAGGCTCACTTGATTCAATTTTAAGAAAAGGTCTTCCAAATACCCCAGTCTAAATAACCTGTTTGTCAGTAATACTTTTAAGTTAAAAAGGAGCTATTTAGGGGTGCCTGGGTGGCTCAGTCGGTTAAGTGTCCAACTTTGGCTCAGGTCATGATCTCATGGTTCATGAGTTCAAGCCCCGCGTCAGGCTCTGTGCTGACAGCACAGCAGAGCCTGGAGCCTGCTTCCGATTCTGTGTCCCTCTCTTGCTCTGCCCCTTACCCACTCATGCTCTGTCTCAGTCTCTGTCTCTGTCTCTCTCTCTCAAGAATAAACATTAAAGAATTCTTTTTAAAAAAGGAGCTGTTTAAAGAAAGGCTTCTTCAGCTCACAACTCAGTTATATAAGTGCTTTTCCTTCAGACAACCATCATACTTTGGTATGCTGCAAAAGTGCTTGATGCCTACTTCCCACTTCATCACATAGAATATTCAAAAAAGAGTTGTGTATGACAGGGTAGAGATTTCATAAAATTAATTATGCTTACTGATTCATCAAGCACATTCTTAAGTGAAACTGGAATTCTTTTACTGTAAATGCATAGAGATATAGTATACAATAGTTTGATGTCTCTGTCTTAATGTCTGCTAAGGTGCCAGCAGTATTTTCCTACCGACATAAACATCAACACAATGAATATGGCAAATTATGTCTATGTATTACTACGGGAACAGTTTTTACCTCATGGAACCCTGAAAAAGTCTGAGGGACCAGTGGTCCCAGATTATATTTTTTAAAGGTTTCTTTTTAAGTTTATTTATTTTGAGAGAGAGAGAGAGAGAGAGAGAGCGAGTGAGTGAGCAGGGGGAGTGGCATAGAGAGAGGGAGAGAGAGAATCCCAAGCAAGCTCCATGCTATCAGCACGGAGCCCGACATGACGCTCAATCCCACAAACTGTGAGATCATGACCTGAGCCAAAATCAAGAGTCAGATGCTTAACTGACTGAGCCACTCAGGTGCCCCCAAGATTATATATATATTTTTTTAAATTTTTTTTCAACGTTTATTTATTTTTGGGACAGAGAGAGACAGAGCTTGAACGGGGGAGGGGCAGAGAGAGAGGGAGACACAGAATCGGAAACAGGCTCCAGGCGCTGAGCCGTCAGCCCAGAGCCTGACGCGGGGCTCGAACTCCCGGACCGTGAGATCGTGACCTGGCTGAAGTCAGACGCTTAACCGACTGCGCCACCCAGGCGCCCCAAGATTATATTTTTTAAACTGTTGGGCTAATTTGCAGCAATGTGGGTGGAACTGGAGGGTATTATGCTAAGTGAAATAAGTCAGGCAGAGAAAGACAGGTACCATATGTTTTCACTCATATGTGGATCCTGAGAAACATAACAGAAGACCATGGGGGAGGGGAAGGGGGGGAAGTTACAGAGAGGGAGGGAGGCAAACCATAAGAGACTCTTAAATACTGAGAACTGAGGGTTGATGGGGAGTGGGGGAGAGGGGAATGTGGGTGATGGGCATTGAGGAGGGCACCTGTTGGGATGAGCACTGGGTGTTGTATGGAAACCAATTTGACAATAAATTATATTAAAAAATAAATTAAAAAAAATATAAAAATGTGCTGTCAGATTAAAAAAATTAAAAAATTAAAACTGTTGGGCTAGATTAATGACCTTCAAGCTTTAAAATGCATGACAATTACCTGAGAAACTTGTTAAAACACTGAACTCCCTGGACCCATTCCTTGATTCAGTTGAGGCCAGACTTAGGAATCTGCAGTTTAACAAGTTCCCTGGGTTCTTTTGTTGCATGTGGTCTGTAGCCCATATTTTCAGAAATATTGGGCTGGAGTTTGAGTTATAGTTTGATGTTATGTTCAAGAAGTTTCAAGATAGTGGTCCTCTCTGGACAGATCAATGTCAATCCTTCACTCTGCATAGAAAATATCTGCCAATAGAATAATTTTGTTTTTGTATGTACTTCATACAGAGAAGTCTGAAAATAGGCCACATCAGAAACAGGTCTATTCCTTTCCTGTTATAATACATCTCCATTGCCTCTCCATTGTTTCTTACCTAAGTCTCTACAACAACCTCTAACTGGTCTTCAAACCATCAGTATCAGCCTCTCATTCATTCTTCTCACAGCTACCAGACAAATTTTTCTAAAAGGGAAAAATATTCATATTGTTCCTTTGCTAAAGGCCCTTAAAGAGCTCCATTTCACCTACAGAATAAAGTTCAACCTTTTATAAGATCTTGACCCATCTGGGTTAGGTATTGTTTTGACACTGTCTAGTGCAGACTTCCCTTGAAGTTATCTGGTTTATTTGTGTTTCACTAACTATGAACTCCTGCAGGTTAGGGACTGAGTCTTTAATCACTGTATCTACGACATCTAGCAGAGTAACTGGCACATAATATATGTCAAATAAATGTTTGATAAATCAATTTTAAGTATGCTATACTTAATGATAATGTGAATCTTGATTCAATCTGAAAACAAATTTATCCTTAAAGATAATTGTAGAAAACAGAGTCTAAGGTGTGCCTCCTCCCTACAGTCAAAGACCACATATCTTGACAGGACATGTCTCCCCACAGAAAGGATGTATTATAGACACACAGATAAAAAGTTAAACACTAATTCTACTCTATAGACTTTGGGTTTAATGTGACGCTTACTGCCACAGTGCTGATCCCCCTGAAATTACCATACTGGCAGAGTAGTGCTAGTGGTGGCAATAATCTCTCTCCAACCTGGGGCTTGACTATGCCTCAGTTTCCCACTTAAATTCAGGAGCTAGGACAGGTGCCATTTCAGCTCCAAGCTCAAGTTAGAACACAGTCATCCTGGCTCACTAGGAGACTGGTAATTTAGACGCTTATGAGGAGGTTCAGAGGATATAAAAGAGAAGTCTTAAAACACTTGGAAGAGGTTGAATGTCTACACACCACTTGGAAGAGGCTGAATGTCTACACAACTCTAAATTTGTGCTGATACTGAGGAAAAGAAAATAAGATATGCTATTACAAGGCCATGTACAAATTGTAGCATACATGTTATCTAATTAATAGGGTATTCTGTAATTGTATTAAAATTTTTATGCTAAAGGTCTATGGTCATAGTTTTTGTTTTGGGGTAGCAAGGTTTCTACAAAGCAAATTCAACATTTGTTGTTGCTATATGTTAATGTTTTCTGGAGGAATGTCAGTCGGTAAACTCTATAACATCAATGTACTTATTCAATCCTTTGGGATAATAAATTGTGCAATATCCAGAGCTGTTCAGAATCTGATAAGAATATTTGATGGTGCAAGGTGAAGCAACTACTGACTAGCAACATATACACAACAGGCTAATAACAATTAGAACGATATTTGTTGGGCAGTGTAAAAAGATAAACAGGAGATTTAGGGGTTTGAGGCAAAGAAAACTTATACAAATGAACATAAGAAATTTTGGTGACCCTTTGTCCTTGTGTTAATCAGTTCTGTTTTCCTATAACACGAGACCTTGGGAAGGAGAATTCCAGTGAACAAAATGTTGCTGTATCCAGGGGGAAAACATGAGCACAAAAGCAAGCCATAGCCTAGACCTACAATGAAATTGGGACATGGTCTGTACCACTTGCCACTTTACCTGCAACCTTTCAGACCAGGTGAAACTTGTCCAAGAATGTATGGAAGGGACATGCACTTTGTACCTTAAATACTTTCAAACTCTATCGAGTGCCATTTTTGTGTAGATCTAAAAGCCCCATCTATTCTTTTTAATGTTTATTTTGAGAGAGAGAGAGAGAGTGCTAGAGTGTGAGTGCACGTGAGTGGGGGAGGGGAAGGGGGGCTGGGAGGGGAGGTGGGAGAGGGAAAGAGAAGAGAGGGAGAGAGAGGGAGAGAGGGAGAGAGAGGGAGAGGGGGAGAGAGATTGAGAGAGAGAGAGAGAGAGAGAGAGAGAGAGAGAGAGAATCCCAAGCAGGCTTACACTGCCAGTGCAGAGCCCATGAGGGGCTCGAAGTCACAAACCTTGAGATCATGACCTGAGCAGAGATCAAGAGTCAGTAGCTTAATGGACTGAGCCACCCAGGTGCCTAAAAGCCCCAACTAAGTTGATATTTCAATGTCAGACTAAAATGTCCTTAGTTAAAAAAATGCAATAAGGCCTGAAAAGATGAAGTCCCTGGAAGGAAAGGACCATGTCATTGTTTATCTTTAGCTATTCCCTTCTCACTCTTCTACTACCACAGCATCCAGTACAGTGCTGGGCATAAAGGGTATTCAAATTTTTGCTGAATTTGGAACTTTTTGTATGCATTCTCTTCAGGTATAGATTGTAATAGGGGGATTACATTGGAAAATTCATTAATCATTAAAATTAGGAACAACATTGTGTTTAGGGATAAGGTATTCATTTTGATCTGGCCATAAGAACCCAAGGGTACAAAAGTTACAGGTGTCCCATTAGTATTCTATGAGGTATCTGGATTAGAGAAAAAGAGAATTTGGTACGCCTCTGCAGAAATTTTCGTATCATTTAGTATAAAAAAATTCATAAATAAGAACAGTGTACTAACTGAGAATATTAAATTTCCTCCTGTATGAAGTATTACAAAAGTTAACTTTTGTACTAAGGTCCACACACTAAATATAAAAACAAACATAAGGGGCGCCTGAGTGGCTCAGTCTGTTAAGCGTTGAGCTTCGGCTCAGGTCATGATCTCCTGGTTCTTGAGTTTGAGCTCCCTGACTCTGTGCTAACAGCTCAGAGCCTGGAGCCTGCTTTGGATTCTGTGTCTCCCTTTCTCTCTGCCCCTCCCCTGCTCATGCCTGTCTCTCTCTCTCTTAAAAATAAAATAAACATTAAAAAAAATTTTTTTAATAAACATAAACCGGTCTTCCTTGTGATTTTATACTTTCACAATAAATTGTTTCTGAAAGTCAATAAGGAAAATAGCCTGTAAAACTATACTTTGAAGTTACATTAGCTTGATATAAAAAGTACCACATTAGTACAAAGAAATATAACTAAAATGCTTGTTATCACAGTCAAAAACATTCTGTTCTTATCATATTGAGATAACTAGTTCCTTGACATTGACAACAGATACAGTTAAAGCCTGAGGCCAGTCTGAAAATGAGGCAGGAGGAGGGAAGGAAAGAGAAGCTATCAAGTGCATGGTAATCAGTGTTTTCCAAATTCTATTTCAGGTGTTAAGTATTTTAAGAGAAAATGAGTTCTGTAGATAAACAAATTTAGAAAATATTTCATTTAACAGTGTTGAACAGTACTTCTTTAGCATATCAGAGGCTCTGAGAAGCCCTGCAGTGATATGCATTGTCAGTCTCCAAAAAAAAGTGCTATAGATAAGGGTGAGGAGGTGGTTAAAATATCCTTTAATGAACCAGGCTGTATACTTAGTGCTTTGTATATTATCTGATTTATCCCTCACAATAACCCTATGAGGTAGGTACAGTTATTACCATCACCCCCCTCCCCCCACATTCTATAGACGAAAAAACTGAGTCTTCAAGAGGTTAATTTGGCCAAGGTTATAAAGCTATTACACTACAGTGTTGGGATTCAAATCAAAATCCATCTGATTCCTAAATCCCCTCTCTTTATCACTGTGCCATCAAAAGGTCCACAGCCATTTCTATTGTTAGGGATGAACATCTTGATTTTAAGGAATTGTTGCTCCTTAAAATGAAAATGCACATGGAGAAGAACAAGATAGTTGTTTTAGTTTCTTGATTATGTGATTTCTCCCTGAATTTCTCAAAACCAGCCCAGAAAACCGGAAATTTGGATGGCATGGTTTTTTCCCCCGCTTTTACATCTAAAACAATTACATATCTCAAAATGTAGTAGGGAACAGCTGTAATAACCAAAGGAGAAACAGCACGTTTAGTAATAAAAAATGTTAGCAAAAGATTCAAGAGAACTAACATTTGCTAAATGCCCACTCCATGACAAACACTTTATTTACAACATCACAGAAAATGGGCATTATTATTCCACTTTTTATGAACAAGATAAATGAAGTCCAGGTTTCACAACTCGTCCAAGATTACATATTTATTAGTTGGTAGAACTAAAATCAAGCTAAGCAGTCAGACTCAAGGACACCCACTCTTCCACTGTAATATGCTATCTCTCAATTTCAAATAGACCACATTCATCTTTGGTACAATATACTGAAATAAAAATAGAGCAATCATGTAGCTTTCCTTATCATCAAAGAATAATCCACTTGTCTTTAATTACATTACTCAAGGTAAATCAATATGCTCCTCTTCATCAGTTCAACCAAAAGTCATCAGTCAAATAGGAACAGCAAAAAGGGTTGGAGGTTGGGGGATTAGGGTAAGGGAGGTGACTGGTGAGCTGGCACTAGCCAGTTTTGGTCTCTCTTAAACATCCTGTCCTCTTGCCAAAATGAAATGATGGTGGTGGAAAACAGGAATTTGAAATACCATTACAACTCAAATCATTTTGGGGCGATGTTAAATATAGGTTGCTCATAGATCTATGAATGACAACCGCAATATAATCACATTTTCTAGCCTTAATCTAAATGCCTGTTGAAATCCTCTACAATGAGAAAAGATGTACCAACTTGAAAATGTATTAATGGCTAACTGATTTACAAATCAGTTACGTTCTTACAACTTTCACAAACATTACAAATGCTATTAAAATAAGCCAACTTCTGAGATCACCATAGGTTAGGAAAACAAAATGCAGAGTCCTCAAGGTGAAACACACAGAAAAGGTGAGGTAAAGCTTGAATCGACATTACAAAGACACTAAATAAGCAGAGAAAATTCTAAACCAGCATAATCAGGAATAATATGATAAAGTATATTTCACCAGGCTATCATTATGAACAAAAGCTACAAAGGTAACCCTAGTGGGTTGTGTTTCACCTATTCACTTGTAAGTCAGCTGTTGGGAAGTAAAGGCAGCATATTTTCCTATAGTAATGTGCTAAACAGTGTTTGGGTTCCCAAATGAGCCTACAAATGATTACATGTGAAAGGTGTTGAGAACTAAAAACTGCAAAGCAAATTATGAACTATTATTTAGCCCATACTTGTAATAAAACTTTTCAGGAAGCAGGATCACTGGAATAACTAAAGCAAAACACACAAAAGCACTTCAAACTTATCTTAAATACCAGGACATAAGAAAATACATATATATTCAAGAGGATTACATGGCTAATGGGTGGTTTTTGTGGAGATTGTGGGAGTAAGTTATGGACACATTCAAGGTTGTTAAATACGAGAGCGCTGACTTGTTATGTTAAATTTCACTTCAAAAGAAGTGGAACCCCACAGAAAGAAGCTCAGATTTTTTAAAAAAGAACATGGGGCTCCAAGAGGGTGTGAGGGTATGTGTGTAACATTATCTAAGGTAAAATTAATCATGCTATGAAAGGCAGGGGAAGAGGGTGGAAATGTAGGATACAAAATCTGCTCTCAGAAGGAAAGAAGTGGTGCAGAAGGCACCCCTGAATAGGAGTTTCTGTGCAAACTGCCAACTGGTAGAGTTTTGTATAGTGGTCTATCATTTCAAGGGACATGCTAATTTTAAAAACAAGTAATTCGATTTTAATGATGTCTTAAATATCATCTTGATTGAGCTTGTATGTTATGCATATCATTAATAAGGTGTAACATATGAATATTATGATTCTCCTCTGCCCTTACTCTAATAAATTTTCCTCTTTCCTAGAATGACAAAAACTACTGTCATCAGATGAACCCAGTGTGTCATAAATGAAAATTGCCAATATATTTGATTCTTCATACAAAGCTGTTAAACTTAGCACTATTAAGTACTGACAAGAACAGATATTGAAGGGGGCAAGTGAGGGGAAGCAGGATTCTCATGGGAAATAAGCAAAAATACCAAGAAAGGTAAGAGGTGGGTATGTGCGTAAGGGGGGAAAGAAAAAATATATGTAAATAGTGATATGAAGGGTAAAGCGAAATTTTTCACATTAAAATAGGAAAAAATTAGTCTTTAAAGTTCTTTAGTGTTCAAGGTTCATTTTACGTATGAAGAAACCACTTAGTGTTAACAAGAAAGGACGACATTAACAATCATACAGGTTAGATATATTCAAAAGGCCAAAACAATTCTTTAAATTCTCCTAATAGTCTGTAAATCATTTCTATTATCAGGTATGATTTGTTCCTGTTGTTGCTATAGTCACATTATTAATGCTTCCTTTAGGATTTATCAATGGTATAGGAATATTTTGGGTTTTTAAAAAATAACAGGGGCGCCTGGGTGGCTCAGTCGGTTAAACGTCCAATTTAGGCTCAGGTCATGATCTCACAGTTCGTGAGTGCAAGCCCCACATCGGGCTGTGTGCTGACAGTTCAGAGCCTGGAGCCTGCTTCGGATTCTGTGTCTCCCTCTCTCTCTGTCCCTCCTCCTCTCATACTCTGTCTCTGTCAAAAAATAAATAAACATACAAAATTTTTTTTTAAATAATGGATTTTTTTCTGATTACAAGTATAAGACATACTCATTATAGGAAATTCAGAAAATACAGAAAAACATAATGAAAAGAACAATAATCACCCATAATTTTACCAACCAGAAATAACCAACGTTAACATTTTGGTGTATTTTCTTCTTAAAAGCTAAGACTTTTTATTAGTTGAAGGCAGCATTTAATTAACTAAGCTACTTCAACATTTTATCTGAAATGATAAATGTCTTGAGAAACACACACATCAACAAGGGAGTTCTAGACCATCTTCTTTCAAAAAAGCAAAAATAAATAGGGTTAACTCAAAATCACTGATTTGTATCTAACTTAAGCATTCAAGCGTTAAAACCAAGTAAATCACGACTAGGTCCTGATCCTAACAGCCTCCATGATGTCAGGCATGAATCACCAAACTTTCTTTTCAAAAGAAATGAATACTATAATAAGTCTATGGGTAAATTCAAGCAGCAAGTATATGCCATGATATATAGAAAGACATGCACATACAGCTGAAAGAGAAAAAAAGAACAGGAAATACAATAATAACAAAGAGCCCTTGTACTCTGCTTTGCTCATAGGGCTCCAAAGTGGGTGTTCACAGCAAAATGTGGCAACTCTGAATTGGCTTGGTAACTGCATCAAAAAGTGCATGTACTCTGTGCTTGGAAATAACTCCCTACACTATATAGCTGAGGAGCGTCACAGTTAACTAGCTCCGGAGCAGTGAAAGAGAGCATTTCTGTGGGTGACTGAGTTCCTACCACATGCTGCAAGAGGTCACTCCCTGAAGAGACAAAGTTCAAAAATTCTTCATCTTGGGGTGTGAGGTAGTCTTCTAGGGTTCTGGTACTGTTCTGTTTCTTGATCTAGGCTCTGGCTACACAGGCATGTTTACTTTGGGAAAATTCACTGAGCTATATACTAATGATTTCTGTACCTCATTGGTATGTATGTTATACTTCAACAAAATTTACATATACAAAAAATTCTTTGTCCCTAAGATAATATTCGTGGTACCCTATCAAGTTAACTCTGGGGAAAACCCCAACCAATAATTTACAGTTCAGTGGTCGTCATGAAAACAAAAAGTGATCTTAGCCAATGAGATGCTACTTCACCAAGCAACAAGGAAATTAATTAGGTGCAAAACTCATTTGTGACAAAGACATCACCGATAGGAATATTATGGGGAGAAGAGAAACTAAAGGTACAAATGGTGATCAAACCTTTCAAAAGACCAAGTACATAATAGGTAATGCATATGGGTTAGACCAGATCACGTTTATGGCCAGAAGTATATATATTTACATAAATCTCTATAGAGCATATTTTTGCTTAAAAATTTTTTTTAACATTTATTCATTTTTGAGAGACAGAGAGTGACAAAGCGTGAGTGGGAGAGGGACAGAGAGAGAGAGGGAGACATAGAATCCGAAGCAGGCTCCAGGCTCTGAGCTGTCAGCACAGAGCCTGATGCGGGGCTTGAACCCATGGACTGCAAGATCATGACCTGAGCTGAAGTCCGATGTTTAACAGACTGAGCCACCCAGGAGCCCCATTTTTTAAATGTACCAATTCATAATCCTCCCTGTCACCATTTCAGCACTTCCTTTCTGCCAGTTAATGAAAGAGAAGCTCGATCCCTACCCCCCTCAAAACTTACCCCATTCAACTTGTAAGGGAATCCTCTATTTTTAATTACATAGGGAAATGCTTACAATAACAAGCTGGATACAAAACTGTACATACAATATGTAATTATAATTCTTTAAATATATATACAGAGCAAAAGAAGAAAATAACAAAAATACCCCAAAATGATAAAATGCTTCTATTTATGGATTTTTATATTTTCCTTTAAATTTTATTTTCTTAATACATTAATACTCATAAAAAATAACCATTATGATAAAAGTAGGATATAAAACCCTATCTACACATGAAAAAGAAACATGAAGGAATATTAATGGTATTGTGGAATTATGCATAGTTTTTTAAAAAAATTTTTAGCGTTTATTTATTATTGAGAGACAGAAAGAGACAGAGAATGAGCAGGGGAGGCGCAGAGAGAGAGTGAGACACAGAATCTAAAGCAGGCTCCAGGCTCTGAGCTGTCAGCACAGAGCCTGACATGGGGCTCGAACCCACCAACTGTGAGATCATGACCTGAGCTGAAGTCAGATGCTCAACAGACTAAGCCACCCAGGCGCCCCAGGAATTATGCATAGTTTTTAGTTTTATGATTTTCTGTGTTTTCCAAGTTTTCTGCAAGAAGCAGGATTAACTTCATAATCAGAAATAACAGAAAATGTCTTTGATACTCTGTTTATTCCATTTAAGGCTGGGAACAGATTAAATATGGCATTCTGTAGGAGATAACACATCTTCCAGGGACTGAGGGGGGCATGGAGTTCTTTATGTGCTTAGAAAAACAATATCTGAGGTGCCTGGCTGGCTAAGTCGGAGAACATGTGACTTTTGATCTTGGGTTGTGAGTTTGAGCCCCACATTCAGTGCAGATTACTTAAAAATAAAATCTTAAAAAAAAATAATTTGCTGATCAAGCTATTTTTTAAAGGTTTTTATGTAATGGAATTCCACATATCACCAACAAATTCAGTGGAAGCATTTTAAGTGGAGACATAAATTGAATGCTGGTGTAAATCAAGCTTTTAAAACAAAACAAAAAAACAGAACAGGGAAAGTTCAATGTAAATACTCATTCTTACTATCTCTTTGTTACATAAGTCATTTTGCCATTAAAAACACATAAACCATACTTATGACCCAAGCTCAGCAACCTGGAGAGTGAGGATGGACAACCAGAACAGATGACAGGGTGTGTGGAATCCAATGACGAGAGCAGAAGTTGCAACTTTCTGTTGTATTTCCATAAAATCAATCTCTAACAATTTTTATGAAATAATGGAATACAGAACAATGAAATCATTACTTGTTCACTGTCTTTTCCTTTAAAATGCAGAATGTTTGTGTTCATAACTCTCTCACGGTGCTTGGAACAGAGTAGGCACTCAGTAAACATACATTGCGTGAATAAACTAGCGAAGGCATAAAAAAATAAAAAATGAATAAAAACCCATTAATTGGCCCATGATGGTGATTACCATAGAAATTAAGGAGCCTGCAATCTGGAAGAATTTGTACACTCTTATTCCTCCTAATTTACCTTAATTATTTTGTATATTCAGGTAAGAAGCATAGTATGCACACAATATATCCTTGATAAATGCTCAGTGAATGGGATTTCAATCCCCTTCCCCACTAGATACTTTTCTAATGAATCTTATGACCCTCTGGCATTCTTTTCATTCTTGGGTATTTTTTTTTTCATTCTTGGGTATTTAAAGCAACTCGACAAGCATTTTCAGAGCACACACAGTACAAAGGTTCCCATGAGGAATATGAAAATAAAATATTAAAATAACTACAATCCAGTAGGAAGGTAAAACATATAAATACATAACTACCAGTAAAATGCAAAAAGTACTATAAGACACGGAATGCCATGGGAGCTAAAACAAAAGGATTATTTTGTTTTTGGTGTGGACTGTGGTGGGAAGAGTAAAGGAAGGAATTGACAAAGTCTTCAAAGATGAGACATTTGTGTTGGGTTTTGAAGGATGGGTAAGTTTTTGGCAAGCAGAGCTGGGAAAAAAAGGGTATAGAGGCAAAAGAGAAGTACAAACAAAGGAATGATAATGGGAAAGGACAGAGGGCATTTAGGGATCAACATGAGAGAAGAGGTACATAAAGCTTTGAAAGTATGTTGGGACCAGATTAAGAGTCTTGTATCCCATGCTGGGAAATGGAGTGTAAAATTTGTAAGCAATGGCTTTTCACACAATGGCATAGATGTGATCAGAGTTCCAGCGGCAATGTGGAAGATCTAGAAGGAAGAAACAACCGATCAGTGGCAGGGAGAACAATTAGGAGGCTAAGCATTTGTCTCTATGAGAAGACACAGGAACTAAAAGCAGGGTAATAACAGTTGCAAGGGAGAATGGGACATATGTGAGATTTAAAGTGATAGAATCAATTGGATGTGGCATTTACTGTAGGCAAGGGTGGTGGTGGCCCGGGTGTGAACACCAGGAAGAAGAGGTGTTAGATGAATGAATTAATAAAACAACCAAAATGAAACAAAAGAGAGATAAGAGAAGTAAAAGACAGCTTGGGAGAATTTCAGAGCAGTGGTCAACAGTGTTAAATATGGTACAGCAGAAATATCAAAAAGGATGTATCTAGAAATGGATTTTGAAATGGTTCTTTACATTGGTAAACCATCACCACCCAGTCTCTTCTCATCCTCTTTTGAACCTCTCTATTGAAAAAAGGTTCTCTTCAAAGTCAACATCCTAGGAAAAAAGCAGAATAAAAATTAAATGTCAAGTGGTTGAGAAGGGATTGGGTGGTGATAAATCACTATAAAATATTATCTTGAAGTCCTTTGTGAATGAAAAGATTGGTAGCTTGAGGGTGGTAGAAATAGTTATTTGAAAAAAGAATGACAAACACAGGTGGGCCCAAAGATGACTTTCTTGTGAAGAATTCAGTCTACTCACCCTATTCCTAAAGTGTGAAAGTTAGGATTCCAAGTAATGTGGATTTAGTACTCTAGGGTATTCATTTTCAAAGTATGTACTACAAACATCAGACTCCATTTTTGTTTTCTAAAATACATTTATTTAACTATCTTGATCGTGATAAAAAAATATTTCAGGAGCTTCCTTATATGCCAGGCACTGTGTTAAATACTGTATTTGTATTATCTCATTTAATCCCAGCAACTTTATGAGGAAAGTGTATTATTAAGACCATCCTAAACAGGAGAAAACAGGCACATAGAAAAGTAAAATAACTGGCCTAAGATTTTTAAAATACAGAAAGTCCCTGACTTAATAATGGATCGACTCAATGGCTGTATCAAAGCCAAACGCATTCAGTAGAAACTTTGGATTTGGAATGTTGATCTTTTCTGGGGCTAGCAATATGCAGTAGTGAGGCCAGCAGTGATGCTGGGCAGCGGCAGCGACCTGGCACTCCCAGCCAGCCATGCGGTCGTGAGGGTAAACAATCTACATTTACATCCATTCTATACCCTACAACTATTCTGTTTTTCACTATCTGTACAGTATTCAACCAATTACATGAGATAGCCACATTTTATTATAAAACAGGCTTGGTGTTAGATGCCTTTGCCCAACTGTAGGCTAAGGGAGGTGTTCTAAGCATGTTTAAGGTAGGCTACACTAAACTATGATGTTTGGTAGGTTAGGTGTATTAAGTGCATTTTCGACTTACTGATATTTTCAATTTATGATGGGGTAATCAGAGGTGTAACCCCATCCTAAGTTGACCAAAATCTGACCAAAAATCTGAAGTAAGTGGCAAAGCCCAACTTGTTAATATGTTCTACTGTCTTTCAACAATGCATACAAGCAACTGTTTTATACATCTCATTGGAGACCACCAAATCATTAACTTAAACTGCTTGGTTCATTCACTTTTTTACAACCCTCAGGAATAACACTTACCCTGTCATGCCTTGGAATATGTTTCAAGTTCCCATAAATGTGTCATGGATTATGAAGGTTGTAGCACTGCTCAGGTCTTTCAATTAATTCATGCCTGCACATGTTTACTCGAGCAAAATTGTACAAGCAGGTACCTACAGCACTTCAACCCATGGGCTGTGCTCAATTAGATAGCATGCAAGGTTCAGGCCCATCTGCCCAGCAAAAGCAGAACAGTCAGTTGCACAATAACATGTGTAACGTGTCTCATCATGACAATCCTACATTTTACATGGCTTTAGTGCTTACTCTAAGTTTTGGCTGCTTATCTCATTTTCATATTTAAGATAAAGATATATGAATAGTGATTAACCTTGGAAACCAAAATTTTCTCCTAATTCCCTTCCAGGACTCTGGATCAATGTGGTTGAAAAATATCCAGAGACTGTAAGACAAGCTGTTAATAAACATCTATCATTTGCAATTATTTATCTGTGTAATTCAGGATTTTTCTGGATACTTTGCAACCCAAAACAATAGACAGAAATAAACTGCATGGGTTGATGCAAGGCTATGACTACCTTTTGTGAAATTTCGGTATATATAAAAACAGCCTCATTTTCCTGACTGATTGCTCTTTATATAGTGGAGTTCCTCTACAATAAACAAAAGTGTTAAAGCAACTGCTCTAAACCAGTTAGTTCTGTTACTTGAAACAAATGGGTCTTCATGTTCCCAGGACTGTGATGGGGAGAGTATGGATGTTCATCCTGAATTCAAAAGGCAAACAATTCAAGCACTCCTGTGAGAATGGCTAAAGAGAGGTTTCATAAACAAAGACAACAGCAATGGCTTTTCCACATTTGGTGGCCCTTGGGTAATTCAAGACAATACATACTGAGTTAATCAACATTTAAACCTCAGTCCTACCTCTTTGCCACTAAGATCCCAGATAAGTTGTTTCTGACCAGAGATTACAATGAACCCTAGCCTAGGCTAACTCTCAGGAATGAGCAAAGCAAACAATACAAAACTTTGGGAGCAAATATTCAACAACACACGTGCATGAAATGCAAAGTGATTTTGTCCCCTGTGTTGAAAAGAAGTTTCTCGAGGCATTCATGGAAGAAATGTGATTCTATACTTCAAGTAACTAGGCTAGCTTTTTATGGCTAGTTAGCCTAGTGGTAAAATTTGCTGTAGTTATCATCTCAGTAGTAAAATTTTTAAGTCTCAAAATACCTTTCTGAGTGTCACTTAATTAAGTGCTCAATATTTAGGCCTTTATTTCTAGACAGTATCTTGAAATAAAACAGCCATGATTCTATTTAAACTGACAGCTGCATAAGCATCTATTTGTATGTTTTCTGCATCTTGCGGCTTTAACCTACTGTAATAACCAACTTTAATTGAGTGTGATTATTATCTGCTAGGTGGTTTACATATATTATCCTTAATCCTAGCAACGTAGGGGCACCTGGGTGGCTCAGTCGGTAAAGCATCCAACTTCAGCTCAGGTCACCACCTCATGTTTCCTGGGTTCAAGCCCCGCACTAGGCTCTGTGCTGACAGCTCAGACCCTGGAGCCTGCTTCAGATTCTGTGTCTCCTTTGCTCTCTGCCCCTCCCCCACTCGCACTCTGTCTCCCTCTCTCTCAAAAATCAATACACATTAAAAAAGTTTTTTAAATTACAAAAAAAAGAAGAAAACAATCCCAGCAACATAAGTATCTCCATCTTACAGATGCAGAAACTGAGACTCAGTAAAGTTACAGAACCTGATCAAGGGTACAAAGCTATTGTGTGCTAAATCCAGAATTTGACACCCGTTCTTGACTATGATGCCTGTGCTTTTTGTAGTACACCATATTGTCTCTGAATAGCATATAAGTAAGATGTATGTAGACTGCTTGGCACTTAGTGGGAGCTCAACAAAAATTAATTTTAGTGTCCCTTAAAACTATCACATAAATATAAGCTTACATCCTTAACAGAAAGTAGGATAAAAGTGATCTAAATAGGAACTGTCTTATTAAAGAGTACTCTTCAATTTCAAATCATTCATGCAAACGAATCTCATTTGGAAGAGACAAAGTTAAACTTTTGCATTTAGATAGCCAATTGAAACTTAAGGACTTTAAAATTTACCAAATCCTTATTCTTCATTTTTATTAGACTTTAAAACATAATTTCATTCTAATCAATGACTTATCAACCAGGAGAGATACACTTGCTCCTTTAATCAATATTAAAATCTAAGAATCGCAGCATTTTAGAGCTGGAAGGGATCTTAAGAGTTCATCTCCTTCGCTTTTGTCTCTGCACACTCTGCCAATTTGGCCTCCACCTCCTAACTCTATACTATCATTTGGCTAGTGAGTAACTTGTACAAGGTCACAAAGCTGCTGGGGGAAAAGAAGGGACTAAAAGAACTCCGATCTCCTGAGTTCCAGTTCAGTGCTCTTTCCATTTTACCACCCAACCCATGCAAGTGCTCTCTAGGGAGGGCCAAACCCACCGCTTTAAGAAAAACACAAAACCTCTAGTACTGAAATAAGCAGATTCATCTCTCCAGTGACTCCTTAAAAGGCTAATCCTATCAGCTAGCCTTTACTGAAAAGGATGGTGTATTAAAACTCTTTACAGGCGTTAGTTCATTTCATCCTCAAGGCAAACCTGTGGGAGTAGTTTTTCTTAGTTCTTTCCCTTTTGATTGATGAGGGAACACAGACTCGAAAGACTTCAAATAAGTTGCCCAAGGTCACAAGACTAGTTAGCAATGGAGCCGGAATTTAACCAAGGTCTGACTTGGGGCCCAGCTCTCGAACAACTATGATATAGTGCTATTTTGTGTCTCTTCCTTTTTCTCCATTTTTTTTCTCTTTGTCCTTTGGGGCTTCGGATCATACATACACTGTCACTACCTAATCACAAATAGGGAGAAGGTTTCTGGAAGAATCACCCAACAGGGAAAAACTGTAACCCACACCATCTCCACAAATTGAAGACCCACCTGGACTATTTTTCCCAAAGTCTAGGCCTTTGCTATCCTCATCCACAAAGCTCTTTATTTTTTCAGTAACATTAATCACCTGTTTGGCCACTCAATAACCGAAATCGGATGTTTCAAAGGCAAACGAAAGCACTGATACCGACAGTTGCTTGGGACCCGAGACCCCGGGGCAGAGAAGAGGCCCCAAACTAGGCAAAGTTTCCACCCAAACTGCAATGAGGTTAACAGGGCACAGTAACACAATCTCCTGTACTTGATACTAGGAAACAGGGAGAGAAAAACTGGGAGAGAGGAGGGCAAAACCTGCCTCCGCCCTGAGGCTGTTAAACAGGAAAAAGAGTGAGGAAGGGATTTCCAGGCCGCCTGCACTCCAGTCATGTCAAAGCCAATGCCTACCACCAAAGCAGCCAACGCAAGGCACCCTTGTGGAACACCAGGAAAAGGCGACCCAAGGAGCCCAAACAGTCCTTCTCGACTTGCCAGCCTCCACACTCCGTTGGTCTTACCCTTTTCCACCAGACAGGCACATTCTGAAGGATTTTTTTTCGCCCCACTCCCCACGCAGGGTGAGATCTCGGGAAGGAGAAGACCCTGCCTCACTTGGTAGGGACAGAAAGGGCACTCGTTTTCCCAGCGATGCAAGGGGATAGGGGAAAGACAGCACCGAGCAAAATAAGAGGAAAAAAAACAACTGGCCTCGGAGGGGGGTTGATGGGGCGCAATGTAGTAAATGCACTCACCCGGGTGAGACATGGGGATGACCTCATTGCGGGTCCCCGGGAAGTTAAAGATGACGGCTCCAGACGCCCCTCTCTCGTAAGCCAGATGGATCTTGTCTGCGAAGGTGCAGCCCCCGCCGCGCTGGATGAGGGCCAACCAAGAGACCTGCACGGCGCTTCCCCAGTCCCCCGGGACCGTGGGCACCGTGAAATTCGTGTGCGGGTTACAGGCGTTGAGCGCCCCCGGCCCGTCGGGCGGCACCAGGACCCCGGCCACGGGTTCGAGCGGCGAATCCTGGCCGTACACGCCCTCCTCGCTCAGCTCCCACACCGTGCGGTTCACTCCGGTGTGCGGAACCCGCCAGGACACGTTGAGGTACGCGGTCCACACAGCCTCGGCCCCCCGGGAGCCGGGGGCTTGGGGACTCAGAGCAAGCAGGAAGCACCACGCCAGCAATCGGGAAAAGCCGCAGCCACCATGGCACAAGACCCCGGCCCCGGGCGGCGGCCCCATGACGCGCGCGCTCTGCGGTTCCCGAGGGGCCCCTGGCACGCGCCCTCCTGGCTCTCGGCGGGACCCGGCCGGGCCCAGGTGCGCGCCAGGTGGGAAGGAGGCGGAGAGGGGCCGGCACGCGCCGGAGCTAGGTGGGAGCCGCGAGGCACGTAGCGTAGGCGAAGTGGCTGCAGCAGATGCAGCTCTTCACAGCTCCAGTCCTCGCCGCTACTGCTGCGGCCGCGTCGGGCTCTGGGGCTTTAGCTGGAAGCTCCGCCCAGAGGACTGGGGGTAGAGGTGGCTGGGAGGGAGGAAAGGACACTGCGGGATCCGCCTCTTAAAAGGGTAACAGGATGGACAGGCTAGTTAGAGTAGGCTCTGAGGCTGTGTGGCCAGGTGTGTCGCGTCGCGTTCTAAAAAATGGACAGGCCAGGAACTATATACCATCTGCGACCGTAAAAGCTCTCCAGTAGGAGAGCCCGTTTGGGGTTGCAAGAATAGGTTTTTCACTCCAAACATTTGCCTACAGGCCTTTTCTGGCTTAAGGTGCCAGAATGTGAAAGTACTTCTAGAAAGCGCGAATCAGAAGGGTCTGAGTTGTAGTCAAGGGAATTCGGGTGGGTGGGTGGTGTCCGGAGAGCGGGCAGGCAGGCTGTTTATTGATTCTCTAGAGGGGGAGGGGCAGGAAAAGCGCATTGTTACTTTTTTTTTTTTTTAAAGCTTTCTCCTTTCTTGCTCCAGACAAGCGTCATACTGGGTATTTCCTTCTGACGCTTACCTCGTGCTAAATAGACTGCATCAGAAGCCCCTTCTGAAAGTAATCTTAGTCCTCAGAAAAGAATTACCGTTTTCACACACATCAAAACTAAGTCTCTTCTCTCGTCTTCCACAAACAGGTTTACTCGAATCTATACATCTGCGCCATTCCTGACCTTAGCTATATAATCTTTGCCCGTTTCCCACCAACTGAAGGGAGCCTGACTCACCTTGGTGATTCATGCATGGCACTATTGCATTATGATTCCTCCTTACTTTAAGTGTACAATTTTTATCTGCCCTGTCAATTACTGCATTTAAGAGGTGCTTAAGAAATATGCATTGGACAAAAGTGAATTAATACACCTGTTGTATAACAGTTATGGATAACTTTTTACCTTGGGGAAGTTACTTCTCTGTGACTCAGTTTCCTTATCATCTGTAAAATGGGGATAGTAATATCACCTACCTCATAAAGTTGTTCAGACGATTAAATGAGTTCATACATGTAAAGCACTTAGAACAGTGCTTAGCACAGTGTAAAAAATATATCTGTTAAATACTATTATTAGTAAACAGGGTCAGGGACCCCATACCTTGTAAATAATCTTAAAGTTGTCACTTTGAGATAATAATCAGAGACAGTGATGTTCAGGATTTTCAGTTTTAGCTACATTTTCAGTTCAAAGAGACAATTCGCTTTATCCAGCCCAGCATTTGTTAAATTCCCAGTCACACTCCCCTCCGTCCCTGGCCTAACATTTACTTAATCAATATTATTCCCAAAGATTAAGCAATGGGACAATTTTTCACTTGATACTCTCATGGCTTGAGACAAACCTAAGGGAAAATTCACACCATAACTAAACAGCACTAGAATCCAAATTAAATGGGCAAATCTGTGAAACATGAACCCTATTATACTAAAAGGAACATAAGAGATCAAAGTGGGTATGTGAGGCCAATAGCATGACACCCTCAACTATGGATGATGTTTATCTCTGAGATAAAAATTACCTACAGAAAAAGGAAAGGGTAGAATCGACCATCTCTAAGAAATAGTACAATTCTAGAAATTGTCTGAATTTGTTGAAGAACACACGAAATTCAATAACGATTACCTGTGTGGCAATCGACTATGTTGTACTTTAAAGAAACAATGTATTTAAAATTAAAGAGATCTTTGGGGCACCTGGGTGGCTCAGTGGGTTAAGCATCGGACTTCGGCTCAGGTCATGATCTCATGATTGGTGAGTTCGAGCCATGATTGGTGAGCTTCGGATTCTGTGTCTCCCTCTCTTTCTGTTTCTCCCACACTAGCACTCTGTCTCTCTCTCTCAAAAATAAATAAAGATTACAAAAATAAAGAGATCTTTTATAAGGCATCTACAAAAATGAAGTTTGGAGAGACATTTGTTAATATTCATTCTTAAACAAGTATTTCTTGCACATCTACTATATGCCAGCCCTCAACTAAGCACTGGGGTAAAAAGGAAAAAAAAGCAAATAAGACATTAACTCTGCTCTCAAAAAATTCATAAATTAGTTTCAATGGGACAAACAAACAAACTTATTATTGCAGTATAGAGAGCTATATGTGTATAGTGTGAGTGCTGTGACAGAGGTGTGCACAGGGCAGTAACGGGTAATAGAGAAGAGGAACCTAACCCAGGCTGGGAAGTAAGGAAAAGCTGCCCACAGGAGGTGACACCTGTCCATGCTGAGTTTGAGAGGGTTAGCCTTCCTAGGCAGAAAACAATACAAGGGAATGCGCTGAGGCATGAAACTGAAAATGTTGGGAGACAAAATGTACTACAGGCTCTATAAACACAAAATGGTTGGAACCCAAGAGTACAAGACACAAAGTTCTATGGGTGCACAGAGGTCAGTTCTCGAGAGTCCTTTCATCAAAGCTGAGGAGTTTGGACTTTATCCAAAAGCAGGGAGTAATACAATCAGGGTTTACACATGGAGTAATATAATCAGCTCTGAATTTTAGAGATCATTATGGCTCCTCTGTGGATAATAGACTGGAGGGGACAAGATGAGAAGGAGTGGGCCAAGATAGAAGATTTTCAGGAGTGCTCCAGGTGAGAGAAGAAGCTGGCCCAGCCTAGACAGGTAGCAGAGATAAAGAGAGGTGGACAGATTGGAAATTTATGTTGGAGGATAAAAGAGAGGGAAGAGTTAGGGTTTGCTCTGAGGTTTTTGGCTTGGAAGACTGGATGACATTCAGTCAGGAGGATGGCTTTATTTATTTTTTTAAAGTTTATTTATTTTGAGAGAGAAAAAAAGAGAGCACGAATGGGGGAGGGGTGTAGAGAGAGAGAGAGAATCCCAAGCAGGCTCCACAGGGTCAGTGCAGAGCCCAAAGCGGGGCTTGAACTCACGAACCATTGAGATCATGGCCTGAGCCAAAGTCGGAAGCTTAAACAGACTGAGCCACCCAGGCACCCCAGAGGAGGGGTGTAAATGGGCAGAAGCGGGTGGAAGAGAGATGAGCTCAGTATAGATACGTTGATTTTGAGTTGCCTATGATGTAACTAGGTAGAACCCTCCGGTGGGCAGTTGGATTTTCTGATTATTGAACACCTACGAAGTGCAAGCCACTGGAGAGGCATAGGTATACAGAGACAAAAAAAAAGTCCCTACCCTCAATGAGTTTACAGTTTAGTAGGAAAGTCAGAGAGGTAGACGATAACAGTACAGTTTAATAACTGTTATGACTGAGAAAAACGTAGGGTGCTATGGCAACATGGGTGTGGCTGAGTCTTTAAGAACAAATAGAGTTAATCAAGCAAAAGGGAGTAAGTATATTCAGGCATAGGCAATAATATATTACATGAAAACACCAGGAGCATTCAGGGAACTAACATTAAATAGTTAAGTATGGCTGGGATGCAAGTTGCAAAGGGAGAGCCAGGGAAAGTGAAGCTGGACAAGTAGGCTGTGCCAGAATATGAAGAGTTTAGAAAATTGTGTTAAAGAGTATGGATTCAACACATATGTGCATACAGGCACACACACACATAAAGTAAATATGGCAAAATGATAGCAATTGTTGAGTCTAGATGGTGGGTCTATAGGTACTCACTGTACTATTTTTTTCAACTTCTCTCTATTTTTTAATTTTTAATTTTTTTGTTTTTAGAGACAGCATGCATGAGTGGTTGAGAGGGGCAGAGGGAGAGAGCTAGAATCTTTTTTTTAATGTTTATTTATTTTTGAGAGAGAGATTGCAAGCATCAGCAGAGAAGAGGCAGAGAGAGAGGGAGACAGAGCATCCAAAGCAAGCTCTGTGCTGATAGCAGAGAGCCTGATGCGGGGCTCAAACCCACGAACTGGGAGATCATAACCTGAGCTGAAGTTGGATGCTTAACCAACCGAGCCACCCAGACGCCAGAGAGAGAGAGAGAGAGAGAGAGAGAGAGAGAAGAATCTTAAGCAGGCTCCATGCTCAGCGTGGAGCCCGACACAGGGCTTGACCTCAGGACCCTGAAACCATGACCTGAGCCAAAGTCAAGAGTTGGACACTCAACCAGCTGAACCACCCAGGTGCCCCTTGTCTCTATGTTTTAAGCATTTTGTAATGATGTTTTAAACTGTGAATTTATATTGAAGTCAGTGGAACAAATAAATGATTATTATGGTACCTAGGCTCAAATAGATCATCTGGATTGTATGAAGACAAGACAGGAGGCAGAAAGACTAGTGAGGAAGCTAACATCTGCAGCACTATTCTGGAGGTCTAGCCCAGTTGTGGAGATGGAGATATCACACTATTAATAGCTTAAAGACATGTAACTGTTAAAATCATCCTATGAACTCCCCTTGCTATGAGTCCATCCTCATCAAGCAACCTTCTTATTATCAGCTAGCTCCCCATGTAAATATGCCTATAGGGAGATAATGCACTGATCAGCAAACACTAGTATCTGGTCCACTTGGAAGTTATACTTCTCATTATAAATTAATCAGTTGGCATTCTGGCATGGATATTGGTCTCTTGTGAATTTGGTTAAATGTGAGTCAGTCCCCAAGAGCCCAGTCTCTAGTTATACTACCAATCAAATCTCAAAACCTACAAAGCTAAGAACCAGACTGCATATCATGACTGCATCAAAGTCCTTCCACTCTGTGGAGACTTGTCTGGGTAACTCTGTGGCTTTCCCCAATAATATCCCTCTGTCTGTGATTTCTTTTCAAACTGCAACAGAGCCTTGCTCCTATGAATAAGACCTGTTGATCAGGAGCATCAGCATCAGCAGGGAGCTTGTGAGAAATGAAGAATTTTGGGTCCCACTCCAGACATGCTGAGTCAGAACCTGCATTTTAACAAGATCTGCAGATGATTTGTACACATGCACACAAGTTTCAGAAGCCCTGGGGCAAACTAGGGTATTGCTGATGGGTAGCCAGCACCCAGGCTCTGCTTGAACACTCCCAGTGTCAGAGTTTACTACCTCACAGAGCATCGCATCCTGAATAGTACTACATTTTGCTTGTTGGAAAGTTCATGAAAGTGTAGTTTGACTTTGCTTCAGTCCTTCCACTTCCTCCTACCCAGCTCCTGCAAGCCCGGGTCCCTAGAGTTTCCTTGCTGCTCATGGCTATATTGCCACTGCACCAGGACGTTTGCTTTGAGCAATTTTCCTGTACCAAACTTCACCTTATTCCCAACCCTCCAACCAAATGGACTAGCCATAGAAGTATTCCCTAGAAGTCCTACTGTCCGTAAGGCTAAATAACAGCTACTGCTCATTGAGCATTCGCTATGTACTGTACATGCACTATCTCATTTAATTTTTTTTAATTTTTAATGTTTATTTTTAACAGAGAGAGAGACAGAGAGACAGAGCATGAGTGGGGGAGGGGCAGAGAGAGAGGGAGACACAGAATCTGAAAGCAGCTCCAGGCTCCGAGCTGTCAGCACAGAGCCTGATGTGGGGCTCGAACTCACGGACTGCGAGATCATGACCTGAGCTGAAGTCGGAAGCTTAATCGACTGAACCACCCAGGTGCCCCTATTATCTCATTTAATTTTCACAATCATCCACTATTATCCCCGTTTGCAGAAGAGCAGACCGGCTCAGAGAGAATTTACAACCTGATTGAGGTCATATAACTAGTAACAGAATCAGGATTCCAATGCAGTCCTGACTCTAAGTGTTAATAGCTGATAATGACTCCGTATCTTCCTTTTGGAGAGTGGCTTTCGCACTTTAACATGGCCTTATACCAAAATAAGTTCAAGTGAAATGTTTCTCATATGCATTTCAGGCACTGTAACCAGTGAGGGAGACACACTTGGGCCAGGAACCTTTTGGGATTTCTCAAATCCTACCACTAAGGCTAACCCTGCTAAATATTTGTATCAGCAGTAGTGAGCCAAAAGGTGCCTTGAGCAGTGTGCCATCTAAATAATGAACTAATAAGCAGAGAAGCATCATGCAGAAGCAACAGCAGGGCACCATTGTGACCAATTATGTTTCCAATCACCCTGAGTTTCTGCAGAGGTGCAGAGATGGACAACAGCATTCAGCCTTTAATATGTCTGCAAGAAATGAGACATCACATCTGGCTTCTTACCATTAAATAAATGGCAAAGCACCATCTGGGACAAATAGTGTCTTGACAACTAAGCAATGTCGTGGCTACACAGCTCATAATATAGGTGTAGAAAATGTGTAGAGAGGGGATGGCAACAATTTTCTGCTCCAGGCAGCTGTTCTGTGGATAGCAAGAGGGAATTGATGGGGGTGTGGAGAGAGTGAGCAGCCAGACAAAGCAAAAAGCCCACAATGTGATGGTGCAGCATACTTTCAAATAACATCATTTCTGAGTGCAGGTAAACTTCAGTCAACTCAAGTGGGTATGCAACTATTAGAAAACAGGGGATCGTTGTTAAACCAAGCTTTCCTGCACTCAAAGACAAGACAGAATTTCAAAGAAGTGATCTCCAAGAGTGGGTATGCTCTCTCTGAAACAGTCTTCTCACGTCCATAACATTAATAGCTACCCCTTTTTAATTAAAAAAAAAAGTTTATTTCAGGCAAAAACCTCTTTGATCTTGGCCACAGCAACTTCTTACTCAACACGTCTCCAGAGGCAAGGGAAACAAAAGCAAAAATGAACTATTGAGACCTCATCAAAATAAAAACCGTCTGCACAGAGAAGGAAACAATCAGCAAAACTAAAAGGCAACCGACGGAATGGGAGAAGATATTTGCAAATGACATATCAGAATCAGATAAAGGGTTGGTATCCAAAATCTGTAAAGAACTTAACAAATTCAACACCAAAAAAAACCAATTCAGTGAAGAAATGGGCAAAAGACATGAATAGACACTTCTCCAAAGAAGACATCCAAATGGCCAACCGACACATGAAAAGATGCTCAGCATCACTCATCATCAAGGAAATACAAATCAAAACCACAATGAGATACCACCTTACACCTGTCAGAATGGCTAACATTAACAACTCAGGCAACAACAGATGTTAGCAAGGATGCAGAGAAACAGGATCTCTTTTGCATTGCTGGAGGGAATGCAAGCTGGTGCAGCCACTCTGGAAAACAGTAGGGAGGTTCCTCAAAAAATTAAAAATAGAACTGCCCTGCGACCCAGCAATTGCACTACTTGGTGTTTATCCCAGGATACAGGTATGCTGTTTCAAAGGGACACATGCACCCCAATGTTTATAGCAGCACTATCAAAAATAGCAAAAGTGTGGAAAGAGCCCAAATGTCCATCGATGGATGAATGGATAAAGAAGATGTGGTATATATATGCAATGGAGTATTACTCAGCAATCAAAAAGAATGAAGTCTTGCCATTTGCAACTACGTGGTTGGAACTAGAGGGTATTATGCTAAGCGAAATTATTCAGTCTGAGAAAGACAAATATCATATGACTTCACTCATATGAGGACTTTAAGACATAGAACAGATGAACATAAGGGAAGGGAAGCAAAAATAATATAAAAACAGGGAGGGGGACAAAACATAAGAGACTCTTAAATATGGAGAACAGAGGGTTACTGGAGGGGTTGTGGGAGGGGGGATGGGCTAAATGGGTAAGGGGCATTAAGGAATCTACCCTTGAAATCATTGTTGCACTATATGCTAACTAATTTGGATGTAAATTTAAAAAATAAAATTAAAAAAATTAAAAAAAACAAAGGAAAAAAGATAAATAAAACATTAAATAAATATAAAAAATTACCAAAAAGTTTATTTATTTATTTAGAGAGAGAGAGAGATGGAGAGAGAGAGGGAGAGAGAGAGAGAGAGAGAGAGAGAGAGAGAGAATCCTAAGCAGGCTCCATGCTGTCAGTGCAGAGCCCAATGCAGAGCTCAAACCCACGAACCATGAGATCATGACCTGAGCCAAAACCAGGAGTCAGACGCTTAGCAGACTAAGCCACCCAGGAGCCCCCATAAGGATAGCCCTCAGCTATCCTTGAGAACCTACTATAGGCCAGGTACTTCTACCTATGAGATAAGTATATGCTACATCATACAGAAGAAGAAACTGAGGATCAGGTTAAGTAACTTACTGAGGTCACCCATGGTAACCATATGGCAGAATTGGAATTTGACCCATCTTAAATAAAATCTACACTTGTTCCGGGGTGCCTGGGTGGCTCAGTCAGTTAAGCGTCCGACTTCGGCTCAGGTAATGTTTAATAAACATTAAAAAAAAAACACTACACTTGTCCTATTATACCACATTCCACTCTGTTCAATAGTACTTTCAAAAATAACGGTAGGAAGGCAACATATTTATTGCAAACCTACTATGCGCCAGATACTTTACATGCATGAATTATATATATCAGTCAACTCTTACAACAGGTAATAAAATCCTATTATAATTCCCTTTTTTTTTCAGATGAGGAAAATGAGGCTCAGAAAAGTAAAGTATCTTGCCAAAGGTCATACAACCAGTATGTGGCAGAGTTGGAATTCACAGTAGGAGTATGACTCCAAATTCTATGCCATTTTCACTCTCCTATACAACCTCTCCACTTACATAGTAAGGAAATTATGACAGGGTGCAAAGAATGGGTGTTTTACAGTACATCCAGTAACATATTTTAGCATTCTACAAAGCCCCTCACCAGAGGGCCCAGATTTCCTGCTTTGCAGCCTCCAAATTCCTAAACAGATTATGAAAGTACATTTAGTCAAGTGCTTCATCATCATTTATAAATGCTTACATCTTCAGGTGAGCACTCTCACTCCCATGAGTGTGTGGCGAGCAGTGCCTGAACACATGTGTGTTATGTGCAGAAAGGGTGTTTTATGTCCGTGGATGAAAATGAGTACAGAAAGGAATTGTATTGATGGATGACAATGCAGAAAATTTGTACTAAATTGTGTCAATTTGGTTGCTACTGGGGATTAGATTAGCTATCGAGTTTGGGGAGATGATTGAGGAGATCCCAGATTGCTAAAGAGGAACAAGAGTGGGGAAGGGACCAAGATATGGGGAACAGGAATGGCATTGGCAGAACATTGGGCAGGGCCAGTGCTGGGGGGAAATGATGGACATGGCACGATTGATTTTTACCTTCCCTCCACTGCCGGCATCAGGACAGCCTACTTGGGAAACTCATCTGGTCTCAGGCAGTCTCCTCTCTTTCCTTTTCAGGTTTCTAGTAAGATGAAGATTCCAAAAGAATTAAATCTGTGACCACAAGAGATTTATGTATATGCTATTGAAAGAAAGAAAAGTAATTACTTGGGGAAAATGAGCGAGAACAATGTTTTTAATGAATTTGCCCTACAGATATGAAAACATGTGAGATTTAGTTCCAATCCATTAATGCTACTCAGTAGACTAGATCCACAGAGCACCCCACTCCAGCCTCTGCTGTTATTTTTTTTTAATTTTTAATGTTTATTTATTTTTGAGAGAGAGAGAGAGACAAAGTGCAAGTGGGGGAGGGGCAGAGAAAGAGGGAGAAACAGAATCCGAAACAGTCTCCAGGCTGTGAGCTGTCAGCACAGAGCCCGATGCGGGGCTCAAACCCACAAGACATGAGATCATGACCTAAGCTGAAGTCGGGCGCTCAACCAACTGAGCCACCCAGGCGCCCATCTGCTATTAGTTTTAGATTTACTGTTGGCTGGATATTTGACACTGAGGAAGTTTCTCTTTCTTCTTCTTTTTTAAAAGGTTTATTTATTTATTTTGAGAGAGAGAAAGAGAGCACATGCACAAGTTGGGGAGGGGCAGAGAGAGGGAGAGAATTCCAAGCAGGCTCCACACTGTCAGTGCAGAACCTGATGCAGGGCTCAAACTCACAAACTGTGAGATCACAAACTGTAAGCCACCCAGGCACCCCAGTTTCTCTTTCTTCTTGCTCAACTATAAAATGGGGAAAATAATAATGAGAAATTATATAGCTATATTCTGAACCACTTAATGTTCCCTCAAATTAAAGCCTAACAACTCAAATAGTATATCTGAAGAAGTATCTATGATCTTGCCACTGCCTAGCACAAATGATAGAAGAGCTATAGAGGAGGGTGGGCCTGGCAGGCATAGATCAGATCAGTTTACTAAATTAGGGAGGAGTTGAGTTCTTAAAAATGTACATGGACAATGGGTGTTTTTTTTTTAACCTACAGACAGAATGGGGTTAATTTTAATTTTAATTTTTTAAGTGTATTTATTTAGAGTGAGCATGTAAGTTGGGGAGGGGCAGAGTGACAGAGAGAGAGAGAGAGAGAGAGAGAGAGAGAATCCCAAGCAGTCTCAGCTCTGTCAGCGCAGAGCCCGAAGTGGGGCTCATGAACCGTAGATCATGACCTGAGCTGAAGTCGGATGCTTAACCATCTGAGCCACCCAGCTGCCCCAGGGGTTCATTTTTAATGGGAACATAATTTGATAATTCCTAGTAAAGCTGGGATTTCTGAAAAGCAGTTTAAGAATAAACATACTTGTATTAGAGTGCGTAATCACAATCACCTACTGAGGCCAAGGCTTGCCCTTTAGAAGCTCAGGTCTGCCCAAGTGTGGGCAAAGGCAGCCTTTGTATTCCAAGGGGCAAAGTCACAAATTCACAGCTGCCAGCTATATGCATTAGGATTAGCCACAACTGGCCAGGGCTCAAAACTGATCAATAACATGTAGTAAACAAGTATTTGGCATTAAGTGACCAGGTGCTGTCACATAGTCGAGACAGCTGAAATCAGTTGGCTTACTACTTGTAATTCGCACAGTAATTAAGTTTTGTCACACCAGAATTAGATAAGTGTTATGGTTATATTGGTCACAGGAAACAGGCAAGGGGCAAGCAGGCCTTCAACAAAAGGGTATTTTGTGGCTACAAAAATTACTTTGGTTTGACTTCATCACAAATCATGCAATGTAAAGGCATAGGAACTTTAATGAGGAAAAATACTAAGGGGAACATCCAAAGGAAAAAAAGTGTCCCGATCCACTGAACCACAGCACACTCTGGAATCTATAAAATCACTTCTCCCTTAGCTGACAAACCTTCAAATAGCAGGGAGTAGGTACACTTTTTTCTAAGTTGTCTCTGTGTAACTTTGGGTGCAGATAGCGTCAGTATACTTCATGTTCTTCATAGCAAACTAGTTCAGATGCAGAAGTCAGTGACTGCTTAATATTCTGGATGTTGTCAACTCTGGAGCCACAGAAAGCCTTTCACCAGAGGCAATGAAGTGGCTCAGCAATGTTTGCTCTTTGGGAGAGAAGAGAAAAAAAAGCAGAAATTGAAAGCCTGAAGCTCTTGTGTGTTTGAAGAAGAGGCTCATCAAGTTTACCTTCAATAATCCCACCAAGTTCATTAAATGCCTTCGTTTTTCTTAGGTGAGGATAGTTGAGGTGTTTAGGGACCTGATGAGAGCATACGTTTGGGCCCTACATGGTGTTTACAGCATAGCACTCTGCTGGTTTTTGGACCTTCTATTTGGTTAGATTCAAGGCAGGATGAAAACTTCACACGTTTCAAGAAGGCTATCTTATATCAGTGCTTTCAATTACGTCCCTTATAGGCATTTTCAGCAAATGTTTTCCAAGTTTCAAGACAGAGGCCATAGTTAAAAAAAAAAAAGAAAAGAAAAAGAAAAGAAAAAGAAAAAGAAAAAAAGAAAAAGAAAAAACAGAAGTGTATTTATAATGCCTGCTGTTATTCCATTTTCTTTTTCACAGAATCTTACCCCTGTCACTGAAAATTGTGTTAGGTAGCAGTGAGCAAAGAAGAAGCAGACTTTCTGGGGGGAAAAGTAATAGACTAATTCCACCTGATCACTTCAATCTGTATACAAATTTAGGAATAAAACATTTTTACTAACCTTTACCCTCTGGGCTGTCTGACATACAAAATTGTAAGCAATTAGTGACATCGGGCATGCAGGAATTATAATTTTCTCCTTTGGAATTTCAGTAATTTAAAAGAAAATTCCCCTGTTCTGTAATTTATTCATTAGAATAATAAACATTTTTTAGAGCTTCTAATATCTGCAAAGTCTTATGATAGTTGCTGGGGGAGATAAAAAATCAATGTTGGGGCACCTGGGTGGCTCAGTTGGTTGAGCATCTGACTTTGGCCCAGGTCATGATCTTGTGGTTTGTGAGTTCAAGCCTCGCATCGTGCTCTGTGCTGACAGCGCAGAGCCTGGAGCCTGCTTTGGATTCTGTGTCTCCGTCTCTCTCTTCCCCTCCCTTGCTCGTGCTTTCTCTCTCTCTCTCTCTCTCTCTCAGAAGTAAAATAAAAACATTAAAAAAAGGATCAATGCAACATGATCGCTCCATTAAGTATGCCAGTCTACCGGGGGTAAATTGTAGCAAGAAAAATTTTGTGGACCCTCTGTTTTTGCCTACATGCATCTGGATTATTAGCCATACAATCTTTAATTGAAAGCTTAGTCCAATCTCAATCGTCTACTAATGGAGAAGTAATAATAATTTTCTCTTAGACTATTGTAAATAGCTTTCTAATTGACCTCCTTGCTTTTTGTCTCTCCCCCGCCTCCAGATCATCCTTCATATTAACTGCCATATTACACTTATGAAAACATAGCTACAATTATGTCACTTCTCATTGCACATTGAATAAAATATAAACTTCTAAACTTGGAAGGATAGCCCCTCCACAATCTAGGTCCATATGACCACTCCTTCCTTTATGCCTCCACTGTATCTGACATATGCCTGTGTTATATATAGCATCTTTTATACCCTGCTGCATTTATTTACCTGCATACCTATCACCTCCATCAGAGACTGAGTTCCTTGAGAGGAGGAGCCACATATTTTTCTTCTTTGTGGCCCCAGCTCTTAGCCTGGCACATTACAGTACATTTGAAGAACAAGTAAATGGATGGCCAGAGCTAAAGGGCAGGTTGGGGGGCGCCTGGGTGGCGCAGTCGGTTAAGCGTCCGACTTCAGCCAGGTCACGATCTCGCGGTCCGTGAGTTCGAGCCCCGCGTCGGGCTCTGGGCTGATGGCTCAGAGCCTGGAGCCTGTTTCCGATTCTGTGACTCCCTCTCTCTCTGCCCCTCCCCCGTTCATGCTCTGTCTCTCTCTGTCCCAAAAATAAATAAATGTTGAAAAAAAAAATTAAAAAAAAAAAAAATAAAAAAAATAAAGGGCAGGTTGGCTGGCTGGTATAAATTTTTCTCATTGTTTTTGTGAAGGTGTAATTTACATGCAGTAACATTCACCCTTTTTAGTGTACAGTTCTGTAATTTTTGACAGACATACAGTTGTGTAGCCACTACCACCATCAGGACATAGAACAGTTCCATCACCCCCCAAATTCCCTTGTGTTATGCCTTTATAGTCAAACCCTGCCCCCCACCCTTACCCTAGTAACCCTTAGTCTGTTTTTTGTCCCTATGGTTTCGCTTTTTCCAGAATGTCAGATAAATGGAGTCATTCAGTATGTAGCTTTTTGTGTCTAAATTCCTTCACTTAGCAAAATGCATTTCAAATTTGTCCATGTTACTGTGTTGGCATGACAGTTACACAAAAGGGTGGTCAGAGAGATGGGTGCTGTAAGGGGGTTCAAAGTTCTGTGTGAGTACAAAGGCAGGAAGGAATGTTTGATTCTGACTCAAGGAATTAGAGGAGATTTCATGGAGAAAGTAACATCTAAGCAGGGCCTTAAGGGATAGATGGTGAGGGAAGAGATTTCAGCAATGGATATAGTAGGGACAAAAGCTCGAAGTCAGGAAAGAGCAGAATGAATTTAGAAAACATTGTTTCAGTTTGGTTAGAGCACAAGAGAAGGAGTGGGAGAGCAGAAAATGTAGGTTAGGGCTTTATTGACCTTGAATATATATTTAGGAATTTGGTCTTGATTTTGTTAGGCAGTGGTCTGTCATTGCAGGTTTTTGATTCAAACTCTTCTTTGAAGGGAGTAGTAGTTCTGCTGACAAGTAATTATGCTGCCCCGCCAGAGCTGAAGTAGACTGGTCTCTGTCAGGGTGAGTATACAACAGTGACTCTTAGAACAGGGCAACAAACGGTATCCAAATATATCTAAAGCATGCCAAAAATATAAAATATCTGCACTACCGGTACTTGCTAGAAAATGTATTCATCAAATGACTGAATCCAATACCTACAAAAAGCTCTTATCTCTCTATTCATTTGCATTGTCTCAATTCTCTCTATAGTCAAGGTATCAAAAAGCCAAGTATAGTTCCTGGATCCCATTTTACTAGTTCTCCACAGGAGTACTTGCCAAGGAATTTGGATGTTTTCTTATGACATTAAAAAACAATGTCTTCACAGGGGTAAGAATTAATGTTAGGGCTTCTATCTTATCCAATAAACAAGTCCCAACTTAACAGCATTAGTTTCTTTTATAAAACCTTATTACCCACCAATGTCACTCAAATTTCTACATAAAAAGAACCCCTTTGTATTTTGGATGCTTTTTCTCTGAGACAAGAACAGACATCTGACCAAAGAGGAAATGGCAAATAAGTGCATGAAGAGATGTTCAACATCGTTAGCCATTAGGGAAATGCAATTAAAACCACATGTGATATCACGGTGTGCCTACCAGAATGGCTTAAGAAAAAGTGGTGACACCAAAGGTGACAATGAGGATGTGGAGAAACGGGATCACATATACACATACATTGTTGATGGGAATGTAAAATGGTACAGCCAATCTGGAAAACAGTCTGGCAGTGTCTCATAAAAATAAACATGCAACTACCATATGACTCAGCAATTCCAGTCATGAGCCTTGACCTCAGATCAATGAAAAATTATGTTCACTAAAACCTGAATACAAATGTTTATAGCAGCTTAATTCATAATTGCCCCAAACTGGAAACAACCCAGGTGTTCTTCAATAGATGAATGGTTAAGCTGTGGTACATCCATACCATGGACTACTACTCACTAATAAAAAGGAATGAACTATGACTACATGGGACAATCTGGATGAATCTCCAGAGAATTATGCTGAGTTAAAAAAAAAAAAAAAGGCCAATCCTAAAAGGCTACGTACAGTGTGATTCCATTTATATAATGCTTTGGGGATGAAAAAATTATAATAATGGAGAACAGATTAGTGGTTTCCCAGAGTAAAAGAGAGGGTATGGGATAGAGGTGCGTGTGGCTATAAAAGGGCAATATGCGGGAGCCTGTAGTGATGCAATTATTCTGAATTTTGACTGTGGCCATGGCACGTGAACCCACACATGTGATAAAATCACATAGCACATGCAAATGAGAGCATTAAAAGTAGTAAAATCCAAATAGGGTGAGTGGATTGTATCAAGGTCAATTTATTTATTTATTATTTATTTATTTTTATTTTTAAAATTTAAATCCAAGTTAGTTAACATATAGTGTAATAATGATTTCAGGAGTAGAATTTGGTGATTCATCACTTACATGTAACACCCAGTGCTCATCCCAGCAAGTGCCATACTTAATGCCCATCACCCAAGTAGCCCATGCCCTCACCCACCTCCCCTCCAGCAACCCTCAGTTTCTTCTCTGTATTTAAGAGTCACTTATGGTTTGCTTCCCTCTCTGTTTTTATATTATTTTTCCTACCCTTCCCCTATGTTCATCTGTTGTGTTTCTTAAATTCCAAATATGAGTGAACTCATATAATATTTATCTTTCTCTGACTGACTTATTTCGATTAGCATAATAGACTCTAGTTCCATCCATGTTGTTGCAAATGGCAGGATTTCATTCTTTTTGATTCTGGGTAATATTCCATTGTGTATATATATACCACATCTTCTTTATCCATTTGACAGCCAATGGACATTTGAGCTCTTTCCATAATTTGGCTTTAATGTCAATTTCCTGATTGCTATATTGTACTATATATAGTTATTTAAGATAATACTATTGGGGGAAACTGGGCAAATGGTATACGATATCTCTGTTTCTTAAAACTGCATGTGAATTCACAATTTTCTCAAAATAAAAAGTTTTTTAAAGGGAGGAATAGTGTTGGTTATAGAAATGTATGATATATTACTTTAATTAAATTTAGGAAATTATTTTTGTTTTCTTTTTGCCAAGGAATTTGGATGTTTACTTATGACATTAAAAAACAACAACTGATGGGAGGGGAAGATGGCAGCGTAGGAGGACGCTGGGCTCACCACGCGTCCTGCTGATCACTTAGATTCCACCTACACCTGCCTAAATAACCCAGAAAACCGCCAGAGGATTAGCAGAACAGAGTCGCCAGAGCCAAGCGCAGACGAGAGGCCCACGGAAGAGGATAGGAAGGGCGGCGAGGCGGTGCGCGCCCCACGGACTGGCGGGAGGGAGCCGGGGCGGAGGGGCGGCTCGCCGGCCAAGCAGAGTCCCCGAGTCTGGCTTGCAAAAGCGGAGGGGCCAGACGGACTGTGTTCCCACAACAAGCGCGACTTAGCGTCTGGGAGGTCATAAGTTAACAGCTCTGCTCAGAAAGCGGGAAGGCTGGAGGACAAAGGGAGGGAGAGCTGATGAGCCCCCGGACGACAGAGCTCAGTTTGGTGGGGAACAAAGGCGCTCGCCAGCGCCATCTCCCCCGCCCATCCCCCAGCCAAAATCCCAAAGGGAACCGGTTCCTGCCAGGGAAACTGCTCGCTCCTCGCAAACACCCAACTCTGTGCTTCTGCGGAGCCAAACCTCCGGCAGCGGATCTGACTCCCTCCCGCTGCCACAGGGCCCCTCCTGAAGTGGATCACCTAAGGAGAAGCGAGCTAAGCCTGCCCCTCCTGCCCCTGTGCACCTTGCCTACCCACCCCAGCTAATACGCCAGATCCCCAGCATCACAAGCCTGGCAGTGTGCAAGTAGCCCAGACGGGCCACGCCACCCCACAGTGAATCCCACCCCTAGGAGAGGGGAAGAGAAGGCACACACCAGTCTGACTGTGGCCCCAGCGGTGGGCTGGGGGCAGACATCAGGTCGGACTGCGACTCCGCCCACCAACTCCAGTTATACACCACAGCACAGGGGAAGTGCCCTGCAGGTCCTCACCACTCCAGGGACTATCCAAAATGACCAAACGGAAGAATTCCCCTCAGAAGAATCTCCAGGAAATAACAACAGCTAATGAACTGATCAAAAAGGATTTAAATGATATAACAGAAAGTGAATTTAGAATAATAGTCATAAAATTAATCGCTGGGCTTGGAAACAGTATAGAGGACAGCAGAGAATCTCTTGCTACAGAGATCAAGGGACTAAGGAACAGTCACGAGGAGCTGAAAAACGCTTTAAACGAAATGCAAAACAAAATGAAAACTACCACGGCTCGGATTGAAGAGGCAGAGGAGAGAATAGGTGAACTAGAAGATAAAGTTATGGAAAAAGAGGAAGCTGAGAAAAAGAGAGATAAAAAAATCCAGGAGTATGAGGGGAAAATTAGAGAACTAAGTGATACACTAAAAAGAAATAATATATGCATAATTGGTATCCCAGAGGAGGAAGAGAGAGGGAAAGGTGCTGAAGGGGTACTTGAAGAAATAATAACTGAGAACTTCCCTGAACTGGGGAAGGAAAAAGGCATTGAAATCCAAGAGGCACAGAGAACTGCCTTCAGACGTAACTTGAATCGATCTTCTGCGCGACATATCATAGTGAAACTGGCAAAATACAAGGATAAAGAGAAAATTCTGAAAGCAGCAAGGGGTAAACGTGCCCTCACATATAAAGGGAGACCTATAAGACTCGTGACTGATCTCTCTTTTGAAACTTGGCAGGCCAGAAAGAATTGGCACGAGATTTTCAGGGTGCTAGACAGAAAAAATATGCAGCCGAGAATCCTTTATCCAGCAAGTCTGTCATTTAGAATAGAAGGAGAGATAAAGGTCTTCCCAAACAAACAAAAACTGAAGGAATTTGTCACCACCAAACCAGCCCTACAAGAGATCCTAAGGGGGACCCTGTGAGACAAAGTCCCAGAGACATCACTACAAGCATAAAACATACAGACATCACAACGACTCTAAACCCGTACCTTTCTATAATAACACTGAATGTAAATGGATTAAATGCGCCAACCAAAAGACATAGGGTATCAGAATGGATAAAAAAACAAGACCCATCTATTTGCTGCCTACAAGAGACTCATTTTAGACCTGAGGACACCTTTAGATTGAGAGTGAGGGGATGGAGAACTATTTACCATGCTACTGGAAGCCAAAAGAAAGCTGGAGTAGCCATACTTATATCAGACAAACTAGACTTTAAATTAAAGGCTGTAACAAGAGATGAAGAAGGACATTATATAATAGTTACAGGGTCTATCCATCAGGAAGAGCTAACAATTATAAATGTCTATGCGCCGAATACCGGAGCCCCCAAATATATAAAACAATTACTCATAAACATAAGCAACCTTATTGATAAGAATGTGGTAATTGCAGGGGACTTTAACACCCCACTTACAGAAATGGATAGATCATCTAGACACACGGTCAATAAAGAAACAAGGGCCCTGAATGAGACATTGGATCAGATGGACTTGACAGATATATTTAGAACTCTGCATCCCAAAGCAACAGAATATACTTTCTTCTCGAGTGCACATGGAACATTCTCCAAGATAGATCATATACTGGGTCACAAAACAGCCCTTCATAAGTTTACAAGAATTGAAATTATACCATGCATACTTTCAGACCACAATGCTATGAAGCTTGAAATCAACCACAGAAAAAAGTCTGGAAAACCTCCAAAAGCACAGAGGTTAAAGAACACCCTACTAACGAATCAGTGGGTCAACCAGGCAATTAGAGAAGAAATTAAAAAATATATGGAAACAAATGAAAATGAAAATACAACAATCCAAACGCTTTGGGACGCAGCGAAGGCAGTCCTGAGAGGAAAATACATTGCCATCCAGGCCTATCTCAAGAAACAAGAAAAATCCCAAATACAAAATCTAACAGCACACCTAAAGGAAATAGAAGCAGAACAGCAAAGGCAGCCTAAACCCAGCAGCAGAAGAGAAATAATAAAGATCAGAGCAGAAATAAACAATATAGAATCTAAAAAAAACTGTAGAGCAGATCAACGAAACCAAGAGTTGGTTTTTTGAAAAAATAAACAAAATTGACAAACCTCTAGCCAGGCTTCTCAAAAAGAAAAGGGAGAGGACCCAAACAGATAAAACCATGAATGAAAATGGAATTATCACAACCAATCCCTCAGAGATACAAACAATTATCAGGGAATACTATGAAAAATTATATGCCAACAAATTGGACAACCTGGAAGAAATGGACAAATTCCTGAACACTCACACTCTTCCAAAACTCAATCAGGAGGAAATAGAAAGCTTGAACAGACCCATAACCAGCGAAGAGATTGAATCGGTTATCAAAAATCTCCCAACAAATAAGAGTCCAGGACCAGATGGCTTCCCAGGGGAGTTCTACCAGACGTTTAAAGCAGAGATAATACCTATCCTTCTCAAGCTATTCCAAGAAATAGAAAGGGAAGGAAAACTTCCAGACTCATTCTATGAAGCCAGTATTACTTTGATTCCTAAACCAGACAGAGACCCAGTAAAAAAAGAGAACTACAGGCCAATATCCCTGATGAATATGGATGCAAAAATTCTCAATAAGATACTAGCAAATCGAATTCAACGGCATATAAAAAGAATTATTCACCATGATCAAGTGGGATTCATTCCTGGGATGCAGGGCTGGTTCAACATTCGCAAATCAATCAACGTGATACATCACATTAACAAAAAAAAGAGAAGAACCATATGATCCTGTCAATCGATGCAGAAAAGGCCTTTGACAAAATCCAGCACCCTTTCTTAATAAAAACCCTTGAGAAAGTCGGGATAGAAGGAACATACTTAAAGATCATAAAAGCCATTTATGAAAAGCCCACAGCTAACATCATCCTCAACGGGGAAAAACTGAGAGCTTTTTCCCTGAGATCAGGAACACGACAGGGATGCCCACTCTCACCGCTGTTGTTTAACATAGTGCTGGAAGTTCTAGCATCAGCAATCAGACAACAAAAGGAAATCCAAGGCATCAAAATTGGCAAAGATGAAGCCAAGCTTTCGCTTTTTGCAGACGACATGATATTATACATGGAAAATCCGATAGACTCCACCAAAAGTCTGCTAGAACTGATACATGAATTCAGCAAAGTTGCAGGATACAAAATCAATGTACAGAAATCAGTTGCATTATTATACACTAACAATGAAGCAACAGAAAGACAAATAAAGAACTGATCCCATTCACAATTGCACCAAGAAGCATAAAATACCTAGGAATAAATCTAACCAAAGATGTAAAGGATATGTATGCTGAAAACTATAGAAAGCTTATGAAGGAAATTGAAGAAGATTTAAAGAAATGGAAAGACATTCCCTGCTCATGGATTGGAAAAATAAATATTGTCAAAATGTCAATACTCCCCAAAGCTATCTACACATTCAATGCAATCCCAATCAAAATTGCACCAGCATTCTTCTCGAAACTAGAACAAGCAATCCTAAAATTCATATGGAACCACAAAAGGCCCCAAATAGCCAAAGGAATTTTGAAGAAGAAGACCAAAGCAGGAGGCATCACAATCCCAGACTTTAGCCTCTACTACAAAGCTGTAATCATCAAGACAGCATGGTATTGGCACAAAAACAGACACAGAGACCAATGGAATAGAATAGAAACCCCAGAACTAGACCCACAAACGTATGGCCAACTCATCTTTGACAAAGCAGGAAAGAACATCCAATGGAAAAAAGACAGTCTCTTTAACAAATGGTGCTGGGAGAACTGGACAGCAACATGCAGAAGGTTGAAACTAGACCACTTTCTCACACCATTCACAAAAATAAACTCAAAATGGATAAAGGACCTAAATGTGAGACAGGAAACCATCAAAACCTTAGAGGAGAAAGCAGGAAAAGACCTCTCTGACCTCAGCCGTAGCAATCTCTTACTCGACACATCCCCAAAGGCAAGGGAATTAAAAGCAAAAGTGAATTACTGGGACCTTATGAAGATAAAAAGCTTCTGCACAGCCAAGGAAACAACCAACAAAACTAAAAGGCAACCAACGGAATGGGAAAAGATATTTGCAAATGACATATCGGACAAAGGGCTAGTATCCAAAATCTATAAAGAGCTCACCAAACTCCACACCCGAAAACAAATAACCCAGTGAAGAAATGGGCAGAAAACATGAATAGACACTTCTCTAAAGAAGACATCCGGATGGCCAACAGGCACATGAAAAGATGTTCAACGTCGCTCCTCATCAGGGAAATACAAATCAAAACCACACTCAGGTATCACCTCACGCCAGTCAGAGTGGCCAAAATGAACAAATCAGGAGACTATAGATGCTGTAGAGGATGTGGAGAAACGGGAACCCTCTTGCACTGTTGGTGGGAATGCAAATTGGTGCAGCCACTCTGGAAAGCAGTGTGGAGGTTCGTCAGAAAATTAAAAATAGAACTACCCTATGACCCAGCAATAGCACTGCTAGGAATTTATCCAAGGGATACAGGAGTACTGATGCATAGGGGCACTTGTACCCCAATGTTCATAGCAGCACTCTCAACAATAGCCAAATTATGGAAAGAGCCTAAATGTCCATCAACTGATGAATGGATAAAGAAATTGTGGTTTATATACACAATGGACTACTACGTGGCAATGAGAAAAAATGAAATATGGCCCTTTGTAACAACGTGGATGGAACTGGAGAGTGTGATGCTAAGTGAAATAAGCCATACAGAGAAAGACAGATACCATATGGTTTCACTCTTATGTGGATCCTGAGAAACTTAACAGGAATCTATGGGGGAGGGGAAGGAAAAAAAAAAAAAAAGAGGTTAGAATGGGAGAGAGCCAAAGCATAAGAGACTGTTAAAAACTGAGAACAAACTGAGGGTTGATGGGGGTGGGAGGGAGGGGAGGGTGGGTGATGGGTATTGAGGAGGGCACCTTTTGGGATGAGCACTGGGTGTTGTATGGAAATCAATTGGTCAATAAATTTCATATATAAAAAAAAACAACTATGCTAAGCGAAATTAGAGAAAGACAAATATCATATGACTTCATTCATATGTGGAATTTAAAATACAAAAAAGATGAACATAAGGAAAGGGAAGCAAAAATAATATAAAAACAGGGAGGGGACAAAACATAAGAGACTCTTAAATACAGAGAACTGAGAAATTGCTGGAGGGGTTTTGGGTAGGGGAAATGGGCAAATGGGCAAGGGGCATTAAGGAGGACACTTGGGATGAGCACTGGGTGTTATATGCAGGGGATGAATCACTGGATTCTACTTCTGAAATCATTTTTGTACCAAATGGTAACTAATTTGAATGTAAATTAATATATATTATATTTTATATATATTATATATATAAAAGTACCAGAGAATATCGTCCATGCTACTGAATTTCTAATGTGTGGAATTACAAAGTTTTAATATCCCAATACATTTTTGACATCTGGGATTCATGTCCCATTTGCACAAATTATATTATTTATTTATTTATTTATTTATTTATATTATTTATTTTTTTTGGGACAGAGAGAGAGCATGAACAGGGGGAGGGGCAGAGAGAGAGGGAGACACAGAATCGGAAACAGGCTCCAGGCTCTGAGCCATCAGCCCAGAGCCTGACGCGGGGCTCGAACTCATGGACGGCGAGATCGTGACCTGGCTGAAGTCGGACGCTTAACTGACTGCGCCACCCAGGCGCCCCATGCACAAATTATATTTAATGCAATACGATATCAACTTACATTTAAGTCTACTGAAAAATTAATGTGGATAAGGAATGCCTAACCTAGAAGACTTTTCTCATTCCACATCGCCCTACCCACCAAAGTCTCCTCAGAATTACCAACAACTAAAACTGGAGAAAAAAATTACCATCATGGAAGTGTACATACACATATCTTTTATATGGTAATCTTAATTACCCTCTGCATCCCCTTATTCAAGCACTGTCAGAGCTGTAAGACTCACTATTTATAGCCTTTACCCATTGCCAGTGAGCTTCCATACCTACTACTCCAGTAATAGCCCAGCTTTTGATACTTATACTCCCTTTAAAGTGACATTTGAGTGCTGTTAATAATTGTTTTCTCAAAAATTCTCCCTTGCCTTGTTTCTCACAAATCCAATCTTTCCTGGTCCTACTTCTCTGGCTGTTCTTCCAACTCTGTGTTCTTTTTCCCTGCCATCTATTTAAATGCTGATCATCCCCAGGGTTCTCTAGCCTCTACTTTTCTAGAGATGTACACATTTCCCTAGGAGTATATTTCCTACACCCTTCACTACTTTGGTTGATGACTCCCAAATCTGTCTCCCTCCATGCAGATGATTTTGTTGCACTCCAGTTTGTTTCTAACTGTCCTTTCTACTACATCACTCTACCTGGTCTCCTGGTAGATTGCCTCTAGGCAATGTCTTCCACTTTATCACCAAGACTCCTCCTCGAAAAACAAAGATCTAACCATGTGATTCTTTTGAAATCTTTTGGAACTCCTCACCACCAGTCCTAAAGGAAAAAATAGCATAACATTAAAATCCTTCATGATTTTAGGGGCGCCTGGGTGGCTCAGTTGGTTGAGTGACTGACTTCAGCTCAGGTCATGATCTCACGGTCTGGGGGTTTGAGACCTGCATCGGGCTCTGTGCTGACAGTTCAGAGCCTGGAGCCTGCTTCAGATTCTGGGTCTCCCTCTCACTCTGTCCCTCCCCTGCTCATGCTCTCTCTCTCAAAAATAAAAACATTAAAAAAATTAAAATCCTTCATGATTTGATCCTAAACTACTTTTTCTGCCTCATCTTCTCTTCCTTCCCTCATATTATGTTACACAAAATCACTAAAAGTTTCTCAAACAAGGGGCATCTGGCTGGCTCAGTTGGTATAGCATGAGACTCTTGATCTCAGGGTGGTGAGTTCAAGCTCCATGTTGGGTGTAGAGATTACTTTTAAAAAACAAAGTTTCTCAAACAAGCTACCTATTTTCTTTCCTTCATGTTATTAACTCATGCTATTTATTGATGTTGCCTAAAGTGTACTTCCCCCTAATTTGCATGCTAAAATCTTGTTCTTCTTTTAGGACTTGTTTTAGATGTCACTTCTGGTGACATTCTGTTCTCTCCTTCATTGCCTTATTAATTGGTCATTCTAGCCTCAACATTTCTGCTGCAGTAATAGCAGCTCTCTTAGAAATTATTTCATTGTATTATTGTAATTATCTGTATACATGTCCACTTATGTAGAAACACTGAAGGCAGGGATAACCTCTTGTCACCCCTGTATCCCTGTCGACTTGCAAATATGCCATACAGTAAATGCTTAATAAAGAGATGCTCAATAAGCAAAATCAACAACAACAACAAAAAGCAACCAACAGTAAAATTCACCATGTTTCTAGTTTCAACTATGTTGTCAGGAAATGCAGAGTCCAAACAGGAGCAACTACCACTGCTTCTGCTATAGTGGTTCTAAACCTTTTTTGGAGTCAGAGCTACGTCTGAAAATTTGATGAAACCTATGTACAGAATAAATGAACACACACAATTTTGTGCCCAATTTCAAGGGGTGTTATGGGCCTCATGAAGCTTATCCAATGACCCTATGTTAATGTTTATCTGCTGCTATACTGTTCTATATGGTCGCCAGTAGCCTTATATGGTTATTTAAAATTAAATAAAATAAAAAATTCAGGTCTTCAGGTACATTAGCCACATTTCAAGCACTCAATGGCCACAGGTGGCTGTGGCTATGTATTGGACAGTATAGAGATAGAGCTGAATGTTCTATTGAAAAGAATTGCTCTGGAACATTTAGGACAAGATTTACTTTATTTTTTATTTTTACTTTTTTAATATTTATTTATTTAGAGAGAGAGCAGGTAGGAACAGAGAGAGAGAGAGAGAGATAAAGAATGCCAAGTAGGCTCTGCTATGTCAGCATAGAGCCTGATGCAGGGCTCGATCTCACGAACCATGAGATCACGACCTGAGCCAATATCAAGAGTTGGTCACTTAACTGACTAAGCCACCCAGGCACTCTCACTTTATTTTTTAAAAATCAGCTCCCTGTACTTAACTTCAATAATACTTCATTTGTATAAAGACCCTGTGCAGCCCACCTGTGCACCTCCAAGGACCCCAGCCTAAGAACCTCTTCTTTAGATGGATGCTATTTTATCCATAATTGTTTTCTTTTGTATCGGGTTTAATCAAGGGACTAATTTAAATCCCCTTTGAATTAGGTAGACTATACACCAAAATTATCATTTCAACAATTATATACAATGGCAGAAGAAGACAGGGCTGACATTTGCAAGTAGGGAGCATTGTTTCAAGTGCATGAAGTACTTTTGGAGGAGAATAGATACAGATGAATAGATATTAAGAGATAGTCAGGAGTCAGGCTCATCTATATAATACCAAAACAGTTGGTTAAAAGTGGAACATTCAGTTGCTTTGTTCAACTAGTATCTTTAATTTATTTTAGTGTCATGTAAACACATATGATACTGTGGCAAAGGGTTATTAAAATAGAAATAGAAGAACAAGATTTTAAATGTTGTGATGGGAAAATAAATAGCCAAGTTGAATGACATTTTAGATGTGTAGGCAGAGAAAACGTGTAGAAAATGTAAGGGAACTTGTGTCTTGCAATAAGTAGCTTTCTGGTTCATTGTAATTTGTCAAGTATTTAGGAATGGAAGGCATTCATGCTTCAAGTGGTAGGCATTTACCGAAGCTCTGATGATCTTTCTCTTATTAGAAGAATTATATTCTTAAAATGTAAACAACATCCTTCTTGGTTTTTTCCTTCAAATATTGAAATCATTAAAATCTTTTAAAATATTTATTCATTTATTTTGAGAAAAAGCATGCACATAAGTGGGGTAAGGGGCAGAGAGAGGGAGAGAGAGAGAGAATCCCAAGTAAGCTCCACACTGTCAGTGGGGAGCCCAACACCGGGCTCAGTAGTCCCACGACTGTGAGATCATGACCTGAGCCAAAACCAAGAGTCCAACACTTAACTGACTGAGCCATCCAGGCGCCCCTTGTTTCTTTTTTGAATTGAATTTCAATTTCCACCTAAAGCTAAGTACACACCAGAATCATTATTTGAAGGTATAGTTTTCTCAGGTCATTGTCTATTAGTCCTCTATAAAAGAATTGAGTTATAATTCAGTTATAGATACTAGTAGGTGGGAAGCGGTGATGTAGATGATACAAAACAGCAATCAAAAGACCCCTGGTGTTGGCTTTGAAATGCATTCTTCAGCACATTTTCATTTTATCTTTTACTCAGGCATTCCCTCCAGACCCCTAAGGGGTGACTCTGAAGTAGCATGAATGATCAAAGACAGCCTCTGATTTCAACATTGCAAGTGGATTTGCTGCATGCAAGTAATTAAATTAATGGTATAACTTAGCATATTTATATTCTGAATATCGCCTTACTCCCATGAGCATGTAACCAACCATTAAAGAGAATCTATGGACGCATGGTTCTTATTCATTCCAGGAATTTATTTACATCTTCAAGGTGCTTGGTTTTAAAGTAATCGATTAGATTGATTTTTGTTTTATTCAAATCTATTTGGCTGACCTTGACTAACTGAGCATCTTGGTGTTTTCTTAATTGAAAGAGTTGCCATATGGTGTCAGAAGACATTTGCAATTTTGATTCAGATGCCAATATAGCATGTTACTGTTTAAATATGCTTAAGTACCAAGGTGTTTGTATTAGCCATAAAAATGCTCAACGTGCCCTCTGCTGGGCCTTTCTAAGGTTGGAACAGAAAAATGCTGTGTCATCTAGTTATACAGTGGGTTGAGAAAAGGAATTCCTCTGTAACTATCACATGCAATGAATAAACGATAAATACCAATTCACAAGTCGTTCTGGAATGGATACGTCTGGCTCACTTAGTTTGAAAAGGAAGATTTTAAAATGCTGTCTAGACACCAAGAAAGTAAAATTTTGTGATGTGCTTAGGAACTCTCCTGTGTTTTATGAAATAAAATAATTTTATCATCAGATCATCTGTCCATAAATATGTAAACCAACTAAATAATTTTACCATTATTACATTGTTATATAATTATTACATTATTATGTAAACCAACTCAATAATTCTTCCATGAGAGGACATCTGTGAAGAGGTGAATTTTAATTGAAGATTTTTGCAGAGTGTGCAAAGAGTCACTTCCATTCACTGCCCCCATCCCTGCGGTTTTATCTGAGGCCCAATCTTATAAATCATATTCCTATAAATTAAGTGGATGTTTTGCTTATGGAGAAGATTAGAGAATTAGAGTCAATGTTTTCTTTAGCAAAAGATATTTATACATTTTTCTTGGATCAAAATATTTTTTAACATCCTATGTGGTAAAGTAACAAATATTCAGCAAGTATCTTCCAGACAACTACTTTCACAATCAGTGGGGTTGTATGCAATTCAGTTGTATAAATTGTACACATAGCCTCATTTTAGTTGACCACACATTCCTGCTTATAGCTTCAAAAGAAGCAAATCATGAAACTACAGGGAATCTAGAGAGACTATTGTTTTTACTCTCCCCAGCGCCAACTGGCACTCAAAAAATAGAACTGGCCAGAATATAGCTGGCTATTTTCTTTATGAATTTCTCCCTAAGGCACAAAGATCAGCTTCTCATACCCCTGGGAGTCAAAAAGATTTTCATTCTATCAAAGTGAAAATTCTTCTGGACTGTTTCAGTCAATGCCCTCAATTAAATCATTGTTCTCTGAGTTTTCTAAAACATTGTTCCCAATTGCTTGCACCGTTATTAAATAATAACAGGTGCAAAATTAATGCTTGGAGCACTAAGTGAAATTTGCCTATTGGTGTGTCAGTCGTCACCGCTTTTCTTTTGTTATGGATGTTAGTGGTGTGTCAAAGCCAAAGGTAACACAGACTCAAGGACAGAAACACAAATATATTTAAAGGAATTGGGATTATGTATTTTTTCATATTTCAATAGAATGTCGTAACTTTACTGTTTAGCTTCTCAGAAATCAAAATACAATCTAGGCAGTAATTAAGGGTAACAGTTTTATCTGTCTATTTTTGCCATTTTGTTTGGCAGAAGGCAAAGAAATCTTGAATAACCCTTGTACTCTGAGAAATAGTTTGTCTAAAGAGCAAATAGGGTATGTGAGTTCAGAAGACATTTTTAGAAGATTCACTCTCTCCATGATCTTAGATCTTACGGTAAAGAAATGGAAGTATCCCCATAAGAAGTTACACCATAATTCTCCCAAATGAATGTCAAAAAACCCCACAAACCACCACAACTTCATGTTTTTAAGATGTAATTACAGGGGCACCTGGGTGGTTCAGTTGGTTAAGGGGCCAACTTTGGCTTAGGTCATGATCTTGCAGTATGTGAGTTCAAGCCCCGAGTTGGGCGTTGTGCTGACAGCTCAGAGCCTGGAGCCTGCTTTGGATTCTGTGTCTCCCTCTCTCTCTGCCCCTCCCCTGCTCATGCTCTGTCTCTCTCTGTCTCTCAAAAATATATGAACGTTAAAAAAATTTTTTTTAAATGAACAAGTAAAATGTAATTACAGGTTAAGGGTACAGGCCATTAAATGGGAGCCTAAAATACCAGGTTTGTAATGTATGACTGCTGGAAGGAGACACCTTTTGTCAGTATTTACCACTTCACTAACATTTTAAGTATTCATAGAGCGAGGATTAATGTGCTGTGGACAAGTATTTTTTAGAGAAGTATTAATAATATATCCAATAGTTTAAACAATTTTCACAAATAAACAATGTGGATATTCTTTTAGGTTTAACTTTTTTTTTTCATTGCTAGAAGTATAGTCCAAGCATACAGAGTAAAGACAGTAGAACTCTACTTGCATTATGAAATTGTTTTGCAAATAGAGTAAAGCCTTACTAAATCAGACTTGCTTGAAGTTGGCAAGTTCTATCATTGCAATTATACAATATAGAAAGATTTTGTTACTTTGGAGGAAGGCTAGGACTCCTTATATGATGAAAGGAAATTTATGCTGTATATAAGTTCTGCACTGGGAGCAGATACCTTGAATGAAAAAACCAATTTTTCTAGTGCCTTAAGAAATACTCATTTATATAAAAGCAATTGGACTATTAATTAAAATCATGTACATTGTTCTTTGAAGTAGAGTTCTAGAGTTCATTAGCTTTGATTACATTACTGTATATGTCGAAAAAGATATTTTAAAAAACACTCTTCCATAGTTCATGATTTCCTGTCAGGCCTTCCTCTTTTTTTTTTTTTTGACTATGGTTAATACTGTATTGCATTTTTGAGAGTTGATGAAAAAGTTTTTTTTTAATATATGAAATTTATTGTCAAATTGGTTTCCATACAACACCCAGTGCTCATCCCAAAAGGTGCCCTCCTCAATACCCATCACCCACCCTCTCCTCCCTCCCACCCCCCATCAACCCTCAGTTTGTTCTCAGTTTTTAACAGGCTCTTATGCTTTGGCTCTCTCCCACTCTAACCTCTTTTTTTTTTTCCTTCCCCTCCCCCATAGATTCCTGTTAAGTTTCTCAGGATCCACATAAGAGTGAAACCATATGGTATCTGTCTTTCTCTGTATGGCTTATTTCACTTAGCATCACACTCTCCAGTTCCATCCACGTTGTTACAAAGGGCCATATTTCATTTTTTCTCATTGCCACGTAGTATTCCATTGTGTATATAAACCACAATTTCTTTATCCATTCATCAGTTGATGGACATTTAGGCTCTTTCCATAATTTGGCTATTGTTGAGAGTGCTGCTATGAACATTGGGGTACAAGTGCCCCTATGCATCAGTACTCCTGTATCCCTTGGATAAATTCCTAGCAGTGCTATTGCTGGGTCATAGGGTAGGTCTATTTTTAATTTTCTGACGAACCTCCACACTGCTTTCCAGAGCAGCTGCACCAATTTGCATTCCCACCAACAGTGCAAGAGGGTTCCCGTTTCTCCACATCCTCTACAGCATCTATAGTCTCCTGATTTGTTCATTTTGGCCACTCTGACTGGCGTGAGGTGATACCTGAGTGTGGTTTTGATTTGTATTTCCCTGATGAGGAGCGACGTTGAACATCTTTTCATGTGCCTGTTGGCCATCCGGATGTCTTCTTTAGAGAAGTGTCTATTCATGTTTTCTGCCCATTTCTTCACTGGGTTATTTGTTTTCGGGTGTGGAGTTTGGTGAGCTCTTTATAGATTTTGGATACTAGCCCTTTGTCCGATATGTCATTTGCAAATATCTTTTCCCATTCCGTTGGTTGCCTTTTAGTTTTGTTGGTTGTTTCCTTGGCTGTGCAGAAGCTTTTTATCTTCATAAGGTCCCAGTAATTCACTTTTGCTTTTAATTCCCTTGCCTTTGGGGATGTGTCGAGTAAGAGATTGCTACGGCTGAGGTCAGAGAGGTCTTTTCCTGCTTTCTCCTCTAAGGTTTTGATGGTTTCCTGTCTCACATTTAGGTCCTTTATCCATTTTGAGTTTATTTTTGTGAATGGTGTGAGAAAGTGGTCTAGTTTCAACCTTCTGCATGTTGCTGTCCAGTTCTCCCAGCACCATTTGTTAAAGAGACTGTCTTTTTTCCATTGGATGTTCTTTCCTGCTTTGTCAAAGATGAGTTGGCCATACGTTTGTGGGTCTAGTTCTGGGGTTTCTATTCTATTCCATTGGTCTCTGTGTCTGTTTTTGTGCCAATACCATGCTGTCTTGATGATTACAGCTTTGTAGTAGAGGCTAAAGTCTGGGATTGTGATGCCTCCTGCTTTGGTCTTCTTCTTCAAAATTCCTTTGGCTATTTGGGGCCTTTTGTGGTTCCATATGAATTTTAGGATTGCTTGTTCTAGTTTCGAGAAGAATGCTGGTGCAATTTTGATTGGGATTGCATTGAATGTGTAGATAGCTTTGGGGAGTATTGACATTTTGACAATATTTATTTTTCCAATCCATGAGCAGGGAATGTCTTTCCATTTCTTTAAATCTTCTTCAATTTCCTTCATAAGCTTTCTATAGTTTTCAGCATACATATCCTTTACATCTTTGGTTAGATTTATTCCTAGGTATTTTATGCTTCTTGGTGCAATTGTGAATGGGATCAGTTCTTTATTTGTCTTTCTGTTGCTTCATTGTTAGTGTATAATAATGCAACTGATTTCTGTACATTGATTTTGTATCCTGCAACTTTGCTGAATTCATGTATCAGTTCTAGCAGACTTTTGGTGGAGTCTATCGGATTTTCCATGTATAATATCATGTCGTCTGCAAAAAGCGAAAGCTTGGCTTCATCTTTGCCAATTTTGATGCCTTGGATTTCCTTTTGTTGTCTGATTGCTGATGCTAGAACTTCCAGCACTATGTTAAACAACAGCGGTGAGAGTGGGCATCCCTGTCGTGTTCCTGATCTCAGGGAAAAAGCTCTCAGTTTTTCCCCGTTGAGGATGATGTTAGCTGTGGGCTTTTCATAAATGGCTTTTATGATCTTTAAGTATGTTCCTTCTATCCCGACTTTCTCAAGGGTTTTTATTAAGAAAGGGTGCTGGATTTTGTCAAAGGCCTTTTCTGCATCGATTGACAGGATCATATGGTTCTTCTCTTTTTTTTGTTAATGTGATGTATCACGTTGATTGATTTGCGAATGTTGAACCAGCCCTGCATCCCAGGAATGAATCCCACTTGATCATGGTGAATAATTCTTTTTATATGCCGTTGAATTCGATTTGCTAGTATCTTATTGAGAATTTTTGCATCCATATTCATCAGGGATATTGGCCTGTAGTTCTCTTTTTTTACTGGGTCTCTGTCTGGTTTAGGAATCAAAGTAATACTGGCTTCATAGAATGAGTCTGGAAGTTTTCCTTCCCTTTCTATTTCTTGGAATAGCTTGAGAAGGATAGGTATTATCTCTGCTTTAAACGTCTGGTAGAACTCCCCTGGGAAGCCATCTGGTCCTGGACTCTTATTTGTTGGGAGATTTTTGATAACCGATTCAATCTCTTCGCTGGTTATGGGTCTGTTCAAGCTTTCTATTTCCTCCTGATTGAGTTTTGGAAGAGTGTGAGTGTTCAGGAATTTGTCCATTTCTTCCAGGTTGTCCAATTTGTTGGCATATAATTTTTCATAGTATTCCCTGATAATTGTTTGTATCTCTGAGGGATTGGTTGTGATAATTCCATTTTCATTCATGGTTTTATCTGTTTGGGTCCTCTCCCTTTTCTTTTTGAGAAGCCTGGCTAGAGGTTTGTCAATTTTGTTTATTTTTTCAAAAAACCAACTCTTGGTTTCGTTGATCTGCTCTACAGTTTTTTTTAGATTCTATATTGTTTATTTCTGCTCTGATCTTTATTATTTCTCTTCTGCTGCTGGGTTTAGGCTGCCTTTGCTGTTCTGCTTCTATTTCCTTTAGGTGTGCTGTTAGATTTTGTATTTGGGATTTTTCTTGTTTCTTGAGATAGGCCTGGATGGCAATGTATTTTCCTCTCAGGACTGCCTTCGCTGCGTCCCAAAGCGTTTGGATTGTTGTATTTTCATTTTCATTTGTTTCCATATATTTTTTAATTTCTTCTCTAATTGCCTGGTTGACCCACTGATTCGTTAGTAGGGTGTTCTTTAACCTCTGTGCTTTTGGAGGTTTTCCAGACTTTTTTCTGTGGTTGATTTCAAGCTTCATAGCATTGTGGTCTGAAAGTATGCATGGTATAATTTCAATTCTTGTAAACTTATGAAGGGCTGTTTTGTGACCCAGTATATGATCTATCTTGGAGAATGTTCCATGTGCACTCGAGAAGAAAGTATATTCTGTTGCTTTGGGATGCAGAGTTCTAAATATATCTGTCAAGTCCATCTGATCCAATGTCTCATTCAGGGCCCTTGTTTCTTTATTGACCGTGTGTCTAGATGATCTATCCATTTCTGTAAGTGGGGTGTTAAAGTCCCCTGCAATTACCACATTCTTATCAATAAGGTTGCTTATGTTTATGAGTAATTGTTTTATATATTTGGGGGCTCCGGTATTCGGCGCATAGACATTTATAATTGTTAGCTCTTCCTGATGGATAGACCCTGTAACTATTATATAATGTCCTTCTTCATCTCTTGTTACAGCCTTTAATTTAAAGTCTAGTTTGTCTGATATAAGTATGGCTACTCCAGCTTTCTTTTGGCTTCCAGTAGCATGGTAAATAGTTCTCCATCCCCTCACTCTCAATCTAAAGGTGTCCTCAGGTCTAAAATGAGTCTCTTGTAGACAGCAAATAGATGGGTCTTGTTTTTTTATCCATTCTGATACCCTATGTCTTTTGGTTGGCGCATTTAATCCATTTACATTCAGTGTTATTATAGAAAGGTACGGGTTTAGAGTCGTTGTGATGTCTGTATGTTTTATGCTTGTAGTGATGTCTCTGGGACTTTGTCTCACAGGGTCCCCCTTAGGATCTCTTGTAGGGCTGGTTTGGTGGTGACAAATTCCTTCAGTTTTTGTTTGTTTGGGAAGACCTTTATCTCTCCTTCTATTCTAAATGACAGACTTGCTGGATAAAGGATTCTCGGCTGCATATTTTTTCTGTCTAGCACCCTGAAAATCTCGTGCCAATTCTTTCTGGCCTGCCAAGTTTCAAAAGAGAGATCAGTCACGAGTCTTATAGGTCTCCCTTTATATGTGAGGGCACGTTTACCCCTTGCTGCTTTCAGAATTTTCTCTTTATCCTTGTATTTTGCCAGTTTCACTATGATATGTCGTGCAGAAGATCGATTCAAGTTACGTCTGAAGGCAGTTCTCTGTGCCTCTTGGATTTCAATGCCTTTTTCCTTCCCCAGTTCAGGGAAGTTCTCAGTTATTATTTCTTCAAGTACCCCTTCAGCACCTTTCCCTCTCTCTTCCTCCTCTGGGATACCAATTATGCATATATTATTTCTTTTTAGTGTATCACTTAGTTCTCTAATTTTCCCCTCATACTCCTGGATTTTTTTATCTCTCTTTTTCTCAGCTTCCTCTTTTTCCATAACTTTATCTTCTAGTTCACCTATTCTCTCCTCTGCCTCTTCAATCCGAGCCGTGGTAGTTTTCATTTTGTTTTGCATTTCGTTTAAAGCGTTTTTCAGCTCCTCGTGACTGTTCCTTAGTCCCTTGATCTCTGTAGCAAGAGATTCTCTGCTGTCCTCTATACTGTTTCCAAGCCCAGCGATTAATTTTATGACTATTATTCTAAATTCACTTTCTGTTATATCATTTAAATCCTTTTTGATCAGTTCATTAGCTGTTGTTATTTCCTGGAGATTCTTCTGAGGGGAATTCTTCCGTTTGGTCATTTTGGATAGTCCCTGGAGTGGTGAGGACCTGCAGGGCACTTCCCCTGTGCTGTGGTGTATAACTGGAGTTGGTGGGCGGAGTCGCAGTCCGACCTGATGTCTGCCCCCAGCCCACCGCTGGGGCCACAGTCAGACTGGTGTGTGCCTTCTCTTCCCCTCTCCTAGGGGTGGGATTCACTGTGGGGTGGCGTGGCCCGTCTGGGCTACTTGCACACTGCCAGGCTTGTGATGCTGGGGATCTGGCGTATTAGCTGGGGTGGGTAGGCAAGGTGCACAGGGGCAGGAGGGGCAGGCTTAGCTCGCTTCTCCTTAGGTGATCCACTTCAGGAGGGGCCCTGTGGCAGCGGGAGGGAGTCAGATCCGCTGCCGGAGGTTTGGCTCCGCAGAAGCACAGAGTTGGGTGTTTGCGAGGAGCGAGCAGTTTCCCTGGCAGGAACCGGTTCCCTTTGGGATTTTGGCTGGGGGATGGGCGGGGGAGATGGCGCTGGCGAGCGCCTTTGTTCCCCACCAAACTGAGCTCTGTCGTCCGGGGGCTCATCAGCTCTCCCTCCCTTTGTCCTCCAGCCTTCCCGCTTTCTGAGCAGAGCTGTTAACTTATGACCTCCCAGACGCTAAGTCGCGCTTGCTGTCGGAACACAGTCTGTCAGGCCCCTCCGCTTTTGCAAGCCAGACTCGGGGGCTCTGCTTGGCCGGCGAGCCGCCCCTCCGCCCCAGCTCCCTCCCGCCAGTCCGTGGAGCGCGCACCGCCTCGCCGCCCTTCCTACCCTCTTCCGTGGGCCTCTCGTCTGCGCTTGGCTCTGGCGACTCTGTTCTGCTAATCCTCTGGCGGTTTTCTGGGTTATTTAGGCAGGTGTAGGTGGAATCTAAGTGATGAGCAGGATGCGCAGTGAGCCCAGCGTCCTCCTACGCCGCCATCTTCCCTCTCCAGGCCTTTCTCTTAAAGTTTTAACAAAATACAAAATGCAGCTTTATTATTTTCAAGTGATACAATAGCACAAACGAATTGCTGCTAAAATCATGCCAAAGAGAAGCACTGCTGGATATCCTTAATGAAGGCAAAGATTGCAGGAAAAGAGTTGCTTTTATGTACTGCTTAAAAAGAGTTTCTATTCTCTGAAGGCACTTAACTGTCTCCCCACTCCTTTAAGTTCCAACCCCATATTTTTAACTTAAATTAAACACTGGTGAGAATTAATGAGGTTTCTATTATACTCTTCCCCAATTCACATAGTACAGTGCAGGTCACCACATCTACAATAGCTTTATACAAATAAGTGAAAGAGTAATGTTAATTCCACGGTACTGCGCAGTGACACAAGGCTTGAACTAGAATCTGGGTCCTTCACTCCATGACCTTGTGTGGGTGTAACCTCTCTGCGTAGGTGTGTGAATCACTGGTGGTAATATAGGCAGTTCCTATTGCCAGAGCTTTATATAGAAACAGCCTAACAAAGAAGTCATGTCCCCGACTGCCAGCTGAAGGTGAGACACCAAATAGCTTCAGGGAGAGCCAATAGAAAAAGAACACTGTTAATAGCCAGCAAGGCTGTCATTAAGCTGAAAAGCCTCAATATTTCTGGTGTTACCACAGTCCATTGGCTATACATAGAATTGTGAAGTGGGTAATATTTATTTGAAAGGGCATATACTCCCCTCTTCAGCTTCATTCATTCTTTCATCAGTGAGAGCCTAGGGTTCATCACTGTGCTGAGTGTTGTGTGTACTCAGATGAATGAAAAAGCCCCCTGGATCTCCAGCTGTCTAGTACTTCATCCAGGTCACACCTTAGCCTAACTTATATTTTGTGCTCAAGTCACTATCAACGATGTAGTCGCTACTGTGGTATCAGTTGTTAAGGTTAAGATGTTACCTTTCCCAGGAGCACGTTCCTTTTAAACAGGGACTCAAAAACCCTATAGCTTTTAAACTCCAAAGGAATGCTGCTTTAATGATGGATGGAATTTCAGATATCATAGGGAGGAGGATATTGTTGGGCAGGGGAATTCCTGGGACCCAACAAGTCACATCACGCAGGTGACTGGCTCCCACATCCTCTCCAAGACTCAAAAAGTAAAGTCATTCTCAAAAAGCAAAGGCAATTCCCCCTCCCCATCAAGGGAAGAAAAGATTGTAGTAGTAATAAACATTGAAATTCAACTTTGCCATGAGTTAAAAAAAAAAAGTCAATACCACTGATTGAGAATTGAATGGATGATATAAACTAAGTAGAAGACAATTTCATGTAGTGAACAGTTTAATTCTAGAGCAAGCCTAAATTAAACCTATATTTAGTCATATTGTTCAAGAGGGCACAACTAAGAATAATGTGTGAAAGATAGAAGGAGGTACATTTTGGTGTAGTTTGAAAAAGTTAAGTTCCTGGAAACTTAAGCTGTCCAGCAATGAACTGAACAGCTCTTGTGAGATGAAATCTTGTCCCTGAAAGTGCTCAAGTTGTGAATGGATGGCCATCAGACAGAACTATAGGTGAAGGGGTTTGTGATGTACATGGAAGATTTATATTCTTTTATGTTTAGCCTCTGACTCTATTAATATATGATAATTGGGAACCCAGGAAAGACACAAATAATACATATGAATACATACAAATGGGTAAGGAGCACATTATTACCCATGTTTGTAAGTGTTGGATAGATGCCAAATAAAGGAGAGCTCAGGGCAAACTGCTAGTCAAGAAAGGCTTCTAATAGGATGTAATTTTTGCCCAAGATTTTAAAGTGAGAAAGAGACATGGTCAGGCAAAGAAGAAGAGATAGAATAAATCAAGAAGGGGGATGATTTCATCAGCATCATCTTACTACTACGATTTTTTTGAGAGTCTACTACAGAATAGGCACCATGCTAAGTGCTTTTTTTTTATTTTACATGCGTTATTTCATTTAATCCTTACAACCATCCTGTAAAGTAGTACTGTCATATCCCCATCTTACCGATGGGGCGATTGAGCAGAGAAGACTGGAATACAGAGAGGTTAAATAAATTGTCCAAAATCACACAGCTAGAAAACGGAAGATCTGATATTCAAACACAAGTCCGCCTCCCTACAAAGCCCATGCCCTCAATCAATACTACATTCACTGCTTTTCATTAAACACATGTTCTCAGAGAGAGAACTATGAAGTGTGAAACGTGGCAGGGCAGGACAAATAGCCCTTAGTAAATATTTGTTGAGTGACTAAGTATACCATTGCTTTTTATTTATTTATTTTTTATTTTTTTAATGTTTATTTATTTTTGAGAGAAAGAGAGAGCGTGAGTGGGGGAGAGGTAGAGAGAGAGGGAGATACAGAATCTGAAGCAGGCTCCAGGCTCTGAGTTGTCAGCACAGAGCCCGACACGGGGCTCGGACTCACAAACTGTGAGATCGTGACCTGGGCCGATGTTGGACGCTTAACCAACTGAGCCACCCAGGTGCCCCAAACCCTTGCCTTTTAGATGAAAAAAAGAAACACACATTTTTATGTCTTCTTTTATTCCCATTTGGAAAACCCAATTGTCAGGCTGAGTTTGACCTCCTAAGAGCTTACTCGCTGCAGAACTTCCCTTGGTCCAGGGTTTGGCTATGTAAACAAGAACAAATAGCTCTCCAGGGCTTTATACCCTAGGGTTTAACCTCAGGTATCCTGTAGTAATACGCATCAGGTTAGAGCCCTAGTATTTCTCTTCAGGACTTCTTTAGGTTTCTCTTGTTGAGTCAAAGGGCTGCAGTTTTCAGGGGAGAAAAGGGTGTGTGTGTGTGTGTGTGTGTGTGAAACTGTCAGAGAAACTGCACATCTTCCTTTAGCCAACATGCAACTTACCCCTCTCTCCATCTGAGTTCTGTTCCAAAAATTCTGCACAAAGCCCTTTGGTAAATAATGGCCTTTTTGTATATCCTGGATTTTTGACAAGGCTAATTTTTTTTTTTAAAGAGCATTTGCCTCTGTGTTTGGAATGGTACTAAATGTCTCAGAATAAACCACTGTGGCCTCCGACTGCAGCTAATTTTACCATGTATAAGTTGCTGAGCATTTCGATGCTAGTTATGTCCTGTATGAGACTAATAAAAATAGTGCAAAAATTATTTTGAAAAATGGTATTTAGTCTATGCAGATGTTTTTAGAGCTAAAATAATGTCAAACATCCTATTTGACTGATTATACACTCCTTCTCCTCCTCCTCCTCCTCCTCCACTGAATTGACTGCTTTGAGGAAAAGAACTCAATTTGCATTTCATTTAAAAGCTAAAAATATACACAAGCAAATGTAGATTGGATTTAATTCAATTCTGGAATGCGGGGCATTCAGGCATTTAATGATTGCAATTTTGACATCCTAAGGCCTTTACTAGGTTTCTGTCAGTTTTTACTAAAATCTTAATCTCCTCAATGCAGAGATAGGGAATTAGCATTAGTCATAACAAACAGATCATTTCCCAGGACATTTTATTTATTAAAATGGCCTAAAAGAATTTTGTTGTGTTTTCATTCTTTATAATGATTTCATATGTTCATGCAACATCCTCCAGATACTCAGGTAACACTCAACTCAAGCCCCAACTTGCACCTGATTTAAGACTTTAAAGCAGTTCCATTTGGAACTTTACTGCTGGTTAGTTTTACATTCAGGTCATTCAGCACTTATTACTTTCCACTGTATTACCCCTTCCTGCCCAGACATTAACAGGCCCCTCCTTCATCCTTGTAATCTACAATCGCACCTCTAGGACCCTTCTGGTCTAAATTCTTCCATATTTTTATCTCTACCATATTCAGCTCTGCCCTTCTCAGCTCCTCCAACAGTGCCTGCTTTCTTGTGAGTAATTCTCTTACATTTTGTGTACACCACCAGCCTTCTATACCAATCAACCAAGTGCTCTACTTGTCTGAGATAACTTTATTCCAGAATTTAGTTTGAAACCTTTACACTAATGCCTCCCTGGTCTCCCATTCATGTCATCCTTAGTTGTTATCCCAAATGGAAGCTAATTTAGTTCATATTCACTTCTGTTCTCCCCACTCTATACTGCTCATTCTTCTTCCACTATTCTCCTCCCAGAAGTTTCCACTGTATCTTCAAGATTTCTGGTTACATGACACATGCATAACAGGTAAGATTTTCTTTCTCATTCCTCCTCACTGAGGGTTATACTAAGGTTTATGACATTTCTCTTAACCCATATTAACCCTGAAGATACCACTTCTTCAGCTACTTTCGGTAGAGGCAGCCCATCATTCTGTACCCCACATATTTCTGGGCTATAGGGGGTTCTTTCACTCCCACATGGTTTCCTGACCACTTTCCTCCCACCTTCACAAATAAAACCCCTGTTTCTTGGAGATTTGTGGTAGTCAAGAAACTCATGGCATTTGGTTTTACCATCCTCTCTTTCTTCCCTGCCTGTTTAGTCATGGACCAACATCCCAGTCATTCTCCCACATATATGAAGACTGTCATTTGAATCACAGTCATCCCCTCCACTCTATGTCCTTCCATCATCCAACACTCTCACCTCATTGTGATACAACTTCAGGGAACTTTGCCACCTTAGTCACCCAATTGCCATGGCCATACTCAAGACATTAGTGTCATCCTGATCTGCTCAACTTCTGAAATCCTTTTTCTTTTGTCCATGAAACTAAAGTTTATTTTCTATTTTTTAAATATATTTTATTGTCAAATTGGCTTCCATACAACAGCCGGTGCTCATCCCAACAAGTGCCCTCAATGCCCATCATCCACTTTCCCCTCTCCCCTACCCTCCATCAACCCTCAGTTTGTTCTCTGTACTTAAGAGTCTCTTATGGTTTGGGGCACCTGGGTGGCTCAGTCGGTTAAGTGTCCGACTTTGGCTCAGGTCATGATCCCACGGCTTGTGAGTTCAAGCCCCACGTCGGGCTCTGTGCTGATAGCTTGGAACCTGGAGCCTGCCTCTGATTCAGTCTCCCTATCTCTCTGCTCCTCCCCTGTTCATGCTATGTCTCTCTCTTTCAAAAATAAATAAACATTAAAAATTTTTTTAAAAAAGAGTCTCTTATGGTTTGCCTCTGTCCCTCTCTGTAACTTTTTGCCCCCTTTCCCTCCCCCATGGTTTTCTGTTAAGTTTCTCAAGATCCACATATGAGTGAAAACATATGATATCTGTCTTTCTCTGACTGACTTATTTCACTTAACATAATACCTTCCAGTTCCATCCACGTTGCTGCAAATGGCAAGATTTCATTCTTTCTCATTGCCAAGTAGTGTTCCATTGTATATATAAACCAATGGCCAAATTATGGAAAGAGCCTAAGTGTCCATCAACTGATGAATGGATAAAGAAGATGTGGTTCAACTTCCTAAATCCTAACAGAAGTACCCCACTTTCTGTTGGCCTACCCTGTTGCTCTCCCTTTCAATATGCCCACTACTGATCTCTGACTTCTCTGCTAACATCTTCCATAATTTTAACATCCATGCTGATGACCCTCCTGGCACCCTGGCCTCATAATTTCTTAATCTCTTCAGCTCCAATAACCTTTACACTTCTATTACAGTGTCATATTCTGCCTTCTAGTAGTTATATAAATATCAGTTCTCCCTACATTTTCCTCCTTGAGGGCAATTATCATATTTTTGTGCCATTTTTGTACAGTGCTTTGCATAGTATATGCTTACTAGAGAGGAGGTATCATGAACTAAATGAGATCACAGACTCCAGAGTCAGGATATTAGGGTTCAAATCCTGGTTTTGCAACCTATGAGATGTATGACCATGGGGAAGTTAGTTATGCCTCTGTTTCCTTATATATAAAATGAAGATACTAACACTATGTGTCTCATGGAGTTGTTGAGATGATTACACTTAGAAGAATGCTTGGCACAGGGCTAATAAAATACTATTAACAATTGCCTTCATAAAGGGCAAGGGAAAACATTTTAATAGGAATTAGGTACAATAGTGAAAGAAAACAGAGCTCCAATTATTAGGAATAATGATACTGAGAGACAGTCATTTAAAAGAGAAATTGAAAGCAAATGAATTATTAAGCAAATTTTCATTTCTATTTGTGCTTTCCACTGAGAAGAGGCCAATGTATTTATTGATTTTTGCCAGAGACTTGTTTATTTGACCACATGGTGTCACTATCATTGCATGGTGAAGTCATTAGAAGGTCACACTGAGACTATATATATTATTAAAAATTTGGATAAAAATATGCTATACATAAAAAATCCAAAAAATCATAACTAACATTGTTATAATATTAAACTTTGGTGTGATCATGGAAGGTTCTGAGTGTAGATGGAATAGGTTGTTGCTTACATGACGTAATGAGGGAGAGTCTAACATACCATTTTATCAAATTTACTGTTGGATGGTTCTGTCAAAAGTCTTGTTATTATCACCAGCTGGAAATCAGGTTTCTTTACTCAAGTCATTTCCAGGTGCAACAAGTAAAGTTCCCACCTGGATACTCTATCAAAGTAGTTCCTGCATATCTAACAATTCCCTAAATGAGTAGGACATAGGACTTGCGAGTTTAGATGGAAATGGATACAATTTACTTACATGAAGTCCTTGCTGCCTAGGGAAGGTAGGCTTGAGTAAAGGAAGAGGGGTAGCTGGGGTAAGAGGACTTAGAAACCAAGGATTGCTGAAAAGAGAGGGAAAGGGTACTTAAGAGGAACGAGCCTATTTGTACAATTCCACTCAGGCATTTCTCTGTATTCACACACAGACACACACGTGCATGTGTACATTCTTTCCTAATAGTTATCAGTAATTTAGGGGGAAATATGTGTCCACAACAAATCATAATATAATCAATAAACATTAAAAGTTTTGGAGGAAGAGGCCAAGAGTTAAGCAAAGACTATGTTAATGAACAAAAAAACACGTGTTTAGACTCTTACAAAATATTTATTGATTTTAAAATGGAGAAAAGGGAGATAAAATGTACATTAAAGAGCTCTGGGGTACCTGGGTGGCTCAGTCAGTTAAGCATCCAACTCTTGATTTTGGCTCAGGTCATGATGTCATTGTTTGTGATTTCGAGCCCTGAGATGAGCTCTGAACTGACATCATGGAGTCTTCTTGGGATTCTCTCTCTTCCTCTCTCTCTCTCTACCCCTCCCTCACTTGTGCTTTCTCTCTCTCAAAATAAAGAAATAAGCATTAAAAAAAGAGCTCATAGTGAATGTACTCATTTTGTTTTTTTCTGGAAACCAGCATCCAGAGGTTCTGTATCTTTAATTACCTTATAAAAAGGTAAACTCTTATGTGGTTATATATGTATGTACTTTGATGGAGTCAGGGGAAGGAAGACAGAAAGAGAGAGATAGAGATCCTTGGGAATATATGAGACAGAGGTACTAAAATACTGTTAGTGTAAGCTAGGTTATATTCAGGCTTGTGATGTTTGCAGTTTCATGAATTCCAAGCACAGCTGAGGTATTTTCCAGACATAACATGTTATGTATTTGTTGGTACATGTCACGATCATACCAATTTTTATTTTTTAATTACTTAATTATTTTATTTTTGTTATATTTATTTATTTTTCACTTCAGTCTTGCCTTTTATTTTTTATTAATATAATTTATTGCCAAATTGGTTTCCATACAACACCCAGTGCTTTATGTTTATTTATTTTGAAAGAGAGAGATACAGAGTGCGAGCAGAGCAAATATATCTGATCTATATCTACATTGATCTACACATATATGTATAAATATACATATACATTTATATTCTAGCTTACCAATAAGAATAACAAGATTCAAAGGCCTTATTGAAGTCCTGAAACTTGATAAAGAGTATCTCCCAGAAACTTCTTTCAAACAACACACTTAATAGTGGAAGAGTGGGAACATTTTTTACTAAAGTCAGGATCAAGTCAAGGATGTGTACTATTATCCCTACTAGAGCCCTAGATAATGGAATAAGACCACTGGAAAGAATTAAGAGATATAATTAATATAAAAGATGAGGCAAAACTTTGTGGAGAAAATTATCATTTATCTTGAAAATTCAGGCGAATCAATGGTCAAACTATTAAAATTAATAGAAGTTCAACAAGGTGATCAGATGCAAGATCAATATCAATAGCTTCCTTGGGTATCAGCAATAATTATGTTCATCAAAGTAGAAGAGCAGAGTTGAAAACAACCCAAATGTTCATTAATAGGGGAGTGGTTAAATAGATTATGTGTGTGTATACACTACGAAATATTATGCAGTAGTTAAAAGAATTAATTAGATCTAAATGTAAACATATTGACATGGAAATAGCCCAATCCCTATGGCTGAGTAACAGAATCAAGCTGCAGAATAACTTCATTAATGTTAAAAATAAAACACAAGTTGGAGTGCCTGGGTGGCTCAGTCAGTTGAACATCTGACTGAAGGTCATGATCTCATGGTTCATGGGTTTGAGCCCCGCGTTGGGCTCTGTGCTGAGAGCTCAGAGACTGGAGCCTGCTTTGGATTCTGTGTCTCCCTCTCTCTGTGCTCTTCCCCCATTCACTCTCTGTCTCTCTCTCTCAAAAATAAATAAACATTAAAAAAAATAAAAAAAAACACAAGTTGCCTATATATTCTATACTTTATATGTGAAAATCAATAGAAAAAGCTTGCAAGGTTACCTACTGGATGAATAACAATGGCTATTTCTTAGGAGAGGACTGAGATTGGGGGTGGAAGTCAATGGGGACTTTAATCTCTAGTGGTGTATGTATGTATGTATGTATTTACAGATCGAGCAGGGGAGAGGGTCAGAGGGAGAGAGAGAGAATCCCAAGCAGCGTTCACTCTTGTGTGGAGCCCGATGCAGGGCTTAGTCCACGACCCTGGTATCACAGCCTGAGCCGAAATCAAGAGTCAGACACTCAGCCAACTGAGCCATCCAGGCAACCCTCAATTGTTTTTTTTTCTATTTTTTTGAAGTTCATTTATTTATTTTAAGAGAGAGAGTGAACACAAACAGGGGAGGGGAGAGAGAGACACAGAATCCCGAACAGGCTCCGCACTGCCAGCACGGAGCCACACACGGAGCTTGAACTCACTAACCTTGAGATCATAACATGAGCGAAAATCAGGAGTCGTATGCTTAACTGACTGAGCTACCCAGGTGCCACACTAGTGTTTTGTTTTTTAAAGGAGAAAGTATTACTTGTATAGGTAAAAATGAAAACAGTTTTAAAATGCAACAGCTTGCTGAATTCATCTAATAAATGTCATTTAAATTTGCCCATCTTTTCTTTCTTTCTTTTTTTTTTTGAATGTTCATAGCAGCTTTATTCAGAATAGCCAAAAAACTGGAAACCACCCAGATGTCCTTCAACGGGACAAGGAGTATATCAAGGAATACAATGCAGTAATCAAAAGGAATGAACTACTGACACACGCAACAACCTGGATGTATCTCTGGAGTATTATGCTGAGTGAAAAAAACCAATCCCAAATGGTTACATACTGTATGATCTCACACACCATTCTTGAAATGACAAAATCTTAGATTAGTGGTTGCCAGGGATTAGGGATGGAGGCCAAGGGGGTGGGTGTGGTTCTAACAGGGTGCCCGGAGAGAGATCCTCGTGGTGATGGGGTAGCTCTATTTAGTCTGAAGTGGCGGTTACACAAATCTACTTGTGACAAAGAACTATACACCCACATTGTGCCAGTGTCAGCTTCTGGGATTTGATACTGTATTATAACTATGTAAGAAGTAACCATTAAGGAAAACTGGGTGAAGGGTACCTCTAGCTTTGCAACTTCCTGTGAATCTGTAATGGTTTCAAAATAAAAAGTTAGTTAGGAAAAAAGTAAGCAATAATTCTAAATGCAACTTGGTATCCTGGATTGGATCCTGCAACAGAAAAAGGACATTATTGGAAAAACTGATGTAATCCAAGTAAAGTCTGTAATTTAATTAACAGTTTTGTACAAATGTTAATTTTTGTTTTAGTTCTGATAGGTGTACCAAGGTTATGTAAGATGCTAACATTAAGGGAAAGGGTATATAGAACTCTTCTGGGAATCTAAAATTATTTCAGGGGTGCCTGGCTGGCTCAGTCAGTAGAGGATGCTAAATTTGCCCATCTTTTCTTATGTAAAAGGGAATTGCTTTCTAATTGCTTAAACTTTGATTCATTCAACAACTAGTGAAGACCATGAGCTATTCTTAGTACAATTGATACAATGACAAGCATGACAGACATGGTTTCTGCCTTCCTGGAACTTACAGTCAAGTGGGAGAGGCAGATAATAAACAAATAACAAAACAATTACACATTATAAGACATTTAAGAAGAAATGAGCAGTGGGGTTTGATGGAAAATAATATGGTTGAGGGAGAGCTCCCAGAATAAGAGACATTTAGATCACATATTACTCCACAAAGCAAGCCTCAACAAATTCAAGAAGACTGAAGTCCTACCATGCATCTTTTCTGATCACAACGCTATGAGACTAAAAGTCAACCACAAGAAAAAATCTGGAAAGACCACAAACACATGGGGGTTAAGTAACAAGCTACTAAATAATGAATGGGTCAATCAGGAAATCAAAGAAATAAAAAAGCACATCGAACAAATGAAAATGAAAACACAACGGTCCAAAACCTCTGGGATGCAGCAAAAGTCATTCCAGGAGGAAAGTTTATAGCTATACAGGCCTACCTCAAGAAGCTAGAAAAATGTCAAATAAACAACCTAACCTTATACCTAAAGGAGCCAGAAAAAGAATAAACAAAACCTAAAACCAGCAGAAGGAAGGAAATAATAAAGATAAGAGCAGGAATAAATGATACAGAAAGTAAAAAAAAAAAAAAAAAAAAAAAGAACAGATCAATGAAACCAGGGGCTGGTTCTTTGAAAAAAATCAATAAAATTGATAACCTCTAGCCAGACTTATGAAAAAAAGGAGAGAAAGGGCTCACATAAATAAAATTACAAATGAGAGAGGAGAAGTAACAAACACGACAGAAATAAAAAAAATCAAAAGAGAATATTATGAAAAACTATGTGCCAACAAATTGGACAATTCCTAGGAATATATAAACTACCAAAACCGAAATAGAAAGAAATAGAAAATTTGAATAGAATGATCATCGGCAAAGAAATTGAATCAGTAATAAAAAAAACTCCCAGAAAACAAAAGTACAGGACGAGATGGTTTCACAGGTAAATTCTACCAAACATTTAAAGAAAAATTAATACCTATTCTTCTAATACTATTCCAAAAAAAAAAAAGAAAAAGAAAAAGAAGGAAAACTTCCAAATTCATTCTATAAGGCTGGCATTACCCTGATACCAAAACCAGATAAAGACACCACTAGAAAAGAGAACTACAGGCCAATATCCCTGATAATACAGATGCAAAAATTCTCAACAAAATACCAGTAAGCTGAATTCAACAATACACTAAAAAAATTATTCACCACGATCAAGTGGGGTTTGTCCGGGGATACAAGAGTGGTTCAATGTTTGCAAATCAATTGATGTGATACCACATCAATAAGAGAAAGGATAAGAACCATATGATAATTTCAATAGACACAGAAAAAGCATTTGACAAAGTACAACCTCTATTCATGATAAAAACCCTCCACAAAGTAGGTTTAGGGGGGATATTCCTCAACATAATAAAGGCCACTTATGAAAAATCCACAGCTAACATCATCCTTAATGGGGAAAAAAACCTGAGAGCTTTTCCCCTAAGGTCAGAAACAAGACAAAGATGTCTACTCTCAGCACTTTTATTCAACATATTACTGGAAGTCCTAGCCACAGCATCAGACAACAAAAATAAATAAAAGGCATCCAAATTGTTAAGGAAGAAATAAAACATTTATAGTATTTTCAGATGACATGATACTATATACAGAATACCTGAAAGTCTCCATCAAGAAATTGCTAGAACTGATATACAAATTCAGTAAAGTAGCAGGATCAACAAAGATAAATCTGTTGCATTTTAAAAATATAATTTATTGTCAAATTGGCTTCCATACAACACCCAGTGCTCATCCCAAAGTGCCCTCATCAATGCCCATCACCCACTTTCCCCTCTCCCCAACCCCCAACAACTCTGTTCTCTGTATTTCAGAGTCTCTTATGGTTTGCCTCCCTCCCTGCCTGGTTGTAACTTTTTCCCCCTTCTCCTCCCCCATGGTCTTCTGTTAAGTTCCTCAAGATCCACATATGAGTGAAAACATATGGTATCTGTCTTTCTCTGACTGACCTATTTCACTTAGCATAATACCCTCCAGTTCCATCCACGTTGCTGCAAATGGCAAGATTTCATTCCTTCTCGTTGCCAAGCAGTATTTCCATTGTATATATAAACCACATCTTCTTTATCCATTCATCAGTTGATGGATATTTAGACTCTTTCCATAATTTGGCTATTGTTGAGAGTGCTGCTATAAACATTGGGGTGTATGTGCCCCTATGCGTCAGCACTCTTGTATCCTTTGGGTAATTCCTAGGAGTGCTATTGCTGGGTCATAGGGTAGTTCTATTTTTAATTTTTTGAGGAACCTCCACCCTGTTTTCCAGAGAGGCTACACCAGTTTGCATTCCCACCAACAGTGCAAGAGGGTTCCCGTTTCTCCACATCCTCGCCAGCATCTATATTCTCCTGATTGGTTCATTTTGGCCACTCTGACTGGCATGAGGTGGTATCTCAGTGTGGCTTTGATTTGTATTTCCCTGATAAGGAGTGACGTTGAACATCTTTTCATGTGTCTCTTGGCCATCTGGGTGTCTTCTTTGGAAAAGTGTCTATTTATGTCTTCTGCCCATTTCTTCACTGGATTATTTGTTTTTCAGGTGTGGAGTTTGGTGAGCTCTTTATAGATTTTGGATACTAGCCCTTTGTCCGATATGTCATTTGCAAATATCTTTTCCCATTCCATTGGTTGCCTTTTAGTTTTGTTGGTTGTTTCCTTTGGTGTGCAGAAACTTATCTTCATAAGGTCCCAGTAGTTCATTTTTGCTTTTAATTCCCTTGCCTTTGTGGGTGTGTCAAGTAAGAAATTGCTACGGCTGAGGTCAGAGAGGTCTTTTCCTGCTTTCTCCTCTAGGGTTTTGATGGTTTCCTGCCTCACATTCAGGTCCTTTATCCATTTTGAGTTTATTTTTGTGAATGGTGTGAGAAAGTGGTCTAGTTTCATTCTTCTGCATGTTGCTGTCCAGTTCTTCCAGCACCATTTGTTAAAGAGACTGTCTTTTTTCCATTGGATACTCCCTGCTTTGTCAAAGATTAGTTGGTCATACATTTGTGGGTCCAATTCTGGGGTCTCTATTCTATTCCATTGGTCTATATGTCTGTTTTTGTACCAATACCATACTGTCTTAATGATTACAGCTTTGTAGTAGAGGCTAAAGTCTGGCACTGTGATGTCTCCTGCTTTGGTTTTCTTCTTCAATATTACTTTGGCTATTCGGGGTCTTTTGTGGCTCCATACAAATTTTAGAATTGTTTGTTCTACCTTTGAGAAGAATGCCAGTGCAATTTTGATTGGGATTGCATTGAATGTGTAGATAGCTTTGGGTAGTATTGACATTTTAACAATATTTATTCTTCCAATTCATGAGCATGGAATGTTTTTCCACTTCTTTGTGTCTTCTTCAGTTTATTTCATAAGCTTTCTATATTTTTTGGCATATAGATCTTTTACATCCTTGGTTAGGTTTATTCCTAGGTATTTTATGGTTCTTGGTATAATTGTAAATGGGATATATTCCTTGATTTCTCTTTCTGTTGCTTCATTATTGGTGTATAAAAATGCAACCAATTTCTGTACATCGATTTTGTACCTTGAGACTTTGCTGATTTCATGTATCAGTTCCAGCAGACTTTTGGTGGAGTCTTTAGGTTTTCCATGTAGAGTATCACGCCATCTGTGAAAAGCGAAAGTTTGAATTCTTTGCCAATTTTGATGCCTTGGATTTCCTTTTGTTGTCTGATTGCTGATGCTAGAACTTCTAACACTATGTTAAACAACAGCGGTGAGAGTGTACATCCCTGTCGTGTTCCTGATCTCAGGGTGAAAGCTCTCAGTTTTTCCCCATTGAGTATGATATTACCTGTGGGCTTTTCATAAATGGCTTTTATGATGTTTAAATATGTTCCTTCTATCCTGACTTTCTCGAAGGTTTTTATTAAGGAAGGATGCTGAATTTTGTCAAATGCTTTTCTGCAACGATTGACAAGACCATATGGTTCTTATCCTTTCTTTTATTAATGTGATGTATCACACTGATTGATTTGAGAATATTGAACCAGCCCTGGAGCCCAGAAATGAATCCCACTTGATCATGGTGAATAATTCTTTTTATTTACTGTTGAATTCGATTTGCTAGTATCTTATGGAGAATTTTTGCAACCATATTCATCAAGGATATTGGCCTTTAGTTCTCCTTTTTTGTTAGGTCTCTGTCTGGTTTGGTAATCAAACGAATGTTGGCTTCATAGAATGAGTCTAAAGTTTTCCTTCCGTTTCTATTTTTTTGGAACAGCTTGAGAAGGATAGGTATTAACTCTGCTTTAAATGTCTGGCAGAATTCCCCTGGGAAGCCATCTGGACCAGGACTCTTATTTGTTAGGAGATTTTTGATGATTGATTCAATTTTTTCACAGTTATGGGTCTGTTCAAATTTTCTATTTTTTCTTGTTTGAGTTTTGGTAGTTTGCGTTGTTTAGGAATTTTCCCATTTCTTCCAGGTTGTCCAATTTGTTGGCATATAATTTTTCATAGTATTCCCTGATAATTGCTTGTATTTTTGCGGGGTTGGTTGTAATTAATCCATTTTTATTCATGATTTTATCTATTTGGGTCCTCTCTCTTTTCTTTTTGAGAAGACTGGCTATAGGTTTATTAATTTTGTTTATTTTTTTAAAAAAAACCAACACGTAGTTTCATTGATCTCTTTTACTGTTTTCTTGGATACTATATTTTTTATTTCTGCTCTGATCCTTATTATTTCTCTTCTTCTGCTGGGTTTGGGGTGTCTTTGCTGTTCTGATTCTAGTTCCTTTAGGTGTGCTGTTAGATTTTGTAATTGGGATTGTTATTGTTTCTTGAGATAGGCCTGTATTGCAATGTATTTTCCTCTTAGGACTGCCTTTGCTGCACCCCAATGGGTTTGTTGTATTTTCATTTTCACTTGTTTACATATATTTTTAAATTTATTCTCTAATTGCCTGGTTGACCCATTCATTCTTTAGTAGGGTGTTCCTTAGCCTCCATGTTTTTGGATATTTTCCAGACTTTTTCTTGTGGCTGATTTCAAGTTTCATAACATTGTGATCTGAAACTGTGTATGCTATGATCTCATTTATTTTATATTTATTGAGGGCTGTTTTTTGACCCAGTATGTTACCTATCTTGGAGAATGTTCCATGTGCACTCAAGAAGAAAGTATATTCTGTTGCTTTAGGATTTAGAGTTCTAAATATATCTGTCAAGTCCATTTGGTCCAGTGTATCATTCAGGGCCATTGTATCTTTACTGATTTTCTGTCTAGATGATCTGTCCATTGTTGTAAGTGGTATTAAAGTCCCCTGCAGTGATCACATTCTTATCAATAAGATTTCTTATGTTTGTGATTGTTTTATGTATTTGTGTGCTTCTGAATTTGGTGCATAGATGTTTATAATTGTTAGCTCTTCCTGATGGGTAGACCCTGTAATTATGATATAATGCCCTTTTTCATCCTTGTTCCAGCCTTTAATTTAAAGTCTAGTTTGTCTGATATAAGTATGGCTACTTCAGCTTTCTTTTGACTTTCAGTGGCATGATAGATAGTACTCTGTCCCCTCACTTTCATTCTGAAGGTGTCTTTAGGTCTAAAATGGGTCTCTTGTAGACAGCAAATGGATAGGTGTTATTTTTTATCCATTCTGATACCCTATGTATTTTGATTGGAGCATTTAGTCCATTTACATTCAATGTTATTATTGAAAGATATGGTTTTAGCATCATTTTGTTATCTGTAGGTTTCATGCTTATAGTGATGTCTTTGGTACTTTGTGATCCTTGCAACATTTCACTCACAGAATCCCCCTTAGGATTTCTTGTAGGGCTGGTTTAGTGGTGATGAATTCCTTCAGTTTTTGTTTGGGAAAACCTTTATCTCTCCTATTCTGAATGACAGACTTGCTGGATAAAGGATTCTTGGCTGCATGTTTTTCCTGTTTATCACATTAATGATTTCCTGCCATTCCTTTCTGGCCTTCAAAGTTTCAGTAGATAGGTCTGCTACTACCCTTATGTGTCTACCTTTGTATGTTAAGGCCTGTTTATCCCTAGCTGCTTTCAGAATTCTCTATTTAGCCTTGTATTTTGCCAGTTTCATTGTATGTCATGCAGAAGATTGATTCAAGTTATGTCTGAAGGGAGTTCTTTGTGCCTCTTGGATTTCAATGTCTGTTTCCTTCCCCAGATTTGGTAAGTTCTCAGCTATGATTTGTTCAAGTACACCTTCAGCCCCCTTCTCTCTCTCTTCTTCTTCTTCTGGAATCCCTATGGTATGGATTTTGTTCCATTTGATTGTATCACTTGGTTCTCTAATTCTCCCCTCATGATCCTGGGGTTTTTTTTTATCTCTTTTTCTCAGCTTCATCTTTTTCCATAATTTTATCTTCTTATTCACCTATTCTCTCCTCTGCCTCTTCAATCCATACTGTGGCCACCTCTATTTTATTTTGCACCTAATTTATAGGATTTTTAAATTCATCATGACTATTTTTTAGTTCCTTGATCTCTGCAGCAATAGATTCTCTGCTGTCTTGTATGCTTTTTTCAAGCTCAGCGATTAATCTTATGACTATTATTCTAAAATCTTGTTCAGTTATGTTGCTCATATCTGTTTTGATCAATTCTTTAGCTGTCACTAATTCCTGGAATTTCTTTTGAGGAGAATTCTTCCATTTTGTCATTTTGGCTAGTTTTCTGTCCCTTATGAGTTTTAAAAGCTTGTTATGTGCTGTGCACCTGCAAGCACTGCTATATTAAAGGGGGTCATACACTGTCCAGGGCCTGGACCTTCAGGAGGTGTTTTCTGGAGAGTGTTATTGCTGTCTGGTGTTGTGACTTTGGTTATTTTATTTCCCTACTTGTAGTGATGTTTTGGACCCTCTACCGGGTGTGCTTTGATTTGTTCCTTGAAGTAGCCCTGGAAAGGAAAACAAACAGACAAACAAACAGAAAACAAAAACACACAAACACACAAATAAAACAAACAAACAAAAACAATCCAAAAGCAAAAAACCAGAACCACCAGCTACAAGTAAAGAACAAGTTGGATGCAGTGCTGATGTAAGAGCACATATAAGAGAGAAATGACAGGGGCGGTGAAAAAGAAAAAGTAAACACTGACCAGGCAGAGAGACCAAATGGCTTAATCCAGATAGAAAGAGAAAGGAAAATAAAGAAGGAGGCAGGGAAAAAGAAACCAAGATAAAGTTACCCAGACAGAGAGATTATATGGCTTGATTATTCCAGAGAGAGAGAGAGAGAGAGAGAAAGGAAAATAAAGAAGGAGGTGTAGAACATGTATGAAGAGAATGGATTCAATATGTCTGCTTAAACAAACCAACAACCAGAGTAACCAGACTAGAGGAGGGAAGAGATAAGAAGGAGAAAAGGGAGTAACAATATATCTAAATAACAAGAATTGTCTGAGAATTAATCCAGCCAATGCAGCAGTGCACAAACCTTCTTATTGACATGGCCCATGGTTTCTCATGGTGCACATTCTCCCTTTGCTGCAGCAAATAATAAACCCAACTTTTTCAACTACAGGTCTGTTCCCAGTGGTTTTTGGTTGGAAGTCATTGACATCAGTGAGTGAAGAGGCACAGCATTGTGGAAAAGCTACTAAGGCCTAGCATGGAAAAATGGGACTGAAGGAATGGAGGTAGGTGAAACAGGGCAAGAATGAAAGGGTTCTAAAGCCTTGAGCGGGCTAGGGTGTGGTTTTCTGAAAAGGTGGTTTTTAGTGGTGATAAAAGATGAGGTGATGGAGATGAAGCCATGAGCTTTTGTAGGAGGAAGAGGAGTTGTAGTGTGCTTAAACAAAACAGAACACTAATGAAATGTTAGCAAATACTAACAAAATTTTGGCTTATGTTATAAAATAATGACTCAATCTTTAATGGTCTAGAAGTTGATCATAGAGTTTTTGTATACACACTTGCTTCCCTGTTTGTCAACTGCATCATCTAATAATTTATACATAAAGGGAAATTTCTGGGAGGGAAGAACTCCAGTAACACACTAGTTGACAGGTCTTATAACTTCAAAACACTAAACTTACAATTTTAATTCTTTAGGGTTGAGATCATTCAATGTTAAAGATCAATATTTATTAAATAAAATAAAGGCCCTGCAACAGTGCCTGACATAGAGTAAATGGCAATAATTATAAACTATTACAACTATTATCATTATGCTATCTTTTTCAATGTGCTTATTTTAAAAGAGGGACAACGCAGTAGATTCAAAATACGTTTTTGATCATGTATCAAATGTAGCTTCTTTGTTTTTAATACTCTGCTCAGGGTCATGCATTCAAATGACTGCAGGCATGCCTTTTGGTGAGATTTACTGTAAGTGACCTCTGGTAAATCTTTTAAAATCAATGGTTGGGCACCTATATTCCACTAGATGTTGGTGCCTACTGCATGTTGCAAAGCAATTTTTGAAAAGAGGACTACTATTCAGTTTGGTACTATTTATGCTTTAAAGATAGCAGGGGGTGAAAAGAATGTGATTGTCCATGTAAAAGGAAACCTAGAGTACTCAGAATCTAAGTTGAAACATAAGGGAAATAGGTTCTTTAGAACAGGTTTAGTTTCTAACTTTCATGAGAAGGCTGTCTCTCTTTATTTCTACAAAAATAAAAGTCACTTGTGAAAATAATAAGAACATGCAGGGAAGGCTTATGAAGTACTCTGAGCTTCAAAATAAAACAATTGGCAAGGAAGAAGTCAAACTTTTACTCTTCACAGACAACATGATACTTTACATGGAAAACCTGAAAGACTCCACCAAAAACCTGCTAAAATTGATCCATGAATTCAGCAAAGTCGCAGGGTATAAAATCAACATACAGATCTTGGTTGCATTTCTATACACCAATAATGAAGCAGCAGAAAGAGAAATCATGGAATCAATCCCATTTACCATTGCACCAAAAACCATAAACCTAACCAAAGAGTTAAAAGATCTTTACGCTGAAAACTATAGAAAGCTTATAAAAGAAATTGAAGAAGACACAAAGAAATAGAAAAACATTCCATGCTCATGGACTGGAGGAACAAATATTGTTAAAATGTTGCTACTACCCAAAGAAATCTACACATTCAATGCAATCCCTATCAGAATAACACAAGCATTCTTCACAGAGCTAGAAAAAACAATTCTAAAATTTATATGGAACCAGAAAAGACCATGAATAGCCAAAATAATCTTTAAAAAGAAAACCAAAGCTGGAGGCATCACAATTATGGGCTTTAGGCTGTATTAAAAAGCTATAATCATCAAGACAGTATGGTACTGGCACAAAAACAGATACATAGATCAAAGGATCAGAATAGAGAACCCAGAAATGGATCCACAAGCATATGGCCAACTAATCTTTGCCAAAGCAGGAAAGAATATCCAATGGAAAAAAAGACACTTTCTTCAGCAAATGGTGTTGGGAAAACTGTACAGTGACATGCAGAAGAATGAACCTTGACCACTTCCTTACACCACACACAGAAATAAATTCAAAATGGATGAAGGACCTAAATGTAAGACAGGAAGCCATCAAAATCCTAGAGGAGAAAACTGGCAACAACCTGCAACCTGGGTCGCAGCAACTTCTTACTAGATATGTCTTCATAGGCAAGGGAAATAACAAAAATGAACTATTGGGACCTCATCAAGATAAAAAGCTTCTGCACAGCTAAGGAACAATCAAAACTAAACAAACTAAACTAAACTAAAACAAACAAAACTAAAAGTCAACTGACAGAATGGGAGAAGATATTTGCAAATTATATCAGAAAAAGGGTTAGTATCCAAAATCTGTAAATAACTTATCAAACTCAACACCCAAAAAACAAATAATCTAGTGAAGAAATAGGCAGAAGACATGAACAGACACTTTTCCAAAGACATCCAGATGGCTAACAGACACATGAAAAGATGCTCAACATCACTCATCATCAGGGAAATACAAATCAAAATCACAATGAAATACCACATCATACCTGTCAGAATGACAAAAATTAACAACTCAGGAAACAACAGATGTTGGCAAGAATGAGGAGAAAGGGGAACACTTTTGGACTACTGGTGGGAATGCAAACTGGTGCAGCCACTCTGGAAAAGAGTATGGAGGTTCCTCAAAAAATTAAAAATAGAGCCACCCTATGATCCAGCAATTGCACTAGTAGGTATTTATCCAAAGGATACAAAAATGCTGATTTGAAGAGGGGCACATGGAGCCCAATGTTTATAGCAGCACTATCAACAATAGCCAAATTATGGGAAGAGCCTAAATGTTCATCAACTGATGAATGGATACAGAAGATGTCATGTATATATATATATACATACATACATACATGCACACACACACAACGGAACATTACTTGGTGATCAAAAAGAATGAAATCTTGCCATTTGCAGCAACATGGATGGAACTAGAATGTACTATGGTAAGCGAAATAAGTCAGAGAAAGACAGATATTATATGATTTCACTCATATGTGGAATTTAAGAAATACAACAGATAAACATAGGGGAGGGAAGGAAAAATGAGATAAAAACAGAGAGGGAGGCAAACCATAAAAAACTCTTAAATACAGAGAAAAAACTGAGGGTTGCTGGAAAGGTGTTGGGTGGGGGGATGGACTAAATGAGCGATGGGCATTAAGGAGGGCACTCATTGGGATGAGCACTGAGTGTTGTATGTAAGTGATGAATCACTAAATTCTACCCCTGGAACCATTGTTACACTATATTTTAACTAACTTGGATTTAAATAAAATTAAAAACAATCCCCCCACACACCAAAACCAAGCAACCAAACAAAAAAGATTAAATAAAGGAAAATGGAACTGAAGATACTGAAAGAGATTCAACGGACCCAGAGGAAAAGAAAGAAATCAAGAGTAGGAATGGGGAAGAGGGGACAAATGGAAGTTAGGAGGAGAAGGGAGGAGAGTAGAAAAATAAGGGAGACCAGAAATAAATGCACACTAAAAAAAAAAAAAGGCATGAATGCCTGAGTTCTGGGAATGTCCAGGATATATACTGGGAATGTCCAGTAGTGAGGGGAGTTTTCTACATTTACCATAATTTTGTACTGTTGAAAGACCATGTTACCTGCTTTTTTGATACCCAGAGAAAAAAAGCTACTTGTTGTTCCAGTATTACTACTAAACTGCCATGCCGCAAATTTGATTTTCTTTTACAATTCTAAAATACGTTTACTTTGCATTAATTTTCTCAGAGGCCAGATTGAGTGGTGATAACCAATTATTCTGATATTGTGTTCTTTCAGCTCTTACCCTGTTTGAAATTAAATTATTATCGGTTTTTTTCTTTTCAGCCATCTGGGGTTAAAAACACCCCTACCCATCCATGGTATAGAAAACTTGGGTCAGAAGTCTACTTCTTTACTAGTTTAAAACTATTTATTTAGAAACTGGCACTGTTTTACAAAACAAAAACAGTGATTCTTGGAAGTAAATTCCAATACAAATTTAATAAATTAGATGATTATATTTACTCAAGAAGTCATAAGTAAATACTTCTAAGGGAAATCTTTACTTTTAATGTAAATTCCAGTGTGATCCTATTTCTACCGTGCTTTTTCCAATGTATAATTTTTTTAGAGAGTAGTTTTATATGTATTAGTCCCACAGATTCACATCTCACATGCATATAGCAGATAGTTGAATTCTCATTTCTGTAAACATTTTGCATACTTACAATATGCTATTGTTTACTCATAATAATGAATTAGTTTTGTAGCTACCACATAACTTGAATACATACAATCCTTTCTGTATGAGAAAATGAATCAAACTGAAAAGTGCAAATTAAAAATGAAATTAAAATATTTATGATTCCTTTAGGTATGGTACATTTTCTTAAAAAGGCAGTTATATAATAAACAGTGAGAAAACTAATACAGCTAAGAAAATCATGAAAAAAAATAGGGCTCACTTCATGAACTTCTTTTGTCCTTGGAATAAATTAATTACAAATATTAAGTAATAAAGAAATTCCAAGTAGTGCTTGGCAAAAAAAAAAATTAAGTAAAATTGTTTTACAACATCATTACCAGATCCTAGAGTAGTTCTAGATGGAAATACCATTTTAAGATAAACAAAGACATAAACCCTCTTTGGGTCTTGGTCATTACTTACCAAAATTTGCCATCTGTATTGTCTGGTTGCCAGTGTCTGGAACATTGTAAATCACAACAGCATCTGCATTTCTTCTGCCTGCTGCTTGAATTTTTTCTGAAAATGTACAATTACCTCTTTCTATCAGCGCAATCCAGGGACTGTTAGTATTAGTAAACTCAGTGTTGTAGTCACAGGCTTGGTAGTTATTGTTCTTAGGGATGCTCACCACCCCCATAGCAGTAGCCACTGGCGAAGCTAATCCATAAACACCACATTCACACGTCTCTATCGAAGTGTAGTTGCTGGTTTCGTTGTAGTAAGTCACAGTCACATAGGCATTCATTGAAAAAGACACTGTGATTCTAAATAAAAAGGTACAAATTATAAGCAGCCAAAAACAACTGGACTTATTCTCCTGGTTCATTGCTTGTTCATTTGAGCATAAAATTTAAGATGTCTGCTGATATTTCCAGCTATCAGTCAACATTTGTCCACTCACGTCCCTGCTAAGCAGAAGTTTGAAATTTCAGTTGCAAGCTGGTAACTGATCTCCCCTCTAGCAACATAAGCTCTGAATACATCAGCTCTATTTCACTTTAGTTATCTACATTCTCCCTTGTCTGCCCCTCCTCCAACTGTACACACGTAACTTTTAACGAGGACTACCTTCGCAATAAATAACACCATAAACTTTATTCTACATGTCAACTTATCAGGATTGGATGACTTCCTGCACTGAGATTTTTTTTCTTAATGTTTCAGCTAATGCAGTTTAATAAACATGGAGTGGATTGGAATGAGGAACTGGACTCTTGGGAACCCCACGTGACCAGGCTGAAAGTCACCTCTCTCAGAATATCTAAAACACAAAACTGGTTTTCCAAGCCCTGCTGAAATATGTTATCAACCAGTTCTGCCAGAAATAAGTGAAGATCCGTAAGTTTAACTGCTATAGTAGCAGTAGAATTGATTTCAAAGCCCTTTACCCTCTTATTTCTTTGTGGAATTTTTCTTAACAGGCTCCCCAAGGAATATCTTCTGCCACTTAGTTCATTGAAAAGTAAACATATGTCAGTGGCTAGGGACCCTTTCAAGTACAATGCCTTGCCTGTAGTAGGCACTCAAATATTTGTTGATTGCCTGATACTTGAGTTGCCACATTCCATTAATTTTTATGTCCCATGTGTTATACTGTAACAAAAGATCAGTCAAGGTTTCATTTTTAACACTAAGTATTTTAAATTCTAGTTCTTTCAGATGTATAAACAGATTTATTTATGCCATTATTTCCTTTATTGTAAGCTCTGCTTTTAATCAGGAGGGCACTGATAAATATTGCTGTGGGTCAATTGGTTGAGGCAAGTAGCTGGGGTAGGGAGATTCCAATATGTGCTAAGGGCTGGTGAAGAAGTAGATAAATGGACAAGACAGAGATATCAGGAGTCTGGGCCAAGAGTCAGCAAACAAGACAAACAGGCATCAGGCTGTCAGAGAAGCAGAAGGACACTGGGTCAAAAGGAAGGCAGGCATGATGGTAGTCTGAAGTCCAAGGAAAGTAGTCTGGAATCAGACCACTAGAGTCAAGGGAACAGGACAACATAAAATAGGAAAATAGGAGACGTTGTTTTTTTTAAAATTAATTTGTTTTATTTTTGAGAGAGACAGGCAGTGTGAATGGGGGAGGGAGGAAATGGGAGAGAGAGAGAGAAAGAAAAAGAGAGAGAGAGAGAGAGAGAGAGAGAGACAAAATCTCAGGCAGACTCCACACCGTCAGCACAGAGCCCAATGCGGGGGCTCGAACTCACAAAACTGTGGGATCATGACCTGAGCCAAAACCAAGAGTCAGCTGTAACCTACTGAGCCACGCAGGCACCCTGGAGACATTATTGAATGAGATAATCAATGAAGCTATTTCTTCCCCTACTTCTTATCTGTCTTTAGGCATCTGACATAATAGTGTTGGAGTTGTCCCTGTGGGTGGTAACCAAAAGTGAACACTATTCAGAGGAGGGGAGGAGTTCAGGAAATCTGTAGTAGAACCTGATGAATAAAATCCCAACAGATGCACAATACAAATATAAACCTTTCTATCATATTACAGCTGTTTATTACTCATCTGCGTATCCTCCTCCCCCATATCTAGTATTATAAGCACCTTACACATAGTAATCAGTTAATAATTATTCATGGAATTGAACTGAAAAGTTTAAAGGTCTAGGTGTATTAGCTTGTGATCTACTTAAGAATAAACTCAAATAGTTCATTATTTTGCGATTAGCACTATGATTTTGATGGTCAAATTCATAATAAAGCCTGTACTCACTGGACAAAGAAAACTATCAAATTGAAAACAGAAGTGTTATCATTACCAAAAACCATTAGCTTTCTGATTGCTGGTAGACATTTATGGTAAATGCAACATCAGCATTCAACATGCAAATAATTAGTCAAGTCCCAGAAGTTTGATTTCACTTTTCCTACCAGTTATTGAATTGTTTCCAAAGGAAAAACTTCCCATGAAATAGTTTAAAAACAGATTAGTGAGAAGTGAGCTAAATCCATTAGAAATTTTGTTGGTCTTAACATACTAGTTACAGGTCTTCACATTATAGTTTTTGCTGAAGTCAAGTCATTAAAGGCCTTAAAAATGACAACTTCCCCATAACACCATGTGGCAGTGCTGGTGTATTAAAGAGAATTTTACTAAACTATTTAAAATCACTCTCTGGAGTGCCTGGGTGGCTCAACTGGTTAAGCATCTGACACTTTATTTCAGCTCAGGTCATGATCTCATGGTTTGTGAGACTGAACCCTGCGTTGGGCTCTGTGCTGGCAGCACAAGACTGCTTGGGATTCTCTCTCCCTTTCTCTCTGCATCAAAATCAATATGTAAACTTAAAAAAAATAAAAAAATAAAAATTCTCTGAAGGTTGAAGTGCATGACTTTATATGGTAAAAGTATATATAAAGTGCATGACTTTATATGGTAACCAGCATTATATTCCTTGTATATAAGTGCATTTGTTTCCTTTTATGCCTTTAAGAGAGTTGCAACTGACAATCTTAGATTGATGTAATTTTTCTGTTAACTCTTTTTTATTTAAGTTTATTTTTGAGAGGAGGGGAGGGGCAGAGAGAGAGGGAGACAGAGGATCTGAAGCAGGCTCTGTGCTGACAGCTGCAAGCCTGATGGAGGGCTCGAATTTAGGAACCATGAGATCATGACCTGAGCCAAAGTCGGACACTTAACTGACTGAACCACCCCGGCTCCCCTCTGTTAACTCTTAAGGTAATTTGCTGGGGCGTGAGTGGTCTAGTGCTTATTCAGTAATTTTAAAGTTTAGTTTATGGAACACCTACATTATACCCACTTGGAATTTTATTAAAAACGAAGGTTCCTGGGTCCTACTCCAAGTCATACTGAATCAGAATCTGAGGGAAATATCTAGGAATCCACATTTTAAATAAGCTCTCTAGGTAATTCTTAAGCACTTTACAATTGAAAAACTTTAGATCATACAACCTGGACATGATGAAAATCATATAGAACCTAGTTGTGGTTTTGACAGACTCTCTGACATCTTTTTTTTTTCTTTTTAAAGTAGGCTTGAATGTGGGGCTTGAACTCATGACCCTGAGATCAACACCTGAGCTGAGATCAAGAATCAGATGCTTAACCGACTGAGCCACCCAGGTGCCCCATTTTATTTCAACCTCATTGTGCTTCAACTTCCAATCTATACTTGTCTTATCTACATATTGTACATTTACTCATTGTACAATCTATATTTCTATGTTTATCTGTATTTTAGGTGATATTCCGAACATTTTTGAAGTATATTACAAATCAAAAGTTTGCACAAGTGTTGGCTCTGCAACATCTAAGTATTATATCCACAGGAAAAGAAAAACCTCTCTGGGGCTTTTTGTTCGTTTACACAATAAAGCAGGTTGGATTTGAATTTATTTATCCTTAAGGCCTTTCCTAGATCTGACATGCCAGAACTCTATGAAAATAAAAGTTGTTTAAAAACTATCAATTTTTAAGTTTTCTTTCCTCTCAACACAATTCACGATGACACTGCATTGGGAGTAGCTGAATCTTGTAGTACCTAAACTGGAGGTCAAGGTATTGGGTAAAGCTTGAGCTCTAATAAAACTGACAAGTGCTTTACACAGTACTGTATAGGGGCGCTTGGGTGGCTCGGTTGCGCATCCAACTTTGGCTCATGATCTTGTGGTTTGTGAGTTCGAGCCCTGCATCGGGCTCTGCACCAACAGCGTGGAGCCTGCTTTGGATTCTCTCTCTCCCTTTCTCTCTGCCCCTCCCCTGCTCACGCTCTCAAAAATAAATACACATTAAAAAATTTTAAACAGTAATATATATCAGTGTTTATCAAAATTGTCTGCACATTAGAATCACCTGGGGAGCTATTAACTGCCTTGATGATCAGGCTACACCCCAATCAGAAACTTGGGGGTGACACGTAGGCATAGTAATTTTTAAAAATTGCCAGGTAATACCATTAGGAAGCCGAGTTTGAGAACCACTGCTCTACATTATTGTTCAAACATTTAATATTATTGGACTTTTTCAATTATTTGCATCTTAACTACCTTAATACATATTATGTATCTTAGCAAAGGTACATTATCAATATTAATAAAGGCATAGAGAGGGGAATTATTCACCTCTTAGGCAAAGAACATTTCAAATTTCTCCATATGATTGAACAACCGTTATGGCAAACCCAACGTTTTAAAGATGAGGAATCACAGAACTGTGTCTCTAATAGAATACAGGTAACCCTTGATTACCTGTTGCACACTTCAAAATCTGTACTCGGTGATTCTAACTTGGTGTATGTTTCAAATGAATAAAAATTAATTTTAATATTAGCCCATACTGAATAAAAGAAATAACTGAGATCTGATATTACAAAACACTTGATGTCCAAAGTCAAATATGCCTAGGACTATATGACAGCAAAGATACATGAAAGTCATCTACATTTTACTTGGTTACTAAGAAATTGCCTTTGTGATTTTGGGGAAGGGTGAGGAGAATTTTTTGTGTTAAAATTTTTTTTTTCTTTCAGTAAGAATTTGTTAAGAACTGGACCAATAGAATCAGGCAAGATGCCTGAATCTATATTTTAAGGTTATCTCTGAAACTTATAAGGACTATATCCACCTCTGTTGATATCATTTGTCATGCAGCTGGTCCCCTTGCTTTCACTTCTGCCTCCTGCATTAGTAGTATACACACTGGGCTGTTGGTCAGAGACCCAAAATAGTGGTGACATAAATGAGACAGCTTATTTTTCTCTCATGTAACAGCCCAAACAGGTAAGAAGTACAAAGCTGGTATGGCCTTGCCACGGGCCTAGTCTCCTACTAGCTGGTTGGGTTGACATCCCTAGAATGTTGGATCCAAGATGTCTCACTGCCATGCTCACATTTCATCCAGCAGGAAGGGTGGGGCGGGGGGGGGGTGGGGATGGAAAGGGAAAAGAGAGCATCCCTTTACAATCTTTGAGGAAATGGTTTAGTAATTGTACAGATCACTGATGCTCACTCCTGAACTTAGTGAGAACTTAGTCACAAGGCCACATCTAGTGACAAAGAAAGCATGGGGAAGTATTCTTTATTGTAGGTAGCCATGAACCCAGCTAAAGATGGACAGATATATTACTACAGAAGAGTAGTTATTAGGGTCCAACTAGGAGTCTCTGGCAACCTCTTTATATCTATTCTCCTTCCAGGAGACAGTGACCGTTCCAAAACATAAATTGAATCATGATGTATATTGGCCATAAACCATTTAACGGCTTCCCAGTGCTCTGAAGATAGAAACTAAAAAACTAAAATCCTTATTATGGCCTATAAGGTTCTGCATAGCTTGCAGGAGCCTTTGTCTATTTGCTGGTCTCATCTTGTAAGCCACTTTCTGCACTTCAGCCATATGAGTTCTGACTCAAGTGCTCAAACACAGATCCACTCCTTCAGGAAAAACTTTCACGGTGCACACCCCACTGCCCAACGTGGTTTCCTTTGCTTAAAAGATCTAATATAAACCACATATCTTTCCTTTGTAGCACTTATCTCACTTTTTGTGCAATTATTTGAATGTCTTTCTCCTCCACAACATTGTAAGCTGTATGACAATAGGGGCCATGTGTTTTTGCTTGTATTGTGCTGTGTTCCTGGTGCTAACCCCAGTGCTTGCCACAGAGTGGGCATTCACATACTTGGAGGTATGTTGCAATAGTTTGGCTTATTATTTTATGAGCCCCAGGATTTGGAGAAGTTTATCTCACAGTGATTTGGTATACTACATGAAATTTTACTATTATTCAGACATTTTATTTTATGCACAAATGAGAGTTTAAAGAAATAAACCTTGAATTTATAAGCCTAACCCTACAATTTAATTGCTTTGGCAATTTTACATTAAATCATTTAGTCTTTTTCTGTTTTAGTTCCTCCACATACAAAATAGATATTAAAACCCTGTTAGGGGCAACTTCTAGATCCTAAGCTACTAGGAGTCAGATACAATAATCTCAGAATCACATAAGGGATATTCAAATTCTTGAGAAAGTGTTGCTTTTCAATGAAGATGTGCCTATCATTTAAAAAAAAGCTAACTTGGGGCACCTGGGTGGCTCAGCCGGTTAAGCATCCGACTTTGGCTCAGGTCATGATCCCACGGTTCATGAGTTTGAGCCCTGCATCGGGTTCTGTGCTGACAGCTCAGAGCCTGGAGCCTGCTTCGGATTCTGTGTCTTCCTCTCTCTCTGCCCTTCCCCCTTTCATGCTCGCTCTTTTTCTCTCTCTCTCTCAAAAATGAATAAACATTAAAAAATAAAAAAAATAAAGCAGCTAAAATACTTTAGATTTTTTTTTTGAAAAAAAATCACTGAAAGGTGACAAGTTAGGAAGAACACTAGCAGTAAAAAAACACCTGGGATTAAAATACTTCAATTGTTTTTTGTTACAATGAGCTGCTATAATTGACAAATGGTCTAATCATATTAAAATGTTCTTCATAGAAAATCACATCTTCATGAAAGACATAGAAATAACACAAACACATTTTCAGTGTTCTAATAACTATGTTAATAGACCCAAAGAATCATAGAATTGGATGGGACCATTATTGTGCAAATTTTACAAATAAGGAAATGAAGGCCAAGCAGTTTAAGTGGCTTTCCTTAAAATTTCACAGGCACTTAGGGACAGACCCATGGCTAGCTTTAAATATGTTTTTTCAAAATCCACTTTTTGTTTCTTATCATAAAGGAAAACAAAAACTTAGGGCTACAAGTGGTATCAACATAACAATGTAAGAATGAAGATAAAATAATAAGTGGTAAGACCTGGACCAAGAAGTAAGTTTATATGCCATGTTGTTATTTTGGACAATAGACACAAATATAATATGACTTGACTAGAAAATAATCTCAAAGAACTGAAATCATCAGATAATATCCAAATCTTGTTTTGCTGATCATTTTTTAATCTTTTTTTCCTAAAATTTCTTTACTAAAAGTAGTTGATTACTAAAATAATCTGGACCAAATAATACATATTTCACCTCCCATCAATTTACCTGCTAATTCTTAGGTAGCAAAGCTTAAAAAAGAAAAATAAAGGAAATGTAAAGGAAACCAGTGAAACAGTAACCAGTATGAACCATACAAATGATTTTATTTATTTTAAGAGAGAGGGAGAGACAGAATCCCAAGCAGGCCCAACACCAGGCTTGATCCCACCACTGTGAGATCATGACCTGATCCTAAATCAAGAGCTGGACACTTAACCAACTGAGCTACTCAGGCGCTCCACAAAATGACTTTAGAATAACAGAATTCGTTACAATCAGCAGTCCATATTGGCAGAGGGTATATAGCTAAAAATATCAAATGTTATTAGTGTCACCCTTATTTGGTGATAAGGATGAGACTAATTTCTTAAAAAACCCTTTCTTAATAAGAATAAAATGAATGCAGGCTAATTCCCTGAAGAAAAAAAATGGCAGAGAGAACGTGCTCAAATTCTTTTTTTTTAATGTTTATTTTTGAGAGAGAGAGAGAGAGAGAGAGCGAGCAGGGGAGGAGCAGAGAGAGAGGGAGACACAGAATCTGAAGCAGGCTCCAGGCTCAGCTGTCAGCACAGAACCCGACACGGGGCTTGAACTTGTGAACTGTGAGATATGACCTGAGCCAAAGTCAGACGTTTAACCTACTGAGCCACTCAGGCACCCCTCAGATTGTTTCTTTAGTAGCTTACCAAAGGATTTCAATGTGTATATCTCATGGTCCATCTAAAGTTAGAGACTGTGGTCCTCCAGTAGATTAATATTTCAGAATTTACTAATTGATTTATTGACATGAAGGTGACATTACAGTAATATATTTGTGTGTCTCTGGAACTAATGAACACATACTGTCATTTAAAGGTTAAGTTCTTCTGATGGTAGTTTGGTATTTTTCTTTGGAAACTGCTACCATAGGTATCCAATTTTACAACAACCAGAAATGTGGACACAGATGTTTAACTTCAAATATAGATAGAAACACTGCTAGAATATAAAATAAATCGCCAGGGAAGTTGTTTTTAAAGATCCTAAAACTTCAAAAATAGCCATATTTCTCATTAAATATGAGAACAGAAATTATACCTGTTAAAGTGTGTAGTTTTGAAATCTCAGCCTGAGGTTTTTAGTCAATAGCTATTTAAGTATTAATTTTTTCCTTCCCCAACACTTATATGTCAGTAAAATTGAATTGCCTTTTAAAGTTTATAATGGTTTGGTGCACCTGGGTGGCTCAGTTGGTTGAGCATCTGATTTCAGCTCAGGTCATGATCTCACTGTTTGTGAGTTCGAGCCTCACATCGGCCTCCCTGCTGTCAGTGCAGAGCCTGCTTTGGATCCTCTGTCCCCTTTCTGCCCCTCCCTGGTTCACATTCTTTCTCTCAAAAATAAATACTTAAAAAATTTTTGCAATAGTTTCATACAAAAACCCAGATTCCATCTGATAAGTCTTCAAACCATATGGAAGAATCATATTGGCTATTTGGCAAGTACATGTAGGTCTATTATAGGCCAAAAATACAGAGGAGAGACATCAAATACATTCAAAATGAGACAAGAGACCAGAAAAGTTATTGTGTTTTAACTTTAATAACACACTCAAAATTTTAACACAAGAAGGATTCACTATTTTAATTACCATTTAAACACAATTATAAAGAACAAAAGGCTGAACACATTTATGAACAAAGTACAACATCTATCTTTAGATTTGTGAGCTGCACAAAAACATTTAAAGTATACAGCATATGAAGTCACTGAATCACAGGGCTAGAAGAAAACCCCACAATTTAATTGCTGAACTACAATCAGATTGATCTTGACACTGAATATTTTTTCTCATGTGATGGTCATTTTGGCTCATCCACTAACCACATAGATGTCAACCACACGGCTTTGCAAATGTGGAATGGCAATTTATAGCTAAGATGAAGTAAAACAGATAACCAGAATAAAATCAGTTCCCTTAGTCACTGTTTTATATTTTCAAAATGCATACTTAAAATATTAATGAGATAAATTTTCACAAAACTCACATTACATGTACGAAAACTACAAATCAACACAGCAAGAATAGAGGCATATGTAGCCTCTGGCTTTAACCTCACACACTGGTCAAAATACTTAGAAATTCAAAGGATATGAGGTCACAATAAAGAGTGGAAAGCCTTAAGACAATTTAACACACTCATTGTAAAGTTCACCAAACTGAAGACCAAGGCAAATGAACCATAACAGTCCATGTGTGCTTTTGAAAATGACAGTAACTACCATAGTTGTGAGAAATGCAGGTTGACCGCTTTAGGAGAATATAACCTTCAAATAAGCAATGCAAAATTTCCCATTATAGGTGAATAAAAGTGAAAGCATGTTAAATGTTCAAGAGAAGTTACTTTTGTAAGTCAGGATGCCTTATGCTGAGGCTTTTGAATAAAGGAACACCACAAATAGAACAGTGAACACAAATTAGTACAAGTCAAGATAATAGTTATATAGAAGGTAAATTTTCTTGATACACAAAATCTGTTTTAATGAACTTTTCAGTAATTAACTTTAAATGAAGTGCATTAGCTCCAAACACAAGATGAACATGAAACCACTTAATAACTTTAAAGCTTATGTAATATTCTTGTTGAAAAACAGGTACTAAAATTACCAACAAAATGACAGAGTATCTTTAACGCAGTGCCCTCGTTATAACCTGTAACCAATTCATCTGCCAACTTTTAAGAAGTATTAGTTGGGCTATAAATTTTGTGCAAGTAGACTTCTACCTTATTGTTACCCAAGTTACAGATATCCAAGATACCAACGATGTGCACTTTATCCAGTTTAGTTACAGCTTTGATAATATCACCTGAAAGTAAAAAGCAGATGGTATTGTAAAATACTTAAATATTTACTTGGATTTAGTATCACATAAGCTGACTTTTTTCTTATTATAACATTAACACTGTCCCTCATCTTCTCTCTCTTCCCTCCAATTTATCACACAGTCATCAAAGTTACGTTATGCTAACTTCTGCACACAACAGTGAATATATCAAACAGATGCCACTAATAATGTCAAGATACAGGCTGGTATTCCAAAGTCATATTTAGTTATTTATTTGTTAAATTTTTTTTGGTAAAGTCAGTCTACATGTTTTCAAGGTTATTTATATGGTGCCAAGTCAACAACTTATTGTTACACTTCAAGGAAGTACAAAAATAATTTTTTCTATCTTGAAACATAATTATCAATTACTTACAAAACTTACAAGACATAAAGCAAAATACATATTTGAAATTGAAGTTTCTTTTAAACTATATTTCCTTTGGGGGCACCTGGGTGGCTCAGTCAGTTAAGCGACTGACTCTTGATTTCGGCTCAGGTCATGATCTCATGGTTCATGGGTTCCAGCCCTGCGTCGGGCTCTGTGCTGGCAGTGCAGGGCCTGCTTGGGATTCTCTCCCTCTGCCCCTACCTCACTTGCTCTCTCTCTTGAAATAAATAAACTTAAAAAAATAAAAGAGATCTGGTTTGAAACTTAGCTTATTAAAAAAATAATAAGGTATATTTCCTTTGAAGTAGCTTTATTGACTAACACTTAGCATTGGATACTCTCAAGAAGCTTTATCAAAAATGGGTCAGGTGAGTGACACTGCTATAAATGGCAGAGTAGGCAATTTCAGGGCTGGGTCCCTCAACTAAAGCAACTCACAGGCTGGCAAAAACTCTCAGATCAACTTCTGCAGAACTCTGGAATCTATACACAAACTTAAAATTATGGGGGAAGGATTAATAAAGAAAGAGCTGCTGCACTGTGGTAAGAATGTGCTGCGGTACTTTACGTTGCCCACCTACTACCTGTATCAGCAGCAGCCATGAAGATGGCAGCTGGCACGCCTGGTGCTGGCTGCTAGTACCAGATAGTGCGATGCAGAACTTATTCTCAAAGATGTAGTTGTGTGTTTTGCCCTGTAAGGCAGCTCGCTCAAGGAGACATGAGGGCTTGCTTTCATTTCATCTGATTTGGAGCATTCCCATGACTGGGGTAGCTTCCCCAGTGGCTTTTGTTGAAAACACATTAAGACAAAAACATTAGCCAGACTAAAAGAGCTGGGGAGGAAGGGGTTGGGGAAAAGATATGTGGGGGAAATAAGGGCTTTTAAAAGCTTCTGTATATACTGGGGCATCAAGAAGGCTATATGTACACTCAGTGCTGGACACATGCTCAGAAAAGACCTGATAAAAACTCTAATTGTTCACCTCTGGCTGGTCATCAGGCTCCGCACAGCAGGAAGCGAAAGCTAAGACAGAGTTGTAAACAGCCTGGGTAAGCACTGAAGGGGTGCCGTGACACAGATCCAACTGCAAAAACTGGAGATAATTTTTTCCTTGGTTTCCTTTCTCGCTTCCAGGTGTTTAAGGAAACTCTTTCAAAACACTATCTGACAGCTACTAAGCTAATGGATCACAGACTTCAGTGGCTAGATAAAGACTTGATTTTAAATATGAAAAAATGAAATCATTTAGAGGTTAAGTAACTTAAGCAAAGTCACATGGTGATTCTAATGTACACAGTCTGGCTTTGAGGCATGTGATCTTAACCTTTGTATACTAGGGTTACATCTCTGAAATTGTGCCTCAGGGCACCTGTGTGGCTCAGTAGGTTAAGCACCCGACTCTTGGTTTCGGCTCAGGTCATGATCTCACAGGTCCCTGAGATCCAGCCTTGTGTTGGGCTCTGTGTTGATGGGAGTGGAGCCTGCTTGGGATTCTCTTTCCCTTTCTCTCATGCCCCTACCCTATTCATGCGCACACGCACGCTCTCTCTCTCAAAATAAATAAACATTAAAAAAAAACACCTGTGCCTAAAAGCCAGTGTTGGATCTAGGTTTTGTGGGACCTGAAGGGCATGCTGTTTATGAAAAATAATATAAAATACAAAAGAGTACCAAAGCAAGTGAGGGCTTTTCAAGCCTAGGCTTCAAGAGCTTCACAATTAATTTTTTTAATGTTTATTTTTGAGAAGGAGGGAGGAAGGGAGAGGGAGAGGGAGAGGGAGAAAATGTGAGTGGGGGAGGGGCAGAGAGAGGGAGACACAGAATCTGAAGCAGGCTCCAAGCTGTTAGTACAGACCCCGATGCGGGGCTCAAACTCATGAACAGCGAGATCATGACCTGAGCCGAAGTCAGATGCTTAACCGATTGAGCAACCCAGGTGCCCCATGAGCTTCACAATTAAAGCCACCTCTGCTAGACATGTCACAAAATCTGATGAATGATTTAAAACTGTGCAAGTTCACTAATGCACAATGAGTATAATAACAACTGCTGCTACTGTATAACTTTCTTCTTCTTTGAAGGGGATGGACTTTAACCTAGATGCTTTGGAAAGATTTTGAGATGTCAAGATTTGATGCCAACAGAAACAACCCAAACCCTAATAATTCTAGTTGTTATCATATATTGACCTTTATAAATAATGACTTACAGAGTGCCTGAAACATGAAGTCTAAGTAAATCTACTGTTTAGGTGAGGAGCTCTGCCTACTTGTGTTAATACTTTGAGCAAATGACAACCTCTCAATCTGTTCATCTGGTACTACATCACAGAATGTTGTGAGGATTAAATAGACTGTAAAGCACTTAGGATGGTGGTTGATGCACAGCAAGCACTCAAATTATCATCAACAATCAGTCTCTACTTAAGAAAACCTAGTATGAAATGAGGATGTTATTATTTACATCACATAGAGATTCTTTTAAAAGGACTACAGATTTTTACCTAAAAAATGAGTTTTTCTAAATTTCACTTTAAATTGTTAGTACTGTTTACAAAAATTGTACACTTTTAGAAATGTCACAAATACAAAAAAGTGAGAAAAAGGCAGTGGAGTGTTCACTCCGTTTTCTTATGGGTGATCACGTGGGAAGACAAAGTGTCCTGGCATCTCTTGTTGCTAGGATGGGATCATGTAGGTAAGCTCTGGGAAATGAGAATGTGAGTAGAAATGGTATGTCACTTCCACTCCAATGTAATTAAAAGCTAGTGTCTCCTTCATCTCTTCCTTCCTCTGCCTAGACAACCCTAGAAGCTACTTGTTCCTGCTGAAGCTGCAACAAGATGTAAGCAGACTGGATTCATGAATCACTGCTGAGAAGAAAGCTAATGTCTGATTGCATCAGACTCAACTTGAGCAAGAAACAAACATTTATTGTGTTAAGTCACAGAGACTTTGAAGTGGCTTTGTAACTGCAAAACCACCTAACCTATCTTGTAATACAGTACAGTATTCTTGCCTGTAAAAATAATATGGGAAACCCTGATTACATAGGGAATAATAAAATTGGTATTTTTACATGTGTTAAAGCTCTTCCATATCGTGTTTCTGAAATGTTTATCGATGGAGAAGTTAACTCATGCTTTCAAATAGGAAGAAGGTGTGTATGTATGTGCATATATATATGAAATGTTTATGTGCATTACATACACACTTTCTTCCTATTTGAAAGCATTGAATTAACTTCTCCATTGATAAACATTTCAGAAACACGATATGGAAGAGCTTTAACACACACACACACACACACACACACACACACACACACACATCCTTGTAGCTCATAGTTAAAGATGATACCAATTAGGACATTATAGCAGTAAGCATTATTAAACACATGATTTGGGAAATAGAGCTAATTACTTGGAAAAAATAAAGCTAGGTCCATTATTTCATTTTCCATACCAAAATAAATTCCAAATGGTTTAAAATTTTAAACTATAAAAATGAAGACATATTAACAACAAAACCCTAAACAACCCAATTCAAAATGGTCAAAGGACTTGAATATACACTTCTCCAAAGAAGATATGGCCACTGAGCATATTAAAATATGCCCAACATCATTCATAATTAGAGAAATGCAAATCAGAACCAAAATGAGACACCACTTTAGGATGGCTGTTATTAAAAAACAAAACAAAACAAAAAACAGGGGCATCTGACTTCAGCTCATGATCTCACAGTGTGTGGGTTTGAGCCCTGCATTAGGCTCTCTGCTGTCAGTGCAGAGCCCACTTTGGATCCTGTTTCCCTCACTCTCTCTCTCTTTCTCCCCCTCCCACGCATGTGTTTTCTCTCTCTCTCAAAAAAAAAACACATAAAAAAATAAAAAAAAAACAGAAAATAACAAATATTGGTGAGGATGTAGAGAAATTGGGATCTGTATGCATTGCTGGTGGGAATGTAAAATCGTGCAGCTGGTGTGGAAAATGGTTTGGTGGTTCCTCAAAAAGTTAAATACAGAATTACCATATGACTCAGCAATTCCAATCCTAAATATGTTCCTAAAAGAACTCAAAGCAGGGATTCAGATACTTATACACCAATATCCATAGCAGAATTATTCACAATAATTATTCATAATAGCCGAGAGGTAGAAACAACCCAAATGTCCATCAATAGATGAATGGATAAACAAAATGTGGTATATAGACACAATGAAATATTCTTCAGCTATAAAAAGGAATGAAATTCTGATATTACACACATGGATATTACATTCTGTATATTACAACATGGATGACCAAGTGACATAGGTCAGACTCGCAAAGACTATATGATTCCACTTATATGAGGCACCTAGAATAGGCAAATTCATAGAGACAGAAAGTAAAATAGAGGTTACCAAGGGCTGGGGAGAGGGGGGCAATGAAGAGTTACTATTTAATGGTACCATAATTTCTGTTTGGGATGATAAAAAACTTCTAAAAATGGATAATGATGATGATTGCACAACACTGTCAGTGTACTTAATGTCACTGAATTGTACAATTAAAAAATGGTTAAAGTGGTAAATTTTATGTAAATTTTGCCATAATAAAGATTATATGAGTACAAAAATGAAATTATAAAAGTACCAAAACCCACAGTGAATTAAAAAAATAATCTTGGACTAAGTAATGCCTTTCTGAGTATGACATAAAACCAGCAGTCACAAAAATAAAAGATTGATATATTTGAGTATATAAAAATAAAATTACTTAAAATACCAAAAGAATCCTCCCACTGAACAAATTTAGTCAAAATGTGTAAAATTATTTGCAACACACAATAAAGGGTTAACTCTAATATACAAAGAAAACCTACAAATTAATAAGAAAAAGAACACTCACAGACAAATGGAAAAATAAAACTAGCATACAAAATTCATAGAAAGAAGAAATATAACTGACAAACATTATGAAGATATTCAAGCTTAGAAATAAGCAAATGAAAACAATGATAATAATAACTTTTTGCCATCAGTCTGCCAAAGACTAACAAGAACAATAATACCTAGCATTTCTAAGGGTGTGAGTAAAGTGGCACTCTTGCCTTTGGTAAAAGTGTAAATTGGCATAAACTTTTTGGATGACAATATCTACAAAAATTTTAATGCCTACATCTTTTGAGTCAGTGATTTCTCTTCCAAGAATTCATCTTACAGATATGTATGTAAGTACACAAAGATTATATATACATACACACAGAAAGATAGATACTCACTGCAGTACTCTTTGCTAAGAGCCAAAATATTTGGAAACAATCTCAATGTTCATCACTAGGGGATTAAGTAAATTTTGGTACATCCACGCAGTGATGTATTTATAGGTATTAAAATGAATGAAGTATCTCTCTATATACTAAATATGAAAGATATCCAAGATATATTGTCAAGAGGAAAAAGGTGGTTATGGAACTATATGTTTACTATAATTCCATTTATGTGTATTTCCTTAAGACTGTGTGTGTGGGTGATCAAGTGAGATTTATTCCTGGGATGCAAGGGTGGTTCAACATTTGCAAATCAATCAACGTGATGCATCACATCAATAAGAGAAAGGGCAAGAACCATATGACCATTTCAAGAGACACAGAAAAAGCATTTGACGAAGCACAACATCCATTCATGATTTAAAAAAACTCTCAACAAAGTAGGTTTAGAAGGAACCTCAACATAAATGCCATATATGAAAAACCCACAGCTAACATAATCCTTAATGAGGAAAAAACTGAGAGCTTTTCCCCTAAGGTCAGAAACAAGAGAAGGATGTCCACCCTCACCACTTCTATTCAACATAGTACTAGAAGTTCTACCCACAGTAATCAGACAACAAAAAGAAATGAAAGGTAACCAAATTGGTAAGGAGGAAGTAAAACATTCGGTATTTGCAGATGACATGATACTATACGTAGAAAACCTACTATAACTGATAAATGAATCTCAGGATACAAAATCAGTGTGCAGAAATCTGTTGCATTTCTATACAGTAATAATGAAAGCAGCAGAAAGAGAAATTAAGAAGACAATCTCATTACAATTACACCCAAAATAATAATGATACCTAGGAATAAACCTAACCAAAGAGGTGAAAGACCTGTACTCTGAAAACTATAGAACACTGATAAAAGAAATTGAAGCCAACACAAAGAAATGGAAAGACATTCCATGCTCATGGATTAGAAGAATACTGTTAAAATGTTTATACTACCCAAAGTAATCTACACATTTAATGCAATCTCTACCAAAACACCAATAGAATTTTTCACAAAACTAGATGAAAGAATCCTAAAATTTATATGGAACTGCAAAAGATCCAGAACAGCCAAAGCAATTTTGGAAAAGGAAAGCAAAGCTGGAGGCATCACAATTCCAGACTTCAAGTTATATCGCAAAGATGTAGTATTCAACACAGTATGGTACTGGCACAAAAACAGACACACGGATCAACAGAACAGAACAGAAAACCCAGAAATGAACCTACAACTATATGGTCAATTAATCTTTGACAAAACAGGAAAGAATATCCAATGAGATAGAGACAATGTCTTAAACAAATGGTGCTGGGAAAACTGGACAGCTACATGCAAAAGAATGAGCTTGGACCACTTTCTTATACCATACACACAAATAAACTCAATATAGATTAAGGCCTAAATGGGAGACCTGAAATCATAAAAATCCTAGAAGAGAGCTCAGGTAGTAATGTCCTGACATGGGCCATAGCAACATATTTCTAGATATGTCTCTTGTGGCAAGGGAAATGAAAGCAAAAATAAACTACTGGAACTACATTAAAATAGAAAGTTTACACACAACAAAGGAAACAACAAAACCAAAAAAGCAATCTACTGAATGGGGAAAAGACATTTGCAAATGACATATCCAATAAAGGGTTAGTATCCAAAATATATAAAGAACGTATAAAACTCGACAGCCAAAACTCAAATAATCCAATAAAAAATGTACAGAGGACATGAATTGACGTTTCTCCAAAGAATACCTATAGATGGCCAACAGACACATGAAAAGATGCTCACCATCACTCATCATCAGGGAAATGCAAATCAAAAGTACAATGAGATATCACCTTACATCTGTCAGAATGGCTAAAATCAACAACACAAGAAACAACAGGTGTTGGTAAGAATGTGGAGAAAAAGAATCCTTTTGTACTGTTGGTGGGAATGCAAACTGGTGCAGCCACTCTGGAAAACAGTATGGAGGTTCCCCAAAAAGTTAAAAATAGATCTACCCTACGATCCAGTAATTGCACTACTGGGTATTTACACAAAAAATTGAAAAACATTAATTCAAAGGGATATATGCACTCCTATGTTTACTGCAGCATTATTTACACTAGCCAAATTATGGAAGCAGCCCAAGTGTCCATGGATAGATGAATGGATAAAGATGTGGTATATATGTACAATGGAATATTACTGAGTTGTAAAAAAAGAATGAAATCTTCCCATGTGCAACGACATGGATGGAGCTAGAGAGTAAAATGCTAAGTGAAATAAATCAGTCAGAGAAAGACAAATATCATACGATTCCACTCATACGTGGAATTTAAGAACCAAAGCAAAGGAGCAAAGGAAAAAAAGAGACAAGCCAAGAAACAGACTCTTTTAACTACAAAGAACAAAATGATGGTTACCAGAGGGGAAGTGGTTGGGGGGATGGGTGAAATAGGTGATGGGAGATTAATGAGTGAACTTGTCATGAGGAGCACCAGGTGATGTATGGGATAGTTGAATCACTATATTGTACACCTGAAACTCATAGAACACTCTGCTAGCTATACTGACTTTAAAAAAAGTGTGGGGTGGGAGAAATATATACTGTTATATGCAAAAATAATATTTTAAAGAATTCAAAGAATACTGATTATCTCTAGAGAGGAGATGAGTGAGTTGGCAGCAGGAGATGGGCCTGCCTAGGCAGGGAGGAGAACTTTCACTTTTACCCTATAACTTTGTGTGCTGTTTGAATTTTTGAATTGTGATCATATATAGCTTGTATAGTAAAAAAGAAAACAGGCTATAGAAATGTTTAAAAGGTGATACAAATGTTATACTATTAGCATTTCATTATTCTGTACTTATTTTTATCTTTCAGTTTGGAGTTATGGAAAGAACGAAAATATTTTGAATCTGACAGATCTGAGCTGAAATGATAGCTGTTACCCATGCTGGTGAATCTCTCTGTTTTTCATTCTAGCCATCTATAAATAGGGGATAATAATGTTTACCTTTCAAGGCTCTTAGTAGGATTATTTGTAACTTATGTAAAATGCCCAGGCACAATGCTTGGCACAGAGCTAAATGGATACTATTATTATTAATAATTCATTGTCATGAAAAACATGACATCTTCTACTTGAAACAAATCAGATTGCTTTTTTTTTAAATATCAAAATTCTATTTTTTATTTTTTATTTATTTTTTGAGAGAGAGAGCATGAGAGGGGCAGAGAGAAAGTGGGAGAGACAGAATTCCAAGCAAGCTCTGTGCTGCTGGCACAGACCCGACACAGGGCTTGAACTCACAAACTGTGAGATCATGACCTAGCTGATATCAAGAGTTGGACACTTAACCAACTGAGCCACCCAGGTGCCCCATTTTTTTATTTTTCATTTTTTTTAGTTAGATTGCTTTTGATTTTCTTGCCCTTCATGTCTCAAGTATTAACTGCTTTGGCAGAAGGGTACCAGGTTTTTTCATTTGACCATGTTAGTAACTTCTGGAGAAAAACTGGCACTAGCAACTAGTAAGTAGCTGAGAATTTTGCCTTGATATTTCATGCCAATAATAACATACATATAGCAGAAGAAATTTAATGGAAGTAGATGTTGTATGAAGTAAGAAAATGAGTATATAAATATTTAAACCATGTATTAGGGAACTAATTAAGAAATCTGGAATTTCTGGAAATCTAAAGAGCTGCATTGTAGGAAGTAATACTGCAAGTCAACTAATAAACTATTTCTAAAAATGAACTGAAAAAAAAATAAGACTCTTGTCAAATCAGATATTCAAGCTCAGTTTGCAGTAACCATTATTGCCAAGAGTTACTTCATCAAAAGGCATAGCTCATAAGACTTGTTGAAAAACAATATACACTCAAGAGTTTCATCAGCTTACAAAGACCCACTGCAAAATCCCCAGATAATAATGGCTGTCTTAGAAGCTCTTTTAAATGTAATATCCTTATAAGCTCAGTGAAAACTGCTAGCAACTTTACTACATGCTTAGGAAGTACAAATGACAACAGGAAGTAGATAATTATACTGGACACATAATTTCACAGGAATAGAGAAGTAATTTAAAGTTGTTTGTTATGTAGCAGCCTAAACAATTGGTCGGTTGAAGGGTTTCACTATTGGGATTACATAAGCTCCTAGCAGTCCTCAAGGAATCTATTGCATAGCACATGAATAACTAAACATTTATAAGAAAAAACAACCACACTATATTATGCTATGGAGGTATTAAAATTTCAGGCAATTGTAAGGTGAAAGGACAAATCATCTCACCTGAGTTAAAATAAGAGCTGAATTTGTACTGCTCCATGTGCATACCACTTAAATCTAATGAACACTTACATTTAGAAATCTAGTATAAGAGAAAATTCTTAATGTATGCCTGGAATAAAAACCATTAATTTATATAATTTTATTTAAAAATATATTCTTGGGGCTCCTGGGTGGCTCAGTCAGTTAAGTGTTCAACGTCGGCTCAGGTCATGATCTCGTGGTCTGTGAGTTCGAGCCCTACATCAGGCTCTGTGCTGATAGTTTGGTGCCTGGATCCTGCTTCAGATTCTGTGTGTCTCTCTCTGCCCCTCCTCTGCTCATGTTCTGACTCTCTCTCTCTCTCAAAAATGAATAAACATTAAAAAAAATTTAAAAAATATGGGGAATCTGGGTGGCTCAGTCACCCAGTTGACAGTCACCCAGTTGAACGGTTAAGCGTTCAACTTTGGCTCAGGTCATGATCTTGTGTTCATGAGTTCTAGCCCCGCGTTGGGCTCTGTGCTGACAGCTCAGAGCCTGAAGCCTGCTTTGGATTCTGTGTGTCCCTCTCTCTTTCTGCCCCTACCCTGCTCGTGCTCTTGCTCTCTCTCTCTCAAAAATAAAAAAACATTAAAAAAATTTAAAAAAATAAAAAAAATACTCTCATATATAAGTCTTGGGGTACCTTTGCCAAATAACCCTTTAAACTATATTAAATGTTAAGGCTGTAACTGGTTACATGGTAACATCTTAAGATTGGAACTGTTTACAATACTAATTTTGTTTTTGGGGTGAAAGGAATACTGAAATGCTCTTACCTGCAAGTGCTCTTGGCAGTCTGTCATTGCCAGGTGTTTCCTGCGGATACACACAGCTGTAGTTCATGCAGGTTAGTAATGTATCGATTTGAGATGTACGGAGATCTTCTGGAGAATACATGGGCAGGAATGCAACATCGATTGCTATCTCATGGTTCAGTCCTGTTATAGAAAAACCACAGTTTGTTAAAAGTGGGTTAATACATGAAGCTAATGAGGCCAGGTTTGCTGGTTTGATCCTGACATGTGCCAAACAGCTTCACACCTATAAAAGCATGATTTCAAATCTAGGAACTAAACCCTTTGCTGTGCAAAACTTTACAAATACATGCTACTGGTTGAAAGAGAAGACACTTCAGTGCAGTTTATCACCACTGCTGAAAATAACTATCCAAAATGTTTTACCTACTGATAGGAGGTTACAATTTTAATATCCAGAGGATGGCCTGGTCACATAAATGAAGACATGTAGAACACTTTCTTGGTTATTATGTGAGGGGCCATTACAGGATAGAACAATTCAGAGGTAACTACTGGTTCCCTTATTGTCATTTGGACTTAGGGATGTATGACTCAAACAAAGCCAGGATGGTAGTGACAGGGTCCCATGTGTCCTCAATTATACATTACAAACTTCAATTACTCACAGAGGTCTAGAACAGGGGTCAGCAAATTATAACCTGGGGGGGTCAAATCTTGCTTGCACCAGGCTTTGTACAACCCATGAGCTCAGAATGTTTTGTTTTTAATCTTAAATGGTTGAAAAAAATCAACAGAATATTTTGTGATACGTGAAAATTATATGCAATTCAAATTTCAGTGTCTATAAATATTTATCCCCAAAGAGCATGCACATTCATTTATATATTGTCTATGGCTGCTTTCACACTAAAACAGCAGAACTAAGTAGTTCAGACAGATGCTGTATGACCTGCAAAGCCTCAAACATTTACTACTTGGCCCTTTACAGGACAAATTTATTCCCTTGTACAGAACACACTTAAGGTTATCTTTTGGTTTTAGGATCTTATCTTTTAACAAATAGTACAGTAATTAAGAGATGTAATCCTCTCTTCTGAGTCCATTGCTCATGCCATGCTTAAAATGGACAGGCTATTTGGTCTCATAACACAACTTTGGTTTCATACTTTTACAAAAGGTACAATCAATTCACCACCTTCACATCTGATATTCACCAGTTATTTTAACCAAAATCTGGGAATATGTATACTTCCAGTGCTATTAGGAGAGTAGTATTTCTCAATCTTAATTCCACTGTTGCATACTTCACAAGCTGGATACACTGTTGTCATTGGCTCTAGTGTAGCTGTGAGTCTCCCTTAGGTAGGTAAGGGAAACTGGATGGGCTGCTTCTCTGGAGTATGCCAGAATTTTAAGGAGTGTGGTAAGGTCTCCCCTCAGATGATTTTGATAGGTTACCCCCTCCTACCAAGATTCCATAAGAATCAGTGAATCACTATCATTTATATTAGTTCTCTGGATTTCATTTCTGTATTAAGTTAAACCATTAGAGAGCTAAATTCTTGGATTATGTAATAATTAAGGCGAAAATATACTCCTTTACAGAAATGTCTTACTAAGATTTGACTATTATACTGATTATATATTATAAGGTTGACGTAAGACTCAATTATCTGAAGAGCAATTCCACATTTTAAAAAGGAAAACTATAGCTGCAAATATCCATCCATTTGTTATTCTGTGCTATTTACACAAGAACTTCATATGGTAAATTCAGACTTGAGTTTTGATAGAGGAAAAAAATAACAGGCTTCCTATATATGAGTGTTTGTTTTCTCTGAAATAGAAGATACGTTTAGAGACTCAGGAGACATGATTTCTAATCATGGCCTGGGTTCTATCTAGCCAGGGGGTAGGACTAAATGATATCCAAACTTCTTTTAACTTTAAAATTAAATACCTCATCAGGAATCCCCTTTATTTCTTCTTTCCAGAAAGCTCACAAAAAATTACTGCCAAATGCTAATTTAGTTGTTTGCAAGTACCTGATAAAACATACTTTTTCTGTTTCCTTTTAAACATTGTTTTGTTTTATCCATCTGTGGCTTATTTTTCCTTGTATTTTATCCCTGTAAACCACCTTAAGTCCTTGAAAACAGGTAGGATATAAAACAGCATGAAAATGGGTAGGATATAAAACAGCATAATTCTAATATAGATTAGAGATGATTGGGCAGAATGACAAATTTGCCCTCTTCACATTTGATTCTTGCTTTTAAGTGATACAAAGAGACCAAGTAACGCAGTCTAGTAAAAAAAAAAAAGTTTGAAACTTAGGTCTGACATGTCTAAAAAGAGTCAGCGGAAATTCATTACTTTTCATAAATTATTCACACATGCACAATCACATGTATGCACATACTTATGTGTGAGGAGGCAGAGAAGAGAGAGTGGGAGAGAGTAAAAAGGAGGAAGAATCTTGATAAAGGTCAAGGTAATGCATTCCAGTGCTGTAGATACAAAAATCTTTGAAATGAATTTTCTTTCAGCCATTAATTTACTAATGACTTTTCCTCATTCTTTTATTTTAAGGTAACATGACCTTCCCTTAAGATACAAATACAAATAAATTTTTTTGTTGTTAACTATGAGAATAGCTTATTTTGGCTAAGATTTTATTTAGGAATTTTTTTTGTGTGTACATTTTTCATTCATTGGAAACAAATGTAAAATGTAACTTTAAGAATGTGTTGACTTTTTAAAAAGTTTTTATATAAATTCAAGTTAGTGAACATACAGTGTAATACCAGTTTCAGGGGTATAACATAGCGATTTGACACTTCTGTACAACACTCAGTGCTCATCAAAACAAATGTCCTCCTTAATCCCTGTTACCTATTTAATCCATTCCCCTCACCCACCTTCTCTGTGGTAACCATCAGTTTGTTCTCTTAAAAAAAAAAGTGTTGCCTTTTAAATTTCTGTAAGTTTTATAGCTACTTCTCAGTTTTGAACTGCCTGAGAAAAATCAGTTTATTTTCCCTTACAGACCAGGGAAGTTTTTTAAGTAGGTTCTTTCTGTTACAACCTGAGTTAGTTGAGAATTTTATTTTCTTCAGGGGCTAAACAGATCTCTGTTCATAGAAGCCTCTCTAGATTAGTATGATTGGTACCTTTTTTCTTTAACTTACATTTTACCTTTCAATAGTTCAGATACACCAAGAAAGAGGCAGAAAACATGAGCAAGAAAGTGGTGGCTAAAGAAGAACAAAATCAGTTTTAGAAGTAGTCAGGTTGTCAGGGGTGAGGAAAGTTCCCTTGGTTCCCATTCTCTTCTGCCCAAATACTTTCCTAGGACTTGCCAATGTTTAAAAGCCCACAGAGCTTAATGTATTCCAGAGTCAGTGCTCCATTCCTTTGGTTTGAGCCAAGCAGGAGCGTTCCTTGGACATTATTTCTTTTGGAGGGGGGAGCATAATTTCTTAAAGCAAAATAGTATCATCTATATTGAAAATATATTAAATTAATAATTTTCAAAGAAAATAGCACTTGACTTACCTAGGATGGTTACTTCGAAATGTCCAAGGCTTCGGGCGCTTTTAAAGTCCTCAAGTTTTGGAGGCCTTCCCTCTGGTGGTATGTATTTTGCAGGCTGAGAATTAAACTGCTCAGTGAGAAACTTTCTCTGCTCAAAAATAAATTTCCGTGGAATACTTTCAGGATGAACACAGCTATAATGCAAGTGATCTATTAAGCCAAACTTTTTCTCTCTCCACAGAGGACTTTCCCATCTATCGCTTATAGTTTTTCTCGCTTTCCCTTGGACACCAGTGCTTGTGCTTTCTCGACCTGTTAAAGACACAATGAGACAGACACAATGGACCTTATTTATAAATCAAACAAATTAAGTCGTTCAGTACAAAAAAGCACAGATTAAGGAGGAATAGTTTAGTCAACTTTAACAATCAAACCACTTATAAAATATAAATTGAATGTCCAAGAGATAATTGTTATTACAGTGAAAACTAAATTCATTTTCAAAATAAACTTTTACTGCAAAATATTAAACACTGATATTATTTTCTCTGTTGCTTGGATTATGAAGATTTGTAATTACCTTCCTTATACTTTTTCTGTATTTTCTAAACTCTCTTAAATAAACAAATATTTCTTTTATATTCAGTGACAAATTCAAGTTAAGTCAAATTCAAAACTGTTAGATATGGGACCACCACTCACTATTGGTGGAATTTAAGCTTAAAATAAAATTTTGTTAATCTTTGCTAAAAGCAGCTTGAACAAATACAAAATGCAGTCTTTTTCATGGATATAACTCTGCTTCATGAAGACAATTTATTATATATGATACTCCTTTTAGATATAAATAACATGGAAATCAAAGAGGGAACTAAACTCAGATGACAGACCCCTTCAATTTTTTTTTAATGAAATTTATTGTCAAATTGGTTTCCACACAACACCCAATGCTCATCCCAATGGGTGCCCTCCTCAATGCCCATCACCCACAAGACCCCTTAAATTCTTGTTTGTTTTCTATCATCAAGTCAGTTTATCACTTATGTACAATTTATTTAACACATTTAATTTTTAAGGCAGAATATAATTTCTCCCCTACACATTATGACATCCATTGATTCAGCAAATAATTACTGAGCACTTATTATATATATTCCAGATACTGTGCTGAGGACTTTGGTAAAATAAAATTTTTTTTTTAAATTTTTTTTTTTCAACGTTTATCCATTTTTGGGACAGAGAGAGACAGAGCATGAACAGGCGAGGGGCAGAGAGAGAGGGAGACACAGAAACGGAAACAGGCTCCAGGCTCCGAGCCATCAGCCCAGAGCCCGACGCGGGGCTCGAACCCACGGACCGCGAGATCGCGACCTGGCTGAAGTCGGACGCCCAACCGACTGCGCCACCCAGGCGCCCCTGGTAAAATAAAATTTTAATTGAATAATACACCCTGGGACCTGAAGACATAAGGCAGAATCAGAAAAAAAAAAGGTCTGGAACAAGACTGTCTTGTTATCAGTTCTGGTAGCTCAGACAAGCTGATAGCAACTCGGTTTCAGAGTTTACCAAGGTTGCTGAATTGCTTCCTTGCAGGTGGCCTATGCCTTGGTGTTCATTATTATTCTAGCATAAAAAACCTTGCTGAGGCCGAAGGGGGTTCTAACAGAAAGATTTCAATGTGGCAAATATATCATTTCTGCTTTTGAAACATACCTTATTCTCAGACTACTTTCTTAAGCTTTTTAAACCTAGCCAGAGACTTACCAAAAATTTATTATGAGGTAAAATACTAGACTGCGTTGTAAGAGAAGATGAAATTGAATATGTACTTACTCACCAAGAATTCAAAATACTGCAATATTACAAAAGAGTTTTTTATTTCAAAATTCAGATGATGAACACACTTAACTTCCTATAATAATGCTTGATAACAAAAGGATAAAAAATTCAACTGCACATGAAAAATAAAGGAATCAATCAAAGCCAACAGGAAAATTCAGTTAATAGGACTAAACTGAGAACTGTATAATGACTTAATATTTTTATTTTCTAAAATAAATCTCCTTTCCCTAAACTTATACAAATACATAATTAGAATAGCAGTAAGTAGCTATTACAATATTCAAGATATAGCGAGCATTCCTGACTTATTTGTTCTAAAATACAGCATGCAAAGAACAAATTATAGGCTATTCCAAATTTTAAAAATTAAATAATTACATCTGCTTTACAGAAAAAAAATCCTAAAACTGACCCTGACAGAAATAAGTCAGAATATTTTCTATGCTTGTTTTGAGTGTTGATATCAAGGACTGGTAAAATACAAATTTTTATTTGAAAAATTCCTCTGAAAAATCCCACTTTGTTTTTATCGTAACTTGGGATTGTAACTACCTACTCCAATTATATGTTCACAATTATTACAAATGGGTATGAATTCAATACAAGAGATATTGGCAGTCACTGGTTGTGAAAAGCAAGATTTCAAAGGCAATAATTAGGAGATATAGTTCAGGTTTTTCTAAAGATATGATGGAAAATTATGAACTGGAATTCTTTTTAGTTTGCATACTACTAAAATTACCATATGAAACACATGTTTTTAAGCCTAATGCACAACAAAGATACAGGTTAATTACCTAGCTAAATTGTGTGTGTGTGTGTATGATTATATGTTGTAACTTATTTTAATGATTCATTTTACCCTAATTTCTGGTGAGAACAGAATCATGTTTTAATGGGGAGAAATTTCAGGAAAAGACCACATTTTGGCTGTGAGGCAAACAAACAAACAAACAAACAAACAAACAAAAATAAGAAAACAACCACATTATAAATGTATGGATATAGGCATGGTGATTTTGTTTCCTCACAAAATCTACTCTGAGCATTTCTCATTCCATAAATAAAAGTGATGGGCAGGGGTATATGGAAGCATTTGGGAGGGAGAGGAGCTATTTTCTTTGCCTCTTCCCCCCTTGCATCTACTAACTCCACCTTGGTGCAAGATCTACATGGCTAGAAAAGAACAGGGTATTTTTCACTCACTAGCAAGTATAAAATAGACTTTTTAAAAAAGTGTGTAAGAGCTACCTGTAATATTTTGTGATCTCAGTAATACTGTTATTGTCATACTCAACAGTGAAAAACTGAAAAGCATTTTCTATAAGATCAGGAACAAGACCAGGATGCCCTCTCTTACCACTTTTATTCAATAGAATATTGTAAGTCCTAACCATAGCAATAAAGCAAGAAAAAAAAGGCATCCAAATTGGAAAAGAAGTAAAACTGTCACTATGTGCAGATGACATGATATATATATTCCCAAAGTTTCCACTTAAAAAAACCTGTTAGAGCTAAAAAACAAATTCAGTAAAGATGCAGGATACAAAATCAATATACAGAGATGTGTAGTATTTCTTCTATACACTAACAACTATCATATTCTTCTATACACTAACAACTATCATAAAGAGAAATTAAGAAAGTAATCACATTCACAATTGCACCAAAAAGAATGAAATACCTAAAAATAAATTTAATGAAGGTGGTAAAAGACCTGTACACTGAAAACTATAAGACAGTGATGAAAAAAATGAAGATGATACAAACAAATGGAAAAATATTATGTGTTAACAGACTGGAAGAATTAATATTGTTAAAATGTCCATGCTACCCAAAGCAATCTACAGATTCCATGCAATCCCCATCAAAATTTTAATGGCATTTTCCATAGAACTAGAACAAGTAATTCCAAGGTTTGTATGGATCCACTAAAGATCCTGAATAGCCAGGACAGTCTTTATTTTTTTTTCAATATATGAAATCTATTGCCAAATTGGTTTCCATACAACACCCAGTGCTCATCCCAAAAGGTGCCCTCCTCAATATCCATCCCCCACCCTCCCCTCCCTCCCACCCCCCATCAACCCTCAGTTTGTTCTTAGTTTTTAAGAGTCTCTTATGCTTTGGCTCTCTCCCACTCTAACCTCTTTTTTTTTTTCCTTCCCCTCCCCCATGGGTTTCTGTTAAGTTTTTCAGGATCCACATAAGAGTGAAAACATATGGCATCTGTCTTTCTCTGTATGGCTTATTTCAGGAGTACTGATGCATAGGGGCACTTGTACCCCAATGTTTATAGCAGCACTCTCAACAATAGCCAAATTATGGAAAGAGCCTAAATGTCCATCAACTAATGAATGGATAAAGAAATTGTGGTTTATATACACAATGGAGTACTACATGGCAATGAGAAAGAATGAAATATGGCCCTTTGTAGCAACGTGGATGGAACTGGAGAGTGTTATGCTAAGTGAAATAAGCCAGGACAGTCTTTAGAAAAAGAATAACAAATCTGGAGGTATCATACTCCCAGATTTCAAACTATACTACAAAGCTATATAGTAATCAAAACAGTATTTGGCACAAAAATAGACACACAGATCAACTGAACGGAACTGAGAGCCCAGAAAGAAACCCACACAGACAATTGTATACAGACAATTAATTTATGGTAAAGGAGTCAAGAACATACAAAGGAGAAAGGACAGCTATTTCAACAAATGGTGCTGAGAAAACTGGACAGCCACATGCAAAAGGATGAAACTAGATCAGTAACTTAAACCATACACAAAAATTAACTCAAAATGCATTAAAGATTTGAATGTAGACCTGAAACCATAAAATTCCTAGAAGAAAACATAGGCAGTAAGCTCTTAAGGCACTAAGACACTGGTCTTAGTGAGGTGTTTCTGGATCTGACTCCAAAGGCAAGGAGAACAAAAGCAAAAATAAACAAATGGGACATCATACTAAAAAATGTTTGCATGGTAAAAGAAGCCATCATTAAAACAAAAAGGCAACCTACTCAATGGGAGGAGATATTTGCATATATCTGATAAGGGATTAATATCCAAAATATAGAAAGAACTCATACCACTCAACAATTAAAAAAATCTGATTAAAGAAAGGGCAGAGGATCTGAATAGACATTTTTCCAAAGAAGACATACAGATGGCCAACAAGCATATGAAAAGAAGTTCACCACTGCTAATTATTAGGGAAATGCATATAAAAACCAGAACAAAATATCACCTCACACCTGTTAGAATGGCTATTATCAAAAAGACAAGAAATAACTATTGGAGAGGAAGTGGAGAGAAGGGGAACCCTCATGCACTGTTGTTGGGAACTTAAATTGGTGCAGCTGCTAGGAAAACAGCGTGGAAGTTTTTTTTTTTTTTAAATTAAGAATAGATTTGCCATATAGATCTAGCTGTTCCACTTCTGAGTATTTATCCAAATAATACAAAACACTAATGTGAAAAGACACACACGTTTTTATCTTCACTGTCACATTATTTATAATAGCTCCAATAAACATCTTAGAGCATGTCTCCTTGTGCACCCAACACATAGGTCAGAGGGTATAATATATTTTTAATAAATTAGGTATTGTCAAATTACTCTGAAAGGTAGTTGTACCACTTTTTATCTAAGAAAGGGGAACATGACTCTTTCTCTCTTTGAAATACACACATATCTGCTTATATTATAAAACAAACAATGGAAAAATACATCGTATAATCAATTAAAAAGTTACCTACAGTGGGCGAGAAGGAATAGGATGCAGGGAACAAAAATAAAAACTAAACTTCTTTAACTATATGTTCCTTTGTGTATTTGACTATTGAACCATGAAAATAATTTACAAAATTAAATGTTTAAAGAAAGCAATCCTTAAGCATCAAAATAAATGAACCTAAAATATATCTATCCAGTTGGTAGTATAACCACACAGAAATAAATATCACCAGTGATTTTAAAGTATAATAATTCATACATCCTTTGTGGGCATATTCAAAAGATAAAATCACTGCAAAACAAACAAACAAACCTTAACTGTTTATAGCAATATTGTTCATAGAAAGGTTAAGGTGATTATTCTGAAACTGTTCTTATATGTGGTGAGTGAAAGCAAACAAATTACTATGTAATATTCTGATTATATCATCTCCAGGGTCTTCAGAGCCAGGATTTTTGCAGTGGGAAAAAAACCTCTCTTCTGTCTTTATCTCCTATGTCAAAATTCTGTAGTTGTGAATTTTAATTGAAAATATAAAAACAAAATCATGACATATTTTGTCTTAACTGTGCAACCAACCAGTGAGTTGAGTACATTTTCTAGTTCTGTCTACTGTAAAGGTCTAGAAATAATAATGAGACCAGTATCAGTCAACACCCATAATGCCTAATGTGTAGTCTTCAAATACCAGACCTCTGTGGAGAAATAGCTGATTCCATGTCTGGGGCAGAAAATGTTCACAGTTGGCATGGATATACTTTGTCAAATCAGATAGAAAAAAGCTATTGCAAACTATTAGAGTCATATCAAAAGGACTTATAAATAAATTTGAAGAGTTTCCTACTAGCCAAAGATGAGACAGTGTGGCTAATAATAAGGATGGCAACTGCAAAAGAAAAAACACATCGAGTTTGTTTGTTTGTTTGTTTATATGAAATTTATTGTCAAATTGGTTTCCATACAACACCCAGTGCTCATCCCAACAGGTGCCCTCCTCAATACCCATCACCCACCCTCCCCTCCCTCCCACCCCCCATCAACCCTCAGATTGTTCTCAGTTTTTAAGAGTCTCTTATGGCTGTTGGTGGGAATACAAACTGGTGCAGCCGCTCTGGAAAACAGTGTGGAGGTTCCTCAAAAAATTAAAAATAGATCTACCCTATGACCCAGCAATAGCACTGCTAGGAATTTACCCAAGGGATACAGGAGTGCTGATGCATAGGGGCAACTGTATCCCAATGTTTACAGCAGCACTTTCAACAATAGTCAAATTATGGAAAGAGCCTAAATGTCCATCAACATCACATATATTTAAATCCATGTTCATATTATTTAAAACACCAAAGGCAAAATCTAATTGGTGATCTTTGGAAAATTCTAGGGATCCATCTCATTATTTTGAAAATTGATAAAGAGAAAGAATCAAGCATGTGTCCTGTCTTTTCTCAATGAACTGTACATCTTAGTAACCAAATAATAAATTAAAAGAAGTTCCTCCTTATAAAGCTGTATCAGCTACTAAATGAAGAAGGAATGACAGAATTAGGGTATGACTGTTTTGCAGCCCCTTACAAATTAATGGTCCTAAGCATGTTATCAACAGCCACTAACAATATCAAGAAACAAGAACACTTTATGAGTTGAGGAAAAGAGCACAATAGGCAACTCAAAGCTTCCATTCCCTACCCCGAAACATTTAAAAATAAGCAGAAACTGTCAGAAATGACTTTGTCAGAAATCTACAAAAACAATCAAATGTTTACAGCAACAAAGTGAATACTGAATCAAGAAAGAGGTCACTTAAAAATATTAGGAAAGCTTTGTGGCATTGTTTTCTTGCCTTTTACCCACTCGCTCCCCAGCAGGGTAGCATTCTTTAAGAAGACAACCTGCATTCCTAGCATGGGACCCTGGTCCAAGGTTCTGGAGGGAGCAGAGCAGATGTTATTCACAAATTATTGTGTAGATCTTTTCTAACTTGTCTGAGGCTTTCTGAAGGACTGATACAAGACTCCTGTCTCTGTTTCACCTAATCTGGAACTCACCCAGGATGGAAAAGCAGCAGGCATTACTGGAAAACATTAGAAGTTAGACAAACAACTCCCAGATACCTGGAGCAGAAGATTACACTGAGACATAAACTGCCTAAAGCCAGAGAGGAAAAGCCAGGGACAAAGTTTTATTGGGAAACTGATGCATTCCAAATCATTCCTGTATCTTGGGAAATTTAGAAAGCCAAGTGCACATTCAGGATGAGATGCATACACAGAAAAGACCTAAGACCATAAGATTTTCACCTTGGGCTGATTCCTAGGCTTGGTGTAAGTCTAGCTAAGTATTGAAGGTGAGCCTGAAAATAGAGCCAATCTGCAAAGGCTGGAAGGGGTAGTATCTCAGATTTTAGTTCCTGTTATTCAAAGAAATCCATGTCAAAAAATAGCTTAATACATGCTAAGTAAAAGAAATTTCAGGGACCACACATAAGAAATAGCCTCAAAAATTTTTGGGAAAAGTCATTAGACCATATTAATGTACAATTTACATTCCCACCACAAGCACACAAAATTTCCTTTACTACAACATAGAAAGTATCTTCTATGAACACAACGGAATGAAACTAGAAGTTAATAATTGAAGGAAAACTGGAGAATTCACAAATAAGTGGAAATCAAACAATACCCTCGTGTGTGTGTGTGTGTGCATGCGTGCAAGCGTGGTTTGTGTGCACAGTCCGCATTGCCCACCATTATGGCTCTAACCTCTGACTTGAAAATGGGCAGTAATTGCATAGTAAACCTGCATCAAATGTGGATTTCTTTAAAAAACACACTATTAAAGTAACTAATAGGTCAAAGAAGAAATCACAAGGGAAATTATAAAATACCTTGAGGGGCGCCTGGGTGGCTCAGTCGGCTAAGTGTCCGACTTCAGCTCAGGTCATGATCTCGCAGTTCGTGGGTTCAAGCCCCGCATCGGGCTCTGTGCTGACAGCTCAGAGCCTGGAGCCTGTTTCAGATTCTGTGTCTCCCTTTCTCTCTGACCCACCCCGTTCATGCTCTATCTCTCTCTGTCTCAAAAATAAATAAACATTAAAAAAAATAAAAAATAAAATAAAATAAAATACCTTGAATGAAAACAAAAATACAACATAAGTCTTATAAAATGCAGTGAAAATAGCCAGCAGAGGGAAATTTATAGCTGAAATGGTAATATTAAAAAAGAAGAACTCAATTCAATTACCTAACATTATACTTTGAGGAACGAGAAAACTAGAAAGCTAAACTCAAAGAAGGAAATAATTATGTTTAAAGCAGATATAAACGAAATGGAGAACAGAAAAATAGATAGAATCTATGAAATCAAAAATTCATCCTTTGAAAGATCAAGAGAATTGATCTTTATCTAGACTAACCTCCTAAAAAAGAAAGAAAACACAAATAACCAACATTAGAAGTGAAAGTGGGATTCACTACAGAAATAGGATTATAATAGAATACTATGAACAGTCATATGCCAACAAATTTGATAACCCAGATGAAACAGAGAAATTACTAGAAATAAATTACCTAAACTCACTCAAGAAGAAATAGAAAATCTCCATATATCTATAACCAGAGATTGAATGAGTACTTAAAAATCTCTCAACCAAGAGAAATCTAACATCAGATGGCTTCAATGATGAATTCTATCAAATATTTAAAGAATTAACATCAATACATCTCAAAAATCTTCCAAAAAAATAGCAGATGAAGGAACATTTCCAAACTCATTTTATGAGGGCAGTATTACCCTGATACTACTAGAAAAGAAAATGATGGACCAACATCTCTTATTAATATAGATGCATAAATACTCAACAAAATACTAGCAAACCGATTACCATAACTTCTTAAAAAGATTATACACCATGACTGTGGGATTTATCCAAGAAATGGAAGGGTGGTTCAACAGAAAATATCAGTAAACACAATGCACTGTATCAATAGAATGAAGAAAATACCAGAGAATCATTCTATTTGATGCCAAAAAAGGCATCCAAGAGCCTGAACTAGAAGGTGCATGTGGGAGGAGCATTCCCTAGCTGAACAGACATCCTGTCCCAGGACAGGCTAAATTATCAGAAACCAGGAAGGTTTCTGGTAAGTTCCAGAAAGATAAACAATCCAGAAAGGAGGAAGAAGGTAACAGTAGAGTAGGAGGACCCTAGGCATGTTTTATCCCATGAACACAAACAGACAACCATAAAACCATCCTAAATACTGGAGAAATAGACATGAAGACTGACAGAATAAACTCCACAACTAAAGGGAGAGAAGAGGTCACATCAAGGATGGAGCAAGAGACATAACTGGATTCTCTAACACAGAGAAGAAGGCAGAGACTTAGACAAAAATGACAATATGGAGGAATTTATTCCAAATGGAAGAAAAAGATGAGGCCACAGCCAGAAATCTCAGCAAAACAGATATAAGTAACATGCCTGATGGAAAATTTAAAGCAACAATCATTAGGATATTCACTGAGCTTGAGAAGAGAATAGAAGACATCAGTGAGACCCTTGCCAAGGAGATAAATGAGTTAAAAAGAATCAGAGATAAAGAATGAAATAAATGAGACTGGAAACAGGCTTGATGCAATGAACAGTGGAATGGAAGAGGCAGAGGAACAAATTAGTGACCTAGAAGACAAAATAATGGAAAATAAGCTGAACAAAAGAGAGGGAAAAAAGAATCATGTAACAAGAGAACAGGCTTAGGGATAACATTTGTATTACAGGAGTCCCAGAAGAAGAGAGAGAAAAGGGGGAAATTTTTATTTCAAGAAGTAATAGCTGAAAAATTTCCTAAAGTAGGGGAAGAAACAGACATCCAGATTCAAGAGGCACAGAGAACACCCATCAAAATCAACAAAAGCAGGCCTACACCAAGACATTGTAATTAAGCTAGCAAAATATAGTGATGAACAACAAAATCTTAAAAGCAGCAAGACAAAAGAAGCCCTTAACCCACAAGAAAAACTCATAAAGCTAGCTGGAGATTTCTCAACAGTAACTTGGCAAGCCAGAAGGGAGTGGCATGATATATTCAAAATGCTGAATGGGAAAAATCTGCAGCCAAGAACACTTTATCCAGCAAAGCTATCACTCCGAATTTAAGGAGAAAGTTTCCCAAGCAAACAAAAACTAAAGGAGTTTGTGACCACTAAACCAGCCCTGAAAGAATATTAAAGGGGACCAAATCTTTGAGTGGGAAGGAAAGACCAAATGTGACAAAGACAAGAAAGGAGAAAAAAATCTCCAGAAACAACAAAAAAACAAGTAATAAAATGGCATTAAATATGTATCTATCAACAATTAGTCTGAGGAGTGCCTGGGTGGCTCAGTCGGTTGAGCGTCCGACTTCAGCTCAGGTCATGATCTCACAGCTCATGAGTTCAAGCCCCGTGTTGGGCTCTGTGCTGACAGCTCAGAGCCTGGAGCCTGCTTCGGATTCTGTGTCTCCCTCTCTCTCTGCCCCTAACCCACTCGCATCCCATCTCTGTCTCTCTCAAAAATAAATATTAAAAAAAATAGTCTGAATGTAAATGGACTAAACACTTCAAATACGTATCTATCAATAATTAGTCTGAATGTAAATGGACTAAACACTTCAATCAAAAGACAAAGGGTTCCAGAATGCATAAAAAACAAAACCCATCTATATGCTGCCTACAAAAGACTCATTTTAGACCTAAACACACCAGCAGATTGAAAGTGAGAGGATGGAGAAACATGCAAAGCTTCTTTATTAAATACTAGCAAACACAATCCAATAGTACATTAAAATAAATCATTCACCATGATCAAGTGGGATTTATTCTTGGGTTACAAGTGTGGTTCAATACAGAAATCAAAGTGACACATCACATTAATAAAAGAAAGGATAAGAACAATATGATCCTTTCAATAGACATAGATAAAGCATATGACAAAGTACACATCCATTCATGACAAAAATTCTCTGCAAAGTAGGCCTGGGGGAACATACCTCAACATAATCAAGGCCATACATATAAAAACCCACAGCTAACATCATCCTCAATCGGGAAAAACTGAAAGCTTTTCCTCTATTGTCAGGAATAAGACAGGGATGTCCACTCATCGTTATTTAACACAGTGCTGGAAGTCCTAGCCTCAACAATCAGACAACAAAAAACAACAAAAGGCATCCAAATTGGCAAGGAAGAAGTCAAACTTTCATTATTTGCAGATGACATGATAAAATATATAGAAATCCAAAAACACTCCACCAAAAAAAAAAAAACTGCTAGAACTGATACATGAATTCAGTAAAGTTGCAGCTACATGAATTCAGTAAAGTTGAAGGATACAAAAATCAACATACAGAAATCTGTTGCATTTTCATACACCAATAATGAAGCAGCAGAAAGAGAAATTAAGGAAATCAATCCCGTTTCCTTTGCACCAAAACCAATAAGATACCTAGGAATAAACTAACCAAAGAGGTGAAAGACATGTCCTCTGAAAACTACAAAACATTGATGAAAGAAACTGAAGATGACACAAACAAATGGAAAGACATTCCATGCTCATGGATTAAAAGAACAAATATTGTTAACATGCCTATACCACACAAAGCAATCTACTTATTTAATGCAATCCCTATCAAAATGCCAATGGTATTTTTCATAGAGCTAGAACAAACAATCCTAAAATTTGTATGAACCACAAAAGATCCAGAATAGCCAAAGCAATCTTGAAAAAGAAAAGCAAAGCTGGAGGCATCACAACTCCAGACTTCAAGTTATATTACAAGGCTGTAGTAACCAAAAAATATGGTACCAGTACAAAAATAGATAGATCAACAGAACAGAATAGAAAACCCAGAAATGAACCCATAACTATATGGTCAATTAATATTCGACAAAGCAGGAAAAAATATCCAATGGGAAAAAGACAGTCTCTTCAACAAATGGTGTTGGGAAAACTGGACAACAACATGCACAAAAATAAACCTAGACCAGTTTCTTACACCATCAAAAAATTAAAATGGATGAAAGACCTAAACATGAGACAGGAAACCACAGGCAGTAACCTCTTTGACATCATCCATAGCAACTTCTTTCTAAATAACTCTCCTGAGGCAAGGGAAACAAAAGCATAAATAAACTATAGGGACTTCATCAAAATAAAAAGCTTCTGCACAGCAAAGGAAACAACCAAAAAAAAACTAAACAGCAACATATAGAATGGGAGAAGATATTTGCAAATGACATATCTGATAAAGGGTTAGTATCCAAAATATATAAAGAACTTATATAACTCAATACCCCCCAAATGAATATTCCAATTAAAAATGGCAGAAGACATGAATAGACATTTTTTCAAAGAAGACATACAGATGACCAACAGACACATGAAAAGATGCTCAACATCACTCATCATTAGGAAATGAGAAATTAAAACTACAATGAGATACCACTTCACACCTGTCAGAATGGCTAAAATTAGCACAAGAAAACAACAGGTGTTACCAAGGATGGAGAAAAAGGAACCCTTCTGCACTGTTAGTGGGAATTCAAACTGGTGCTACCATTCTGGAAAATAATACAGAGTTTCCTCAAAAAGCTGAAAATAGAACTACCTTATGATCCAACAATTGCACTACTACGTATTTACCCAGAGAATAAAAAACATTAATTCAAAGGGATACATGCACCTCAATCTTTATAGTGCATTAGCTACAATATCCAAATTATGGCAACAGCCGAAGTGTCCACTGGCTGATGAATGCACAAGGAAAATGTGATGTATATATATTTGCTATGTGTATATATGTGTGTGTGTGTGTGTGTGTGTGTGTGTGTACAATGGAGTATTACTCAGCCACTAAAAAGAATGAAGTCTTGCCATTTGCAAAGACGGATGGAGCTATAGGGTGTTTTGCTAACCAAAGTAAGTCAGTTGGAGAAATATAAATACCACATGATTTCACTCATGTGGAATTTAAGAAACAAATGAGCAATGGGGAAAAAAGAGAAAAAGAGGCAAATCAAGAAAAGACTTAACTATAGAGAACAAAGTGATGGTTATCGGAGGGGAATGGGGGTGGGTGGGTGAAATAAGTGATGGGGATTAAGGCATACATGTGTTGTAATGAGCACCAGGTATTGTATGTGTTGTAATGAGCACCACGTACTGTATGGAAGTGCTGAACTGTTATATTGTACAGCTGAAGCTAATATTACACTGCATGTTGACTAACTGGAATTTAAGTAAAAAGTGTAAAAAATGCATCGGACAAAATCCAACAATCATTCATAATAAAAGAACACAGAAAACTAGGAGCAGACAGGATTTTCCTCAATATGAAAATGGGCTTTTACAAAAACGGCACAGCTAACATAATACTCAATGATAAAGTACTGAAAGTTTCCCCCCTAAAGATGAGAAACAAGACAGGGATGTCCACTTTCACCAATGCTATTTGCCATTTTACTGGAAGTTTTAGTCAAAGCAATTAGATATGAAATAGAAATAAAATGAATCCAAATTGGAAAGGAAGAAATAAAATGACCTCTGTATGCATATGCCATAATCCCATGTATAGAGAATCTGCAAGAATCTACAGGAAGGCAACTACAGCTAATAAACCAAATCATCATATTTCCAGGTTACAAAATCAACACACATCAGTCAGGAGAGTTTCTACAAACCAACAATAAACAATATGAATCAGATATTAAGAAAGCAATTCCAATATTTTGAATTTTTTAAATGTTTATTTATTTTGAGAGAGAGAGAGAGAGAGAGAGAGAGAGAGAGAGAGAGAGAACCAGCAGGGGAGGGGCAGAGAGAAAGAGAGAGACACAGAATTCAAAGCAGACTCCAGGCTCCAAGCTGTCAGCATAGTGCCTGGTGCGGGGCTCGAACTCAAGAACTGTGAGATCATGACCTGAGCTGAAGTCGGAGGCTTAACTGACTGAGCCACCCAGGCACCTCAAGCAATTCCAATTATAACAGCAACAAAAAGAATATAGGAGTACATTTGAGCAAGGAGGTAAAAGATTTGTGTCCTAAAAACTAAAACATTGCTGCAATAAAATAAAGCATACCTAAATAAACAAAAGACATCACATGTTCATGGACTGGAAAACAATATTATTAAGATATCAATACTATCTGAAGTAATCTATATAACCAATGCAATACCTATCAAAATTTCAAAAGCCTATTTTGCATAAATGGTAAAACCTGATCCTCAGATTCATATGGAATTACAAGGAGTCCTGAATGCTAAAGCAATCTTGAATAAAAAGAACAAAGTTGAAGGACTCACACATCCCAATTTCAAAACTCAATACAAAGCTACAGTAATCAAAATAGTGTGCTACTGGCATAGGGACATTTAGACTAGTGGAATAGAACTGAGAGTCCAGAAATAAACACATGCATCTATGGCCATTTGATTTTCAACAGGAATACCAACTCAATTCAGTGGGGAAAGAATTGTCTTTTCGACAATTGGTATTGTGAGAACTGAATTTCCCCATACCAAAGAATAAAGGTGGACCCCTGTCTCCTGCCCTATTTGGCAACCTATTTAGGTTATATTCTTATATTTAAGACCAACAACCTAAAATATGAGCTAGAAACCATAAAACACAAGCAAACAGGAAAAAATCTTCATGATTTTGGATTTGGCGATGGAATATTAGATATGATACCAAAATGAGATTGAAAGAAATATTTAACAAAGTATTGATAAAGTATATAAAGAAAAAGAAAAAAACTGATAAATTGTAGTTCATTAAAATAAGAGTAAACCAAGAAGGATATATTTTACCTTGCTAATGAGTTTGGACTTTAAAATGTTTTAAGCAAGAAGTATGAACTGGTTAGTGTTTTGAAAAGATTGCTTTGATGTCAGTGTGGAGAACAGATTTAAATGTCTCTTCTTATTATTACTGAAGTCTAGGAATTTTTATTCCATCAATATTTTATGGTTTCATTGTCATAAGTAAACATTTATATGTGCAAAAAACAGTTTTGTGCATCAAAGGACATTATCAGGGAAGTGAAAAGAAAACCTATAAAATGGAAGAAAACATTTGAAAATCATATATCTGATGGAGATTTAATATCCAGAATAAAAAACTCCCCAAATTGAATAAAAAGTCAAACAACTCAATTAAAAAACAATCAAGGAGGGGGGTTGTCTGGGTGGCTCAGTTGGTTAAGTGTCCAACTCTTGATTTCAGCTCAGGTCATGATCTCACAGTTCATGAGGTTGAGCCCCACGTCAGGCTCTGTGCTGACAGTGTGAAGCCTGCTTGGGATTCTCTCTCTCCCTCTCTCTCTGCAATTTCCCTGCTTGTGTGCTCTCCCTTTCTCTCTCTAAACTAAAAAAAAAAAAAAAAAAAAAAAACCCAACAAAAAAAAACAAGCAAAGGAAGTCAATGCACAACTCTTCAATGAAATCATACAAATGCCTAAAAAGCACATGAAAAGATGCTCAATATTATCAGTCATCAGGGAAATACAAATCAAAATCACAATGATATATCACTTCTCACTAATCAGGATGGCTATAATAAAAAATAAGAAAAAAATAAAAGAAGTTCTGGCAAGGATATGGAGAAGTTAGAACCCTCATACATTCCTGGTGGGCATGTAAAATGCTGCAGCTGCTATGGAGAATAGTTTTGGCAGTTCCTCAAAATTTAAACAGAAAACTATCATATGACCCAGCAATTCTACTTCTAGGTATATACTCAAAAGAATTGAAAACGGGGATCCAAATACCCGTTGACCAAAGTTCATAGCAGCAGTATTCACAATAGTTCAAAGGTGGAAACAACTCAAGTGTCCATCAATGGATAAATGGTTTAACAAAATGTGGTATGTACGTATACATTCATACTTACATATACACACGTATATATGAGAATAGTATCCAGCCACAAAAAGGAATGAAGTTCTGATACACACTACAACATAGATGAATCCTGAAAATATGCTAAGTGAAATAAGCTAGACACAAAGAACAAATATTGTATGATTCCAACTTATGGATTTACCTAAAATAGGCAGATTCACAGAGTAAGTAGATTAAAGGTTACAAAGGGCTAGGGGAGAGGAAAATGGTGGCTACTGCTTAATGGGTACAGCGTATTTGGGGTGATGAAAAAGCTTTGGAAATGGATAGTGATGGTTGCACAACATTGTGAATATATTTTATGCCACTGAATTGTACAACTAAAAATGGTTAAATTGGCAAAATTTGCTATATATATTTACCACAAATACAATATTTACCATAATAAAAATATTTAAATATTCCTCTTCAAATATTTGGTAGAATTCACCAGTGAATATTTAAAATATTTACATGAACCTCCTTATGCAAGAAAATAGCACCTATGAAGTAGTCATGACCCCAACAAATTATACCCAAGTATCACCAAGTCTCTAGGTCCAACTATCAAATTTCAGAAAATAAATAAGACTGAGCACCTTAACATTGTAAGCATGAAATTGGCAACATTTAGACTGTGGGAAAGTCTACAGAAAACTGACTTGGTTACTTTAACAAATACATTTTATTGAAAAACAAAATAGATGGAAAGGAAGCTACAGATTAAGAATCTGTAAGAGATTTATCAGTCATTTCCAACAGAAGGACCTTATTTGGATCCCAAATAAATGCAAAAAATTCCCTTGAGATTCTTTCTCTCCTGCTCTCTCTCTGCTCCTATCCTGCTTGCATGTGTACTCTCTCAAAATAAACTTAAAAGAAAGAAATTACCGCCAATTTTTAAGGTATGATAATGATATTGTGGTCATATTAAAATAGTTCTTATCTTTTAGAGGTAATACTAAAATTTTACAGATGAAGTGATATAATATCTGTGTCCAAAAAATGTGGGATGAGTAGGTGTAAGTATAGGTGAAACAAGATTGGTCTAGAGTTGATAACTATTGGGAACTGAGTGATGCATAACATTGGTATATTATCCATGTGCTTTTTTTTTTGTATGAGATACTGTACTTCATACTGTATTTTCCCCCATCAGTTTATTATGAAAAATTTCAAATATACGACAAAATTAAAAGAATTTTACAAGAACACTATATATCCACTACACTTAGATTTTCCCATTTTAATGCATGAGCTATGGCCATCCTTATCCATCTATTAATCCATTTTATTTGTATTCTTTTCAAATAAAGACTTCTTTTAACTTTTTGATAAAAAGTTTCAGCACGCATATCATTACCCGGTTTAATATTTGTTTAAAATATTGTAATATAAAATTTACATGAAATACACACATCTCAGTTATGTGCACTTGACAAATGTATATACTTTAGGTAACCAAAACCCCTCTCAGGATATAAAGTACTGCTATCACCCAGAATTTTCTTTCTGCCCTTTCCCAGTCAATCGCCATACATCAGTTCAAACTCTATACTAAGACAACTACTGTTCTGATTTTTCCACCAGAGATTAGTTTTTCTTGTTCTGGATCTTAATATAAATGAATTCATACAGTATGCACTCTTTTGTGTAATATTTCTATCTTCATATTATTTTAGAGTTTCGTCTATTCTGTTACAATGTTTTGTATATTAGCAGTTCATTATGTCTTGGATACCAGTCCTTAGATATATATCTTGAGAATATTTCCTCTCCATCTGCAGCTAGTCTATAGATTTTTTTTCAGTTTCCACTTTTTAATATTCTAAATGTTTATTTATTTATTTTGAGAGAGAGAGAGAAAATGTGAGTGGGGGGAGGGGCAGAGAAAGAGGGAGAGAGAATCCCAAGCAGGCTTTGCACTATCAGCATGGAGCCTGATGCAGGGCTCAACTTCACAAACTGTGAGATCATGACCTGAGCCAAAATCAAGAGTCAGATGCTCAACTGACTGAGCCACCCAGGCACCCCATTTTTAATATATTTAAATAAAATTTATACACATTTAAGGCTTACAACAGAATGATTTTATATACATACACATAGTAAAGTGATTACTACAGTTAAACTAATTAATGTATCACTCCTCACATACATGATGGGCACCTGAAATCTACTGTTAGTGTATTTCCAGTATTCAATATAGTATCAACTATAATCATCATGCTGTACATTAGATCTTTATACTTATTCATCCTCCATAACTACAACTTTGACTGACATCTCTCCATTTCCCCCACCTCCCTGCCCCAGGGTAACTACCATTCTACTCTCTACCTGTATAAGTATGACCTTTTTAGGTTCTATATACAGGTGAGATTATGTAGTATTTGTCTTAACCATATGTTTCTGATGCTTTGGCATCTGGGGCTTTGGTGACCCTGGACAGACTCCTCTCTGGGCTAGCCAATTCTCAGAGACAGAAAACAACTTGCCTTGGACCTTTCATATGCAAATCAACCATCCCAGAGCCCAGAGCCTTTACAGGGCTTCTCATACTTTGAGTCACTAATTCCCCTACCCTAATGACCCTAGGACAGGGACCAGACAATGAGGGTCAGTCCTTATACCCCTGAGCCTGCTGAAATTATTTAAACTAGTCAATCCTAAATCTGCTTATCTGCCTTGCTTGTTTGTTTCCACAGAAACCACAATAGAGGCTTGTGCTGGAGCCTGGGTGGCTCAGTCGGCTGAGCATCAGACTTCTGATTTCAGCTCAAGTCATGATCCCAGGGTTGTGGGATTGAGCCCTATGTTGGGCTCCGTGCTGAGCATGGAACCTGCTTAGATATTCTCTCTCTCTCTGCCTCTTTCCCCGATCACATACTCTCTCTCTAAAATTTAAAAAAAAATGTCTCATGACCATGTTTTCCCATTACTCACTCTGCCTCCTGACTGACCCTGGTGCTACCCATGGCATGATGTATCCCCTCCTCTGGGGATCTGTGAATATAATACCTATCTTTTCAATGCCAATTATCTCCTGATCCGATAGATTTGCCATACCTAAGTAATAATAAAACCTATATTTAAAAATGAGGGTTTGTTATACTACTCTGTTCACTTCTGTATATATGTGAATTTTTTCATAATAAAAATTTAATCTCTTAGTTGATAACATCGTTGCTCTGAGCTGAATTGTGTTACCCAAAAATTTATATTTTGATTCTTTAACCCCCCAGTACCTTAGAATATGACTAAATAAAGAAAATAGAGACTTTAAAGAGGCCATTAAGTTAAAATGAAGCTGTTAGTGTGGGTCCTAATCTAATCTGACTGGCATCTTTATAAGAAAATGTGGATATACAGAGAGACACCAGGGATGTGTATGCACAGAAAGACAATCAGGTGAGGACACAGCACAAAAAGATGGCTATCTGAAAGCTATGGGGTGAGGGCTCAGGAAAAGCCAAACTTGCTGACACCTTGATCAGGGACTTGTAGCCTTCAGAACTATAAAAAAAAAAAATTCTTTTGTTTAAGCCATCCAGTTTGTGGTATTTTATGGCATCCCTGGCAAACTAATACAACTGCCTACCCAAACTAGAATACTGAGTCTGTCAAATTAAGACAAGGAGTAGGTAAATGAAGCACCCCTGAAGTCATTTCCCTACTCTGTTTTAGTCAATACCTAGATATGGTTGATTGTATTTTCAAATTTTTCTCTTGTCTCTTCTCTTACTCTTTTTTCTTTATTACCACTGCTCTATCCATGGCCTTTATCATCATTTACTGGCATGTTTGGCTCTAGAGTTGTGTCCCTTAAACCCATCCCCCACATAGCATCAGAGTTAACTATTAAAATGCAAATCAAGATTCCAGGACCCATGAGCAGAGAGGCGTGTGGGACATTCCAGTTGGCCCTGGCAGGTTGATTTTACTGAGAGAGGAAGATGGCGGCATAGGATGATGCTGGGCTCACTGCATTCTGCTGACCAGTTAGATTCCACCCACATTTGCCTAAATAACCCAGAAAACCCCCAGAAGACTAGCAGAATGGACTCTCTGGAGCCAAGCGTAGACGAGAGGCCCAGAGAAGAGGGTAGGAAGGGCGGAGAGGCGGTGTGTGCTACATGGACAGGAGGGAGGGAGCTGGGTGGTGGAGGGGCAGCCCGCCTGGCAAGGCAGAGCCCCTGAGTCTGGCTTGCAAAAGCAGAGGGGCCAGAGAGAGTGTGTTCTGACAGCCAGCGGGACTTAACATCTGGAATGTTATAAGTCAACAGCTCTGTTCTGAGAGCGGGAGGGCTCGAGGACAACGGGAGGGAGAGTTGTTGAGCCCCGGAGGACAGAGCTCAGCTTGGCGGGGAACAAAGGCGCTAGGAAGCACCATCTCCCTTGCCCATCCCCCAGCCAAAATCCCAAAGGGAACCAGTTTCCGTCATGGAACTTGCTTGCATCGCGCAAATACCCAATGCCATGCTTCTGCGGATCCATCCCTCCAACGGGTCTGCCTCCCTCCTGGTGCCCTAGGGCCTCTCCCGAAGCAGACCACTGAAGGCAAAGTGAGCTGAGTCTGCCCCTTCTGCCCCTGTGCACCGTGCGGATCCACCCTAGCTAATACGCCAGATCCCATCGAAGCAGCACCACAAGCCTGGCAGTGCGCAAGTAGCCCAGACAGGGGCAATACCACTCCACAGTGAGTCCTGCTCCTCGAAGAGGGGAAGATAAGGTACACACCAGTCTGACTGTGGCCCCAGTGGTGGGCTGGGGCCAGACATCAGGTCTGACTGAAGTCCCGCCCACCAACGCAAGTAACTCCAGACAGCACAGAGTAAGAGCCCTGCAGTTCTGCGCCACTCCAGGGACTATCCAAGATGACGAAACGGACGAATTCTCCTCAAAAGAAACTCCAGGAAGTAGCGACAGCTAACGAAGTAATCAAAAATGATTTAAGCAATGTAACAGAAAATGAATTTAAAATAATAGTTATAAAATTAATCGCTGGGCTTAAAAAAAGTATAGAGGACAGCAGAGAATCTATTACTACAGAGATCAAGGGACTAAGAAACAGTCAGGAAGAGCTAAAAAATGCTAGAAATGAGCTGCAAAATAAAATGGAGGCAACCACAGCTCGGATTGAAGACACAGAGGAGAGAATAGGTGAATTAGAAGATAAAATTATGGAAAAAGAGGAAGCTGAGAAAAAGAGAGATAAAAAAAATCCAGGAGTATGAGGGGAGAATTAGAGAACTAAGTGACACAAATAAACGTAATAACATACGCATAATTGGTATTCCAGAGGAGGAAGAGAGAGGGAAAGGTGCTGAAGGTGTACTTGAAGAAATAATAGCTGAGAACTTCCCAGATCTGGGGAAGGAAAAAGGCACTGAAATCCAAGAGGCACAGACAACTCCCTTCAGAACTCAACTAACTTGAATCGATCTTCTGCACAACATATCATAGTCAAACTGGCAAAATACAAGGATAAAGAGAAAATTCTGAAAGCAGCTAGGAATAAACATGCTCTAACATATAAAGGGAGACCAATAAGACTCATGATGGATTTATCTACTGAAACTTGGCAGGCCAGAAAGGAATGGCAGGAGATCTTCAATGTGATGAACAGAAAATATATGCAACAGATAATCCTTTACTCAGCAAGTCTGTCATTCAGAATAGAAGAAATAAAGGTTTCCCCAAACAAAAACTGAAGGAATTCGTCACCACTAAACCAGCCCTACAAGAGGTCCTAAGGGGGATCCTGTGAGACAAAGTACCAGAGACATCACTACAAGCATGAAACCTACAGATATCACAATGACTCTAAACCCATATCTTTCTATAATAACACTGAATGTAAATGGACTAAATGCTCCAACCAGAAGACATAGGGTATCAGAATGGTTAAAAAAAAAAAACCAAGATCCATCTATTTGCTGTCTACAAGAGTCTCATTTTAGAACTGAGGACACTTTCAGATTGAAATAAGGGGATGGAGAACTATCTATCATGCTACTGGAAGTCAAAAGAAAGCTGGAGTAGCCATACTTATATCAGACAAACTAGACTTTATATTAAAGGCTATAACAAGAGATGAAGAAGGGTATTATGTAATAATTGCAGGGTCTATCCACCAGGAAGAGCTAACAATTATAAATGTCTATGTGCCGAATACGGGAGCTCCCAAATATATAAAACAATTACACACAAACATAAGCAACCTTATTGATAAGAATGTGGTAACTGCAGGGGACTTTAATACTCCACTTACAACAGTGGATAGATCATCTAAACACAGGATCAATAAAGAAACAAGGGCCCTGAATGAGACATTGGATCAGATGGACTTGACAGATATATTTAGAACTCTGCATCCCAAAGCAACAGAATATACTTTCTTCTCGAGTGCACATGGAACATTCTCCAAGATAGATCATATACTGGGTCACAAAACAGCCCTTCATAAGTTCACAAGAATTGAAATTATACCATGCATACTTTCAGACCACAATGCTATGAAGCTTGAAATCAACCACAGAAAAAAGTCTGGAAAACCTCCAAAAGCACGGAGGTTAAAGAACACCATACTAAAGAATGAATGGGTCAACCAGGCAATTAGAGAAGAAATTAAGAAATATATGGAAACAAATGAAAATGAAAATACAATAATCCAAATGCTTTGGGATACAGCGAAGGGAGTCCTGAGAGGAAAATACATTCCAATCCAGGCCTAGCTCAAGAAACAAGAAAAATCCCAAATACAAAATCTAACAGCACACCTAAAGGACCTAGAAGCAGAACAGGAAAGACACCCCAAACCCAGCAGAAGAAGACAAATAATAAAGATCAGAGCAGAAATAAACAATACAGAATCTAAAAAAACTGTAGAGCAGATCAATGAAACCAAGAGTTGGTTTTTTGAAAAAGAAAGAAAATTGATAAACCTCTAGCCAGGCTTCTCAAAAAGAAAAGGCAGATGACCCAAATAGATAAAATCATGAATGAAAATGGAATTATTACAACCAATCCCTCAGAGATACAAACAATTATCAGGGAATACTATGAAAAATTATATGCCAACAAACTGGACAACCTGGAAGAAATGAACAAATGCTTAAACACCCACACACTCCCAAAACTCAATCAGGAGGAAATAGAAAGCTTGAACAGACCCATAACCAGCGAAGAAATTGAATCAGTTATCAAAAATCTCCCAACAAATAAGAGTCCAGGACCAGATGGCTTCCCAGGGGAATTCTACCAGACATTTAAAGCAGAAATAATACCTATTCTTCTCAAGCTATTCCAAAAAATAGAAAGGGAAGGAAAACTTCCAGACTCATTCTATGAAGCCAGAATTACTTTGATTCCTAAACCAGACAGAGACCCAGCAAAAAAAGAGAACTACAGGCCAATATCCCTGATGAATATGGATGCAAAAATTCTCAATAAGATACTAGCAAATCGAATTCAAAAGCATATAAAAAGAATTATTCACCATGATCAAGTGGGATTCATTCCTGGGCTGCAGGGCTGGTTCAACACTCGCAAATCAATCAATGTGATACATCACATTAATAAAAGAAAAGATAAGAACCATATGATCCTGTCAATCGATGCAGAAAAAGCTTTTGACAAAATTCAGCATCCTTTCGTAATAAACACCCTCGAGAAAGTCGGTATAGAAGCAACATACTTAAACATCATAAAAGCCATTTATGAGAAGCCCACAGCTAGTATCTTTCTCAATGGGGAAAAACTGAGAGCTTTCCCCCTGAGATCAGGAACACGACAGGGATGTCCACTCTCACCGCTATTGTTTCACATAGTGTTGGAAGTTGTAGCATCAGCAATGAGACAACAAAAGGAAATCCAAGGCATCAAAATTGGCAAAGATGAAGTCAAGCTTTCACTTTTTGCAGATGACATGATATTATATATGGAAAATCTGATAGACTCCACCAAAAGTCTGCTAGAACTGATACATGAATTCAGCAAAGTCGCAGGATACAAAATCAATGTACAGAAATCAGTTGCATTCTTATACACTAATAATGAAGCAACAGAAAGACAAATAAAGAAACTGATCCCTTTCACAACTGCACCAAGAAGCATAAAATACCTAGGAATAAACCTAACCAAAGATGTAAAAGATCTGTATGCTGAAAACTATAGAAAGCTTATGAAGGTAATTGAAGAAGATATAAAGAAATGGAAAGACATTCTGTGCTCATGGGTTGGAAGAATAAGTATTGTTAAAATGTCAATACTACCCAAAGCTATCTACACATTCAATGCAATCTCAATCAAAATTGCACCAGCATTCTTCTCGAAGCTAGAACAAACAATCCTAAAATTCATATGGAACCACAAAAGGCCCTGAACAGCCTACCTCATTTTGAAGAAGAAGACCAAAGCAGGAGGCATCACAATCCCAGACTTTAGCCTCTACTACAAAGCTGTAATCATCAAGACAGCATGGTATTGGCACAAAAACAGACACATACACCAATGGAATAGAATAGAAACCCCATAACTAGACCCACAAGAGTATGGCCAACTAATCTTTGACAAAGCAGGAAAGAGTATCCAATGGAAAAAAGACAGTGTCTTTAACAAATGGTGCTGGGAGAACTGGTCAGTAACATACAGAAGGATGAGACTAGACCACTTCCTTACACCATTCACAAAAACAAACTCAAAATGGATAAAGGACCTGAATGTGAGGCAGGAAACCATCAAAACCCTAGAGGAGAAAGCAGGAAAAGACCTCTGACCTCAGCTGCAGCAATTTCTTACTTGCCACATCCCCAAGGGCAAGGGAATTAAAAGCAAAAATGAAATATTGGGACCTCATGAAGATAAAAAGCTTCTGCACAGCAAAGGAAACAACCAACAAAACTAAAAGGCAACCAACGGAATGGGAAAAGATATTTGCAAATGACATATCGGACAAAGGGCTAGTATCCAAAATCTATAAAGAGCTCACCAAACTCCACACCCAAAAAGCAAATAATCCAGTGAAGAAATGGGCAGAAAACATGAGTAGACACTTCTCTAAAGAAGACATCCAGATGGCCAACAGACACATGGAAAGATGCTCAACGTCACTCTTCATCAGGGAAATACAAATCAAAACCACACTCAGATATCACCTCACACCAGTCAGAGTAGCTAAAATGAACAAATCAGGAGACTATAGATGCTGGAGAGGATGTGGAGAAACGGGAACCCTCTTGCACTGTTGGTGGGAATGCAAACTGGTGCAGCCGCTCTGGAAAACAGTGTGGAGGGTCCTCAAAAAATTAAAAATAGACCTACCCTATGACCCAGCAATCGCACTGTTAGGAATTTACCCAAGGGATACAGGAGTGCTGATGCATAGGGGCACTTGTACCCCAATGTTTATAGCAGCACTCTCAACAATAGCCAAATTATGGAAAGAGCCTAAATGTCCATCATCTGATGAATGGATCAAGAAATTGTGGTTTATATACACAATGGAATACTACGTGGCAATGAGAAAGGATGAAATACGGCCCTTTGTAGTAACATGGATGGAACTGGAGAGTGTTAAGTGAAATAAGTCATAGAGAGAAAGACAGATACCGTATGTTTTCACTCTTATGTGGATCCTGAGAAAGTTAACAGACGTCCATGGGGGAGGGGAAGAAAAAAAAAAGAGGTTAGAGAGGGAGAGAGCCAAAGCATAAGAGACTCTTAAAAACTGAGAAGAAACTGAGGGTTGATGGGGCGTGGGAGGGAGGGGAGGGTGGGTGTAGGGTATTGAGGAGGCCACCTTTTGGGGTAAACACTGGGTGTTGTATGGAAACCAATTTGACAATAAGTTTCATATTAAAAAAATGAAAAAAATAAAACTTACCATTTACTTATGTTAAATAAAATAAAATGCAAATCAAATTATGCCATACTGCCTCTTAATGTTTTCCAAAATCTCTCCCTTAGTGACTAGAGAATAAATCCAAGTTTCTTCATATGGCATACTAGGTCCTCCATTAATGTTGATCTTTAATATTTCTTCAGCCATTAGACTACTCCGTCTTACACTTTATACTCTAGCAACACCACAACAGTTGGTGGTTCCATGAGATTTCCATGAAATGTCTTATCTTTGTACCTATGCTAAAACTCTTGTAGGCTTATATACACTTAGCTAATTTGACAAACCTCTATTCATCTTTTAAGAATTAGTTCAAGTATCACCTGTATACTCTAGTGTTTTAAACTTATCTTTTATTTTTTTAGACAGAAAAATTGGAAAAATACATAGAATACCATAGTAAATACCAGTATATCCAACACCCAGTATTCACATTTTCAGACTTATATTTTGCCATCTTTGCTTCCAATACTGTCATGTATTTTACTGTATAAGTTTTAAAACATCAACAGTAGGTAGGAGAGTACAACAAATCCCCATGATTCTACCCTCCAGTTTTAACATTTATCACCACATGGCCACCCTTCTTTCATGTATATTCTATGCTGCTCCCAAACCTACTGTTCTTTTTAAAGCAAATCTTTGAGATATCATTTTACCTATAAATAATTCAACGTGTATCTTTAAAGGACTTCTTAAAAAACATGATATCATAACACTATTAATAATAATAATTTTAATGTATTATCAAATATTGTGGTCAAATTTTTCCATGGTCTCATAAACTATTTGAATTTGGTTTGCTCATATCAGGATGCTTCAGATAAAATAAAATAATAAAATAAACAGAATACTTAAGATGAGTTTTAAATCACCTTTCTTTACCCTTCCTGGCCACATTCTCTTCTTTCCTCCCCTAGAGACAACTAATGTCATTAATTACCTATATATCTTTCCATTCCAGAATAGATTCCTATATATGTATCTATGAAAAATAAATAGTTTGGCTTTGGACGTTCTTAGAAATGTGTACAAATTAAATTATAATACCCTCTTGTAGTTTTAAAAACAGTTATAAATTTTATACTCTTTCATTACTACAACTGTTCATTTGTAGTTTTCTTTTTAAAATTTTTTTAAAATTCTTATTTATTTTTGAGACAGAGAGAGACAGAGCGTGAACGGGGGAGGGGCAGAGAGAGAGGGAGACAGAATTGGAAGCAGGCTCCAGGCTCTGAGCCGTCAGCCCAGAGCCCGATGTGGGGCTCGAACTCACGGACCATGAGATCGTGACCTGAGCTGAAGTCGGACGCTTAACCGACTGAGCCACCCAGGCGCCCCTGTAGTTTTCTTTTTTATTCTTGGTCAGTATTGCTAGAGATTTCTCTACTGTGTAAATCTCTTAAGAGAACCAGCTTTAGGTTCCACTATTCTCTTTTTTGTTTTATATTTCACTAATTTGTTTGTAATTTTATTCTCATATTTTACTGACTCTAAAATGGTATAGGGGTGCCTGGCTGGCTAAGTCAGTAGAACATGTGACTCTTGATTTTGGGATTTGAATTTCTTAAAAATAAAATATTTAAAAATACAATAAAATGCTTCAAATTTTAAAACACGTCATTATTTCATGTGCCACTAAAAAAATAGATTGCCAATTAAATAATGATGTATAATTCATTTTGGAATGTGCATCCCAGTATCAGAGATGTTAAAATATGCAAAAATGGATATCTTGGAATTGATGACATATAGATTTTCCATCTGTTTAATTTGGGTTTGATTTTCTCCATTAGATTTTTTTTTAATTTTATTTAAATATAAGTTAGTTAACATACCATTAGATTCCTTTAAACATATTGAAACTTTTTTTATGGCCACAGTATGGTTAATCTTGGTAAATGTTCCATGTGTACTTGAAAAGAATATGTATTCTGCCATTATTAGGTAGAGTGTTCTATAAATATAACGTCAAGTTGGTTGATAATGTTATATATTCTTACTGATTTACTGTCTAGTTTTTCTTATCAATTCTTGGGAAAGGGATGTTAAAGTCCTTAAACATAATTGTGGATTTGTCTGTTTCTCCATTCAATTTGTCAGTTGCCATTTACCTAGAAGCTTTATTGTAAGGTATCTACACATTTAGGATTGGCATGTTTTCCTCGACAATTGTAAACAGTATAATATTCTTCTTTATTCCCTGCTCTGAAATCTACTTTGGTAAGTATAGCCACTCCAGTTTTCTTTTTCATGCTATATATATATTTTCCATCTTTTTATGTTGCATCTTTAAATTTAAAGTGGGTCTCCTTTAGATAGTATATAGCTGGCTCTTACTTTTTCATCCAATATGATAATCTCTGCTTCTTTATTGGGGTGTTCATACTATTTAGTTTAATGTAATTAACAATACAAGGCTTAAATTTGTTATTTTGCTATTTTTTTCTATTTGACAAATTTCTTCTTTATGTCCCTTTTTCTCTTGTCCTGCCTTCTCTTGGATTGAATATATTAAAAAATAATTCCATTTAGCTCTAACATTGACTTATTAGCAATGCCCTTTTTTAGTGGTTGCTATAGGGTTTATAACATACAACTTTAACTTATTATATCCAAGCAATGTTATGCCACTTCATGCATACAGTATAAGTGCTTCATAACAGTATTATCTCCATATCCCCTCTTGCCTCTGAGATCTTGTGGTCATACATTTTACTTCTATATAAACTACGAAGTTTACATTTTTATTATTTTTCAGTGAAAACATCAAAATTGAGAATATATATAAGTTTATATAATATATATATAATATATATATGTGTATATATATATTATATATATATAAGTTTATTTTGAGAAAAAAGAGCACATGCATGGGGAGGGGAGGGGCAGAAAGAGAGAGAGGGAGAGAGAATCCCAAGCAGGCTCTGCAGAGCCTGATGCGGGGCTCAATTTCATGAACTGTGAGATCATGACCTGAGCTGAAATCGAGTCAGATGCTCAACCGACTGAGTCACCCAGGTGCCCCAAGTGTGTCTCTTATATGCAGCATATAACTAGATTAATTTTTAAAACTGATGCATGAAAGCTTAACATGTTTTCATTTGTTGAAATTGTTGATGTATTTGGAATTATTTGTGCTATATAATTTTGTGGTTTTTCTTAATCATGCGTTTTCTTTCCTTCTTTCCTACCTTCCATTGTCCTGATCAAATTTTCACAATTCCCCTTTTTTTCTGTGCTGCTTTGAAAGCTATACCCCCTATACCTATTCTTTCAGCATGCCCTTAAAAATTTAACTTTCATGTTTGAAATTACAAAGCCTACAGTTCACCAATCACTTCCTTTCTCCATAAAGATAAAATGACCTAACAATGCTTTCTCATCTTCCCACCTATCTTATTTTAAATAGTATTTTAGTTTTACTTTGTTTCAAATCACATGAAATTATTTACCATAGTTATTAATTTTTACTGCCTATTTTTAGTTATATTTACCAATATTTCACCAACTTCTTTCCTCATAATTTCTTCTTGCATTTTGATACTTATTTGGTTTATTTTAATTCTTTAGTAACTCTCATTGAGACAATATGAGTAATAACTCTCACAGTCTCTGAATATCTAGAAGTATATATATTTCACCCTCAAAGTTTGTTTAGATAGACATAGAATTCTAGGTTGGAAAACATTTTCTTTCAAGATTTTGAAGACACTTTCCATTATCTAAGGCATCTATGTTGCTGGTAAGAAATCTTCCAGTCTAATTATATTTCTTTTGTAGATGGATATGTGTTTTCTTTCTGGCAATTTAAGATTTAAATTTTTTTAAATTTTTATATCTGAGAGAGTGAGCGAGCAGGGAACAGGCAGAGAGAGAGACAGAGACAGAGACTGTCTCTGACAGAGACAGAGACAGAGAATGTAAAGTAGGCTCCAGGTTCTGAGCTGTCAGCATAGAGCCCGACATGGGGCTCAAACTCACAAGTCATGAGATCATGACCTGAGCTGAAGTCAGACGCTTAACTGCTTAACTGACTGAGCCACCCAGGCGCCCCTCTTTCTGGCAGTTTTTAAGATATTTACTATCTGTGATGCAGTGCAGGTTCACTACGATGCATCTGCATATGAATTTAATTCTTCTGCTCAGGATTCATTGTGATCCTTCAACCTAATGATTAATATATAATCCTTAATTTTGAAAACGTATCCTTCAAATATTGATTCTTCTTGATTATTCTGTCTTCCTGGAACTTTTATTAGATATAAATTGAACCTTCTCACCCTATCCACCATGGCAGTTTCCCAGATGTTTACTAATTAATTACACACATTTCAATAATATTGGGAGTGTGATCTTTGTTAGGTTACATACATTATTCTTTTCTTTTACCTTGCCAAACTCTTTAACTATCCCTGGTGTGATTTCCTCTGTACCTATCTTCCAAATGTACTAATTCTCTCTTCATCTACATTTGCTTCCTCTTCAACCCATTGTAAATATATAACTTATGGTTTCTATTCACTCCTTTAACCTTTTAAACACATATTTACTTGAAAGCCTCTTTCTGATTGGTTTCGTATTTCTAGTTCCTAGGCTATAAATTTTCCCTACATATTACATCTGATCACATTGCCTCAAAGTAGTTCATTTTCTTGGCAAATCTGTAATTTTTTTAATCATGAATTCTCTACATTTTCTATGGGAGTCCCAAATACCCTAGGTTATAAGATGCCTCTTTGAGGCAGTTTCACACCTACCCTTGTCAAGACCTTAAGGTTTTCACTGATTTGAGATCAGATATTACTGTTAACTCCTTAGCTCAGTGTCTTCACCATTATAGTCCACTGAACTGTGACCACACCTCCACGTTGCACAGGTCTAAGATTCCAATTTCTCTCAGGTGACTTTTTCCTAACTATTGTCCAGAGGATAAAGAAAGCTCCTTGATACTTCCCCACACCAATGGACATACTTTCTCTGGTCCTTCATAACCTTCCAACTTTATTTTAGTTCTACTTCACATGCAGGAGGCCTGTGGTCTGGACTCTCCTTGCCATATAGTTATTATACCTCAGCCTATAATCATTCAGGCCTCTATCTAGTTCTGAAATGCCCAAGAGCAGTTTTAATTTTAGTTCCTACTCACTGCTAAATTTAAAATGTTTTATTTCTAGCACCCAAGGATTTTTCATTCTTGCTCTGAGCTTTGTAATATATTTATAGTATAATGATTTTCCCCTTATTCTCTATGCTTTAATTTTTGGGGGGGATGCAGACTTCAGATCCTTTCGTGGGCTTTTAATCTGCCAGACTGACAAGAAATCAACCGCAAAATAAGAGTAACTCAAGGGGCTCCTGCGTAGCTCAGTCAGTTGAGCGTTCGATTTCAGCTCAGGTCATGATCTCATTGCTTGTGAGTTTGAGCCCCGTGTCAGGCTCTGTGATGATAGCTCAGAGCTTGGAGCCTGCTTTAGATTCTGTGTCTCTGTCTCTCTCTGCTCTTCCCCCACTCTCACTCTTTCTCTCTCTCTCTCTCAAAAATAAACAAACATTAAAAAAATAAAGAATAACTCAAAAAGCACGAAAGACAAAGTGTTAAAAAGTCTAGTCCAGCGAGAAAAGCCCTTATAAGACCAGATTTAAACCAATCACTCTGAGGCACTAAATTGCCCTACAAAATTACTTCATAAATGAGCCAAATATTCAAACCAGTCAACCCAATAGCAAAGAAAGCTTTACCTATATTTATTTAAGCTTTACCTATATTTATTTTCAAATAAAATTTAAACTTCCTACTTTATTCTTCTGGCAATTAAAAACAGTATATCTGACAGGACATACTGTCAAATAAACAAATTGCTAAGTATAGGTTTGTTTACATTTACTTCCACTTTGGTGATGATACCAAATTATTTTAAAGTTGGGACCAGGATTTTGACAAGGACCTGAACTAATATAAATAAAAAACAAAAGAAAAACAACTATCTATATATTTATTTAAAGTACTTCTATCGTGCTAAACATAGGCATGACACAAAGAATGCAGAATGAAAGCAAACAGTAATCTGTATATAATAATGTTCCATAAATATTTCAAAAATAATAATCAACATCATCAAAGCAACATACGTTGGAAAATGTTTGGTGTGTCAGGTCTATTTCCTCTTTGTGCAGAAGTTTCTGGCTGAGGTACAGGAATTCTACAAAAGATAAAAAAAGGATAACCAATAGTTACAAAAAGAGACTTGAATGAAAAAAAAACTAATTGGTCCATTCAGAATTTATTCTAACTCAATAAATTTAGAAATTGTATAGGTTTAGTTTCTTAAAGCACTGCATTAAAAAATTAAGGAGCATATATTCATATTATGAATAAACATGCATATATAACATAATTCAAATACTTCAGTAGATTTAAATACTCTTTTAATAAGAAGAATCCCACAAAAGGAAGTATTTATCTTTGTTAAATTTCAATGAAAGATGGATATATATATATATATATACATATATAATATATGTGTGTATATATTTCATTCTTTTGGACAGAAATTTAAAAATTAGTTCAATGGCCTATTTTAATGGTTGCTTTGTTCAAATATTCTGGGAAACCATCTGGCCTAATTCTCTAGCTTCAATTCAAAGTTTTCTACAAGGCTTATGCTCCTTCCAGTTCGTATTCCTCTTTCAAAATTTAACTCCAGCATTATTTCCTAAAAGAAGCCATCCTTGATCTCTAGTCAAGACTCACTGCTCCTTGTACATGGTGTCATAACACCAGAAATAAACGTCTATCACAGCATTCATCACTCTGTATTGAAATTACAGGCTTATGAGTCTGTCTTTCCCACCAGATTCTGCTATAAGCTCTGCTAGAAGGTCTACAAAAGTATAGACTTTATTTTTGTATCTCTATAGAATATCTACTCAATAACATTTTATTGAACTGAAATAAATGGAGGAAAAGGGAAGTATCTTATTTTGAAACTGAGGAGAAGCCTACTTTTATAAGGAAAGATTTCCATCTTGTGGGCTATTAGCATATTCCTGTGATGAGATTTTTCTATTGTTTTATTTCCACAACTAAAAGCATAAAGTAAAACAGAAATGTCATATTGTTGAATGCCACCATAATATTGCTCAACTTATTTTATCAATGGATTTTTTTTCTTACAATGGTAGTATTTGTTACTTTGCTAGTGAGATATATTAATGAACTAAAAAGAAGCAGCTTTCGTGAAAGAAGAATGCATCCATTTCTTTACCTTTAAACCCCAGCAAATAAAGGCATAATTATAGTTGTAATTTTACCTTTTTTTAATCATCAAAAATTTGGTATCTCCAGAAATTAGAAAGCTGAAAACATCAACTGTGAAAGTAATCTAACTAAAAAAATAGTTAAATTACATGTATCTTGAGATCCTTTAACAGCATGTATCTACTTTTTAATACATGTGATTAGGAAGTGACTTTTTCCATCTGAAACAAATTAGACGAAATAGTTTCCAAAACCCTAATAGCATTATTATATTGTACAGAAGTTTTAAAAAAGTGGCTTAGGAGATTTTTACTGGAATATGTAATTTGTATGACATAAATGTCTTAAAGGTGAGGGGCTAAATGACAGAAGTGGAGGTATACAATGTCAATGGGTATCAACTGAGGAAACAAAAAAAGAGAAATGAAAAGTGAAAAGATAAAAAGTATAGAAAAATAAACAGAGGAATAAAGGGAAAAGAGCTAAAAGAATAGAATACTGCATATGCTGGGTAGGGGCAGAATAGTATAGAATTATGTCACAGGCTGGAAGTTATACTCTAACCTTGTCCTTTTCATGAACTTATCAACCTTAGATAAAAGTCATGCAGATGCTAAAAAATGCCATTCCCTCATCTGCATAACAGGATTATAATTAATATTATTGAAGTCTTAGAAAGTGTCTCATGCAAAGAAATTAAAAGTACTTAATATACATACGCACATGTATAAATGCTATATTTTATTTTTTCTGAATCTTAGATTCTTCCAAGTCAAAAATAATTAAAATGGTTATAAATGGAGTTAAAGTGTTCTAAGGTTCTAGCATTATCAGGAATATAGGAAAATAATGTGTATTTAACTACAATAAATTAAGTGTTCAGACTGTAATTTATAGAGCAACCACTCAACAACATGTAACCAAAAGAAGGGAAACTGAATAATTAAAACTATTTGATTAAGCAGTACAAAAATTGATATAAACCCAAATATATCACTAATTTCACTAATACAGGGAACAAATAGTTTAAGTAAAAGACAAAGATTGCTATATAAGATTAAAAAACCAATTACATGCTACTTAAAAGTGACAACCTTAAATGCGAAGACAGGTTCAAAGTAAGATGGATGGAATATACTGTTAAAGGCCTAATAAAAAGGCAATTGCTACAGGTATATTAGCATTAGACAAAGCAGACTTTGAGGCAGAAAACACTGTGAGAGATAAAGAAAATTTCATAGTAACAAAGAGAGCAATCTATCAGGAAGATACCACAATTCTAAATATGTATCCAGTTAACATATTTCCAATATATATTAAACAAAAACAGAACAGGAGAAATATATCTTTAATCATAGTGGAAGATGTTAACACACCTGTCTCATTAGTTGATGGAAAAAGCAGACAGAAAATAAATAAGAATACAAAAGATATAATAAACACAATCAATATCCTTGGACCTAATTTACATAATAGAACACTGTATCCAACATTGAAAGAATTCACATTATTTTCGGGTACATATGAAGCATTTACCAAAACTGACCATGTGATCAACTTAAGGAAAGTCAACACATTTCAAGGGATGAAAATAATCCACAATATTTTCTCTTTCCAGAGTGGATAAGATGAGGTAAATAACAAAAAAGTTAACTAGAAATCCTCAAGTGACTAGAAATTTAACTATACACTTCCCCATGAGTCAAAGAAGAATCACACGGAAAACTGAAAAATGTTTTTAATTACCTGAAAATTGAAGTAGTAGGTAGCTAAAGCAGTGCCTAGAAATATACAGCATTGGATGCATATATTAGAAAAGAAGAGCCAAAATTCAAAGACTTAAGTATCTAGCTCAAGTAGCTAGAAAAAGAATAGCAACACTGATTCAGAAAAAAAGAAAACACAAATTACAAGTATCAGGAGTTAAAAGGGGACATTAATATAGATTGTACAGAAATATAAGACAAAAAGATCTTATGAATAATTTTATACCAAAAATATTACAATCTAGAGGTAAATATCAAATTCTTTGAAAAATAAAACTGATAAATAGAAAATATTAATATTCTAAAATCTATTAGAAAAATTAAATCAGAATCTTCCCAAAAAAGCCTCTGATCCAGATAGTTTCATTGAACATTAATTCTAAACATTTAAAAAAGTAGTAACACTCATTCTAGGAATGCATGGATGATCCAATACTCAAAAAATTAATTTAATTAACTACATGAAAAGAAAATAAAACTCAACAGATCAACAGATTCAATATAAACATTTGACAAAATTCAGCTCACATTTATGAGAAAAATTTAGAAAGCTAGGATTAGAAGGAAACTTCCTTAATCTTTGTCTTGGTTATCCTTCTACTTTAGAAAAATCAAATCTGTTAATCATTTATGATTCATAGTAGATGAATTTTATATAGGAAAGATTCATGCTTAGATAACTGGTGAACAAATGTAAGCTGTAATATTTTAAATTCAAGTAAAATACTTAAAATGTATTGTTTGCAATTCCTCCTTTTAAACTCATTGTCACTTAGCCCATGCCGAGTGTAGCAGGTAAGAGGACTTCTGTTATGGGTTGAATTGTATCTCCTCCAAATTTCCTGTTGAAGTCCTAACCGCCAGTACCTCAGAATGTAATCTTATTTGGATATAATTTCACTGAAGATATAAATTAGTTAAGTTAAAGTCATACTGGGGTAGGGTAGACCCCTAATCAAATGTATCTGATGTCCTTTTGAAAAGGGAGAATTTAGACATAGACACAGATTGGGGGTGATATTTCTACAAGCCACAGAATGACAAAGATTGCCAGCAAACCAACAGATGCTAGGGGAAAAGCAAAGGGTAGATTCCTTCTCAAAGTCCTTAAAACAAACTGACCCTGTGGACACTTTGATGTTGGTCTTCTAGCTTACAGAACTGTGAGACAGTACTTTTCCATTGTTTAAGCCATACAGTTTGTAGTACTTCATTATAGCAGCCCTAGAAAATTAATGCAGATTTTGGTTACCAGCACTACCACCAGTACAGTGGAGTGCTACTGTAACAAATAATTTAAAATGGGGAAGTGGCTTTGGGATTGAGTATTACCTGGAGGCTGAAAGAGTTTTGAGGTGAATATTAGAAAAAGTCTAGATTTTCTTGAAGACAATGTCGGTAGAAATATGGATTTTGAAGGAGACTTTGTTGAGGGCTCAGAAGGAAGAGAGCTGTAGAGAAAACTTGTTGTCTTGGAGAATACATATATCATTATGAACAGAATGTTGCTAGAAATATGAATGTAAGAAGTACTTCTGGTTAGGTTTCAGACAGAAATGAGGAATGGGTTATTGGAAACTGGATGAAGGGTGATCCTTGTTATGAAGTGGCAGAAATCTTGGCTGAATTGTGCTGAATGGCAGGTGAAACTTGTATGCAATGAACTTGCATATTTAGGTGAAGAGATTTCTAAGAAAGTGGTGAAGGCGCAGCCTCGTTTCTCCTTATTGCTTACAGTAAAATACAAGAAGGGAGAGAGAAATTGAAAATAAAATTATTAACAAAAAAGGAACCAGAGCTTTGATATTTGGAAAATTCTCAGCTTATCTATACTGCAAAAAATTAGAAAGCTTCCTCTGGAGGGAACGCCAAAGGTATTGTTGGACAGTCCTTTGCCCAAGAGATTAGGTTTGTGATTTGTGGATCCAATCAATCATCTCAGTAGGCATGCTACTAGCTTGGACTGAAAGGGACATAGGTAGGATGAAATGAAGAAAGGGCTGTCTAGGATTCTATTCAGGAAATGAGTTGATAAGAGATATTCAGCTGTGATCATGTGTTATCCTTCAAGAAATGGGACAATGATCCTGAGGGTAAAGTCCTGATACTACTAGGCTTTCAATTTGCTTGTGACTCATGACCCCCTTCCCTTCCAATTTCTCCCTTTTGAAATGGGAATGCTTATCCTATGTTTGTCCCATTGTTGTGTTTTGGACAGATAAACAGGTCTAGTTTCACAGGCTCACAGATGCAAAGAATTTTGCCCCAGGATGAATCACTCTGCACTTCATCCGTATATGATTTAGATGATGCTTAGATGAGAGTTTAGACTCAGAATCGATGGTGGTATGGTTTAAGACTTTCTGGGATGTTATTATGGGTTGAATGTATTTTACATGTGAAAAGGATATGAATTTTTAGGGACCAGATGGCAGACTATTATGGGCTGAATTATGTCCCTACTAAATACCAGTAAGACTAATATATAACCAATTACACTTTCAACAACCCTCAGAATGTGACCTTATTTGGAAACAGGATCAATGAAGATATAATTGCTTAAGATGAGATCTTACTGGAGTAGATCAGTACTCCAGAGTACGTCCCTAATCTAATATGGCTGGTGTCCTTACAAGAAGAGAAAATTTGAACACAGATACACACACAGGGGAAAATTCCATGTGAAGGTGAAGACAGAGATTGGAGTGATGCTTCTAGAAGCCAAGGAATGCCAAAGATTTCCAGTAACCACCAGAAGCTAGGGGGGAGGCATGGAACAGATTCTTCCTCACAGCCCTCAGAAGGAAGTCACTCTGCCAGTATCTCGATCTTGGAATTCAGCAGCCCTAGAAAACTAATACCACTTCTAGTATAATTGGTCATTTTACAGGGTAGAAATAAGCCAAAAAAATTTATATGCTATGTGTATACTTAAGACAAATGACTTACAATTTGGCACATGGCCCTTGCAGAATTCTTTTTTTCTTGGTAGGGCTCAAACTTTCATGTGTAGCTGGAAAATACTGAGAGCCCATAGGATCATCATCTTGATATTGTTTATTATTATCTCTTTCCTGACTTTGATTTTCTCTTCTAGTTGCTTGGGATGTTGAGGGTCGGTTAGCATTCTAAAACCAAAAATTCAGAGAAAACATTTTAAACTAATTAAAAAAATTATTTTTCTTAGAAGACTATAATTTTAGTTTACCCATTTTTTATAATCTTAAGATTTATGACAACATTTTACAACATAAAAGTGCTTTTTATAAAGCTAATTTATAGATAGGATTATATTTATCCTAATTAATGCAACTGGTATTAAACATTTTTTAAAGGAAGATAAACAAAAGTTTTTCTTATGCTTGTATAACTGAAAAATTGAATTAGATACTTATTTCCATGAATATAAACCTTAGCAATAATTTTTACAAAGATAAATTCAGGGAAAAAATTAACTTATTTGTCTTGATTGTGCCTAGATTCCAGTAGTAGCCTTTTCTACTAGAACCTTTATCATACCAAAGTCATTGCTACCTCTTACAAAATCTGGGTGAGACTGCCATGCCAAATATAAAGGTAAAAACTTCCTGTGAAAGTGTTCCTATAGTTCTCTGGCCTGGACAAAAGGAATGGAATAATCATATATACCACCTGGGAATTTAAATAAAGAGAATCACAATGGGATTCAATTATGCACAAAGCAAAAACAAGACACCAAGTTTTGGGGGCCTTGGGAAATATCAGAAGCTGTGACCTTTAGCTCAGCCTGCTCCAAAATAAATGATAGAAAAAGGAAATAAACAAAAAAACATAAATGATTTTTTTCTGAGGTTTACCATCATTAAGAGTCAATACATGTGAGTTCAGAATAAAACGTACAAGGTACCGATTGTAATTTTGATCACAGTGCTTTCAAAGATATACTATTAATTCTCTGGCACCATACCCGAAGTGTTTCTGATGCTGAGGCATTTTCAGTTGCACTGGCATGGGGGATATACTTTATAACAGTAATTATCCCCTGAATTGCAATGCGCTTTTGTTCCCTATACTGCAAGTCTTCAATCTCCTTCCTCACTTCACTTATAGCTGTCAAGAGCGACTCAACTGCAAAAGAATAATTCCAAAGAAACTGTAAGTTTTAAAGAACTGATATAATAAAAATAAGAATTAGATTTGCAATGTCATTTTACAGTATGGAATCATAAACTTGCTACATAAGTTAAATTTGTGAGATTTCTTTATACTTGGCATCATCCCTTATGTAATTTTTATCAAATAGGCAAAATATACTTATCAGTTAAACTGTGATACAGTTTTCTGGCCTGGAGTCTTGATTTTAAACAGAAATTTTACATACTGAATGGACAGCTGACCTTTGAACAACATGGGAGTTAAGGGAACCAAATCCCATGCAGACCAAAATCCATGTATAACTTTTGACTCCCCCAAAACTTTACTAATAGACTACCGTTGACCACAAGCCTTATTGACAACATACAGCTGATAAGCACATACAATAAAGTAACTTAGAGAAAAGAAAATGTTATTTAAAAAATCATAAGAAAAAACATTTATAGTACTGTATGTATATTTACTGAAAAAGTTGCATAGAAGTGGATCTATATAGTTCAAACCTGTGTTGTTCCAGGGTCAATTGTAATTTACATATTTCAAGCTATAAAGTGCACAGAAACACACATTTTAATATATACAACTATATACTATGTATTGCTGGGATAATGAAGTACAAGACGATGCCAGTATTTAGATGATGATAGGTTAGTATTTTAAAGTTTCTCTTTTTTCCCCTGAACCATGCAATTATCCCACAGCTTAAAAAAAAGAATGCATTTATTTTAAACTTTTCAACCATCATATCTAATTCTTCTAAAATAAATTAATGTTAGGCCTTTTATCAGTACTTGTTCTGCATCTAATTTATTTTGGTGTCATTTTTATTTAAAGGTAGTGCTCAATTGTGTAACATCCAATATGTATCATTCCACAAGAGTAACATAATACAGTGTCAGTATCTTGACATCAAATTATCCAGTGTCTCCTTTGATATCTTTAGTCTCTCTACGTAATGTCATAGGAATTGGGATCTATTAAAGTCAGATTTGATCTCAGTAACATTAAATCAAGACATGATGCCCAGTTAGTCATCATCTATGTTCTCCCTTATTCTAATCTAATAAAATCCAAGTATTAACCTTTAGGAATCACCACATGTATTTTTAGGTCTTAATAAAGACAAAATTTTTATCAGTGAGTGTTGTTACACATTATGATATACATATACATAGCACATAAACATATACATAACTAGCAATTACTTAGTACCTTTGACAGAATTACTATACTTCGAAAATGTCTCTGGCACTGGTGGATAGGGGTAATATCCACCAATAACAGTAGTCCTCACTTCCTCAGAATCAGTCCTTGTTTTAATCCAATGAATAAAATTTTTTACCTTGATATCGTTGGTGTATGGCTGGCCTCTGTGACCTTTTGTAAGAAGGGTAAAACCAAAAAATGAGAAAAAAAATTGCTGTAATAAACTTAAAGGATTTTTTTGTATAAAAACAGTTTAATATTACAATAGTCTTTTATGTCACCAAGAAAAGAAGTCAAGTTCACTTATTCACTGTGTAGCAGATTACACTTGATATGTATACAAAAATTATCAGACACTAAACCAATCCTAAATTGAGAAGGAAATCAGACATATTAGAGTTTAAGTGGACTAAATTGTAGCTATCTATAGGATACTGAAAAGTCATAACAAAAAAAACTAATAATCTGGATTTTTCTAACTATCAAAATGGTTGGCATCTTCTTAAAAATTGATTTTTAAATCATGTATTCACCTAAAGGTATGGCATCATGTTGAAACTGAATAGCCTATAATATAGGTCAGCATTTATTTATTTATTTTTTTATTTTTATTTAAAAAATTTTTTTTTCAACGTTTATTTATTTTTGGGACAGAGAGAGACAGAGCATGAACGGGGGAGGGGCAGAGAGAGAGGGAGACACAGAATCGGAAACAGGCTCCAGGCTCTGAGCCATCAGCCCAGAGCCCGACGCGGGGCTCAAACTCACGGACCGCGAGATCGTGACCTGGCTGAAGTCGGATGCTTAACCGACTGCGCCACCCAGGCGCCCCAATATAGGTCAGCATTTAAATTCATGTTCTTAAAACATACTTAACAGTGCCATTTATATCTGATATTGTTAGTATTTATAAAAGGAAGTATTGACAAAGATGTGTATTACATCCTTCCTAGGATTCTTCTATTGACAAATTTCTTAATGATTAACATGGTAGTATTTTAGTAAACACACCACACTATTTCTTTACTCATTTGGAACCTTTTATCTTTATTGTTTTGACCCTGTTATCAGAAAGAATAGAGAAAAATAATATACTTGTAGACAACTAGTGAGACTTCTTGCTATGTAAGTAAAATTTGAGATCAGGAACCAAAATCTGATTCATATTTTTAGTTAGTATTTAAAAACAGTTAATTGTATCCATATTGTGATATAGGGCCTAACAGTCTTCAATCTATCAAGCAATTTATGATTATCTACCTTACAACAGGTAGGAATTAAAAGTTAACCAAAGGACATCAAAGCAATTCTCCAGTGAGTCAGAAAATCATTGCTTCAGTCATAAATAATTCAGAAGCAATATATTTCATGGGCTAAATATTCTTTGTTAAACCATTCTCGCAATGATTAAGGAAATTAAAATAAAGCTATCTTGTGGTCAAATGTTTTAATGTAAAAGTTAACTTAGTCAGTAGAAAATATATTACATCTCCAATAAAATATAAACAAATTGCTCACCAGTAAGAAACACTCGGCTCTCATTTGTAGTGGTTAGGTAAAGCAGTTTAGGTACTTGAGCATCATTCCTGACAAGTTTCAACTGAGTACACACGAAATATGTCACTGTAGAAAATGGAAACAGGAAATAACTTCTGCATTTCAAAGAGAACATATCAAGATCAGGACCTAACACAGTGCCTCTCAAACCTTAATAAACATAGGAATCACCTGGACAGTTGTTAAAATGCAAATTAAGAATCAGTAGTTTCAGAGTGGGGCCTGCGATTCTCTACTTCTAATAAGCTCGAGGTGATACTAGTGTTGCAGGTCCTGTGACCACACTTGGAACAACAAGGATCTAACAGTTAACCTTTTCCTTTAGATATGGGATCTAACACTTACTTTTCCTTTAGAAAGTACAATGGCTGCACCTAACTGAAGTCACTGCTTGCTGCACAGTTGAAGACTGCAACAGTCTTCCTAATCAGGCACACAACTGAGTATGAATAGTTATTTCCTACAGAGAAAAAAAGCTTAGTTTCTCCAGGATGCTTTTACTGATTAACCCAATATAACACTGATCCCTGAATTACTCTCTTCCACCAGATAGGGGTATGCATTATTAACTTAAATTTGTTTATGCAGGTGTTTATCTTAATTAGACCTTAAGCCTCATGACAGGGCTTATACAACCTATTCTCTTCTATTCACCTTGCTGAATTGTTTTTAACTGTCTGTCAGTTACTTAGGTAAAGTTTCTTAAAGCCAACAACATTTAAAATTTTTTTAACTCATTACATACCCAAACAGTTATGGTCTTATGAACTAGGAAATGAGGAAATAAATGTAAATACTTATAATCTCACAATAACGGTTAAGTTCTCATTTGAAATAAATATTTCCCTAGAGTATGATAATAACTATAAACTCATTTACTATATCTAACATTTCCTACTTCTTTATTTGGGCAATAAAAATAAGGGAAATCTGTTGAAATGACTAAGAATAATTCCTATTTTATATTACTGTCCTTTATTTAAAAACCATACAAATATGTCACTATTCATGGTTAAAGATGTTGATATAGGAATATTAAAGAAACATCTACTTCTCACTTCATGACTGTTAAAAACCAGACATTCCGACCCGACACCTTTTAGCTGTCTGACATCCAGGAAATTACTTAACCCTTCTGGACCTTTGTTTCCTCACCTGAAAATTTGTAAAAACATCAACTTTTAAAAAGGTAACTAGGAGCACAAAATGAGATAGCATCGACAAGCATCTGGTACATAGTAAACAATATTAGTTCCCCCTTAGCTCTTCAGTTTCCTTAATCAAAAGTGAAAAAGATGCTCTACTCCCAAAGGATTCTGGTATTATTCCAGAAGATAGTTGGTCATGTTCCCCTTCATAGGCCTGAAGCCCCCTTAATACTCATCATTCATTTAATAATTTTTTTCATCTTGGTCAAAAGATGAAAATAAATTGTGATTATTGTCAACAATTGTGCTAGAGTAAATCTCACCAAGGTCACCTTTCTTAGAGAGATGCACTTCACATTATCATAAGAAACAGAACATGCATACTTGGCAACATTTCTGTGAAGAAAACAATTATCTGAAAGTTATGTCAGCTTGTTTGAAGTGGCTACAAAGAGAGAGGCTCTGGCCATAAAACCTACATAAAACGAGGTAACAGAATTGTCATCAGAAGTCATCACTACCAATCACTTATGCCCTGAGAGAAGTTACATGAGAAATCATAGCCCAGCTCACCTTGGAAGCTCATACCTTGGTTTAGCAAAAACTCTTTCTGCCCTCTCAACAGCTGGGGTGAGGTTTAATTCTATTCAGATATATTTTAAAGTTTTAATTTCACAAGCCAATGACAGAATCTAATAAGGTAATATCTGAATGGTGTGTAATGCTGCTTTGCAACAGCCACTAAAGGGGTAGCACAGCAACTCTGTATATGGTCTCTAGATATCCTGATGTTCTACAATTTTTACCTTGTTGACGATTTTAAAAATTACAGGTGGTCAAAATTGGAAGATTTCCCAATGTTGGCAAACATTTCACAATCAGTATTTTATTCATATATAAAATAGTATGAATGAAAAATAGTAAAATAGTAAATAGTACTATTTTAGTACATGAAAAATATAGTACATGAAAAAATAGTACATGAAAAATAGTAAAATAGCATACAGTATCTATAATAGCTTTATGCTACAAGTTGATACAAGGAAAAATTCATTTAATTTGCTAAAAAGTATTAAATATACTTTTCTTATCATAATAGATCAGAAAACTAACTTGTTGTATAAAATATATAGTAGGGCATACCTAAAATGTTTTCAAATGAATAAAATTAGTGGAAAAAATACCTAAATACCTGAATAAATGCAAGGAGGAAAGGTCAACACCAAAGTGAAACACTGACCAGCTGCTAAAATACCACCAATCTAACATTAATTTAAAACTCAGGGGCGCCTGGGTGGCTTGGTTGGTTAAGCGTCCGACTTCGGCTCAGGTCATGATCTCACGGTCCGTGAGTTCGAGCCCCGCGTTGGGCTCTGTGCTGACAGCTCAGAGCCTGGAGCCTGTTTCAGATTCTGTGTCTCCCTCTATCTCTGACCCTCCCCCGTTCATGCTCTGTCTCTCTCTGTCTCAAAAATAAATAAACGTTAAAAAAAATTTAAAACTCAAATCATACTTACATTGTCCTTACTTAATTACACAAAATGTCAATCCCCTACCAATCAATTCTATACTAGTAAAGTCTTCGTTGTCTTTTTTGGGGTCTACTTAGTCAATTTTTCAAATGGATACAAAGGGAATTGAGTACCTATGCTTTAGTTTCACTGAATGTTAAGCTTTTATGCCTGAAATGCTAATAATGAGCATTGATAAAAGCACCTGTTTTCTGAAAAACTGGTTTCAATCCCAAATCAACTCTGAATAGAAAACCAGAAGGTGTTTAATTTCTGTAACACCAAATATAATAATATAGAAAAAATTTAAACATGCTATCACACTGCTTGAATTTGCTAACTCAGTATCATGCTCTTCTGTAAGTCAGTACACTGTAACATTTTTTTAAGTCAATGCCCCCCACTTCCAAAAATAAAAAGATAAAAATATTGGACTGAATACTTGGGTAAATATTTTCAAAGATTTCTGGCTGAGAAGTAGAAAACAGCTCCACTATAAATGGTTGTTCTGAAGTCCCGTCAGCAATGTGAATCCAGCGATATGACCAAAAGTCTTCACGGCTTTCTATATGGATAGAATATTAGAATAAATGAAGGTAACCAATTATGCATGTATGAACACAGAACTATTCACTGAAATGCTGTCATGACTTTCAAGTTTAAAAGCTTACCTTTCTTTTTTGACCGCTGGACCCTTCCTACAAAAACTAAAATGCCAATAACATCACAGATATGATTTTCTGGCATATCATCCAATTCTGACCTAAAAAAAGGAAAATTATTAAATACTGTATCTTTAAACGCTGAAAAAGCATTCTAAAATTATGACTGTGAAAATGTATATCTATATAATCTATAGGGCATAATTTGGGGTAGATTTTGAGCAATAATAATACATTGTTTCAGTGTCTAACGTTAAAAATTAATACTTAAGGTATTTTACACAAGGCCATTTTACCTTGTGATAAAGCGGTGATTTAATTTTGGCAATCTCCATTCAGGTTTCACCTGCTTTTCTGGAATGATAATTATGTTAGTTGGAGGATCTCGGAGGTTGAGGCAGATTTCTGAAAAACAAATATATTACTTTAATATGACATTTGATACAGATAAAAAATACACAAGTGTACAAATCACACAGCACAATATTATATTGAACTCTTTGGAGCCCACCACTAACCTTCATCAAAAGCTTTCTTCTTCTTACTCCTACATTAACATATCTACTTATCTCTCCACCAAAAGTTAGCCATTCTTTAAATTTTATCATTTTTCTTTTAAAAAATGTTTTTATCATTTATATTTTTTGCCCAAAATACTGTTTATCTTTGTTTTTAAAAATTTTTATGCTTTTATTTTTGAAAGACAGAGTGCAAGTGGGGGAGGGGCAGAAAGAGAGGGAGACACAGAATCCCAAGCAGGCTCCAGGCTCTGAGCTGTCGGCACAGAGCCCCACACAGGGCTTGAACTCAGGGAGTATGAGATCATGACCTGGGTTGAAGTCAGATGCTTAACCAACTGACCACCCAGGCATCCCTGTTTCTTAACTTTACATGGATAAACTCATACCACATCCAGTGTTCTAAGGTTACGCTTTTCACTCAGCATTATGGTCCTAAAATTCATCCATGTAGCTGCATGTAGTGCTTTTATTTTCTTATTCCCACTGCTGAATAATGTTCCAGGGTGTTGACATATTACAATTTTATTTACCCATTGTTGTGTTGATCGACATTTGGGTTATTTCTTGTTTTTTGCTATTACAAACAGGGTCACTATGAACTTTTTGTACATGTCTCCTTGTGCACACAGGCAAAATTCTTCTAGGGTATTATACCCAGGAGGGAAACCCTGGATTGTATAATGTGAAAATGTTCCACTCTACAGGCTAATTCCTATTTTCAAGTAATTAACCTATTTATAGTTCCACCAGCAATGTGTAAGAATTCCATTGATCAACATCCTCTCCAAATTTTGCTACTGTCAAATGTATTTTTTGTCAATCCAGTGACACAAAATGACAATTTGTGGTAGTCTTATTTTGCACTTCCCTTATCATTAATCATGTTAAACATTTAATATACTTATCATTCATTCATGCATTCTCTTTTGTGAAATACCTGTTTGTGTCTTTTTCCCACTTTTCTATTGGATTGTCTTTTTCTTATTTATTTGAAGGACTTCTTCATATATATCGAATACTAATACTTTGTTGATTATATTATTGCAAATATATTCACCCAGTCTGTGGATTGTTTTTCATTCTTTTTATGGTGTCTTTTGATGAAAAAAAGTTTCTAATTTCAATGTAGTCAGGTTTAATAATCATTCATTTACAAATACTATTTCCTGTATCTTATCCAAGAAATCCTTCCTTATCCCAAGGTCAAACACATATTTCTTACAAGTTCTTCTAAAAATTTTGGCTTTTACATTTGATATATCTGGAATTGGCTTTTTATACGGTATGAGATAGGGATATAATGTCATTTTTTCTCCAATTTTTAATTATTCCAATACTATTTACTGAATAGTTCTTCCTTTCTTTATGATCTGTACAGCACATATACCCTATCAAAATTTTGTGTGTTTAGGGCTATTTCTCAATTGAATTGTGATTTTCTGATCATTCTGTTTATACCTATACCAATATTACATGGCCATAAATTCTTTTATATTAACTTATGATATTTGTAGGATAAGTCTTCACTCACTCTGCAGCTCCCTACTACTTTTCTTCAGAACTGTTTTGACTACTTTTGATAATTATGTGCCTTCATATAAATTTTAGAATCAGTTTGTCAGTTCCAGGAAAAAAAATCTTATGGAATAGGACTGAATCTGCAGATCAATTTGGGGGTACTTGACACACTTACAAAATTGAGACTGACTTCCTACATGGGATATTTCTCCATTTATTTAGAGAATTTTTAATGTCTTTCAATGAAGTATTATAATATCTCCAAACAGGTCTTACTTATCTTCTGTTAGATTTATTTCTAGATACCTTGTAATTATTGTTGACAAAGTAAGTTATTTTTTTTAAATTGCAATTCCTAACTGTTATTGTAGTACGCAAAATCAACTGACTTTGGTATACTGGTCTCATTGCTAACTTTGCCAATATCTTACTATTTTTATTTAATACTTTGTGTTATTTTGTATATTCTTTGTAGAAAATCTAATTTGTTAATAATGACAGTTTTGTGCTTTTCCTTAAAATCCTTATGATTTTAATGCATTTTATCTTCACTTTGGCTAGGGCAGCCAGTATAACAAATAAAAACAGGAATATGAGACATCCATGTTCTCCATTTGAAAAAGGAGTGTTTTTAAATTTTCCCTACTTAGAGGTGTGTTTGTTTTGTTTTTATTTTGTAAACATCCTTTATCAGGTTACGGAAAGTTCCTTCTCTTGCTATTTTCTTTTTTAAATTTATGAATTGGTGTAAAAATTTCACAAATGCCTCTTGTGCCTCTATTAGGATGACCATTATCTTCTTTAATCTGTTGATGTGAGGAGTGACACTACAAATTTTCACATGTAAAATCAACTTTGCATTGCTGGAGAACGATGCAACTTAGTCACACTGAGTAATCACTTTTTACATAGAAGTGAATTCAGTTTGCTAATATTCTATTTAAAATATCTGTATATATATATTCACGGCTGAAGCTAGCCTTTAATTTTTCTCTTTCATACTATTCTTCTTTAGTTTTATCAAGGTCATATTGGTAGCAAAGAATGAGTTAGACAGTATGCCTTCTTATTTTATTCTCTGGAATAGTTTTGTATTGATAAATTCCATGAATTTTGGGTAGCATTTGCCTATAAAAAGACGTATGCTTTGTGGAAAGATTTTAAAACTTTGATTCAATTTCTTTAATAGTTATACAGCTATCTGGGCTTTCTATCTCCTTTTATGCAGTAGGAAATATTTTCTAAGAATTTGCTGTGTAGGAAACAAAGATTAAAACAGGACAAAGACACTTAATTTTTCATCCTGCCTATTACCAGCCATGTGACTAGAAAATTCATTTAAACTTTATGAGTTTTAGTCTTTTCGCATATAAGTGAGGAACGTTTGTGTTACATATTACCTTGCACTGAGACAACAGTCTGCATTTTACAAAGCACTTTCATAGTCATAGTTACTTGATTATATTTAAGTTCCCTCCCAGCTACAAAATGCTAGGGTTTTTAATGAAATAAACAGCCCCTTCCCACCAAAACCCAAAACACTTATCTCAATAGGTATTATACAAAACAGTCTGAAAAACTCAAGATTTTTAGATGTTGGATTACTACTTGGTGATCAAAAAGAATGAGTGGAGGAGCCAAGATGGCGGAACAGCATGGAAGTTTTTTGTGTGTCTCGTGTCCATGAAATATAGCCAGACCAACACTAAACCATCCTACACACCTAGAAAACTGATTGGAGGATGAACACAACAATCTGCACAACCTGAACCACAGAATTCAGCAGGTACGTGGCATAGAGTGGTGAACATGGGGAGAGAGAAGCTGGCAGTGGGCAGGGAGCCATCTTTGCAGGCAGAGAGAGGACAGAGACTGGGGCGGGGGAGAATACGGGAAAAGCACCCCTCCCCAAAAGCAGCTGGAGAGAAAGTGGAAAATTGGAAACAGCCACAGGGACTAAACTAAAAAGGGAGAAAGGAGAGGGTTTAAATTCCATTAAGACTGTAAACAAGGGGAGCGCAAAGTCTGCAACTCTGCAGCTCGATACCCGGCAGTGCTCTGGTGGGAAGGGTGAATCCCCAGGAACAGAGGGGTCTGAGAGGTTCTCAGGCCACATGGGGAAAAGCGGTTCCAATGCTGGAAGGGCATTTAGTAGAGACTGTTGAAGCCACCTGGTCCCAGCAGACCCCAGAAACTGACCACATTCGCTGGTGCTGGAACAAGGTCATTAAGGGTGAAGCCTGGTGCTAGATGTATGTTGTGATTTTCCATACCCTGAAATGCTGCTGCTACACCATCTCGCAAACTTTTTCTGGGGCGGGCTGGCACCTGGCCCCAGTCTTGGGGCACCAGCAGCAGCAGGGTCCAGCAGGTGTTCCTGGGTGCAGCCAGCATTTGGCCATTGCTGGGTGAGACCCTCCCACAGAGGGCGGAACGGGTCAAAGCCGCAGTCCTTCAGAAGTAAGGGGCCGGGGAAAACAGCCGCATCTGAGACAAAACTTGGGAGAGAGGTACTGCCTGGGGCTTGGTCACGGACAGTGAAGAAGCAGGGAGAGGATGAAAGCTGAAGACAGAGGACGGGTGTCCAATTGCTGATTGGAGAGAAAAGTTCCCATACTAGAGACTGGGTAGCTGGGTGATGCCATTTTTACAGCTCCCACGCATACACACCTACGGGCACTGCAACAACCCACCCCAGTAGGCTAGCGGCGCCATCTAGTGGAGAACAGAGCCGTTACACTGAGCCCCGCCCAACTGGGCCAACCTGGCTCTTCAGGAATACAAGTATCCTCACCTACTTAGTTTATGGACTATAAAGCCCTACATAGTCTGACTTCTAGGGGAAAACGAAATCATCTCAGTCCTATTTCAATCTGTTAGCAGGTCCATCTTATCAATTTTCTTTCTTTTTCCTTTTAAACTATTGTTTTTCTTGAATACAGAAGGAGAAAAAATTCATTTTTATTTTCAATTTTTATTAAAAATATTTTTAATTTTTTTACTATATTTTTTACTTTTGTGTAAATTCTTTCAAATTCTATTTTACTCCCATCATGTCATTTTAGTCTACTTCAGTGTATTCATTTTTTCAAATTCTCAAACGATTTCTTTTTTTTCTTTTTCTTCCACCCTTTTGTTTTCTCTAATCTGTCAAACCACTTTGAACATCCAGACCAAAACACACGTAGGATCTAGCATCATTTATTAGATTTTTGTGTGTGTGTGTTTTTAAATTTTTAATTAAAATAATTTTTAATTTTATTTTTTTAATTTTAATTTCTCTACCTCATTAATACCTTTTCTCCTTTAAAAATGACAAAATGAAGGAATTCACCCCAAAAGAAAGAGCACGAAGAAACGACAGCCAGGGATTTAACCAACACAGATATAAGCAAAATGTCTGAACCAGAATTTAAAATCATGATAATAAGAATACTAGCTGGAGTTGAAAACAGATTAGAATCCCTTTCTGCAGAGATAAAAGAAGTAAAAAAATAGAATGAAATTAAAAATGCTATAACTGAGCTGCAATCACGGATGGATGCAGCGGCGGCAAGGATGGATGAGGCAGAACAGAGAATCAGCGATATAGAGGACAAACTTATAGCGAATAATGAAGCAGAAAAAAAGAGGGAGATTAAGGCAAAAGAGCACAATTTAAGAATTAGAGAAATCAGTGATTCATTAAAAAGGAACATCAGAATCATAGGGGTCCCAGAAAAGGAAGAGAGAGAATCAGGGGTAGAATGGTTGTGTGAGCAAATCATAGCAGAAAACTTTCCTAACCTGGGGAAAGATATAAACATCAAAATTCAGGAAGCACAGAGGACCCACATTAGATTCAACAAAAACCGACCATCAACAAGGCATATCATAGTCAAATTCACAAAATACTCAGGCAAGGAGAGAATCATGAAAGCAGCAAGGGAAAAAAAGTCCCTAACCTACAAGGGAAGACAGATCAGGTCTGCAGCAGACCTATCCACAGAAACTTGGCAGGCCAGAAAGGAGTGGCAGGATATATTCAATGTGCTGAATCAGAAAAATATGTAGCCAACAATTCTTTACCCAATGAGGCTGTCATTCAAAATAGAAGGAGAGAAGAAAAGATGAATATTTATATATATATATAAATACATATTTATTTAAAAATCTTTATAAAAATATATTTATTATATATAAAATATAATGATATATAATACATAATATTATATAAAATACAATATATAAATAAATATATAAATATTTATACACACACACACACACACACACACATACCAAAAGCAACAAAGATTAGAAAGGACCAGAGAACACCACCAGAAACTCCAACTCCACAAACATCATAATGGCAATAAATAAATCTTTCAGTACTCACTCTAAACATCAATGGACTCAATGCTCCAATCAAAAGACATAGGGTAACATAATGGATAAGAAAACAAGATCCATCTATATGTTGTTTACAAGAGACCCACTTTAGACCTAAAGACACCTTCAGATTGAAAATAAGGGGATGGAGAACCATCTATCATGCTAATGGTCAACAAAAGAAAGCCAGAGTAGCTATATTTGTATCAGATAGTCGAGACTTTAAAATAAAGACTGTATCAAGAGATGCAGAAGAGCATTATATCATAATCAAAGAGTCCATCCACCAAGAAGACCTAATGACTGTAAACATTTATGTGCCAAATATGGCAGCACCCAAATATATAAATCAATTAATCACAAACATAAAGAAACTCATCAATAGTAATACCATAACAGTAGGAGACTTCAACACCCCACTCACAGCAATGGACAGATCATCTAATCAAAACATCAACAAGGAAACAATGGCTTTGAATGACACACTGGACCAGATGGACTTAACAGATATATTCAGAACATTTCATCCTAAAGCAGCAGAATATACATTCTTCTCCAGTGCACGTGGAATGTTCTCCAGAATAGACCATATACTGGGACACAAATCATCCCTAAGTAAGTACAAAAAGATTGAGATCATATTGTGTGTATTTTCAGACCACAATGCTATGAAACTCGAAATCAACCACAAGAAAAAATTTGGAGAGGTAACAAATACTTGCAGACTGAAGAACATCCTACTAAAGAATGAATGGGCTAACCAAGCAGTTAAAGAGGAAATTAAAAAGTATATGGAAGTCAGTGAACATGATAACACCACAACCCAAAACGTCTGGGATGCAGTAAAGGCAGTCATAAGAGGAAAGTATATACCAGGCTTTCCTAAAGAAAGAAGAAAGATCTCAGATATACAACCTAACTTGACACCTTTAGGAGCTGGAAAAAGAACAGCAAATAAAACCGAAAACCAGCAGAAGACAGGAAATAATAAAGATTAGAGCAGAAATTAATGCTATCAAAACCAAAAAAAACAGTAGAACAGATCAATGAAACCAGAAGCTTGTTCTCTGAAAGAATTAACAAAATTGATAAACCACTAGCCAGTTTGATCAAAAAGAAAAAGGAAAGGACCCAAATACGTAAAATCAAGAATGAAAGAGGAGAGATCACAACCAACACAGCAGAAATAAAAACAATAAGAGAGTATTATGACCAATTATATGACAATAAAATGGGCAATCTGGAAGAAATGGACAAATTCCTAGAACATAGACACACCAAAATTGAAACAGGAAGAAATAGAAAATTTGAAAACACCCTTAACCAGCAAGGAAATCAAATTAGCAATCAAAAATCTGCCAAAAAACAAGAGTCCAGGGCCAGATGGCTTTCCAGGGGAATTCTACCAAACATTTAAGGAAGTTAACACCTATTCTCTTGAAGCTGCTCCAAAAAATAGAAATGGAAGGAAAACTTCCAAACTCATTCTATGAAGTCAGCATTACCTTGATTCCAAAACAGAGACCCCACTAAAAAGGAGAACTACAGACAATTATAAACATTTATGCATTTCCCTGATGAACATGGATGCAAAAATCCTCAACAAGATATTAACCAACCGGATCCAACAATACATTAAAAAAATTATTCACGGTTGCGACAAGATGGCGGCTTAGGAGGACGCTGGGCTCACCGCACGTCTTGCTGATCACTTAGATTCCATCTACACCTGCCTAAATAACCCAGAAAACCGCCAGAGGATTAGCAGAACGGAGTCGCCGGAGCCAAACGCAGACGAGAGGCGCACGGAAGAGGGTAGGAAGGGCGGCGAGGCGGTGCGCGCTCCACGGACTGGCAGGAGGGAGCCGGGGCGGAGGGGCGGCTCGCCGGCCAAGCAGAGCCCCCGAGTCTGGCTGGCAAAAGCGGAGGGGCCTGATGGACTGTGTTCCCACAACAAGCGCGTCTTAGCGTCTGGGAGGTCATAAGTTAACAGCTCTGCTCGGAAAGCGGGAAGGCTGGAGGACAAAGGGAGGGAGAGCTGCTGAGCCCCCTGACAACAGAGCTCAGTTTGGTGGGGAACAAGGGCGCTCACCAGGGCCATCTCCCCCGCCCATCCCCCAGCCGAAATCCCAAAGGGAACCGGTTCCTGCCAGGGAACTTGCTCGCTCCGCGCAAACACCCAACTCTGCACTTCGGCGGAGTCAAACCTCCGGCAGCGGATCTGACTCCCTCCCGCTGCCACAGGGCCCCTCCTGAAGTGGATCACCTAAGGAGAAGCGATCTAAGCCTGCCCCTCCTGCCCCCGAGCACCTTGCCTACCCACCCCAGCTAATACGCCAGATCCCCAGCATCACAAGCCTGGCAGGGTGCAAGTAGCCCAGACGAGCCACACCACCCCACAGTGAATCCCGCCCCTAGGAGAGGGGAAGAGAAGGCACACACCAGTCTGACTGTGGCCCCAGCGGTGGGCTGGGGGCAGACATCAGGTCTGACTGCGGCCCCGCCCACCAACTCCAGTTATACACCACAGCACAGGGGAAGTGCCCTGCAGGTCCTCACCACGCCAGGGACTATCCAAAATGACCAAGCGGAAGAATTCCCCTCAGAAGTCTCTCCAGGAAATAACAACAGCTAATGAGCTGATCAAAAAGGACTTAAATAACATAACAGAAAGTGAATTTAGAATAATAGTCATAAAATTAATCGCTGGGCTTGAAAACAGTATACAGGACAGCAGAGAATCTCTTGCTACAGAGATCAAGGGACTAAGGAACAGTCACGAGGAGCTGAAAAACGCTTTAAACGAAATGCATAACAAAATGGAAACCACCACAGCTCGGCTTGAAGAGGCAGAGGAGAGAATAGGTGAACTAGAAGATAAAGTTATGGAAAAAGAGGAAGCTGAGAAAAAGAGAGATAAAAAAATCCAGGAGTATGAGGGGAAAATTAGAGAATTAAGTAATACACTAAAAAGAAATAATATACGCATAATTGGTATCCCAGAGGAGGAAGAGAGAGGGAAAGGTGCTGAAGGGGTACTTGAAGAAATAATAGCTGAGAACTTCCCTGAACTGGGGAAGGAAAAAGGCATTGAAATCCAAGAGGCACAGAGAACTCCCTTCAGACGTAACTTGAATCGACCTTCTGCACGACATATCATAGTCAAACTGGCAAAATACAAGGATAAAGAGAAAATTCTGAAAGCAGCAAGGGGTAAACGTGCCCTCACATATAAAGGGAGACCTATAAGACTCGTGACTGATCTCTCTTTTGAAACTTGGCAGGCCAGAAAGAATTGGCACGAGATTTTCAGTGTGCTAAACAGGAAAAATATGCAGCCAAGAATCCTTTATCCAGCAAGTCTGTCATTTAGAATAGAAGGAGAGATAAAGGTCTTCCCAAACAAAAAAAAAACTGAAGGAATTTGTCACCACTAAACCAGCCCTACAAGAGATCCTAAGGGGTACCCTGTGAGACAAAGTCCCAGAGACATGACTATAAGCATAAAACATACAGACATCACAATGACTCTAAACCCGTATCTTTCTATAATAACACTGAATGTAAATGGATTAAATGTGCCAACCAAAACACATAGGGTACCAGAACGGATAAAAAAACAAGACCCATCTATTTGCTGTCTATAAGAGACTCATTTTAGACCTGAGGACACCTTTAGATTGAGAGTGAGGGGATGGAGAACTATTTATCATGTGACTGGAAGCCAAAAGAAAGCTGGAGTAGCCATACTTATATCAGACAAACTAGACTTTAAATTAAAGGCTGTAACAAGAGATGAAGAAGGACATTATATAATAGTTACAGGGTCTATCCATCAGGAAGAGCTAACAATTATAAATGTCTATGCACCGAATACAGGAGCCCCCAAATATATAAAACAATTACTCATAAACATAAGCAACCTTATTGATAAGAATGTGGTAATTGCAGGGGACTTTAATACACCACTTACAGAAATGGATAGATCATCTAGACACACGGTCAATAAAGAAACAAGGGCCCTGAAAGAGACACTGGATCAGATGGACTTGACAGATATATTTAGAACTCTGCATCCCAAAGCAACAGAATATACTTTCTTCTCGAGTGCACATGGAACATTCTCCAAGATAGATCATATACTGGGTCACAAAACAGCCCTTCATAAGTTTACAAGAATTGAAATTATACCATGCTTGCTTTCAGACCACAATGCTATGAAGCTTGAAATCAACCACAGAAAAAAGTCTGGAAAATCTCCAAAAGCATGGAGGTTAAAGAACACCCTACTAACGAATGAGTGGGTCAACCAGACAATTAGAGAAGAAATTAAAAAATATATGGAAACAAACGAAAATGAAAATACAACAATCCAAACGCTTTGGGACGCAGCAAAGGCAGTCCTGAGAGGAAAATACATTGCCATCCAGTCCTATCTCAAGAAACAAGAAAAATCCCAAATACAAAATCTAACAGCACACCTAAAGGAACTAGAAGCAGAACAGCAAAGGCAGCCTAAGCCCAGCAGAAGAAGAGAAATAATAAAGATCAGAGCAGAAATAAACAATATAGAAACTAAAAAAACTGTAGAGCAGATCAACGAAACCAAGAGTTGGTTTTTTGAAAAAATAAACAAAATTGACAAACCTCTAGCCAGGCTTCTCAAAAAGAAAAGGGAGATGACCCAAATAGATAAAATCATGAATGAAAATGGAATGATTACAACCAATCCCTCAGAGATACAAACAATTATCAGGGAATACTATGAAAAATTATATGCCAACAAATTGGACAACCTGGAAGAAATGGACAAATTCCTGAACACCCACACTCTTCCAAAACTCAATCAGGAGGAAATAGAAAGCTTGAACAGACCCATAACCAGTGAAGAAATTGAATCGGTTATCAAAAATCTCCCAACAAATAAGAGTCCAGGACCAGATGGCTTCCCAGGGGAGTTCTACCAGACGTTTAAAGCAGAGATAATACCTATCCTTCTCAAGCTATTCCAAGAAATAGAAAGGGAAGGAAAACTCCCAGACTCATTCTATGAAGCCAGTATTACTTTGATTCCTAAACCAGACAGAGACCCAGTAAAAAAAGAGAACTACAGGCCAATATCCCTGATGAATATGGATGCAAAAATTCTCAATAAGGTACTAGCAAATCGAATTCAACGGCATATAAAAAGAATTATTCACCATGATCAAGTGGGATTCATTCCTGGGATGCAGGGCTGGTTCAACATTCGCAAATCAATCAACGTGATACATCACATTAACAAAAAAAAAGAGAAGAACCATATGATCCTGTCAATCGATGCAGAAAAGGCCTTTGACAAAATCCAGCACCCTTTCTTAATAAAAACCCTTGAGAAAGTCGGGATAGAAGGAACATACTTAAAGATCATAAAAGCCATTTATGAAAAGCCCACAGCTAACATCATCCTCAACGGGGAAAAACAGAGCTTTTTCCCTGAGATCAGGAACACGACAAGGATGCCCACTCTCACCGCTGCTGTTTAACATAGTGCTGGAAGTTCTAGCATCAGCAATCAGACAACAAAAGGAAATCAAAGGCATCAAAATTGGCAAAGATGAAGTCAAGCTTTCGCTTTTTGCAGATGACATGATATTATACATGGAAAATCCGATAGACTCCACCAAAAGTCTGCTAGAACTGATACAGGAATTCGGCAAAGTTGCAGGATACAAAATCAATGTACAGAAATCAGTTGCATTCTTATACACTAACAATGAAGCAACAGAAAGACAAATAAAGAAACTGATCCCATTCACAATTGCACCAAGAAGCATAAAATACCTAGGAATAAATCTAACCAAAGATGTAAAGGATCTGTATGCTGAAAACTATAGAAAGCTTATGAAGGAAATTGAAGAAGATTTAAAGAAATGGAAAGACATTCCCTGCTCATGGATTGGAAGAATAAATATTGTCAAAATGTCAATACTCCCCAAAGCTATCTACACATTCAATGCAATCTCAATCAAAATTGCACCAGCATTCTTCTCGAAACTAGAACAAGCAATCCTAAAATTCATATGGAACCACAAAAGGCCCCGAATAGCCAAAGGAATTTTGAAGAAGAAGACCAAAGCAGGAGGCATCACAATCCCAGACTTTAGCCTCTACTACAAAGCTGTGATCATCAACACAGCATGGTATTGGCACCAAAACAGACACATAGACCAATGGAATAGAATAGAAACCCCAGAACTAGACCCACAAACGTATGGCCAACTCATCTTTGACAAAGCAGGAAAGAACATCCAATGGAAAAAAGACAGCCTCTTTAACAAATGGTGCTGGGAGAACTGGACAGCAACATGCAGAAGGTTGAAACTAGACCACTTTCTCACACCATTCACAAAAATAAACTCAAAATGGATAAAGGACCTAAATGTGAGACAGGAAACCATCAAAACCTTAGAGGAGAAAGCAGGAAAAGACCTCTCTGACCTCAGCCGTAGCAATCTCTTACTGGACACATCCCCAAAGGCAAGGGAATTAAAAGCAAAAGTGAATTACTGGGACCTTATGAAGATAAAAAGCTTCTGCACAGCAAAGGAAACAACCAACAAAACTAAAAGGCAACCAACGGAATGGGAAAAGATATTCGCAAATGACATAGAGGACAAAGGGCTAGTATCCAAAATCTATAAAGAGCTCACCAAACTCCACACCCAAAAAACAAATAACCCAGTGAAGAAATGGGCAGAAAACATGAATAGACACTTCTCTAAAGAAGACATCCGGATGGCCAACAGGCACATGAAAAGATGTTCAGCGTCGCTCCTTATCAGGGAAATACAAATCAAAACCACACTCAGGTATCACCTCACGCCAGTCAGAGTGGCCAAAATGAACAAATCAGGAGACTATAGATGCTGGAGAGGATGTGGAGAAACGGGAACCCTCTTGCACTGTTGGTGGGAATGCAAATTGGTGCAGCCGCTCTGGAAAGCAGTGTGGAGGTTCCTCAGAAAATTAAAAATAGACCTACCCTATGACCCAGCAATAGCACTGCTAGGAATTTATCCAAGGGATACAGGAGCACTGATGCATAGGGCCACTTGTACCCCGATGTTCATAGCAGCACTCTCAACAATAGCCAAATTATGGAAAGAGCCTAAATGTCCATCAACTGATGAATGGATAAAGAAATTGTGGTTTATATACACAATGGAATATTACGTGGCAATGAGAAAAAAGGAAATATGGCCTTTTGTAGCAACGTGGATGGAACTGGAGAGTGTGATGCTAAGTGAAATAAGCCATACAGAGAAAGACAGATACCATATGGTTTCACTCTTATGTGGATCCTGAGAAACTTAACAGGAATCCATGGGGGAGGGGAAGGAAAAAAAAAAAAGAGGTTAGAGTGGGAGAGAGCCAAAGCATAAGAGACTGTTAAAAACTGAGAACAAACTGAGGGTTGATGGGGGGTGGGAGGGAGGAGAGGGTGGGTGATGGGTATTGAGGAGGGCACCTTTTGGGATGAGCACTGGGTGTTGTATGGAAACCAATTTGTCCATAAATTTCATTAAAAAAAAAATTATTCACCACGACCAAGTGGGATTTATACTTGGGATGCAGGGCTGGTTCAATATCCGTAAAACAATTAACGTGATTCATCACATCAATAAAAGAAAGGACAAGAACCATATGATCCTCTCAACAGATGCAGAGAAAGCATTTGACAAAATACAGCATCCTTTCTTGATAAAAACCCTCAAGAAAGTAGGGATAGAAGGAGCATACCTGGAGATCATAAAACCCATATACGAACAAACCAATGCTAATATCATCCTCAATGGGGAAAAACTGAGAGCTCTCCCTCTAAGGTCAGGAACAAAACAGGGATGTCAACTCTCACCACTCTTATTCAACATAGTATTGGAATTCTTAGCCTCTGCAATCAGACAACACAAAGAAATAAAAGGCATCCAAATCAGCCAAGAGGAGGTCAAACTTTTACTCTTCATAGATAACATGATACTCTATATGGAAAACCCTAAAGATTACACCAAAAAACTGCTAGGATTTATTCATGAATTCAGCAAAGTTGCAGGATATAAAATCAACGCACAGACATTGGTTGTATTCCTCTACACCAACAATGAAGCGACAGAAAAAGAAATCAAGGAATTGATCCCATTTACAGTTGCACCAAAAACCATAAAATACCGAGGAATAAATCTAACCAAAGAGGTGAAAAATCTATACACTGAAAACTATAGAAAGCTTACGAAAGAAATTGAAGAAGACACAAAAAAAATGGAAAAAAGATTCCATGCTCCTGGATAGGAAGAACAAATATTGTTAAAATGTCGATACTACCCAAAGCAATCTACATATTCAATGCAATCCCTATCAAAATAACACCAGCATTCTTCACAGAGCTAGAACAAATAATCCTAAAATTTGTATGGAACCAGAAAAGACCCCAAATAGCCAAAGCAATCTTGAAAAAGAAAACCAAAGCAGGAGGCATCACAATCCCAGACTTCAAGCTCTACTACAAAGCTGTAATCATCAAGACAGTATGGTACTGGCACAAGAACAGACACTCAGATCAATGGAATAGAATAGAGAACCCAGAAATGGACCCACAAACGTATGGCCAACTAATCTTTGACAGAGCAGGAAAGAATATCCAATGGAATAAAGACAGTCTCTTCAGCAAGTCATTCTGGGAATACTGGACAGCGACATGCAGAAGAATGAACCTGGACCACTTTCTTACACAATACACAAAAATAAACTCAAAATGGATGAAAGACCTAAATGTAAGACAGGAAGCCATCAGAATCCTCGAGAAGTAAGCAGGCAAAAACCTCTTTGATCTTGGCCACAGCAACTTCTTACTCAACACGTCACCGGAGGCAAGGGAAACAAAAGCAAAAATGAACTACTGGGACCTCATCAAAATAAAAAGCTTCTGCACAGCGAAGGAAACAATCAGCAAAACTAAAAGGCAACCTAAAGAATGGGAGAAGAAATTGGCCAATGAATTATCAGAGAAAGGGTTAGTATCCAAAATCTATGAAGAACTTATCAAACTCAACACCCAAAAAACAAATAATCCAGTGAAGAAATGGGCAAAAGACATGAATAGACACTTCTCCAAATAAAACATCCAGATAACCAACCGACACATGAAAAAATGCTCAACATCACTGATCATCAGGTAAATACAAATCAAAACCACAATGAGATACCACCTTACACCTGTCAGAATGGCTAATATTAACAACTCAGGCAACAACAGATGTTGACGAGGAGAAAGAGGATCTCTTCTGCATTGCTGGAGGGAATGTAAGCTGGTGTAGCCACTCTGGAAAACAGTATGGAGGTTCCTCAAAAAACTAAAAATAGAACTATTCTACAACCCAGCAATTGCACTACTAGGCATTTATCCACGGGATACAGGTGTGCTATTTTGAAGGGACACATGTACCCCCATGTTTATAGCAGCACTATCAACAATAGCCAAAGTATGGAAAGAGCCCAAGTGTCCACTGATGGATGAATGGATAAAGAAGATGTGGTATATATATACAATCAAGTATTACTTGGCAATCAAAAAGAATGAAATCTTGCCATTTGCAACTACGTGAATGGAACTGGCGGGTATTATGCTAAGTGAAATTAGTCAGAGAAAGACAAAAATCCTATGACTTCACTCATATGAGAACTTTAAGAGACAAAACAGATGAACATAAGGGAAGGGAAACAAAAATAATATAAAAACAGGGAGGGGGATAAAACAGAAGAGACTCATTAATATGGAGAACTGAGGGTTACAGGAGGGATTGTGGGAGGGGGGATGGGCTAAATGGGAAGGGGGCACTAAGGAATCTACTCCTAAAATCATTGTTGCAGTATATGCTAACTAATTTGGATGTAAATTTAAAAAAATGAAAAATAAAACAAGTTAAAAATAAAAAACTAATTAATTAATTAAATAATTAATTAATACATTCTATAGGACTTTATCTAAATAAAATTACCTCATTTCTAAGGTGTCGTCTACTGGGTAAAACATTACTCATTTTTAAAATCAACTTTATCCATGTAATTTACCTGTCATTCTAAGTGTTTAGTTTTATAAGTTTTGACAAATGAGTGTACCCATGTAACCACCCTGGATTATCAGTTTTCATAAAAGAGCCTACTGGGAGTTTGTTTTGGACAGCATTATATGTATAAATAAATTTCAAGATAATTGTACACCTTAATAATAGTGAGTCTCCCAGTCCAGGAATATGATTAACTTTCTCCCAATATGTGTTTTCTTAATTTTTCTTAATAATGTCTCATAATTTTCAGAGTGTAAACCTTATATAAGTTTGTTATATTTATCAATTAGTTTATTTTGTTATTTTTGATGCTGTGATAGATTGTAGTTTTAAAAGATATATTTTCTAATTGTTGTGATTAAATAGAAATACATATTGAGTTTCACTGTAAAAAAAAAGAATGAAATCTTGCCATTTGCAACAATGTGGATGTAACTAGAGTGTATTATGCTGAGAGAAATAAGACAAAAAAACCAAATAAATGATTTCACTCATATGTGGAACTTAAGAAACACAGCAGATGAACATAGTGGAAAGGAAAGAAAAATAAGTTAAAAACAGAGCAAGGCAAACCATAAGAGACTCTTAAATAAAGAGAACAAACTGAGGGTTGCTGGAGGGGAGGTCGGGGGGGGGATGGGCTAAATGAGTGATGGGCATTAAGGAGGGCACTTGTTGGGATGAGCACTGGGTGTTACATGGAAGTGATAAATCACTGGGTTCTACTCCTGAAACCAATACTACACTGTATGTGTACTAACTTGAATTTCAGTAAGTAAATTTTAAAAAATAAAATGTTTATGTGGGTATGCTAGGTGAGTACTATTTGATAAAAGGTAGGACTTCTGTGTCCCCCCTCTCTCTCTGCCCCTCCCCAACTCGTGCTCTGTCTCACTCTGTCTTTCAAAAATAAATGTTAAAAAATTTTTTAGAAAAGATAAAAGGTAGGACAGAATGATATGCAAAATGGCAAGGACAGAATGATATGCAAAATGCCAATCTCCAAAACCACACATTACCAGCAAATATGTCCTGTGCTTTACAACACATTTATTTGGTCTTAAAAAATATTATCTCTCCGTCTCTGTAACTTGGAACTACACATGTAAATATGAAAAGATAAACCAAGATAATTACCCCAATAGTTTGTCTTTCAACATCAGCATCTAGAAAGCAGTGATGGTACCACAAATCTTTATTCCCTTACTGTCCAACACCAGCCCCCACTACATACTCTTTCTCATTTATCCTAGTCATAACACTTAAACTACCCTGATACTATTCCTAACCCCCACTTACACTTTCTCCCATCCAACTCATTCTCCCACTCTCCCAACCATTCATTCTTCCCTCAACTACATTTCTGTTCATTTACTCTCTCCTTTTGTTCATCATACCTTCTTACTGTTTACTGTCATTAATCTTTCATTTTACTGTAATCTGTCCATTTTACTAATCTGTTACCGTCAGACTAATTTTTTTCAAATTTTTATTTAAATTCTGGTTAGTTAACATACAGTGTAATATATTACCCTGCTAGACTAATTTTTTGAAAGTAGAACTCTGTATTACCTATCTTTATATCTCCTGTGTCTAGAATGGTTTACGGAACTGTCATTTCTCTTCAAAAGATTATTAACACATTTGAGCTTTTTAAAGATCATAAATCAGTAGATCTCAACTGTAGCTGCATATTAGAATCACCCGAAGAATTTTAAAGATGTGCCAATGTCTTGGTTCCCTCCTCAGAGTAATTAAATCAGAATCTCAGAGGGTGGCGTGTCTACGGTTCTTTAAGGCTCCCCAAGTCCCTAATGTCCAGGCAGTGTTGAGATCTGCATATATGTATAGGCTCAGCAAACTATACTCTGCAGATAGATGATTGTTTTTGCAAATAAAGTTTCACTGTAACACAGCCATGCCCATTCCTTATATATTATCTCTGCCTTCACTCTATAAAAGCAGAGCTGAGGTGGTACCTAGGTGGCTCAGTCAGTTAAGCCTCTGACTCTTGATTTCAGCTCAGGTCATGATCTCATGGTTCGTGAGTTCAAGCCCTATGATGGGTTCTGTGCTCATGGAGTAGAGCCTGCTTGGGATCCTCTCTCCCTCTTTCTTTTTGCCCCTCCCCTGCTCATGCTTTCTTTCTCTCTCTCAAACATTTTTTAAAAAGGCAGAGCTGAGTATTTATGACAGAAACTATATCGCCTGTACAGCCTATAATATTTACTATCTGGCTATTTACAGAAATAGCTTGCTAACCCCTGATAAACAGGGAAAAAGTCCTATTATTTATCAAAAAGGTATGGGATAGGGGTGCCTGGGTGGCTCAGTTGGTTAAGTGTCCGACTCTTGGTTTCAGCTCAGGTCACAATCATCTAGTTTGTGAGTTCGAGCCCAACATCAGACTCCGTGCTGACCACTTGGAGCCTGCTTGGGACTCTCTCTCTCTCTCTAAAAAAATAAACAAAATTTTCTTAAAAGGGTATAGGATAAAGTAGACTGATGCTAATACTGATAAAAAATAAAACTGTTTAAAGACTAAAAGAACCATTTTCAATATATTCTCATCAAGACTCCCATTTGAAAAAATAATTTCTGTATTTACAATTATTTACTTGAAAGTATAAATAACCTCTCATATCTTAAAGAGTTTCCATATGAAAATATAGCCCTAGAATTGTATATTGTAGAGGTAGCATAGTGCTTGATTCAATTTCAGTGTTAAGTTTTAGTAGCTGTTTATCTATTGACCACATGCTGTCTATTGTTCTATTTTCCATATGTTTTTAAGGTTTAGAAACAGCTATTAGTACCAGACACATTTCTAGATTGCCCACAGCCATGTAAAAATTGTGATTTAAATTAAGTCTCTTTACACCAGGAAAACAGTGTATCTCATAAAAAGAACACTAGGTTAGGTATCAGAAAAACTAGGTTTTCACTATGCCAGTGATTTATCATGTGACATCAACAAAGTCACTTACCTTATCTCTTATTGGCAAATGTCTCAATTTTTTTCACCTAGATATGCTTGGTTGTGGAAAGAATTTACAAATTGATAGAAATAATAACACATGTTGCGAATTCGCTTCTTTTTGCCAGTTCTTACTGTATTTTTTCAAGTAAGTCCCAACATCAATATCAGTGTACCTTCTCAACTTTATGATAAAGAGTAATGATAATAGACTAATTGTGTCAAACTACTAGGTAATAACTTGTTAATCCAGAAAGACATGATTGATGCCTACCAAATCCTTAAGATTTTAATAAGGAATCATATGAGATTCCCCAAATAAACATCTATCTAAGGAAACAGTGAACAAAAGCTATATTATCTGCACATTCTCCAAGTAATTAAGCTTAATCTATCAGTAGGGAATTCAGAATACAAAGAAATACAGGTCCAGTATAAAACTATTATGAGCCAATAACAATACCTAAACTTGTTGAGTGATATAATCTACAATTCTAAAAATAGAAAGGCAAAAAATTGATATCCATATCTGAAAGCAATCACTTAATATATTAATTTTAATGCTCCAAAAATATTTAGTATGATGCCAAGATGTCAAAACTTTTGTTTTAGTACTAATTAGGAAGAGTAGCAATTCAATTGCACTTGAATATTGACCACAGCTTAGATAACATCAGTTTATCAATTTTAAATTTGCTGAATTTGTAACTGAACTGTGATTATAGAATAGAATGTTCTTGTTCTTAGGAAATAAACATTGAAATATTACTGAAGTATTTTGAGGTAACAGTATGTGTGATGGCTGCCACTTACTCTCAAATATATACAATATATGTATATAAATATTTGTAATACATATACATATGTATTTGTAATATATATAATGTATTTAGATTCATGGAGTCAGGGAATGATAAAGTAAAGGTAAATGTTAACAACTGTTTTATCCATGAAAAGGGTATATGCGAGTTTTTTATACTATTCTTTCAACTTTTATGTAAGTTTGAAATTATTTCACAATAAAATGCTGACAAAGCCCTTTTGAATAGCACCTTATAGTAAAAGTATATTTAAGTCATTAATTTAGTATTATAATACAAAAAAGAAAACAGATATAAGTACATCCTAAGTGGTGCTCATTCATAATCAACAATAAATATATCACATATTTTTTTAATAAATGTATTCATAAATAAGTATAGTTATTAAGTGATTGCTTAAAAATGTTATAAAGGAACTTAGAAGTTTACCAGTTTCTAACAGATTCAGCAATTTTTTTTAATGTTTTTATTTATTTTTGAGACAGAGAGAGACAGAGCATGAGCAGGGTAGGGGCAGAGAGAGGAGACACAGAATCCAAAGCAGGCTCCAGGCTCTGAGCTGTCAGCACAGAGCCTGACGCGGGGCTCGAACTCATGGACTGTGAGATCATGACCTGAGCTGAAGCCGGACACTTAAACAACTGAGCCACCCAGGCGCCCCAGATTCAGCAACTTTTAACAGCCTTTGGCTGATACGGTTCTTTTCACATTTATACAAACAAAATAGCCATAAAACAAGAAATTTATTGAATACTTAACCCATTGTAGAAATTAGTTTGATCTGTGGATCCACAGGGAGAGGCTGCATCCTGAATGGATAACTCTTTTTAACAGAATAATCCTGAAGCAGAAGAACTAAACCAACCCGTAGACTTTTATACCACTCAGGACACAAGGCATTCCACATGATCACTGACACTGTGCCTGAACTGTCAGCCACTTCCAAAAAGGTCTAGAAAAAAAGAGTAAAAAAGCACATGCGTATTTGTTACTTTTATCTACAGGGTATTCTAATTTTAAGAATGAGAAAGCAAAACTACAGGGGAATGACTGAATAAGTTATTACATGGTACAATCTATAACTATGCAAAGTTATAAATGAAGGATTTTTAGTGATAGAAAATACTTAAGGAAATGTTAAATAACATAAAATTGTATATACAATATGATTTCCATTTTGTAAGATAATTTATCATATAGTCATGCAATATATTATATGCATACATATACATATAGATGTGATCTATATTACATACATACGATATATGTGTGTAAACATGTGATATGTTCATATGAAAAAAGGGGATGAAACACACTTTAATATTAACAGTGACCCTCTCTGGTAGAATTTGGGGTGATATTTTTTCAGCTTTATTTATACTGCTTTCTACATTTCCAAATTGCCTCCAAGTATGTATAACTTTTATAATGAAAGCTTAATAAAACACCTAAAATAATTCTTGACAACATGTGAAAATACAGTAAAACGTTAGGTAAAAAAACAAACAGGACAGAAATCAAGGAAGTAGTTCTCATTGGCATTATAGAGCACAGAGAGTCAAGATAACAGAAAAGTATCAGCTACATTTGACAATTAAAAGGTCTCTAGTGAGTGCCCAGCTGAAGAAAAAAGCCAAACCAATTGTGTTGAGAAGTAAATAGGAGACAAGGAAGTGAAAATATCTAGTGGAGACTACTTCAAGGAGCCTACCAGAAGAAAAGGAGAGAGGGAATAGAGGAGTCCTGAGGTCAAAGGAGATTTTTTCTTTTTTTTTAAATGAAAGTCCAGAGTATGTCTATATGCTGGTGTAGAAAGCATACTAGTGAAGAAAAGGGTGAAGATACAGAAAAAAGTATGAAGTAGACCAACTGAATCAGGGAACTAAAAAGGTGCCAATACAGAAAGAATTTCTTTTTGTACAAGAAATTACATAAAAATAATACCCTGAAACACACATTTATGTAAATTGTAAATTATTAAATTACATTTATAAAATATAATTTGAACATAAATTATCCTAATAAGGAGTCAGGTCTGTAAGCTATAACCTATAAATGTTACATTAACATGTCATATGTTAATCATGATTTATACCTGGTATGGCTCAATCATCTTTTTATCAGGTTTTCCATAGTATCGCAGTTTGGATTTATGCAAGATTCTCACAAGCAATGCAGGAAAATTCCTTCTGTTAGACCAGGTCATCTCAAGGTGAGAAAGTGAAATTATTTTGGTATCTAGAATAAAAAAAAATAGAATAGAAAAAAATCCTACTTAATATGTCATGGTAATTTAAAATTTCTGTTTTCATGGTTAAAAATGGTAGCGACATCATCCCTAAAGCAACTCCTTCTCACCAGCTAAGCCAGTCTATATACTTCTCATATAGAACTTAATAATACCAATTATCCTTAATAATAATAGCTAATATATAAATATGCCTTACTATATGCCTGGGACAAAGGTAAATATCTATATTAACTAACATAGTGTTCCATCTCGAATGCCCTCCACTTTGTCAAACTGGGTAATTGCTTCCTGAAAGACCTGAATCTAAACTCATACCCCACTAGGTGGGGGGAATGGGTGAAACAAATAAAGGGGATTAAGAGAACACAGATCCTGATGAGTATCAATAAATGTACAGAATAGTTAAATCATTATATTGTACACCTGAAACCAATATAACACCATATGTTAATTATACCTTAATAAACTCATCTCCCTTAAAAATTTTGTGGGAAAAACTCAATACCATGGAATGTTTTCCCACTACTAAGGACTTACATATTTAACTTATACAATTGTTTCATGACATATTTCTGTATTGCCCTCATCGTGGTTTCATGTGTAAGTTCTATATTTCCCAAACATGCCAGACATAGTCCTGCATTAGGGCCTTTGCATTTGCTGTTCCCTCTGTCTGGAATGTCTTCTTCTTAGACACCAGAGTGACTTCCCTCCTCCTCTCCTTTAGGTTTTGCTCAAAGGTCACTTTCCCAGTGATGTTATTCCTTACTACTCTACTGTAAACTGATCCCTTTACTTACTCCCCTTCCCATATTATTTTTCTACATAGCACTTATCTTCTCATACGCCATACAATTTACTTTGAAATTTTAATCTCCATGCCTGCTGGCAAGTACAAAAATTGCTTAAAAGCTATTCACCATCTTTAAAGATTAACTTGTATTTTTAATTTTATTCTTCCTTGAGTTAAGAGAGGTTCCATCTGCATTCCTCTCTACAATTTTGCTCCCTTACAGGCCAGTCTCAATTTTTAAAACTTGAATTTGTATTTGTTCAATATTTTATTTCACAAGGTACCCCCACTCCATTTTTATTTACATAATATATCACTCAACATTTTGGCATGAAACCGTACTTGTAATTTCTTTTTAATAAGAATTTAAATGGAATGTTGTAGTTATACCTGTATCATAAAAAATACTATTTTTAGAGTTAGGCCATCTTGTATAATTTTCCTTGTAGATTCTTCCAAAATATTAATAGCCCAGAATCATAGGTCCCAATATTTGAACTGACATTATTAAGTGATTTCCTTTTTAGTTAGATCAGACAAATTGTGGATCAGATGCGAATTATCTGGAATGTATGTAGAACACTCTTGATCAAGGAAGGCACATATACCTTCACCGATTAGAATAAATTCAAGAGTTATATGCTTTTGTAAACCAGAGTTCTAAGAGCCCCTGCTTCTGCTATAATTGGATCCAGAGAGTTAGCTGTGATCAGACATCTGCCTGATTAATGTTTTGCCAGTTTTGATTTTTAACTCGCAAACTCCATAGAATATACATATCTCTCAAATCCAAAAAGAAATTACAGGCTATACATAGACAATGAAGAATCTGTATAAATTCATAGAAATGTGTTCATTACAAAAAGAATGAAAATAAATAGATACCCAATATAAAATGTTAGATAGTAAGCAATAGAACAGTGATTCTCAAACTTTCTGGTCTCAGAAAGCTTTTACATTCTTAAAAATTACCGTAGCCCTCAAAAAGCTTTTATTTATGTGGGTAATATCTATCAAAATTTGCCATATTATGAAGGAAAACTAAGAAATAAAAAATTATTCATAACTCCTTTAAAATAACAACAAACCTATTATGTATAATATATATGTATGTTTACACACACACACACACACACACACACACACACACACACACGTGACTATTTTCTAAAACAGAAAATGTAGTGAGAAGAGTGGTACTGGTTTACATTTTTGTAAATATTTTTAGTGTCTAGCTTAATAGAAGACAGCTGGATACTCCTATTTCTTTGGCATTCAGTCTGTTCCAATGTCACATATCATGTAGCCTCTGGAAGACTCCACTGTATACTTTCATAAAATTAGAGTGATAAAAAGTAAATGAATATCATAAAAATAGTTTTGATGTTGTGAATACCTTGAAAAGGTCTTGGGGGACACCTCTCGGGGTCCTTAAACCATACAATGAAAATCACTGCAAAAGAACTAACCTAAGGAATGACAAAAGGAATAAAGATAAAAGCTGAAAATAAGGTATTAGAAAAAAGAACTGTTAAATCCAATTCGTTGGAAAAATTAATGAAAAGGTAGATCTCTGACAAGTGCAATCATGACGAAAGAAAACAAAAATATGTTTGAAATGTGATCAACTATAAATCTAGAGAAAAATATTGTTATATATGATTACATATCACTAAACTTGAAAATACCAGTGAAATAGATAATCTTCTAGGAAAACCTGAATTATCAATATTGCCTCAAGAAGCAGAAGAAACCTAGAATACGTCAATAACCATGGAAGAAAATGGAAAAGTTCACAAATAATGACCTCCAAAAATGGCACCAGGTTCTAACAATTAATTTTGAAAACATAGATAATTCCTGAAAAATTATGACAAAAGTAGTACAAAGGGAAAAAAACCTATAAATCCAAATCATTTATGATGGCAAATATCCTAAATCAAATACTTTCAAATCCAATATAGCAGTATGCCAAATTGCTTCATGACCAAGTAGAGTCCTAAACACCTTGTATTGTTCAGGAGGAAGATACAATAAGTTGTGAGTAATCCTGGAGACTGGCACAAAAATCTTAAGTTTAAATAATTTTGTTAAAACATTAAGGGAAGCCAGTAGGAAAATACAAATTAATGGATAACTTCTAAAGCACTAGAAGAAAAAAATTTAAATCTTGCAAAAGTAAAAAAAAAAAACATCATAAAGCAAGGTGTACAGTAAACATAAAGTAGTTTTGCAAGAACAGGTACAAACATCAGTAATGACTTTAAATTTAATTGTGGATTAAATTTATCTCTTAAATGAAAAAGAACTGTTTTGGGTCAAAAAAACAAAATCTTAGTTATATATTTCTTTAAAAAGACAAATGTAAAACAAAATAGAAATAAAAGGATGGACAAAGATACATACACTAGGTCAGTTCTCAAAATGTGGCATTTGTACCACCAGTGGATGGTGAGGCTCTACCACAACCTACTCAATCAGAAACTGGTTGGGGGGCCAGAAATCTGCATTCTAAAACACTTTGGAAGTGATATGGATGCCTATTCATGTTTGAGAACCACTGAACCAAATGTCAACTAAAAGACAGCAATAGTAAATAGATCTACCAGACAAATTAGAATTCAAAACACAAAAAAAGGACAAAGAGACAAACTGCAAACTGATAAAGGGTAAAACCCACCAACAAGATATTACTATGTTATGAAATGAACATTGTAGTAACGCCTAAATCAAAAATTTTTAGAAATACAAGGAGAAATTAACAAAATCACTGTCAAAAAGAGAAGTCAATATTCCTCTCAAAGAAATGGGCAAGTAAAATACATTTAATGATAAGAATATGGAATACTTCAATTAAATTTTTAAAACTTGGTATAATAGGGACTTCGTACCTAATAAGTAAACCTTTTCTAAAAGTTTGAGGGTTGAAGAGGAACTCAAATTTAAAATCAGAAAATATGAGTAATGAGTGAAAAAAAATCTCTACACTTCAAAACCTGGGGTATACAGCCAAAGCAATATCCATGGGAAATTTCAGAATTTTAAAAAGCTTTTCAAAGAAAGAAACAAGGAAATAAATGAATCAAGCATTAAACTCAAGAACGTAGTACAAAAAAAATATGAACAAAGGAAAGTAAAAGATAGCAGAAATAAAGTAGAAAATATCTCCCGGATATACACTTAACTAGTAAAGCCCAAAGTCTTTTTTTAAAAATACCAATTAAACACACAAGCCCCTGGCAAGGCTGATCATAAAAAAGGTGAGCACACAGGGTCCCCTGGGTGGCTCAGGTTAAACGTATGACTTTGGCTCTAATCATGATCTCACAGCTTGTGGGTTTGAGCCCTGCATAGGGCTCTGTGCTGCACAGCCTGGAGCCAGTTTTGGATTGATTCTCTGTCTCCCTCTCTCTCTGCCCCTCCCCTGCTTGTGCTCTGTCTCTCTCTCTCTCTCTCTCTCTCTCAAAAATAAACATTAAAAATTTTTTTTAATAAAAAAAGGTGAACACACAAACATGAGGAATGTAATAGAGGATGAAACAAGAGTAAAATATTTTAAAAATATAAACTAAAATTTAAATTATATATGCATATAAATTATATATATATTAAATTTAAATTAAAGTGTAAAACTACTGCATACAACGTTGAGATCCAGTGAAATGAAATTTCCTAGTAAAATATCAACTCTCAAAAATGGACTCAAGAAGAAACATTATTGATTTCATGAATTTTTCTACAAGAAATTGAAAAGGAGTCATTCTTCTAACCCCCAATACTGGCTCAAGGCCCCAGGTTCAAATAGTTTTAGGGGTAAATTCTACCAAACCTTCAGTGAACAAATGATTTTAAGTAGCGAAAAACAGGCAAGTTTCCCAATTCATTCTACTAGGCCAATATTAATTAACCCAATATCAATATTGGACTAAAATAGTAACCCCTTTTAAAAATAAAATCTATGGAACAAATTTGCTTTAAACATACAGATGTAAATATAACAACCATGACCAAGTAGAGATATAAAAGTGGTTCAACATCAGAAAATACATTAATGTAATTTATGCATTCTTTTATTCAACACTTCCTGAATGCCTACCATGTGACACTGTTCTGGGTATAAGAGAAATGCCCCAGAATGGTGACAAAAAGAAAGTCCTTACCCTCATCAATTTCATAAACCAATGGGAGAAAAAAGGAAAACAACAGATATAATAATTTCAGTGTTATCAATTCTATGAAGAGCATTTCCGTGGTGATGTAATAAGTGGGGAGGGAATACATATTTAAACAGCCCTTTTCTAACCTGTTTTATAAATTTGAGTTGAAACCTGAGGATGGAAAGGAACTTTCCAGGAGGAAAAAGCAGGAGCAATGTACTTGATGTACTTGACGTACTTGACGCAGGAAAGAGTGAGGAGGTTTGAGACCAAAATGAAGGCTAGTATTTCAGAAACAAAATGGTGGAGGGGAGGGGTTAGAGAGGTGAGTAAGGGGGTTCCATAGGGCCGGGGTCTGCAAACTACAACTCATGAGCCAAATCCGGCTTACTGCCAGTTTCGGTAAATAAAGTTCTATGGTAAAACAGCCAAACCCAATCATTTACATATCACCTATGGCTGCTTTCCCTATACCAGGGCCAAGTTGAATAGCTGTGACTGGAGACCACATGTGTGGGGAAGAAAAAAAATTTACTATGTGGCTATTTAAAGAAAGTTTGCTGATGCTGCATGGCCTCGTGCATGCGTTAGGAGGTCTGGATTGTCGTCTAACTGCAATGGGGAGACACTGGAGAGATTTAGGCAGGAGTGACATTACCTAACTTCCATTTTGAAAAGCGGTCTTTAGATCACATTATTTGTTACCTTTGGAGTAAGGTATTGACCAGGAGAGGGCATGAGGGAGACTTATGAAATGCTTCAAATGTTCTGCATCTTGATCTGGGAAGATGGTTATCAAGCTTTACTTTTAAGCTGTATTTTTTTTTTTTTGGTATTTCAAGCTGTATTTTCAAGACTTTTCCACTTTACTCTGTACACATCATGCCTTAATATAAAAGTTTTAAAAAGCACAAAAAATGCACTATAACCAAAGTTAAGAGAAAAGGGACAGAGTGTGAGAAAGCAACTTGCAATATATAGCACACAAAAAACCTCAATACCCATTAGCAAAGAAATAAGAAAAATCAAAAGATATAATTTAAAAATTAGTACGATATGGGGAAATGGGCACTCATATATATGTTAGTGGGAATGTAAATTAGGAAAACCTTTTCAGAAGATGATTTGTCAATATCCATTAAATTAAAAAATGCAAAATACTCTGTAACCTAGCAATTTCACTTCTAGGAATCCATCTATTTAACAGATATACTTGAACATAATGAGCAAGTATGTGTATATCCTAATGATGTTCAGTGTGGATCTAAAACAGAAAAACCAGTAACTGCCTAAAATTGATAATTACCTATTCACATTGGCATGATCATATAAATTATGGTACACTCATCCAAGGAAAGTATATATATGCAGATGTACATTAAAGACGCTTAATGTGTAAACACCAAATCATGCCATGCCACAGAATATTTTTTTTTCAATGATACATACCAAACTGCTGAACGTTTGGAGTTTTAAGAGGAAAGTTGAAGGCACTGGAGGAGGTAAAGGGGTCTTTCACTCCACCCCAACATTTTATTATTAAAAATTTCATACAGCAAGCCTGAAAGACCACCAATATATACCTACTTCTAAATTTTGTTATCAAAATTTTACTATACTTGGGTCTTGCATTTTTAATACAATATACGTTTTTATGTTTATACAAATAATGGACTTTTAATATTATCTTGTGCAAATGCATTTGCTTTTCAGTCTATAATGCTTTTTTTCTAGTTAACAATATACTTTTAAATATACAGTTTGGCTTTTTAGCACATGAACATTGCCTTTTGTAATAAAAATATGGTTTGAATAATGAATAGATATTACTTTCAAGAAAAAGATTTTTACAAATTATTATTCCCCTCTTAATTCTTCTAGACACCAATTTTTCATTTATATATTCCATCCTAAAAATAAAAAGTGATAAGCACTTAAGAGGTAGTGATGCACTACTGTCTTATTCCATACTTGAGATAAAATTCATTCCATTACTGCATCCATGAAATGACTATCTTGCTTTTAAAGCTTAAGTTATTTAAATCATCCTTGTCTACACATTTCTGTATTTTCCCCTTATAATTGGATATTAGTTTAGCTGCCTATTTTTGACCCACCTTTTCACTTTCAAGCCTGTTGCTGTTACACGTCATAGTAAGATCATATATGAGCTAGTATTATGACTGCAATGTAAAAAAAAAAAAACCTGAAAAGCAGTAAATGTAGAAAATTATCATCTATCTTCCTCCAGTACTTGCACTTTTATTTTTTTGTGTATTATTTGTTCCCCATCCCGTACGTGTACATGCCTATAGTACTATCATTCCCCTTCCATCTCTGATAAAATATGTTTTACATCAGTTGCTGATGATGAACAGGCATTTTCACGTTAACTGCCTACTTCTGGTACTGAAGAATTAAACTTCTCAGTATTGTCTGTGATACGTAATAAGAAACATAAGAATGAAAATTCCAAGCCTGCCCACAAAAATCACACGCTCAAAAAAAGCAATATTTACATAACTGCTACAAAGACATAAAGATGGCGTTTCATTAATGCAAATTATTAAGGAATAAATCACGGAATATCCGTTTTTGAATCACGGTTAAAACGCACAACCCACAAATATTTATGCCTTTCATGCCAATTTCAAATCTATATACTCGCCAACCAACACAGTGAGTACTATTTCCACAAACTGAACGAAACGAAGATTAAACCGTAGGCAAACGCACACACGCTATGTGTGCCAGATTAAATTTGAGATGTATTCAGACACTTCCTGAATGGCCACTTGAACAATCAAAGCAATGACGGGTTGCGCAAATTTTCATTAAGCGAGTGCCAATCTGACATTGACGAAAACTTGTCTATTTCCACTCGCGGCTTGAAATGAACAATACCAACGCACCCCCGTTTCCTTTCCCATCAACGCAAGCTCCCGAAAACTATTTCTTAACCCCTCCGTCATTCCCTCCAATTACTTACTGTTAAAATTGTGCTCCTCAGGTTGCTTGTTGGTTAACCAAATATCTCCATATGGATCTTCGTTATTCCACAGGGCCAGGTAATGACTCTTCCCGCCTCTTAAAGGCCTCTCGGGTACCTCCTCGTGCGCACTATTTCTGAATGGAGTTTCTAAAGAAATATCCTCTAAGGTCTCCCCACAGTGGACGTTATCTATGCACAGGATCCCTTGGCCTAATCTTTTCTCGTTGTAAAGACACGAGACTCTGGAAATTTTCATTTCTATGCCGACTTTAAGAATATTTTTATACACGAGAAAGTTCAGGCTGGGGTCCAGGTAGCACTTCTCCTGGTATACCCCGTCTGAGATCGTCACATCATAGCAGTAAAGGGGAGGTTTCGGTATTGTGTCGCGTGGTTCATCCTCTAACAGGTATCTCTGGACGGCCAGCACAGCGACAGGCACCACCTCCGAGGGGGTGACCCACTGCAGAGGTGAATCCGTTATTTGCTCAAGAACCTTTTGGATCCAGGACCTGCGCCCTTGGGCACCGGCCCTTCGGATCACCCCTCCCGGGACCCCAGCCCGATTTCTCTCAGGGTTCGGCAAATCTAGCCCAGCATGTGAGGGGCCGGCCTGAGGCTGACCTAACTCACCAGACATTTTTAGGTAACTGCGTACGCTCCTTACTCCCCAAAGCTAGTCTGTCCCGTCAGAAGCTGAGAGACCAGGAAACCGCGCGCTAGGCGACGATCACTACTCTGATCCCGCCGACTGGTAAGGCTCCGCCCCGAAGCCAGGCTGTGAAGACGTTCCGCGCGCGCGCGCCAGCCCTCTAGCCCCACCCCTCTCTCGGCTAGCTTCCAACTCACAAGCGCTGCTACTAGGCAATCACATGCGCGGTTACGTAGCAGATCCTCCCACCTGGTGCTTGCCTGAATGTCTGGGGGGAGGGGAGGGAGGGGGAGAAAGCGTTGGTCGCCATGGTTCCCAAAATGTAGCAGGAGGGAGGGGGAGGAGCGCTCTGAGCTCTTCTAGAAAGGAGGGTGCTGAGAGGCAATGGAAAAGAGAAAGTGTCTGGAAGCGGGCTATGTAGTCGTAGCTCAGGTGTTTGGAGGTTTGGGCCTTGGGCCAGCTACAGAAAGTAAATTAGAGTTCATTAATATACATGAATGTGATACCACAAGTCTCGTACACTATGAACGGAACCAGATAATGTATGCACAGCCTTCAGGAAAGACGCTCGCACAAAAAGTCCTCCTTAGTAAACCTTAGTTGCTGTTGCTGTAAGCATTATTAGCATAATTGTCTGTAGTGACTCCCTAAGTGCAGGGTTGGTGAATTAGTGATTAAGTGCAAATGAAAACAGAAAATTATAGAACTGGCTTGGTAAAGAGCTGTCTTTAGAATTCTTAAAACGTATTTATGTTTTATACAATAACTGGTGTAACAGAGGGCTAGGGTATAGAATGTCAGAAACTGCATTTCTAAACTACAAGGAATGTATACAGAATGAATGTAAAGTGAAAAAGCTGATAACAATAGTCCAAATTAAAAATAAGATATTTATTACATGTCCCCATGTGTGCTAGTATAAAGGCATAACTCTAAGATGTTTCAGGTTTGGTTCCAGACCACTGCAATGAAGTGAATATCGCCATAAAGCGAGTCAAATGAATTTTTTGGTTTCCCAATTCATATAAAAGCTATGTTTATACTATACTGTAGTCTAGTAAGTGTGCAATAGTATTATGTCTAAAAAGAACAATGAACATACCTTAATTTAAAAATATTGCTAAAAATTGGGAGGTGCCTGGGTGGCTCAGTCAGTTAAGCATCTGAGACTTGGGCTCAGGTCATGATCTCCCGGTTTGTGGGTTTGAGGCCCCTGTCAGGCTCTACACTGACAGCGCGGATGGAGCCTGCTTGGGATTCTCTTTCTGCCTCTCCCCTCCTCTCCCTCTGTCTCTGCCCCTCCCCTGCTCTAGCTTGCTCTGTCTCTCTCTGTCTCTCAAAATAAATAAATAAACATTTAAAAATTGCTAACCATAATCTGGGCTTTCAGTAAGTCATAATCATTTTGTTGATTGCCTCATTGTTGATGGCTGCTGACTGATCAGGGGTTAATGGTTGCTGAAGGTTGGGGTGGCTGTGACAATTCCTTAAAATAAGACAACAATGAAGTTTGTCCCATTGATTGACTCTTCCCTTTCATGAATGATTTCTCTATAGCATGAGATGCTGTTTGATAGCATTTTACCTACAGTGGAACTTTCAAAATCAGAGTCAATCCTGTCAAACCCTGCCACTGCTTTATCAACTAAGTTTATGTAATATTCTAATTTTTTAAGTGTTTATTTATTTTTGAGAGAGAGACAGAGTGTGAATGGGGAAAGGCAGAAAGAGAGGGAGACACAGAGTCCAAAGCAGGCTCCAGGCTCTCAGCTGTCAGAACAGAGCCTGATACGCAACTCCAACTCATCAACCGTGAGATCATGACCTGAGCGGTAGTCGGACACTTAACCAACCGAGCCACCCAGGCACCCCAAGTTTATGTAATATTCTAAATCCTTTTTTGTCATTTTAACAATCTTCACAGCATCTTCACCAGGAGTAGATTCCATCTCGAGAAACCGCTTTTGCTCACCCATAAGAAGCAACTCCTCATCCCTGAGAGTTTTATCATGAGACTGCAGCAATTCTATCACATCTTCAGTCTCCTTCAGGCTTCTAATTCTAGTTCTCTTGCTATTTCTACCACATCTGCAGTAACTTTCTCACTGAAGTCTTGAACCTTCAAATTGTAAAAAACAGAATACTTGTGAAGCTCATAAAGTGAAGTGCAATAAAATGAGGTATGCCTGTACACAGAATGTAGTAATTGTCCTAAAAATACTTTGCAAAGGTGGCTATAGGCTTGTTTTGATTATATTAATCCCCTTTTACTATTTCATCACTATTTATTAACTCTTTATGAAGTCCCTACCATGATTCAGGCACTGTTCTAGGCCACTGGGAATAACCGTAGTGAGGATCCTTTAGCCAAGCTTCTTCTCATTGCTTGGGTTGAACACCCCTGACATTATTTAACCAATTCATTCATTCTACACATATTTCTTGAGTATCTGCCCTGGGCAGGGTACAATCTTGCTGTGGAGACCAAAAAACATAATAAGGGGAAAGGGAGTGGATGGGCAAGAGTTAATATTTTATTTAGAATATGAAGATTAGGGAAGGGATCTTTATGAAAATACAGACTGAACAGTGATGACCTACAGGAAGTGATGGAGTAGATGTGTGGATATCTTTGAAAAGTACATTTGAATCAGAGGGAACAGCAAAAGCAGATTCCATAAGAAAAGAGGATGCTTGATAATTTCAAGGAAATGCTAAAGCCATCCACTGGAGTGGAAGGGGGAGGGAGAGAGTGGTAGGAGATGAAGTCAGAGAGGTAGCAGGTCTCTGTGGGCTTTCCTCTGCTTTGAGCAGGAGAGTGACATACTTCAGCTTAAGCCCCACTTCCTTCATGAAGACTCCCATAACTAATTCATTCTAGAATGATCTCTGTCTCTTATTGGTATCACCTGGTGTGTATCACTTATTTAGCATTTATCATCTAATACCTTGTAATTAAAAACAAAACTTCTAATGTATGTAGTTTGTCCCTCTAACTCAGGGTTCCTCAATCTGGACACTTTCGACATTTTGGACCACAGAATTATTTGTTGTGGGGGTGTCTTGTGCACTGGGGGATGTTTAGCAGCATTCCTGAGCTCTACCCACCTACATGCCTGTAGAACTAATCTCCCTCCCCTGCCAACCAAAAGTATCTCCAGATATGGACAAAGATCCCATGAGGGGTAATATTACCACTGGTTAGGAACCACTAAGTTAACTAGACTGTAAGCCTTTTAAGAGCACAAACTGATTTATTCTTTTTTTGTTTTGCCTAGTTCTTTCATTACTGTCATGCATAAAAGGCACTCAAATATTTTAAATAAATGAAACTTGTAACTCCTACCACCTTTCCACCAAAGTGAATATACATAAGTATGCCTCTCTATAAACAAATACATTAAACAATCCAGACGTACAAAACACAAAGTAATTAAGCTCCCAGAGTACTTTGTTATGTTTGCTGCTGAATCCCCAGTGCCAAAATAAGTATCTAGCATATAGCAGGTGCTCAATAGTATTTGTTAAATGAATAAACGACATTTTGGATTTTTATTGGATTTACTGCAAGAGACATTAAATATCAGCCATCTCTATTATTTATCCAGGAGGAATTGTTCAAAATCTTTCATATTTGATCCATTAGCACCCCCCTAAACTATATACTCAGTAAAGTTTATGCAGAATAGTATTGTATCATCATTTTCTAAGTCCTTCTAGCTAATTCATAAAAGATAAATATTGGCAGTGGTGCTCAGTGTTTCAGTAATTAGTGGAATCAGGAAAAAATAGCACCTATGCTTTTTTCTTTTTTTGCAATACTACACACAATAAACATGCACAGTGACTATGATAACACATTTGGAGTCTTGTATTGTTCTACTGACAATCTGCTGACAGTACATCTCTCTAAGAATTAAGGTGCCTACTTGGGTAGTTATCTTACCTATGTATAAATGTTCCCTGTTGTGGCATTAGAAGTGTCTGTTTTAGGGTTACTTACACAATAACAGAAAAAGTAAGAGAAATAACTTTTAGAGCCAGTAATGGATATCATTTAGGTCATTGATTTTTTTTCTCCCCTCAGATCTGGATGATCTGTTATAGTGCCCTCCAGAGTGTAAAATAATAAAAGCAGGCAAGATAATATTTTATTTTATTAAATGGTGATATTCTAAGATATTTAAAACATTTTAAATACATCATGAAATTAATTTTGGTAGACCACCAAATTTGGTATGCAGATAATAGCCCATTAATTTTTCTTATCTTTAAAATTGGACTAATGAAATAGTCATGGTTGTTGAAAAATTAAATAAGTTCATATGGATGAAGTGCCTAAAGCAGTTTTTGGCACATACCTAGAATTCAATGAATGGTAGTGATTCTTAACATTATTTTAAAAAGAAGATATTGGCATAACATAAAATCATAGAATGCTAGAACTGTAGGAGCCATTAGATAGCCACTAGTTCGGTGTTCTTCAAACTGAGCATTGTGAGGCATTAATGAGGTCATGATGTCAATTTATTGGGTCACACGCAGCAGTTAAAAACATGAAAAAGAATAGAACAGGGTTGCCTGGGTGACTCAGTCGTTAAGGGTCCTACTCTTGATTTTGGCTCAGGTGATGAGTTCGAGCCCTGCATGGGGCTCTGAGCTGCCAGTGCTGAACATGCTTGGGATCCTTTCTCTCCCTCTCACTCTCTTTTCCTCCCCTGCTCAAAACCCCCCCCTCTCTCATTCTCTCTCAAAAATAAATAAACATTAAAAAAGAGAATAGAACAGAAAATGTCAGAGTGCATCACACAAAGTAAGGGTAAGGATTGTTTTGTAAAATTTTTGTTTCAGATTTGTTGGTGTATGTGTATACTGGGTTGTGATGTAAAATGATTTCCTTACCATAGATTGTGGCCAGAAAAGTATAAATACAACTGCTATATAGTACAACCCCCCTTTATTACAAATGACGAATTTTGGGCCCAGAAAAGGGAGCTAACATGACCAAGACCACCCTGTGATAAGTGATGGAGAATTAGAACTGATAGCCAAGTCTCCTGATTACCAAGCCAGTGCCCTTTCCATGACATAAAGTTAGATCCTGGATTAAACCCCAACTATATCAAGTTTTTTATTTGAAAAGCCTTAGTTTGTTTATTATAATTTTAGTTATTTTTCTTTGAATAACCTTGTTTGATCTTCTCATTAATTTAACCGTCCTTTCATTTATTTGCAATAGGGAGGTTAATCAAAATCATTTCCTGGCCTGAGGCATTGGGCATTGGAGGTACACTTGTCAGTTCATCTAGTATGTAAGATTCTGTCAGTGTGGGTAGAGATGTGGGGGAGGAAGAAAAAGAAGTGGCATGACTAGCTGGTGTTAAAGGGATGTGGAGAGTTCGGATGATATCTCAAAGAGTATTTAGGTAAGCTCTCCAAACATCACCACGGTAACCAAAGAGGGCCTGAGGGTGGCTGCTTGGCAACCAGAGCTCTACAACCTCCGGCTCAGCGCTGCCCTTTACCAACATCGTTCATTTTTAAGGCTGATCTTGATGATTTTATTAACCAAATTTCCTCTGCATACAAGGATGAGTCTGCATAGCTTTTAATACCCCCTACCTCATTGGAATCAAGAATGTTCTGTGTTACCTTTCTCTCTGATATCAGAAACGTTTTGATTTATTTGTTGGATATGTATATATATGTGTGTGTGTATATATATATATATATATATATATATATATATACATATATATTTATACACACACACATATACTCAAATACACACACACACACACACACACACACACAAAGGTCTCTAACACAAGCTTACCGTAACAATGGTTTTAGACTCCTTTTGCCCCTCAGTTACTCAAATAAATATTCATATTTGTTCCCATGCCCTTGCTTATCCTATGTACATATTGGATGCGCAATTAATAGTTAATTGATGCTCTTCCCCCTTCTCTTCTGTCCTTTCAAATCCTACTATTTTTGTAAAGATTTCGGTGTGTTAGCTTTTCTTCTGAATCTCAATATTATGTATCTGTAAGAGACTATTGGAATATGGATTTGATCATTTTTTTAAAAAGTTTAAATGTTTATTTTTGAAAAAGAGAGACAGACACAGAGAATGAGCAGGGGAGGGACAGAGAGAGGGAGACACAGAATCCAAAGCAGGCTCCAGGCTCTGAGCATAGAGCCTGATGCGGGGCTCAACCTCAAGAGCTGTGAGATCATGTCCTGAGCCCAAGTCAGACGCTTAACCAGCTGAGCCACCCAGGCACCCCTGGATTTGAGTATTTTTAACTAATTAAGTCTTCGTTTCCCTGACTGAGAAAGGGGTATTGCCAGCAAACTCCCAGGATTCTACAGATTAATTTATTCCTGCTTATTCTCATTTGTCATATCCAGCACGCTTCAGTGTTTATATTTCTCCTCTCAAGAATTTGTTTGTTGATATGTGTGGCTAAAATTTTGGAAATATGAATACCAGTATGTATACTGGGTTGCCTTACCTGAAATAGGCCTGGGCCAGCAAGTTGGTTCTCAATAGGCTATTTACTTAAAGATGTCCATGCTAATTTATTTTAAAAAACAACAGCTTTATTGAAATATAATTCACATAAAATATAATTCACTCATTTTTTTAAAAAAGTTTATTGATTTATTTTGAGAGAGAGAGTGTGCAAGCAGGGAAGGGATAGAAAGAGAAGGAGAGAGAGAAGCCCAAGCAGTCTGCGTGGATCCCGACGTGGGGCCTGAACTTATGAACTACAAGATCATGACCTGACCCAAAACCAAGAGTCGGATGCTCAACCAACTGAGCCACTCAGGCACCCCTGTTCCTCTTTTCTGAGACTATTTTAAGTATTCTGGGTCCCTTACATTTCCATGGGAATTTTAGGGTTAGCTTGTCAATTTCTGCAAAAATGGCAGCTGGAATTTTGAATTGCAGATGTTAGTCCATTTACATTTTTCCATCTTTATTGAGACATAATTGACATATAGCATTAAGTTTAAGGTGTACAATGTGGCGATTTGATAAACATATATACTGTGAAATGATGACAATAAGGTTGTTTAACACAACCTTCATCTCACATAATTACAACTTTTTTGCTGATGTTCTTATGGTGAGACCATTTAAGATTTACTCTCTTAGCAACTTTCAAGTATTCATTAGAATAATTTTAACTGTAATCATCATGCTACAATTAGATCTTGAGTACTTATTACTCTTATAACTTGAAGTTTGTAGCTTTTGACCAATATCTCCACATTTATCCCACTTCACATCCCCTGGCAACCACCAATCTACTCTGCTTCTATGATTTTGGCTTTTGTTGATTCCACATTAACACATCTCACTTAAGATCATATAATATTTGTCTTTCTCTAACTTATTTCACTTAGCATAATGCTCTCAGGGTTTATCTATGTTGTCACAAATGGCAGGATTTCCTTCTTTTTATGGCTAAAATATATATAATATATATTATATTATATATTAATTATATATATAGATACAGATAACATTATCCACATCTATATATATAAATATCTATATATATACATCTATATATTTCATCTATATATATATCTATCTATATATATCTACATCTATATATTTATATATATAGATATTTATATATATAGATGTAGATAACATTATCTGTATCTATATATTTACATATATAGATGTACAAAGGCCTGTGATCAACATTCTGCATGAAATTTCCCCTTGAGGCATTACCTGACTTTTAACCTATGCCTGTTCAGGGTGAGAGGCAAAGAAACCAAGCATAAATCAGCTGCTAAAATGATACTAAGCTAAACAGAGTCATAATATCACAGAGTGCTGGGAAGGCAAAAACAGGAATTCAGGAATCTCCAAATACCCTAATAAACAACCTAGGTTTTTAGTTGAGCCCAAGGAAGGTTGCATCATGTGAGTAAGTTTAAACTGGCAATAGACCAGCCAGCCACAACTGTGTTAAGATGATCTATCCCCCACTCTATCTGTTGTTTAGAAAAAAAAAATTTTATCTTATTCTGAGGAAGATATAATCCAGAACCACTACAATTTTCTATGCACAAATAAAAAATTACCTGATATGCTAGGAAACAGGACCAAATGACAAAAAATAAAAAAAAAATCAAGAAAACACTCAACAGAAACAAACACATAGGTGATTAAAAAGTTGGAGTAAACAGAATGGCCTTTAAGATAACTATCAATAATATGTTCAATAAATAAAGGAAATAATAGATAATTTTACCAGAGATATGGACGTTATAAAATAAAGTCAAGTGAAAATTCAGTAATTAAATAATAGAATAACTGAAATTAAGAATTAAATGGATAAATTTAACAAAGACTAAACAGAACAGAAGAAAGGATTAGTGGACAGGATAGTAATAGGTCAATAGACAGTATCCAGACTAAAGTTCAGAAAAACATTGGATAATATAGAAAAAAGAATGAGACAGGGATAAGATGGTGGGAAGATCTAACATATATGTAGTTGGAATAGGAGAACAAGAGGAAAAGAATGCAAAACCAGTATTTGAAGAAATCCTTGTCAAGGATTTTTTTTTTTTTTTTTACAAATTGAAGAACGTTTTTTTTTTTTTTTTAATCTTTATTTTTGAGAGAGAGACGGAGTGCAAGTGGGGAGGAATAGAGACAGAGGGAGACACTGAATCCGAAGTAGGCTTCAGGGTCTGAGCTGTCAGCACGAAGCCCAATGCGGGGCTCGGGCTCACCAACTGTGAGATCATGACCTGAGCCAAAGTCAGACACTTAACCAACTGAGCCACCCAGGTGCCCCAAAAACTGAAGAAAGTTTTTAAGCTACATGTTCTAGATGCTATATGAATCTAAAGCAGAATAATGACTGCAGCAGGCGGATTCATTTCATTTGATTTCATCCCCCAAAATGTCCACATCTGAGTCCTCAGAACTACATATATGTTATATTACATGGTAGAAGGGAATTAAAGTTGTAGATGAAATTAATATTTTTAATCAACTGAATTTAAGATAAGAAGAGTATCTTGGATCCTGGTGGGCCCTTAAAAGTGGAAGAGGAAGGCAGCAGTGAAAGATGTGGAATGAGGGCTTGACCATTCATTGCTGGTTTTAAACATGGAGGAGGGGGTCATGAGCCAAGGAATGAAGGTGACCTCTAGAATTTAGAAATGGCCCTCAGCTTCCAGGCTGCAAGAATAATGTGTCCTCAGTCCTATAAGCATAAGGAATTGAATTCTGTCAAAAGCTTTAACGAGTAAAATAACGGATTTTCCTCTAGAGCCTCCAGAATGAAACTCATCCCTGCTCACAACTTTAACCATTCAGACACATACTGGACTTCTGACCTACAAAACTATAAGACAACATATTTGTGTTGTTTTAAGTCACTACATTTATAGTAATTCTTTATGGCAACAATAGAAAAATAATATAGTGAGAAAGAAAACCAGACAATAGGTACATTGAAGTAAAACTGATGGATACCAGAAACAAAGAGAAAAATTTTAAAGTAACTGGAGAACAAAGACACATCATTTTTGCAAGAGCAACAATAATCTTGACAACTGAATTTTCAAAAGAAATAATGAAAGAAGAAAATGACCTGACATCTGCAAAGTGCTGAGCAAAATATGTTCCAACCAGGAAAAAATTCTTTCAAAATGAAGGTGAATCAGAAAGGTTTAAGAGAAACAAAAATTGAGGGAATTTATAACTACCAGACATGCACTAAAAGAAATACTAAAGGGGGTTGTTTATGCATAAGGAAAATGATCCCAAATGGAAACAATTAAGAAAAAATGAAGAATACTAAAATGAGTTAATACAGGTAAATCTACGTAAATATTGTCCATTCAAAAGAACAATAGTATCTTTTGGAGTTTAAAATATATGCACAATTAAAATACATGATAATAGCACAAAAGATGGGAGAGTATAAATGGAGTTGAAGTGTTATAAGGTTCTTACCTTGTCTGAAAAGTGGTAAGAGCACTATGTTAGGGTAGATTTTCATAAGCCAAGAAGGATGTTGTAATTGTGAGAAATGGAACTATTAATAAAAAAAATACCACAGACAAGTTACAAGAGTGTTAAAAATGAAATAACAATTTGGTTAATGCAAAATAAAGCAGTAAAGGAAAAAAAAAAACAGGCTAAAGAAAAGAGGGCAAATAGAAAACAAATAGTAAAATGGTACATTAAAACCCAAATTTCCCAGTAAATCACATTTATATTTAATAGTCCATTAATAGAGTAAATAGTCCAATTAAAAAATAAAGATTGTAGGGGCACCTGGGTGACTCAGTTAGTTAAGCATCTGACTCTTGATTTTGGCTCAGGTCATGATCTCACAGTTGTGAGATCAAACCCTGTGTGAGGCTCCACTGGCATGGAGCCTGCTTAAGATTCTCTCTCTCCCTTTCCCTCAGCCCTTCCCACACTGCCTCTCTCTCAAAATAAATAAATAAACATTAAAAAAAACCACAAAAATTGTTAAACTGGATAAAAACAAACTACAACTATGTGCAACTTACAACAGACACACCTTACTTAAAGAAGATAGAAAGTTTGAAAGTGAATGTTGAAAAAGATACACTATGCAAACGTGAATCAAAATAAAGCAGCTATAATTATACTAATGTAAGGCAAACTAGACTTTAAGGTAAAAAGTATTATGAGAGATATTAGACATATGACAATGATTAAAGGATCAAATCAACAACAAATTATAAAAAACAAAATAAAATAGCTCCAAAATATATTAAGTGAAAGCTGACATAACTCCACACATAAACAGATAAATCTACAAACAAATGTGAAGATTTTAGCACACCTTCTCCAATAAAATGATAGAATAAGCAGACAAAACAAAGGTATGGGTATAGAAGCATAAATAAGACTACCAAATATGTTCTAACATATTTAGAACGTTGTATGAAGTAAATGTAGAAGACACTCTTTTCAAATTGTTCCTGGACTATTTATCAAAACTGACCATATGCTGAGCCACAAAGCAATTCTCAACACATTTTGAGTGGCTGGAATCAGAGTATGTTCTCTAACCACAGTGGGTGCAATTAAGGTAGAAATCAATAACAAAAAGACTAGAAATCTCCAAATACTGAAAAATTAAGTAATACATTACATGACATTACAACTTGCCCAATGCATCTATAGCAGTGCTTAGAGCTTTATAGCCTTATGTGAATATATTAGAAAAGATGAAAGGCTAAAAATCAATGATATAAACACCCACCTCAAAAAGATTAAAAAAGGGGCGCCTGGGTGGCTCAGTCGGTTAAGCGGCCGACTTCAGCTCAGGTCACGATCTTGCGGTCCGTGAGTTCGAGCCCCGCGTCAGGCTCTGGGCTGATGGCTCAGAGCCTGGAGCCTGCTTCCGGTTCTGTGTCTCCCTCTCTCTCTGCCCCTCCCCCGTTCATGCTCTGTCTCTCTCTGTCCCAAAAATAAATAAACATTGAAAAAAAAAATTAAAAAAAAAAAAGATTAAAAAATAACAAATTAAACTGCAAGAAAGGAGGAGAAAGATGATAAGAGCAGAAAACAAAAAAATAGAAAACAGACAACAGAGAAGATTAAAAAAGCCAAAAGTTGGCTCTTTGAAAAGACTAATGAAATTGATAAATCTGTAGCAATACTTATAAGAAAAACATAAAATATAAATTATAAGTATCAGTCAGGAAACAAGGGACATCAGTATAGAATCTATAGATACTGTAAAGACAAGAAGATATTATGAACAATAAATTTGATGTTTTGCATAAAATGCACACGTTATGTAAAAAATGCAGCTTACTAAAACTGATTTCAATTAGATATATAAAATTCAAATAATCTTATACATATTGAAGAGATTGGTTCCACAATTAGATATATTCCCACAAAGAAAATACCAGATCAAGATGGATTCGCAGTAAATTATCACTAATATTTAAGGCAAAAATTACATGAATGTTAAACTCCTCCAGAAATTAAAAAAAGAGTGAATGACACATTTCCTTACATGTTTTATGAGGCCATTATAATCTTGACACTAAAACCTGTCAGGGACATTATAAGAAAGGCATACCATCAACCAAATCTCTTATGACTATAGATGCAAAACTCCTACGCAAAATATTAGCAATATAAATCCAAGGATAATAAGGATAGTTAACTACATCACAAACAAGTTAGATTTATTTGAGGAATAAAAGAATGGTTTAACATTTAAAAGGCAATAACGTAATCCATCACCTTAACAGAAAAGAAGACTGTATGATCATCACAATAGAGGCAGAAAAAACCTTTGATAAAATTCAACACTTATTCATGTGAAAAAATCTTGGAAAACTAGGAATTGAAGGAAAATTTCTTAATCAGATAAAGGGTTTTAAAACATTCCCAACACAAGGCATGTTAATGGTGAAATATTGAAATCTTTCCCTCTGAGATCAGAAATGAGACCTGGTTGTCTGTATTACCATTTCTAATCAAACTTGAACTGGATATTTTAGAAAATAAATTAAGAAAGAGAAATGGATCAGGTGACTCATTCAGTTAAGTGTCAGACTCTCAGTTTTGGCTCAGATCATGATCTCACGGTTTTGTGAGTTGGAGCCCCGCATCAGGCTCTGTGCTGACAGTGTGGAACCTGCTTGGGATTCTCTCTCTCCTTCTCTCTCTGCCCCTACCCTGCTCATGCTGTCTCCATCTCTCTCAAAATAAATAAATAAACTTAAAAAATAAAGAGAACTGGATCTTACAAAGATTGAAAAGGAAGAAATAAGTGTTTCATTATTTACAGATGACATGGCTGTGTGTGTGGAAATTCTAAAAGTATTTACAAAAAAACTTACTAGAATTAATAAATAAATTTAGCAAGTTTGCCAGATATAAGGTCACTGTATGTATTGGTCAGAGTTCTCCAGAAAAACAGAACCAATAGGATATATTTAGGAAAGGATTTATTATGACGAATTGGCTTACACAATTAGGGAGGTTGTGAAGTTCCACAATTTGCCATCTGCAGGCTGGAGATCCAGGAGAGCCAGTGGTGTAATTCAGTCAGCCTGAAGGCCTGAGAATGAGGATCAAGGCCAGCAGGAAAAGATTGATATCCTGGCTCAAGCAATCAGGTAGTAAGGGCTCAATTCTTCCTTTGCCTTTTTGTTTTATTCAGCCACTCCACAGATAGGATGATGCCAATCCACACTATGGAGGGCAAACTACTTTTTTGGTCCACCTATTCAAATACTAATTTCATCCAGAAACACCCTCACAGACACCCAGAAATAATGTTTAGTGAAATATCTAAGCACACGTTGATCCAGTCAACTTAATACATAAAATTAACCATCATAATATACAAAAATGATTTGTACTTCTATACATTAATGACAAGCAGAAAATAAAATGAAAAATAATGCCACTGGCATTATTTAAAAAAATTATCAAATATTGAGGGATAAAATTAACAAAAGATTGCAATACTTCTACAAAGAAAAGTACAAAAACATTGAGAGAAATTAACATAGACCTAAATAAAAAGAGAATTGTACACTGGCCACCAATTAGAAAACTCTATATTTTAAAGATGTTTATTTTCTATAACTCAATTTCCAATACAAAATAATAATCCCAGTAGGCTTTTTAAAATGGAAATTGACAAGTGGATTCTAAATTGTACATAGAATTGCAAATGGCAATAACAGCAATTAAAATCTTGTAGAAAAACAAAATTTGATGATTTACAGAAATCAAATTACAAAGCTATAACAATTTAACCAATGTGTGATTTTTGCAAATATATAAAAACTGAACAATGGTAGAGTCTGAAAAGAGATCTATATGTATACTGTCATTTATGATAAAAACAATCCATTATAATGCAGCAGGGGAGAAAATGGTCCTTTTGGTAAGTGGCTCTGGATTACCTGGGTTAGCCAATAAATCCAAATAATCCTTTGCATCAATTTCAAACTATATGCAAAATTCAATTCCAAATGGATCATAGATTAAAAGTGGAAGGTGAAACAAATGAAAGTTATTTAAGATACATAGGATAATGTCTTAATGACCTTGATATAGTCAAGCATTCCTTAGCAAGGACACAAAAAGCACTAACCCTAAACAAAAAAAATAGATTCCACTTTATTAAAATTAAGACATTATTAAGAGAGTGAAAGGCAGGTCACAGAATGGGAGAAAATATTTTCAATACCTGTATCTGAGAAAGGACTTAGATTCAGAATTATACAGAACTACAAATCAATAAAGATAAGAGCAACCCAATTGTTTTTTTTTTTTTCATTTTAAACACGGAGTTTATTTAGACAACAAGACATTTTACTTGAAAGGAAAGCTATCTAGGATTCAGTTTTATCCCTACCTAAAGACAGATTGCCCTATATGTAACAGCTATGTACAAAAAATTATAAACTTAGTTTTTCAATCATAAATAAAAAACATTAAAATTCTCCAATCTAACAAGGTATGCAAGGGTTTTTATGTTGCTCTTTGTTTTGTTAAGCAGTGAGAGCAAAACAACTTACTGGAATATAAAGAGCTGAATGAACACGCCACTAGTGGAGAAAAGGAACATTTTCACAGAAATGGGGTATTTGCCCTTCCCATCTCCATTTGATGTCAATAAAAACATACTATTGGCCAATTAGTTAAAAAAATGCAATATGCTTGTGCACATACACAGTTACTTTTATGTCCAGTAAATGAACAGGGAAGGGGAAAATGAAATACTAGAGAAAACTATACCGTAGTAGTCAGGCTGTCGTGGAACCAAATTGTGGTTTTCTAATTGAGAATGTCTTCTTGATCTGGAAGGACAGAATTCTGGGGTAAAGTAGCAGGTTCCATTATTAGTAGACACCTCCTGTCTGCTGCTGGAACACATCAATTGTATCTTCATCCTCCATTTCCAACTGTGCAGGTGTGTCTGTTTCATTGATTGGCTGCCCATCAAATAGAAACCTGATCTGCCTCATTGACAGACCCTGTCGTTCACAATAGGCTTTCATTAGTTTACTAAGTGGTGTATGCCTCTTAATCTTAAACTGTACCACAGAATCATCCTGCCCTGCCACCTTCAAATTAATATGGTCATTGCTCCTAGTCTTGACACCTTCCTTGGGCTTTTTGTCAGCCATGGCGAGTGCTGGAGTCTCCTCAGCTGTGGCTTCACAAAAAAGGTATCAGGTCCACACCCAATGAGCACACAAGCAGTACTGGGAGCGGCAGAAGGAAGAGGCAACCCAAATATTTTTACTGACAAATCTGGAACAGCTGCATCAAAAACACAATATCCAAATGGTCAGTAAGACAATAAATAGACACTCAATTTTGTTATGAAGTAAAGGCAACTTAAAATAACAATCAGAGAATACTCTATATCCATTGAGGAGTGCTAAAATTAAAAAAAAAATAGAACCTTTCCCACGTTGCTGGTGGGAACATAAATTGATAGAATTACTTTGGAACACTGATGGGCTATACATATTACAGTTTATCGTATTACCCAGTAATTCCAGTCAGGTATATATACACAACAGAAATGCCTATATATGTGACCCAAAATAAAAGTATGAGAGTGTTCATGACAACGTTATTTGTAGTAAATAATGAAAATAGTAAACAACCCAAATGCTTATCAACAATAGAGTGAACTAGTGATGTTATATATTCATCCAATAAAATTGTAGCAGCAATGGAAAGGAATGAAGTACTATTACAAACAACATGGATACATTTCACAAATATAATATTGAACAAGATAACTTAGATACAAAAGGATATACATGTATGATTCTATTTATGAAAAGTTCAAAAATAGGCAAAACTCATCTATGGTTTTAGAAGTCAAAATAGTGGTTTACATTGCAGAGTAGTGACTGAGAGGGACATGGAGGAAGCTCTGGGGTGCACATGCTGTTTTATATCTTGACCTGGGTGTTGGTTCCATGGGTGTGTTTGTTTTGTAAACAAAAATATCAAGCTGTACACTGAAATGCATATACTTTACTGTATGTATGTTGTATTTCAATAAAAATATTTACAAAAAACCTGATGACATCCAGAGCTGGAAAGGATGGGTGGAAATAGATACTCTTGCACATTTTTATTGAAAGTTGATTGCTACATCCCTTTTGAACATTGGAAGTTATATTTAGGGAAATTTCAAATATGCCTGTCATTGACCAAGAAATTTCACTTCTGGAAATCTATCTAAGTAGTCAATATGATTGTTTGCTTACGATTTCTGATTCTCACTCTATGTGTGTGTTTGGACTGTCCTCAACTTCCTTAGATTTAGGCATTGCCATAGACTGACTTTGGCCAAAGAAATTTGAGTGGAAGTGACATTCCCACAAACAAAATAAAAATGACCAATGGTTACACAAAAACCAAACAGCCCTCCTCTGCGCCCCCCCTCCCAAATTCCCCAACCTCTTTAACAATTAACTAAATCCAAATGTTAATAATAATAATAATAATAATAATAATAAAGGGATTTTTTTTTTACCTATTTGGATATACAAATTAGAAAAAGAAAGACCTAGCACAATGTTGCAATGGGGCAAGAAACTGAACACTGTTGGGCTCATGCCCCAGGTCACACAGGTGGAAAGCGGGGAAGCCCAAATCAGAACCCATGTCTATCTGGATTCACAGCAGGTGGGCCTGCTCTTCCTATCACTCATTACTCACTCCTGGTCTACCATCTTTGTGATAGAATCTTTGGTGGTAGCCCTAACCATGCTACAAATTGTGTCATGAGCTACATTTCAAATCACTAATTCTTACACTACCTCTAAATCTGTTTCAAAAGTAGAAATTACAAATGTGTTGCAGCTATAACTGCAGCTTGCATTGCTAGTTGGCAAGAAATCAGACTCTGAACCACCAGTCAACTAAACCACCATGTCTATAATGCAGTCTTTTTGGATTCAGGGACAGTTTCTCACCATAAATGAAAAATAAGTAGAGAGTTGTGACATGATGGGGTCAGTTTTTATGGTGTCAGTTTTTAGTGCCATTTACCCCCCAAAAGGAATAATTTAACCATGCTATTTTTGAATTTTATCCTTTAATATAATTTGATATCACTCCATATCACTTCAAGGATTTTGACTTCAATCATTGTATTAGGCTACTTTAGTGTTCCGTTGTATGTATGTGTATATGTATACAGCTAAATACTTCATACAGTATCATAACCATTAAGAAAAAAATTTAATATCTTCTTTCTCTTTTCCTCATTCTTTCTTTCTCCCCTCCCCTCCCCTCCATGGTCTCTCTTCTCAGAAAGCATAGAAATACTGATAAATAGCAGCTGCTGATCAGAGCTAGTCATCTACATAGGTAGATGACAAGGAAGACACCTGCAGGGCAGTCAGGTAACTGGAGACAAAAGATGTATAAGCTGCACTGCTCACCCATGGAAAATTCCATTAAGGATAAGGATAAGGATAAGGATAAGGATGTATGTGTATGTGTTCATGTTGGAGAAGATGTGGTGTGTCTAATGAAATGGGATATATCATTTTCAGTTCCTTTTACTCTAATTATAACACTGTGATCTGAAGAGAGACGACAAGAGAAATGCACTCCAAGCAGTCAGACAACTCTTGATATCAAGTACTTTTGCAGCACTGTATAACCAAATCAGCCCTATGGAAAATTCCATCTTCACCTAAGGATAAGGCTGTGTGTGTGTGTATGTGTGTGTGTGTAACAAAATGTCAGAGGCCATTTTCAGCTTTAAAAAAGATGCTGAAAATTACAAAGAATGAAATATATATAATTAGTAATATTATTAGCCAGAAACATTTGGTATTAATATTTAGTTCTAGGGGCACCTGGGTGGCTCAGTCAGTTAAGCATCTGACTTTGGCTCAGATCACGACCTCACGGTGTGTGAGTTCGAGCCCCACATCGGGCTCTGTGCTGACAGCTCCAAGCCTAGAGCCTGCTTAGGATTCTGTGTCTCCCTCCCTCTCTCTCCCTGGGTCCCTCCCCTGCTTGCTCTCTGTCTCTCTCTAAAATAAACATTAAGGTCGGCGGCAAGATGGCGGCTTAGGAGGACGCTGGGCTCACTGCACGTCCTGCTGATCACTTAGATTCCATCTACATCTGCCTAAATAACCCAGAAAACCGCCAGAGGATTAGCAGAACGAAGTCGCCGGAGCCAAACGCAGACGAGAGGCCCACGGAAGAGGGTAGGAAGGGCGGCGAGGCGGTGCGCGCTCCACGGACTGGCGGGAGGGAGCCGGGGCGGAGGGGCGGCTCGCCGGCCAAGCACAGCCACCGAGTCTGGCTTGCAAAAGCGGAGGGGCCTGACGGACTGTGTTCCCACAACAAGCGCGACTTAGCGTCTGGGAGGTCATAAGTTAACAGCTCTGCTCGGAAAGCGGGAAGGCTGGAGGACAAAGGGAGGGAGAGCTGCTGAGCCCCCTGACAACAGAGCTCAGTTTGGTGGGGAACAAAGGCGCTCGCCAGCGCCATCTCCCCCGCCCATCCCCCAGCCGAAATCCCAAAGAGAACCTGTTCCTGCCCGGGAACTTGCTCGCTCCGCGCAAACACCCAACTCTGCACTTCGGCGGAGTCAAACCTCCGGCAGCGGATCTGACTCCCTCCCGCTGCCACAGGGCCCCTCCTGAAGTGGATCACCTAAGGAGAAGCGATCTAAGCCTGCCCCTCCTGCCCCCGAGCACCTTGCCTACCCACCCCAGCTAATACGCCAGATCCCCAGCATCACAAGCCTGGCAGGGTGCAAGTAGCCCAGACGAGCCACACCACCCCACAGTGAATCCCGCCCCTAGGAGAGGGGAAGAGAAGGCACACACCAGTCTGACCGTGGCCCCAGCGGTGGGCTGGGGACAGACATCAGGTCTGACTGCGGCCCCGCCCACCAACTCCAGTTATACACTACAGCACAGGGGAAGTGCCCTGCAGGTCCGCACCACTCCAGGGACTATCCAAAATGACCAAGCGGAAGAACTCCCCTCAGAAGAATCTCCAGGAAATAACAACAGCTAATGAGCTGATCAAAAAGGATTTAAATAATATAACAGAAAGTGAATTTAGAATAATAGTCATAAAATTAATCGCTGGGCTTGAAAACAGTATACAGGACAGCAGAGAATCTCTTGCTACAGAGATCAAGGGACTAAGGAACAGTCACGAGGAGCTGAAAAACGCTTTAAACGAAATGCATAACAAAATGGAAACCACCACAGCTCGGCTTGAAGAGGCAGAGGAGAGAATAGGTGAACTAGAAGATAAAGTTATGGAAAAAGAGGAAGCTGAGAAAAAGAGAGATAAAAAAATCCAGGAGTATGAGGGGAAAATTAGAGAATTAAGTGATACACTAAAAAGAAATAATATACGCATAATTGGTATCCCAGAGGAGGAAGAGAGAGGGAAAGGTGCTGAAGGGGTACTTGAAGAAATAATAGCTGAGAACTTCCCTGAACTGGGGAAGGAAAAAGGCATTGAAATCCAAGAGGCACAGAGAACTCCCTTCAGACGTAACTTGAATCGATCTTCTGCACGACATATCATAGTGAAACTGGCAAAATACAAGGATAAAGAGAAAATTCTGAAAGCAGCAAGGGGTAAACGTGCCCTCACATATAAAGGGAGACCTATAAGACTCGTGACTGATCTCTCTTTTGAAACTTGGCAGGCCAGAAAGAATTGGCACGAGATTTTCAGGGTGCTAGACAGAAAAAATATGCAGCCGAGAATCCTTTATCCAGCAAGTCTGTCATTTAGAATAGAAGGAGAGATAAAGGTCTTCCCAAATAAACAAAAACTGAAGGAATTTGTCACCACTAAACAAGCCCTACAAGAGATCCTAAGGGGGACCCTGTGAGACAAAGTCCCAGAGACATCACTACAAGCATAAAACATACAGACATCACAATGACTCTAAACCCGTATCTTTCTATAATAACACTGAATGTAAATGGATTAAATGCGCCAACCAAAAGACATAGGGTATCAGAATGGATAAAAAAACAAGACCCATCTATTTGCTGTCTACAAGAGACTCATTTTAGACCTGAGGACACCTTTAGATTGAGAGTGAGGGGATGGAGAACTATTTATCATGCGACTGGAAGCCAAAAGAAAGCTGGAGTAGCCATACTTATATCAGACAAACTAGACTTTAAATTAAAGGCTGTAACAAGAGATGAAGAAGGACATTATATAATAGTTACAGGGTCTATCCATCAGGAAGAGCTAACAATTATAAATGTCTATGCACCGAATACCGGAGCCCCCAAATATATAAAACAATTACTCATAAACATAAGCAACCTTATTGATAAGAATGTGGTAATTGCAGGGGACTTTAACACCCCACTTACAGAAATGGATAGATCATCTAGACACACGGTCAATAAAGAAACAAGGGCCCTGAATGAGACATTGGATCAGATGGACTTGACAGATATATTTAGAACTCTGCATCCCAAAGCAACAGAATATACTTTCTTCTCGAGTGCACATGGAACATTCTCCAAGATAGATCATATACTGGGTCACAAAACAGCCCTTCATAAGTTTACAAGAATTGAAATTATACCATGCTTACTTTCAGACCACAATGCTATGAAGCTTGAAATCAACCACAGAAAAAAGTCTGGAAAACTTCCAAAAGCATGGAGGTTAAAGAACACCCTACTAACGAATGAGTGGGTCAACCAGGCAATTAGAGAAGAAATTAAAAAATATATGGAAACAAATGAAAATGAAAATACAACAATCCAAACGCTTTGGGACGCAGCAAAGGCAGTCCTGAGAGGAAAATACATTGCAATCCAGGCCTATCTCAAGAAACAAGAAAAATCCCAAATACAAAATCTAACAGCACACCTAAAGGAACTAGAAGCAGAACAGCAAAGGCAGCCTAAGCCCAGCAGAAGAAGAGAAATAATAAAGATCAGGGCAGAAATAAACAATATAGAAACTAAAAAAACTGTAGAGCAGATCAATGAAACCAAGAGTTGGTTTTTTGAAAAAATAAACAAAATTGACAAACCTCTAGCCAGGCTTCTCAAAAAGAAAAGGGAGATGACCCAAATAGATAAAATCATGAATGAAAATGGAATTATTACAACCAATCCCTCAGAGATACAAACAATTATCAGGGAATACTATGAAAAATTATATGCCAACAAACTGGACAACCTGGAAGAAATGGACAAATTCCTGAACAACCACACTCTTCCAAAACTCAATCAGGAGGAAATAGAAAGCTTGAACAGACCCATAACCAGCGAAGAAATTGAATCGGTTATCAAAAATCTCCCAACAAATAAGAGTCCAGGACCAGATGGCTTCCCAGGGGAGTTCTACCAGACGTTTAAAGCAGAGATAATACCTATCCTTCTCAAGCTATTCCAAGAAATAGAAAGAGAAGGAAAACTTCCAGACTCATTCTATGAAGCCAGTATTACTTTGATTCCTAAACCAGACAGAGACCCAGTAAAAAAAGAGAACTACAGGCCAATATCCCTGATGAATATGGATGCAAAAATTCTCAATAAGGTACTAGCAAATCGAATTCAACGGCATATAAAAAGAATTATTCACCATGATCAAGTGGGATTCATGCCTGGGATGCAGGGCTGGTTCAACATTCGCAAATCAATCAACGTGATACATCACATTAACAAAAAAAAAGAGAAGAACCATATGATCCTGTCAATCGATGCAGAAAAGGCCTTCGACAAAATCCAGCACCCTTTCTTAATAAAAACCCTTGAGAAAGTCGGGATAGAAGGAACATACTTAAAGATCATAAAAGCCATTTATGAAAAGCCCACAGCTAACATCATCCTCAACGGGGAAAAACTGAGAGCTTTTTCCCTGAGATCAGGAACACGACAGGGATGCCCACTCTCACCGCTGCTGTTTAACATAGTGCTGGAAGTTCTAGCATCAGCAATCAGACAACAAAAGGAAATCAAAGGCATCAAAATTGGCAAAGATGAAGTCAAGCTTTCGCTTTTTGCAGATGACATGATATTATACACGGAAAATCCGATAGACTCCACCAAAAGTCTGCTAGAACTGATACAGGAATTCAGCAAAGTTGCAGGATACAAAATCAATGTACAGAAATCAGTTGCATTCTTATACACTAACAATGAAGCAACAGAAAGACAAATAAAGAAACTGATCCCATTCACAATTGCACCAAGAAGCATAAAATACCTAGGAATAAATCTAACCAAAGATGTAAAGGATCTGTATGCTGAAAATTATAGAAAGCTTATGAAGGAAATTGAAGAAGATTTAAAGAAATGGAAAGACATTCCCTGCTCATGGATTGGAAAAATAAATATTGTCAAAATGTCAATCCTACCCAAAGCTATCTACACATTCAATGCAATCCCAATCAAAATTGCACCAGCATTCTTCTTGAAACTAGAACAAGCAATCCTAAAATTCATATGGAACCACAAAAGGCCCCGAATAGCCAAAGGAATTTTGAAGAAGAAGACCAAAGCAGGAGGCATCACAATCCCAGACTTTAGCCTCTACTACAAAGCTGTCATCATCAAGACAGCATGGTATTGGCACCAAAACAGACACATAGACCAATGGAATAGAATAGAAACCCCAGAACTAGACCCACAAACGTATGGCCAACTCATCTTTGACAAAGCAGGAAAGAACATCCAATGGAAAAAAGACAGCCTCTTTAACAAATGGTGCTGGGAGAACTGGACAGCAACATGCAGAAGGTTGAAACTAGACCACTTTCTCACACCATTCACAAAAATAAACTCAAAATGGATAAAGGACCTAAATGTGAGACAGGAAACCATCAAAACCTTAGAGGAGAAAGCAGGAAAAGACCTCTCTGACCTCAGCCGTAGCAATCTCTTACTGGACACATCCCCAAAGGCAAGGGAATTAAAAGCAAAAGTGAATTACTGGGACCTTATGAAGATAAAAAGCTTCTGCACAGCCAAGGAAACAACCAACAAAACTAAAAGGCAACCAACGGAATGGGAAAAGATATTCGCAAATGACATATCGGACAAAGGGCTAGTATCCAAAATCTATAAAGAGCTCACCAAACTCCACACCCGAAAAACAAATAACCCAGTGAAGAAATGGGCAGAAAACATGAATAGACACTTCTCTAAAGAAGACATCCGGATGGCCAACAGGCACATGAAAAGATGTTCAGCGTCGCTCCTTATCAGGGAAATACAAATCAAAACCACACTCAGGTATCACCTCACGCCAGTCAGAGTGGCCAAAATGAACAAATCCAGAGACTATAGATGCTGGAGAGGATGTGGAGAAACGGGAACCCTCTTGCACTGTTGGTGGGAATGCAAATTGGTGCAGCCGCTCTGGAAAGCAGTGTGGAGGTTCCTCAGAAAATTAAAAATAGACCTACCCTATGACCCAGCAATAGCACTGCTAGGAATTTATCCAAGGGATACAGGAGCGCTGATGCATAGGGCCACGTGTACCCCAATGTTCATAGCAGCACTCTCAACAATAGCCAAATTATGGAAAGAGCCTAAATGTCCATCAACTGATGAATGGATAAAGAAATTGTGGTTTATATACACAATGGAATATTACGTGGCAATGAGAAAAAATGAAATATGGCCTTTCGTAGCAACGTGGATGGAACTGGAGAGTGTGATGCTAAGTGAAATAAGCCATACAGAGAAAGACAGATACCATATGGTTTCACTCTTATGTGGATCCTGAGAAACTTCACAGGAACCCATGGGGGAGGGGAAGGAAAAAAAAAAAAAAAGAGGTTAGAATGGGAGAGAGCCAAAGCATAAGAGACTTAAAAACTGAGAACAAACTGAGGGTTGATGGGGGGTGGGAGGGAGGAGAGGGTGGGTGATGGGTATTGAGGAGGGCACCTTTTGGGATGAGCACTGGGTGTTGTATGGAAACCAATTTGTCAATAAATTTCATAAAAAAAAAAAAATAAAAAAAAAAAATAAAAAAAAAATAAAATAAAATAAACATTAAAAAATATTTAGTTCTATAAACTTCCACATTTCTATTCTATTGCTGTGGCTTGAATTGTATCCCCCTGACAGATATGTTGAAGTCCTAATACCTGTTACCTGTGAATGTGACCTTATGTAGAAATAGAGCCTTAGTGATATAATCAAGTTAAGATGAGATCATACTGGTTTAGGATCCTAATCCAGTATGACTGGTGTCCTTATAAGGAGACAAGAGAGATATACAGACAGAAAGAGAGAAATGCCATGGGAAGACACAGACACAAAGGGGAGAAGGCCATTTGAAGACAGAGGCAGAGATTGGAATGATATATTTACAAGCCAAGGAATGCTAATAGTTGCCAGTAACTACCAGACGTTAGAAAAGGCAAGGAAGGATTCCTCCCCTACAGCCCTCAGAGAGAGCATGGACCTGCTGACACCTTTATTTTTGACTTCTAGCCTTCATAACTGTGAATAAATTTCTCTTGGTTCAACCCACCTAGTTTGTGATATTTTGTTGTGGCAGTTCTAGGAACTAATACACTGTTGATACATTTTAAATAAACTATTTGAAAATAATTGGAAAAAACCTCCACAGTATATTTAATATACTTCCATGCTCATACTGTCTATATCATTACTTTGTTAATTGGTTGCAGAAGGAATAATTTCTGCATATCTTTAAATTTTTAATTTCATTTATTTTTCTGAGTATATAGGTAGTATATGTTTTAGATAAACAAATAGCAGGATAAATCTGTAAAATAATATTTAATTGCCTTGTGACCCCGTTCCTAGGCCCCTTTCCAAGATATCTATAAATAATTTTGTTATATATTACTCCAGATATTTTTCACTTCAGATTCAGTACCAAGAGAAATGTAACTCTCATTTCCTCTTTCTCTCTGTCACTGTGAGATGCATATGTTTTATTGGTATAGGATATAAGAATAAGAATGCTTATATTTTTATTGAAGTGTAGTTAATATACAATATTATGTTAGCTTCAGGTGGACAACATAGAGTTTTAACATCTCTGTACATTACAAAATGGTTATAATAAATCTAGCTACCATCTGTCACCATACAAAATTGTCACAATATTATTAGCTATATTCTCTATGCTGTAAATTACATCCCCATGTATTATTTGTTTTATAACTGGAAGTTTATACCGTTTAATCCCCTTCCTCTATTTTGTCCAACTCCTACCACCTCCTCTCTGGCAACCACCAGATTGTTCTCTGTATCTAGGAATCTATTTCTGTTTTGTTGGTTCATTTGTTTTGTCTTTTACATTCCACATATAAGTAAAATCATATGGTATTTGTCTTTCTTTCACTTATTTAACTTAGCATAATATCCTCTAGGTCCATCCATATTGCTGCAAATGGTAATATTTCATTTTTTATGACTGAGTCATATTCCATTGTATATACATACCACATTTTCTTTAGCCATTCATCCACCGATTGTCACTTAGGTTGCTTCTGTATCTTGGCTATTGTAAATAATGCTGCAATGAACATAGAATTCCACATATCTTTTTAAATTAATGTTTTAGTTTTCTTCAGATAAATACCCAAAAGTGGAATTGCTGGATAGTATAAGAATGCTTAGTGAAGCATTGTCTATAATGGCAAAATATTGGAAGGTAATATCCACCAATGGGTGGAAGCTTGAACCAATTGTTGTATATTCATAATAGAACATTTTCTTCAGCTATCAGAGAAAGAATAAGTTACATCTAGATTAATGACTTGGAGAGATATTCATGATATGCCAAGTAAAATACATACACACACATAGAATATTGATAAAAGTATGGAATAATACATAGATTTCTGAAGTTTGGAAGTAAGGAAGGAAAAGGTATCTATATGTGAAATTATATGTTTTGTATTGTTTTATTCCAGTGTTTTTAGTGAACACATGCTAATTTTATAATTCTTGAAGTACATTTGATCATGGTTTGAAAAATATAAAAATTTGAAAACTTTTTATTTAATATGAATATATCAATTGAAGAAGATATTATCATTTATTATAAACTTAAAACTTCTAATAACCTTAGTACCTAAAAGTAAAAAAAATAACATATTGCATAAACTCTGATTATTTAGTGCCATGAACATAGAAAATATGTTTAACTTATGAGTCATTTCACAGAAAAATCTCTATTTGTAATATACACTTATTTCCTTAGAAGGGCCAAAACATCATTCCAGTAATATGAATTATGAAATTTTATTCAAAAATCCTCATTGATGACAGATAAAGTTTGGATGAAATTACTTAGGAGGTGTTGTAATAGGATTTGCAGAAGCCAGAAAAAAGGATGTTACAAACAGCTCTTTTGAGAGGCTTTTCAGGGTCATTTACTCGCTTCTGCGATGTGTTTCCTTTTCAAATTTCTATTTTACCATGTAATTTTGGAGTAGCTCCTGATTATAGTAAATGACCATTGTTCTACAAAATTTGATATCTTAGCAAAATGAAATAGCCTCTGTCACATTAATTTTCTTCTTGTCAACACACTGCTATCATCATGGTCTTCACTCTAATTTATTGTGGGGGGGTATAACAGTGTCAGTATTTTCCCAGTCTGCTAAAGACTGGTAAATGACTGAGAACTGTTATAGTGTGTATATTACAAGTGGTGTTGCCATGATGTCCCAGAAATTATCTGCAGCAGATTTTACTGGTCATGATCACAGCTTAGTGGATCACAATGTCTGTATGCACCATGCATTAAATAGAATAATAAATTGAATGCTTCCTGTGTGCCAGGAACTGTGTTAAGCAATGCACAAGCATAATACCATTTAAAATAAATGATTATCCAACTAGACAGGTATTATCTGTACTTTAAACCAAAGCTCAGGGTTTAAGCCATTTGTTAGGTAGCAAATATCAAAGCTAGGGCTTGAATTTAAGGCTTATGAATTGCAGCTGTTATAAGCTGTATTATTTCCAATAGTATCTGAGATATACATTACTGGAGTTCAACAGTACCTGGTTCTCCTCCATTTTATGCACCTCAGGAGGGTATATTTCCTAGTCCTCTTGTATTTAGGGCCATCTAACTAGTTCTAGACAACAGGCTATAAACAGAAATTATATTTTTTGTTTTCAGGTAGAAATATTTAATTGCTAAGATGTTCATCATAACTTACTATCAGGGAAATGCAAATCAAAACTACATTGAGATATTACCTCACAACTGTCAGAATGGCTAAAATCAACAAAACAAGAAACAACAGGTATTGGCAAGGATGTGGAGAAAAGGAACACTCATGTACTATTGGTCAGATTGCAAACTGGTACAGCCACTGTGGAAAACAGTACCGGGCTTCCTCAAAAAGTTAAATAGAACTACCCTATGATCCAGCAATCACACTACTGGGTATTTACCCAAAGAATATGAAAACACTAATTCATAGTGATACATGCACTATGCTTATGACAGCATTATCTACAATAGCCAAATTATGGAAGGTGACCAAGTGTCAATCAACTGACACATGGATAAAGAAGAGGTGGAATACACACACACACACACACACACACACACACACACACACACAGAGGAATATTATTCAGCCATAAAAAAGAAGGAAATCTTGCCATCACAACAACATAGATGGAGCTAGAGATTGTAATGCTAAGTGAAATAAGTCAGTCAAAGAAAGACAAATACCATGTGATTTCACACGTATGTAGAACTTGAGAAACAAAACAAATGAACAAAGGGAAAGAGAGAGAGAGAAATCAAGAAACATACTGTTCACTATAGAGAATGGACTGATGGTTACCAGAGGGGAGGGGATGGGGAGATGGGTTAAATAGGTGATGGGAATTAAGGAAGACGCTTGTCATAATGAGCACAGGGTGAAGTATGGAGTTGTTGAATCACAATATTGTACACCTGAAACTAATATAACACTGCATATGTTAACTAACTGGAATTAAAATAAAAAAACTTAAAAAAATAAATATTTAATTGCTAATGTGCAACTCTCCACCTCTCTTCTCTAGTTGCAGCAACTTGAGGAGACATTGTGTTGAGATGCTAGAGCTTCAAGTTTAAAGTAGCTTGATTATTCAGTCACCATATAGAGGGAAGATATTCTGGAGAGTTGCCTAAATTAACAGTGATGTAATTTCTGCAAGTCAGAAGCATGCTTTTGTTGTGTTAAACTACTGAGATTGTAGGACTGTTTGTTACTATAGCCTAGCTTAACCCACCTGATTAATAAAGAAGCTGGTATTAAAAGTGCATTATTGATATAATGAAAACCTGAAGTGTGACATCGGCTAAGTGGTTTTGTGGTAGGAGTTTTCAGTGATGAAAATTTGGTGAAATTATAACTTATAATAGACTTAGCACATATGATTGGGGAGTTTGCAGGTATAAGGGAAGTGTTTGGAAAACAATGCTAGTAGGGAAATATTATAGGGGAAGAGGCTAGAAAAAAATGTAAGTACTGTTTATAGTAGTGATAGTGTTGGTTGATTGCTGCTGGTTTGACTGGTATGATGGCTCATTTTATGTGTCAACTGGACTGGGCTAAAGGATGCCCACTTAGCTGGTAAAACATTTTTTCTGGGTGTGTCTGTGAGGAAGTCTCCAGAAGAGATTAGCATTTGAATCAGTACACTGAGTAAATATTGCCCTCACCAATGTGGGTGGGAATCCATCAATCTGTTGAGGGCCTGAATGGAATGAAAAGGTGAAGAAAGGGTAATTCATTCTCTCTGCTTAGGCTGAGAGACACTCTTTTTCTCCTGTCCATGTATATCAGCCCACCTCGTTCCTGGGCTTTCAGATTCAGACTGGGAATTGCACCATCAGCCCCTGATTCTTAGGCCTTCAGACGCAGACTGAATTACACCACTGATTTTCCTGTTTTTCCAGCTTGCAGATGGCAGACTGAGGGACTTCTTGGCCTTCATAACAGCATGAGACAAGTCCTATAATAAGCCTCCTTTTATATATATATCTATAAATGCCCTATTGGCTTTGTTTCCCTGGTGAGCCTAGATTAGTATAATTGGCAAGAATAGTACAGGAAAGAGGTGAACTCAGTAAAGAATTAGGTGATTTGCAAACAGAAATAAAGGGGAATAGAAAGTATATGAATTTCAGATATTTTATGGTTGGAAAACTCAACTGGGTTTCAATGTCAAACTGTAAAGAAAAAAAGATTGAGAAAGCTTGTGATGGGCAATACCCATTAAGCGGTTTCAAATTATTAAAATGTACTGGGGGAAAATTAGACTAATGGTGTGACACCCTATAAAACTTTTCAAATAAATAAAATACTTAGGGTAAACATTATCTTAACGAGGTGGTCTTTTCACAGAAGACTGACAACCTCAAGTTAATCCACGTTAAAGAAACATGGAGATATGGGGGCAAGAAAGAAAAACACAAGCTATAGTAAATTGGAGAACTATGCCTGCAAAAGAAGTATGGGTGTAGTTACTGGTACACGTTGCTGACTGAAACGAAAGCTAAAGTTTTGAGACAATTGAACTGTTAAACAAATCATAATCCTGAATGAAGAAAGCCTGTGAAAAAGACTTAAACCAATCCTTGGGCCTTCAGAATTAAAACAGTCTAGGCCATCAAACTCAATTTAGGCCTTATGAATTAAAACAATCATTAGGCTACCAAAATTCTACAGACAAGAAGGCGGCTGAGGAAGATGCATACCCCCCAAGGAAGACATCTTCCGTAATGCTCACTTCAGATATAAAGGAGGAATAGAAAAGGAAGGTGAGGATGAATCATGTGGCCACAGAGAACAATTAACACAAAAACTGATACAGAGAAAAGAATCATGGCCTAATGAAGGAACACCTCCATTCTCCTGGGTAAGAGATATTCACAATACCTGCTATATATATGTGACTTCTTTTTGTCTCCCATTACTTGTCTCTGCAAAGGAGAGTATTTAGAATGGTTATTCTCTCCTTGTTCCACAATTGTATATTAGGATCAGGTAGAGGGCAGAAGACTTGACCTTTTAATTCATAGGTCTCAGGAGTAAGGGGAGCCACAGCTTGACCTGATGGAAGAAATACTGCAAATCATCTCCAGATTCTGGGCTTTCAAAATGTGCCTGAATGGGATTTGTAGTGTCTTCCTTGGAGAGGAGGTAAGTATGTTTTCCCCGTGGAAAGAAGAATGAAGCAAATATTTGGTAGACTGTGATGCAGATTATTAGTGCTTACCAATATCAATTTCTCCTCTACCTCTTGGGTATACAGAAGATCATATTTATCATCTTTTTGAATGTAAATAGGGCCATAAATAAATTTCAAAATAAATGTAGTAGATATTGTAGATTGTCCATTCTACCCTTCTAACTGCAATTAGAGCTCTGACAGTGAATTAGATTCTACTAATTAGATAGACTTGTTGGATTATTTGTGAGGTAGAAGTGAGGCTAGTAATGAGGACTAATGCTGGCCAATGGGCTATGAGGACAAGTGACATTCTCTTCTAGGCAGGAACATTTAATTGCTTTGTGTACTTTCCTCCCTTTTTGTGGCAAAAGAGAGGTCTTAGGTTGAGATAGCAGTGCCACAACTCAAAGACATTGAAGAGTTACCACTTGGAGGAGAACGGCCCTATGGAGCCATTTGATTATGTTGAGATGTTTGGGCTGTTTGTTACCATGGCCTATCCTATTCCTTTCACAGTTATGAAACAATTGTTATTATTATAAAAATATTAAGTATAGAAAGAAATTAGAAAGATTAAGTATCTCCCAAACATCTTCAAAGAATAGGTATCTCTTATGCTATACAAATAAATCCAGGCCCACACAAAGATATTAAATTAATTTTATGAAGACAGCAAAACCTTAACAAAAACCTCGTAAAGATAACTAAAAATAATAGACTAATTGCACTTTTGAGTAGAAGTACATAAATTTTAAAATAAATGCAGTAGATAGTATGAATTGTCCATTCTACCCTTCTTTTTTTTTTTTTTTTTAATTTTTTTTTTTTTAATTTTTTTTTTCAACGTTTTTATTTATTTTTGGGACAGAGAGAGACAGAGCATGAACGGGGGAGGGGCAGAGAGAGAGGGAGACACAGAATCGGAAACAAGCTCCAGGCTCTGAGCCATCAGCCCAGAGCCTGACGCGGGGCTCGAACTCACGGATCGCGAGATCGTGACCTGGCTGAAGTCGGACGCTCAACCGACTGCGCCACCCAGGCGCCCCCATTCTACCCTTCTAATTGCAGTTAGAGTTCTGATAGTGATTTATTGCCTCATTCAAACAGAAAACAATCCTGTGTTGCAAAATGTATAATAATATTATACGATAAAGGACTATGAGAATAAACAAAATAAGTGATAAGTCTATATGCTGTATGCTGTTTGATAAGATTTTGCTCATCCCTTGATATAGGTATCTAATATGTTATGCAGTCCAGATTATTTTTCTTTAGGGAATTCTGCCTCTTAGATGTCTGGAAAGGATACAATGAGGTTATGCCTAGAAATTATAGTTTTGCTCCTGTTTTTATTATATTTATATTTTCACTGTGTGTGCTGGCTGATTTTTGTTTGTGGACAGGGGATCTATTGATTTTTGTGTATTTACTTTTTGCTATAATACCTTACTTCAATAGTCTTCTCATCATTTTCAGACTATTCTACTTGGATGATTACACTTACAGATTTTCTGAAATAGTTTTAAATAAACATTGTGCCCCATAATTTCATTGTTAAATGCTTTAAATCATAATACCAAAAAGATAAAATAGCACCCTCACTTTCAGACTTTGCCTTTCTAAGCAATACTCTACTCTCTTCTAAGAGTTCATTTTATTCAGAGAACTGAGCTCCAAGAAGCATGATTTTGGAAGAACATTGTGTCCTTCTAATCCAGCTTTACCATGGGTTCTTCCAGAAGAACTAACATCTAGAAACCTTTGGGTATGGGAAAAAGGGAATTTTAACTCATATTAAAAATTCACAATTACTTACTTCTTTGCAGTTAGATAAGTAGGTTTCAAGTAGGAATTCAACCTATTCAAATGGAATTTAGTATTTATGGAATTTATGGTTGTGATACTATGATTGCTTCTGCATTTCTATGGCTTTTCGGTTTCTAATGTATTTTCTACAAGCTTTCTCACTTAATTCTCATAAAAATATGAGCTGTAGAATTATTAGGTATCTCCTTGATGTTTTTGTTGTGAGTTTCGAATATGAAAATTCACATGAAATTCCAAAGTACAATATCTGGAAAGAAAATAATCACTCAGCAAAATTTCCTTTTTATTACTACTACTACTGCTGTATGACTAGATACCTATATCTAATTTTGTCTATCTTATTAAGTCTACAATGACTTTTTTTTAGTAATATAAAAAACATGTTTATCACTCCCAGGATATGATGGAAAACTTTTGTTTTACATATACATATATATATATATACATATATATATATATGAGCATATTTTGCTTATTATTTTTCAATTTGCCTTTTTTTCTATGATACTTCATGGGTGCCCATGCAAAGATGGATGATTTTTTAATTATAATTCAAGCATCAGAGCCCTGCAGACACACGCAGGGAGAAAGTTAATGGTTGTCAATAATAAACTTTCTTGATTTTATTCATTTAGCATAATAAATAAATAAATAAATAAATAAATAAGGGTATATCAGAATACAACCAAGTATGACATTGTTTTGGGATAACCTAGATTGAATGTGTACATATATGCATAGGTGCCTATACACATATGTGTATCAAAACAAGTCATCTTAAATTTCATTATTCTTTTTTTTAAATAATATAATTTGTCAAATTGGTTTCCATACAACACCCAGTGCTCATCCCAACAAGTGTCCTCCTCAATGCCCATCACCCACTGTCCCCTCTCCCCCATCCCCCATTAACCCGCAGTTTGTTCTCAGTATCCAAGAGTCTCTTATGGTTTACCTCCCTCTAAGAATTGCACAAGTGGTTGGTATTTTGCTTGTCAGGTGCCTCTGAAGTATGAGAATAACAAATGGGATGCAGAAGGTAAGAAATCTTCCAGGAATTTACAAACATGGCTTTGTGTTAAAGAATTACATCTTAAGGTGGGAGGTTGGGCAAAAGGGATGAAGGAGACAGGGAGATACAGTCTTCCAGTTATGGAATGAATAAGTCACAGGAGTAAAAGGCACAACATAAGAAATATAGTCAATGATATTGTAATATAGTGATGTAACAGGATAGATGGTAGCTACACTTGTGTTGAAAGACATTACACTTTATATTCTCTGTAAGTAACAAAGTGATTGTGATTGAATAAAATAGTGTTGCCCAGTGGGCATGCATTATGAAAGCTTTGGAAGATCTGAAGATACATCTGTGAATTTATTACATTCTATATCAAATAACTATAATTTGAACACCATAACTACTTATAACCCACCATACCTATTAAAATTATACTCAAAACTGAATACAATTAACCATAAGTACAACCAACCATAATTACGTAATATCAAACATTACCTGTAACCCAAACTACCACCAATGATCTCCAGTGGTCACAACTAGTTACCACAAGTAGCTAGTAGTCATGTTTAATAGCCATGGCTAGGTAGCAGTCATGAATGGTGTCCATTGCTAATTGGTTGCCATAACTATTTACAATGAATAGTTAGCTATGGTGACTATGTTTGGCTAGAATTAACTAGAATTATTCACAACTAGGACCCACAACTATTTAGTAACTAAAAATAACTATATTAACTGCAATTACTTATAGATAACCATAAGTAGCTTAACTGTAACTATAACCATAACTTTATAACTATAGCTAACTATAGCAATAACTACAATGATGATAACTATTACTGACTATAATATAACCATATCTGAAACAAAAAATGATGATATAGAAACTGACTACCAAAAGATCTCCTAAATTCTCTATAACTGCATTTGATATTGGGATGTAAGAATGCAGTAATGTGGGGAAGAAGGGAATGTTCGGTGCTTTGGGAAAGCTGGAGTGTGAAGAGAAAGTGTAGGTCCTGCTCTGAGGTTTATGCTCTTTTGGATGAGCTGCTGCCTGGATAAGACAAAAATAAGGTAGCCAACTTTGAGACTCTAATTGGCTGAGAGATGTGGATTCCAACTGCCTAGTAGCATATAGGGCTAGAGGAGAATGAGTGACTGTCAATTCTAGGAATGAGGATTGGGATAGACGTTAGAACATGAATGCTAACTGACCAAGTGCATGAGTGTAATAGTTGTAAGGACTGGGTTGGTGAAGTAATACTATCAACTGAAAAGTATTTCCCAGTCCAAGAATGCAGGAAAAGGTGCATAATTGAGAGTGTGTTGTTGAAAGGCTTTATTTAAATAATAATAATAATAATAATAATAATGATGGAAGAAGAGTGGTAAGTAAGAGTGAAGGGTTGATTGGATGTGAACATTATTTCTCTTTACGTAGAGCCACTTCTGATTTCACTGACTGTTCCTTTATTCTGGGAGCAGTTATGCAAACAGAAAAATGGCATATGACATCTTAATCATGCTGCAACAGAGATAATCAAAGACATTTTCTACCATTCAGTGAGGTCAAAGTGAGTTGGTGTCCACTCCAGGTTGATTGGTGTAGGGGTGACTTTGATAACTCCTCTAGAGAAGTTTTTCTGAATCTCTGGGAAGTCAGCTACCCAGTGACTTTTATCTGCATGACACTTCCTCTGTACCTTAGTTTTTCTGGAACATTCTCTCATCTATGTATATGGCTGGTAGGCTTAGTAACTTGGATAAAGTATTCTCATGCCCACTAACATGAGCTTGTAGCAGCAACTTTATTTTAGAGTGGGGTGGCAACTTTTTTTAAACCTCATGTCTTAATTCCATGTTATGGTGAGTTGGTATTGGACAATTGAATGGTATTTGGGGTGGTGCCAGATTTAGAGGTCACTAGTGGGTCACATGGGTAGTGGCTGGGTTATTCCAACTGTGCACCTGTAATAAGGGCTTGCAGACATGGTAAACCAATCATGAAACTGTAAACATTAGGCCTCTGATGGGTTTAGCACAGGGACTTCCAACTGCTTGGTGACAGATGAAACATAGGAAAGATGAGTGACAGTCAATGATAAAACCGTGGTCTGGAGCAGGGGAACTATATTTGGAAGTGGGAGTGGGGAATATTGCTCAGTGATTACGTGTACTTAGTGGGGCTTTTTTAAAAAAAACTATGTGTAATTGGGGATGGAGTGGTGAGATGGGACCAAAGCAGGGTCCTCCTAAACCTGGGTAGCTTCTGCCTGTGGGGGGATGTCATCATCCTTGCAGGTGCCACTCTTCAGAAGGCTCCAATATGGTAGAAGTTAAACAATGCAAGTTTTCCCAAAAATCAGAAGTATCTTTTGAATATCTGGCAGCATTTCTTTATATTGTGTGACCACAAAAGCAGAAATATGAATTAGGAGTAGGAATTTAGAGTGTACATGTATTCAACACAAGGCACTGTTAGGGCTTCTCTAGAAATGGAAATGACAGTTTTACACTGTGAGCTAACTGCCACTGCTAAGTGTTTAAGCAAAGACTAGACAAACCATTGTCAGGGATCCTGTAAATAGGATTAAGTGGTTGAATGGATGGCTTTTTCTATCCTTCTAACAAATAATCCTTAGGATGTATACCTGATGAAAAAAAATAAAGCAAAAGATCCACCAAAGCAGCCATATAACTAGCCACCAAACAGCATTCATATATCTACATCCCATAGTCCATTCTCATTATTCTGCTTACTTGATCTTTCATTAGCAGTGGACACAGTTGATCACACCCTGCTTCCTGACATACTATCTTCACCTGAATTCTTGGAAACCATACTTTCCTAGGTTTTCTCCTATCTTTCTGATGGCTCTTTCTAAAAATTTTTTTTAATGTTTTTATTTATTTTTGGGACAGAGAGAGACAGAGCATGAACGGGGGAGGGGCAGAGAGAGAGGGAGACACAGAACCGGAAGCAGGCTCCAGGCTCTGAGCCATCAGCCCAGAGCCTGACGCGGGGCTCGAACTCACGGACCGCGAGATCGTGACCTGGCTGAAGTCGGACGCTTAACCGACTGCGCCACCCAGGCGCCCCCTGATGGCTCTTTCTTAGACCCCCTTGCTGGATTCTCCTCATCTCTACATCTTCTAAACACTGGAGGACAGCCTGTGGATGTCTTCTCTTTTCTACTTACAATCACTCCCTATATGATCTTGTCCTGGATTATGCTTTATGTATCACCTATCTTCTAGTGACCCCCAGGTTCATATATCCTGCCTAAACCCCTGTCTTGAACTTTTAGTTTATATATCCAGTTGCCTTCTGAGCATCTCCAACTCTCTGTCCACTTCTGGGAAGATGGAGTAGATGTGATTTCCCATATTCCTTTCACTAGGTGCAACTAAAACCCCTTGACATTATATACAAAACACACACAAGAAGACTCTGAAATGTAGACAGAAACCAGATTGATTAGGGACCTCAGGACCCAAAGAACAACATAAGAGTGGGGTCTCTCTGGGTTTTCTTTTTGCTTTATGCATACCAGATATGGAAGTGAAGAAGCCAGCAACCCAGAAAATTCAACAGATGCAGACAGAAAAGCTCCAATAAAAGCCTGTTCTTTCCAGCCAAAGGAAAAAAAGAAAGAGACAGCCCAAAAATACCAAATTGTTACACAATAACTGCTCTACTCCAGCCAAACATCATAGAAAAAAATTGTGCCCCATTTTCACCCATGCCAGCACCTAGATCTTCACTCTCCTGGGGTTATAACAAAACACCTCAAACCCCATTGGGATGGTGTCAAAGAAGACCAAGTAGAGAGCCTAGAATTTTCATCTTTGTTAGCCAGAAATTATCTAAATATACCAATTAAAAAAATATTGGACAAATGGATTAGAAACATGACATAATTATATGTTGTCTGCAAGAAATTCACTTCACATATATAAGCATTCATCGGAGATATTGCAGTTATGGCTGTAGCTTGCTGTTGTCAGCGCAGAGCCCACTTCAGATCCTGTCCCCCGCTCCCTCTCTCAAAAATAAATAAACATAAAAAAAATAAAAACAATATGTATACCTTAATTTATAAATACTTTATTGTTGAAAATTGCTAACTATGATTTGTGCTTTTGGTGAGATATAATCGTTTTGCTGGTAGAGGGTATTGCCTTGATGTTGATGGCTGCTGACTGATCAGGGTGGTGGTTGCTGAAATTGGGGTGGCTGTGGCAATTTTTAAAAATAGGACAATAAAGTCTGTCCCATTGATTGACTCTTCCTTTCACAAGTGATTTCTCTGTAGTATGTGATGTTGTTTGATAGCATTTTCCCCACAGTGGAACTTCTTTCAAATTGGAGTCAATCCTGTCAAGTCATGCCACTGCTTTATCAACTAAGTTGATGCAATATTCTAAATCCTTTGTTGTCATTCCAACATTCTTCACAGCATCTTCGCTAGGAGTAGATTCCATTTCAAGAAGCCATTTTTTCTCCTCACTCATAAGAAGCAACTACTCATCCCTGGAAACTTTATCATGACATTGAAGAAATTCTATCACATCTTCAGGCTGTACTTCTAATTCTAGTTCTCTTGCTATTTCCCTTGCACATGGAGTTACTTCCTCCACTGAAGTTTTGAAACACTCAAAGTCATCCATGAAGGTTGGAATAAACTTCTTTTTAACTGTTAATGTTGATATTTTGACCTTTTCTCATGAATCACACATGTTCTTAATGTCATTTATAATGGTGAATCCTTTCCAGAAGGCTTTAAATTTATTTCACCCATTTCCATCAGAGGAATCACTATCTATGGCAGCTGTAACATTATGAAATGTATTTCTTCAATTGTAAGCCTTAAAAGTCAAAATTATTCCTTGATCCATGGGCTATGGAATGGATATTGTATTAGCAGACACGAAAAAACATTAATCTTTTACATCTCCATCAAGGCTCTGGGATGACCAGATGCATTGTCAATGAGCAGTAATATTATGAAAAAAACAAACAAACAACACAACACCTTTTTTTCTCTGAGCATTAGGTCCCAACAGTGAGGTTTAAATATTCAGTAAATCATGTTGTAAATAGATGAAATGTCATCCAGTCTTTGTTATTCCATTTATAGAGCACAAGCACAGTATATTTAGCATGATTCTTAAGGATCCCAGGATTTTTGGAATGGTAAATGAGCATTGGCTTCAACTTGAAGTCACCAGCTGCACTGGCCCCTAACAAGAGTGTGACCCTGCCCTTTGAAGCTTTGAAGTCAGGCATTGACTTTTCCTCTCTAGCTATGAAAGTCCTAGATGGCATCTTCTTCCAAAAGAAGATCATCTCATTTACATTGAAAATCTGTTGTTTAGGGGTGCCTGGGTGGCTCAGTTGGTTGAGCGTCCAACTCGGCTCAGGTCATGATCTTGCGGTGCGTGGGTTCGAGCCCCATGACAGGCTCTGTGCTGACAGCTTGGAACCTGGAGCCTGCTTCGGATTCTGTGTCTCTCCCTCTCTCTGCCCCTTCCATGCTCATGCTCTGTCTCTTTCTCTCGATAATAAATAAATGTTAAAAAATTAAAAAAAAAGAAAATCTGTTGTTTAATGTAGCCACCTTCATTAATTATCTTAGCTAGATCTTCTGGACAACTTGCTACAGCTTCTACATCAGCACTTGTTGTTTCACCTTGCACTTTGACATCTTCTAGAGACGGTTTCTGTCTTTAAACCTCATGAACCAACCTCTCTCTGATAGCTTCTAACTCTTCTTCAGCAGCTTCCTCACCTCTCAGCCTTCACAGAATTGAAGAGACATAGGGCTCTGCTCTAGATTAGGCTTTGACTTAAGAGAATGTTGTAGCTGGTTTGATTGTCTATCTAGATGACTAAAACCTTCTCCATATCAGCAATAAGGGTGTTTTGCTTTCTTATCACTCATGTATTCACTGGAATAGCACTTTTAATTTCCTTAAAGAACTTTTACTTTGCATTCACAAATGCACTTCTTTGGTGCAAGAGGCCCAGCTTTTGGCTTATCTCAGCTTTTGTCATGCCTTCCTCACTAAGCTTAATCATTTTTAGCTTTTGATTTAAAGTGAGAGACATGTGACTCTTCCTTTCACTTGAACACTTAGAGGCCCTTGTAGGGTTATTAAGTGGCCTAATTTCAATATTTTTGTGTCTCAAGGAATAGGGAGGCCCAAGGGAAAAGAGAGAGATGAGGGAACAGTCAGTGGAGCAGTCAGAACATACACAACAGTTGGTGATTAAGTTCACTGTCTTATATGGTTGCAGTTTGTGGTGCCCCAAAACAATTACAAGAGTAACCTCAAAGGTCACTGGTCATAGATCACCATAACAAATATAATAATGAAAAATTTGAAATATTATGAGAATTACCAAAATATGATTTACAGACAGAAAGTGAGCAAATGTTGTTAGAAAAATGGTGCAACAGACTTGCTCAATGCAGTTGCCACAAACCTTCAGTTTGTAAAAAAAGGTGTCAATCTGCAAAGCACAATAAAGTGAAGTGCGATAAAATGAAGTTTGCCTGTATATGTTTATAATCATTATATATCCTTGATGGATTGAACTTTTTATCCATATATAATGTCATTCTTTGTCTCTTGTAATAATATTGACTTAAATTCCCTTTTGTCTGATATTAATATAGCCATCTCAGCTCTTTTTTGGTTACCATTTGCATGGAATATCTTCTTCCATTCTTTTACTTTCAACTTATTTGCATCTTTGGATACAAAGTAAGTCTTATAAACAGTACACAGTGGGAGCATGTTATTTATTCATTCTGCCAATTTCTGACTTTTAGCTTAGAATTTAATCCTTTTACACTTAAAGTCATTATTTATAATGAATGAACTACTTTTGACATTTTGCTATTTGTTTTTTATATGTCATACTTATTTTATTCCTTAATTCCTTCATTTCTATCTTCATTTGTGTTTAACTGATTATAGTATATCACTTTAATTCTTTTCTCACTTATTTTCTTTATTTTTAAGTTATTTTTTAGTGGTTACTTTGGGGATTACAGTGGACATTTTAAACTCATAACAAACTAGTTGAATGAATATCAACTTTCCTTTAAAAGCATTAAAAAATATCTCCTTCTACAAATTGCTGTCACTCCTCCTTTATGTTATTTTCAGAAATTGCATTTTTCTATATTGTGTGCCCATTAATAATAGTTTATAATTTTAAATGCATTTGTTTTTTAAATCATATAGGAAAAATAGATGAGCTATGAACCAAAAACATAATAATACTGGCTTTTATATTTGCTTATGTTGTTACATTTTCTAGTGTTTATTTCTTTGTATGGAACTGAATTCATGTCTGCTGTCCTTTCATTTCTATCTGAAAGACTCTTTAGCATTTCTTGTAGAGAAGATGCACTAGCCAGGAGCTTCCTCAGCTTTTTTTTTTTGTTTTTAATCTGGGAATGTTCTAATTTGTATTTAATTTTCAAAGGATAATTTTGCTGGTTATAGTGTACTTGGGAAACAATTTTTGTTTTTAATTTCAGCACTTAAAATATGTTATCCACTGCCTTTTGCCTTCCATGGTTTCTGATGAAATATTGGGTTACTGTGGTACCTGGGTGGCTCAGTTGGTTAAGCGTCTCTCGATTTTAGCTCAGGTCAAGATCTCACGGTTTGTGAGATCCAAGCCCTGCATTGGATTCTGTGCTGACAGTGCAGAGCCTTCTTGGGACTCTCTCTCTGCCCCTCCCCTGCTCATGCTCTCTCTGAAAAAAATAAATAAATTGGCTATTAATTTTATTGAGGATCCCCTGTGAACATTCCTTCTCTATTGCTGCTTTCATGTTTTTGTATTTGTCTTTTGACAGGCTGACTGAATGTGTCTTTATGTAGATCTCATTGAATGTATCCTGCTTAGAGGTATATGAAGTTTCCTGGATGTGTAGATTTGTGCCTTTTTTTCAAAGTTGAGAAGCTTTCAGTCTTTATATCTTCAGATACTCTTTCTGCTCTTATTTCTATCCCTTCTGAGGCCCCCATTTATAAATATGTTGGTCCACTTGATGATGTCATGCAAATCTCTTAGGTTCTGTTCATTTCTATCCTTTTTTTTTTTATTTTTTTTTTAAATTTTTTTTTCAACGTTTATTTATTTTTAAGACAGAGAGAGACAGCATGAACGGGGGAGGGGCAGAGAGAGAGGGAGACACAGAATCGGAAGCAGGCTCCAGGCTCTGAGCCATCAGCCCAGAGCCTGACGCGGGGCTCGAACTCACGGACCACGAGATCGTGACCTGGCTGAAGTCGGACGCTTAACCGACTGCGCCACCCAGGCGCCCCCATTTCTATCCTTTAGTTTCTTTCTGCTCTTCAAACTTAATCTCAACTGACCTATTCAAATTTGCTGATATTTCTTCTGCCTGCTCAAATCTGATGTTGAACCTGTCTCATGAACTTTTCATTTTTTTTGTACCCTTGAGCTCCAGAAATTTTATTTTGTTCCATTTTATAATTTCCATCTTTTTATTAATATTCTCTATTTTGTAAGACTTCATTCTCTTAGTTTCCTTTATGCATTTGCCAATGTTTTCCCTTAGCTCTTTGAGCATATTTAAGACAGCTCATTTTTATAGTAAGTCTTAGCTCTAGTGAGTCCAATGTCTGTACTTCTGCACAGAAAATTTCTGTTAACTAATTTATTTTTTTTTTCTCCTGTGATTGGGCCATACTTCTTGCTTCATTATACATCTCATAATTTTTTTGTTGAAAACTAGTCATTTTAAGTATTATGATGTGTTAACTTTGGAATTCAGATGCTTCATCCTCCTCAAGATTGTTGTTGCTTCTTGTGGGTTTTATTTGTTCACTATTAGTGTTTCTTCTGAGTGATTTTTTATAAAGACTGTACTTTGCCTTGTATTGTCTCTGAAGACTCTTGTTACTTTAGTGCTAAACTAAGCTAGTGGTTTGACAGATTTCCTTGAGTGCTGTGTTTCAGTGGCCTTTCTTCTAGTTAAATGTTTGTTTGCTGTTTAATATTTGACTATCTTATAGAGTTTTAAAAAGGTTGATTTTGACAGTTTTTGCCAGGTTATTAGGTATTTCTGGGAAGGAAAAGGCACCTGCAGTTCCTACTCTGCCATTTAAATGGATGTCAATGTAAAAAATCCATTTTTGAGTTTAAAAGGGAAAACGAGAAAAATCCATTTTTGAGTTTAAAAGGGAAAGCCTTTGCAAATAGTTCATTCAAATATGTATGTATGAAGAGAGTAAAAATTTTAAGTATATAAACCTAAGTGTTAACACAAAATGTCTGAGTATTTGTCTTACCTACAATTTTTATCATCTTTTAAAAATTTTCAGTTACCTTGGGGTGCCTGGGTGGCTTAGTCAGTTAAGCCTCCGACTTAGGCTCAGGTTATGATTTCACAGTTCGTGGGTTTGAGCCCCACATCAGGCTCTGTGCTGACAGCTCAGAGCCTGGAGCCTGCTTCAGATTCTGTGTCTCCCTCTCTCTATTTCCCTCCCCTGCTCACACTCTGTGTTTCTCTCTCTCAAAGAGAAACATTAAGAAATTAAAAAAATTTTTTCAGTTACCATTTTTATAACCAGAAAAATTGAGGTGAATATGGCATATCTCATTTTCTTACATTATGATCTCCCTTCCCCACCCCATGCACACATGAATGTGTCTTTAGGTAAGGATGGAATTTTCCACGGATCTGGAGGCTGTTAAATATGCACTTAATGTCACTAGCTGCCTGATTGCTTTGAGTGTTTTTCTCTTTCCATCTCACACCACAGTGCTGGCTCCTATAAGCAGGTAGCACTTATCTGTAGTTATATACAAGCTCAAAGGAGAGAGAGAAATTATTAAAATTTTTAAAAGAGGTAATGAATTATTATGTTGCATGATACATATGTCTGAATAATGGAATAGTAATGCAGCTGTTTAAAATAATGAGGTGGGAGAGGGGAAAGTGGGTGATGGGCACTGAGGAGGGCACTTGGGATGAGTACTGGGTGTTGTATGGAAACCAATTTGACAATAAATTATATTTAAAAAATAAAGTGGTGAAATTATTATGTGTACTACTTTAAAAAAATAAATAAAATAATGAGGTGGAACCTGATGAAGTTACATACAATGATGTCAAATTGTATGAAAATAGCAAATTGCAGAATAACATGAATGATCGAATTTCTAGAAAAAAAGAAACAATGTCTTTAGAAAATAAAGTAATCCCATATGTTACACCCCCATTCCCTTTTTCTTTATCTATAAAAGGTGAACTTTCTGTTCACATGGGAAATTTGTATACACACAGAGTCTATAGTTGGCAGGTGGTTCAGGTCTGCTTTTTTACAACCTTGAAATAAAGGCTGCAAGTATAGCTGGGATACTGATTTGTATTTTCTAACTTTTGAAGAGAATTAATATATTTTTTTTAGTTCTGAAATTTATTTACTTATTTTTAATTTTATTTTGTATTTTTTAAAATTTACATCCAAATGTCTATGGCCATACTACCCTGAACGCGCCCGATCTCATCTGATCTTGGAAGCTAAGCAGGGTTGGGCCTGGTTGGTACTTGGATGGGAGAATTAACATTTTGAAACACAGCTCATGAATTAGCCCTTAGCACAGTTAAGGGCCGTTTCCTGGACTCTACCACAAAAACTCAATTCTGTCTGTCTAGCCAGAAAAACCATACATGACAGAAAATGCTTTTATTTGAATACTCTGATGAAAAATTTATAGTTTTCATCAACTTTACTTAATTTTATTTAAAAAAAAATTTACCATAGGGGCGCCTGGGTGGCTCAGTCGGTTAAGCATCTGACTTCGGCTCAGGTCATGATCTCACAGTTTGTGAGTTCGAGACCCATGTCAGGCTCTGTGCTGACAGCTTAGAGCCTGGAGCCTGCTTTGGATTATATGTCTCCTTCTCTCTCTGCCCCTCCCCCGCTTGCACTCTGTCTCTGTCTCTCTGTCAAAAATAAATAAACATTAAAAAAATTTTTAAAAATTCACCATAATCTCTGAGCATCATTATCCATTGTCAAAGTGTAAGTTTCAGCATTTCGTGTGGAATTCACTTTCCTCAGTGAGACATACAAGATCTTGTCTCCCTTGGTCCCTATTACACAGGGCACTATGGGTGTTTCTCTTAAGGGAATCTCTCACAACAATTTTCATATACACTGGCCTAGATATTTGGAAGTGGTAAAGGTCAGGCTTTTCTGCATATGATCTATACTAAAGGGGGGATTATTTTCCAACTGCCACTGAAGAAGAATTAGTAATTTCTGATTGCCACGAAAAGTTGGCTATGTCAGTGCTTGAGTGTCTGGATTGCCTTTCTCTGAACCCGGGGGACTCATTCTTTGTTCTCTGCTCCTTATATTATTCCAAAGTGGCCAAGAGTCCTTGGACATTCAACTTGTACAAACCTACCTGGCCTTATGACAGACCTAGAGACTGCTATGACCAGAGAAGAATAGCTCCTCCTCCCTCCTTCCTCCCTTCCTCTCTCTCCCTCCCTCTCTCCCTTTTTCTTTCTTTCTTTCTCTCTTTATTTCTCTCATTCTCCCTTTCTCTCCACTTTCTATATGACAAGAAAATCTGATTCCCACATATTGCTCAGGTTTGACTTTCTTATTAGATTAATTTCTATATGCAGTGTAGTGAGTTCAGTGGTAGCCCCCCAAAGATGTATTCATACTTTAATACTTGTATCCTGTGAATGTTACCTTATTTAGAAAAAAGGAGGTCTTTGCAAACATAATTAAGTTGAGGGTCTTGAGAAGAGATCATCCTGGATTACCTATATGGGTCTTAAATCCAATGATGTCCTTATGAGAGACATAAGAGGAGAAGGCCTTTGTGAAAATGGAAGCAGAGACTGAAGTTAGGCAGCCACAAGCCAAGTAATTCCTGGTGCCACCAGGAGCTTGAAGAAACAAGGAAGAATTCTCCCCTTGAGACTTTGGAGAAAATAGCCCTAGACACCTTTATTTTGGACTTCTGGCCTACAGAACCCTGGCAGAAAAATTGCTGTTGTTTTAAGCCACCAAGTTTGTGGTAATTTGTTATAGCAGCTACAAGAAACTATTGCATGCACATTTTGACATTTTCTGTCATAACTCATTCATTCCTTCATTCCTTCATTCAGTTTTAGCATTGTGAAACATATGTGAGCAATTGATGTGTTTTGTAAGGTTACACCTCTGAGGATAAATTTAGAACCCTAATGAAAGCACCCCAGTGACTAAAATTTGTGTCAACTTTAGTTGCAGTGGTTTTTTTTTGTTTTGTTTTGTTTTTGCCTTGCAGTCAAAATACTGAGCAGAGTTATGCACTAACAGGACCCACTGTATACCGGGATCTGGTATCAGAAATGTCAAGTAACCCAACCTTAGTAGAATTGTGTGTGTGTTTGTTGTTGGGTGGATTCAGGGAACCAGAACATTGTAGGCAGGGATTCAAACTTGAGGCACTCAGTTAAGGACATTAGACATGTCTCATACATGCTCTTATTCTATCTTTGAGTTTCAGAGTCATCTGTACCATGTAAATGGTGAAGGCTGTGTAGAATTTGAGATGCATTCCAGTCTGGCAGTGTATTACGTCAGGCTGTAAGGTGTTCCTAAATTAGGACTGGACTTGATATCTCTGTCTCACATTAAAAATACCAACCTGTTAATCATCATGTACTCCATATCCCAGTGTTTAAAATGCCTCCTCTCTCTCCTATGCATATTCATTGGTGACTGATTTGCATTATCTCTAAGATTTTATATTTTCCTTCATTCATTATATTGGGATGGATTTGTATGGCTAAAGTACATATTAAGCTTTGGTCTTTGGGGATGAATTAGTACTTTCAGATTGCCATAGACAGCTGACATCCAACAAAACATTATGATGACATTTGGGACATGCCAATGTGTCTTGGAAGTAGGAACATTTAGCCGGTATATTTCAGTGCAATAAGGTTAGAACACCTATATCAATATCAGGCCTTTTTGGTATCTACCATAACTTTTGGGTTTTATTTTGTGTGTGTATATGTATTTACATATTGTGAGTATGTGTATGCATCTGTGTGTTTTGGGGACAAAGAATTCAACAGGTAAAAAAGATGTGTGCATAGTCCAGTTTTGTGACAGGTTTTTAGAACCTGCTGAGTGGAGACTGAAATGGTTGAGTCATCATTCATTATTTTTAACTTTCTGTGTCTTCAGATGACATTCATACATTTGTAGTCTCTGAGTTTTATAAATTAAAATCTCCAAACATTTCTCATCATGTGGCCCTGAAACACACACACACACACACACACACACACACACACACACACACACAGAAAGAAATAATATTCTCACATTATGAAGCACACCAAATTTGAAAATTATAAAGAAATGTGAACATAATTGAAAATTCTAATATTGTCTCTTTCGAAGTACAAATTTTGTATTCTCACACCACTTACTAAAATCTTTAAATGTTTCCCATTTCATCTCAAAGTTGTTAATATGAACTGCTTAATAAAGTTCCTGATCTGATTGGTTACTTTTCTTTGTTTTTATTGAAGTGAAATTCTTATAACAGAATTAATCATTTTAAAGTATACAACTCAGTGGCATTTAGTACATCCACAATTTGTGCCACCATTACTTCTATCTAGTTTCAATGTGTTTTCATCATCTCAAAAGGAAACCACATACAAATTAGTAGTCACTACACATTTTCCTCCCCCTCCAGCCCCTGGCAACCAGTGATCAGATTTCTGTCACTACAGGTTTACCTGTTACAGTATTTCATATAAATGGAATAACCTAATATGTGGCCTTTTGTGTCTTGCTTCTTTCACTTATTTTTGAGGCTCACCCATGTTGTATCAAGTATTAGTACTTCATTATTTTTTATGGCTGAATAACACTCCACAGTATGGATGTACTCTGTTAGGTCATTAAACCCTTAATGGACATTTGAACTGCTGACCACCTTTTGGCTATTGTAAATAGTGCTGCATGAACATTTATGTACAAGTTTTGTTTGAATACTTGTTTTCAATTCTTTTGAAATCAGGAGTGGAATCGCTGTGTCACATGGTAATTCTATATCTAGCTTTTTGAAGAACACCAAACTTCTTTTCCATAGACACTAAACCATTTTACATTCTGACCAGCAATATACAAGTATTCCAAATTCTATATATTCTGTCCAACACTTATTATTTTCCATTTTTTGATTATAGTCATCCTAGTGGTTATAAAATGATAACTCACTATGGTTTTGATTTTCATTTCCTTAATCACTAATGACATTGAGCATCTTTTCATGTGCTTGCTGGCCACGTGTATATCTTCTTTGGAGAAAATTCTCAATTTCCTTTTTGGATAGTTCTTGGCTAATATATAGAAACACAGCTGATAATTGTGCATTGATCTCATATCCTGAAAATTTGTTGAATTTGTTTACTGCTCTAATACTTTTTGTTGACTCTTTAGAATATATGTATAAGATCATTTGAGATAATAGAAATAAATTTTATTCTTCCTTTTAAATTTAATTGCTTATTTCTTTTTATTGCCTAATTTCTCTGGCTAGAGTTTCTTATACAATGCTGAATAGAAGTGGTGAATGTGGTCATTCTTGTGTTGTTCCTATTGTAACCGAAACTCTTTCATTCTTTTACCAATGGATATAATGTTAGTTGTAGGGTTTCTTTAATAATAAATTTCATTTTTCATGTTGAGGTACTTGCCTTCTATTCCTAGCTTGTTGAGCACTTTTGCCATGGGATGGTGTTGGGTTTTGCCAAGTCCTTTTTCTACTTTAACTGAATCAATCCTATTTTTTCCCCTTCCTTTTATTACTGTGATATATTACATTGATTTATTTTCTTAAGTTGAACCACTATTTATTCCTGGGACTAATCCCACTTGATCATTTGTATAAAACTCTTAATATGCTCCTGGATTTGGTTTGCTAGTATATTGTTGAGGATTTTTGCATCTATATTTATAAAGGATATTGATCTCTATTTTTCTTTTAATGTGATGTTTTGATCTGGCTTTTGTAATAGGGTAATGCTGGCCTCATAGAATGTTAGATTGTACTCCTTCCTCTTTGACATTTTGGAATAATTTGAGAATGTATTAACTCTTCTTTAAATGTTTGGTAGAAGTTCACAATGAAGCCCATCTTGTCCTGGGTTTTTGTTGGGAGGTTTTTGACTATGGATTCAATCTCTTTATTTGTTATAGAACTATTCAGATTTTATATTTCTTCTTGAAGCAGTTTTGGTAATTTTTGTTTGTTTAGATATTTGTCTATTCCTCCAGTTTTTCTAATTTGTTGGTATATAGTTGTTCATACTATTCTATTATGATACTTTTTATTTCTGCAAGGTTTGTAGTAATGCTCTTTATTAGTTTGGTAGGCCTGCCATAACACAGACTAGGTAGGTTAAACAATAGAAACTTATTTCCTCACTCTTCTGGAGGCTAGAAATACAAGATCAGGATGTTGGCAAGATTAATTTCATTCCGAGGCCTCTCTTCGTGGCCTGTAGATGGCCATCTCCTTTTGTCTTCATATGGTCTTTAGTGCATGTGCAGCTGTGCCCTAATTTCCCCTTCTTATAAGGACACCAATTATATTGGATTAGGACCCACCCCAATGATTTCATTAAAATGAATTACCTCTTTAAAGGTTGTATCTCAAAATATAGTTACATTTTGAGCGAATAGGTGCTAGGACTAAAACATTAATTTTGGTGTGACACAATTCAGCCCATAACATTTTCTAGTTCTAATGATTTGAGTCCTCTCTTTTGTCTTTGTCAGTTTAGATAAAGGCTTGTTATTTTTATCTTTTCAAAGAACCATCTATTGGTTCTGTCGGTTCCCTTTATTGTTTTTATATATCTATCATTTATCTCTGCTCTAATTTTTATTATTTCTTTCTTTCTTCTAGCTTTGGGTTTACTTGCTCTTCATTTTCTAGCTCATTAAGCTATAAAGTTAGGTGATTGATTTGGGATTTTTCTTATTAAAAAAATTTTCTTAATGTTTATTTTTTTCTTTTGAGGGAGGGAGGGAGAGAGAGTGAGCATGAGCACTTGAGCGGCAGAGAGAGAGACAGAGAGAGAGAGAGAGAATCAGAAGCAGGCTCTAGGCTCCGAGCTGTCAGCACAGAGCCCGACATGGGGCTTGAACCCATAAACTGTGAGATCATAACCTGAGCTGAAGTCAGAGGCTTAACTGACTGAGCCACCCAGGAGCCCTGAGATTTTTCTTGTTTTTAAATATAGGCATTTATAGCCATAAATTTCCTGTTGAGCACTTCTTTCACTGTACCTCATAAATCTTGGTGTGTTGTGTTCCATTTGCATTCATTTTAATGTTTTTTCTAATATCAATTGTGCTTTTTCCTTTTACCCATTATTTATTTTTTTAGTATTTTAAAATTTGTATGCATTTGGGAATTTCCCAGTTTTTCTTGTTATTGATTCCTAGTTCTTTCCCATTGTGTTCAAAGAAAATACTTAACATAATTTCACTTTTATAATACATTAATCGTTCTGTGGCCTAACATATGGTCTATCCTGGAGAATGTTTCATGTGCATATAATGGGTATTCTGACATTGTTGTTGAATGGGGTGCTCTGCATATTGACTAAATATAATTGGTTTATTGTGTTGCTCAAGGCCTCTGTTTCCCTTCTGATCTTCTACCTAACTGTTCTTTGCATTTTTGTAAGTGGGATATTGAAGCCCCCAACTATTATTGTAGAATTCACTATTTCTCCCTTCAATTCTGTCAATTTTAGCTTCCTATATTTTGGGGCTTTGTTTTGCTTCCTATATTTTGGGGCTTTGTTTTTGATGTGGGTATATGTTTCTAATTGCTATAGCACTCTGATATTTTATGAATAGTGTCCTTTTCTTGTTTTTGACATCTTTTAAAGTCTTTTTTGTCTGATATTAGTATATCCACCCCCGCCCTCTTTTGATTACTATTTGCACAAAACACTTTTTTTCTATCCTTTTACTTTAAACATATCTATAGTATGTCTCTTCTAAACAGAATATAATTGGATCATGCTTTTTAAAAACCCACTTGTTAATTTCAGCCTTTTATTTAAGGGCTTAATCTGTTTACATTTAAACTAATTACTGACAAAAATAATTCCTGTCTTGTTTTTTATTGTGGTAAGAACACAACATGATATCTACACTCATCAAATTCTCTAAGTACAAAGTACAGTATTGTTAACCATAGGTACAATGTTGTACAGCACATCTCTATAACTTATTCACCTTGTTTAACTAAAACTTTACACCTGTTGAACAGCAATACCCCATTTCACCTTGCCCCAGACCCTGGGAACAACAATTTTACTCTGTTTCTATGAATTGATGATTTTAGATACTTCATATAAGTGGAATCATGTAGTATTTGTCCTTCTGTTATTGGCTTATTCACCTAGTATAATGTCCCCCAGGTCCATCTATATTGTCCTAAATGGTAGGATTTCCTTCCTTTTCTTTTAAGGCTGAATAGAATTTCATATTATGTATGTATATATCATATTTTCTTGATCTATTCTTCGGTAAATGGGCATTTATGCTGTTTCCATTTCTTGACTATTGTGAATAATGCTTCCATGAACATGTGAGAACAGATATATCTTTGAAATCCTGATTTCATTGCCTTCAGATAAATACACAGAAGTGGGATTTCTGGACCATATGGTAGTTTTATTTTTAATTTTTTGAGAACCTTCATACTTTTTTACATAGTGGCATCATTTTACATTCCCACCAATAGTGTACAAGGGTTTCATTTCTTTACCTCCTTGCTAACACTTGTTATCTCTCTCTCTTTTTTTTTAAGATTGTCATCCTAACAGTAGTAAGATGATACTTAATTATGGTTTTGATTTGCATTTCCCTGATTAGTGATGGTGAGCATTTTTTCACATACCTGTTGACCATTTGTATGTCTTCCTTAAAGAGATGTCTATTTAAATCCTTTTCCCATTTTTATTTTATTTTATTATTATATGAAATTTATTGTCAAATTAGTTTCCATACAACACCCAGTGCTCATCCCAAAAGATGCCCTCTTCAATGCCCATCACCTACCCTCCCCACCCTCCCACTCCCCATCAACCCTCAGTTTGTTCTCAGTTTTTAAGAGCCTCTTATGCTTTGGCTCTCTCTCCCACTCTAACCTCTTTTTTTTTCCTTCCCCTACCCCATGGTTTTCTGTTAAGTTTCTCAGGATCCACATAAGATTGAAAACATATGGTATCTGTTTTTCTGTATATGGCTTATTTCACTTAGCATAACACTCTCCAGTTCCATCCACGTTGCTACAAAGGGCCAGATTTCATTCTTTCTCATTGCCACATATTACTCCATCGTGTATATAAACCACAATTTCTTTATCCATTCATCAGTTGATGGACATTTAGACTTTTTCCATAATTTGGCTATTGTTGAGAGTGCTGCTATAAACATTGGGGTACAGATGCCCCTATGCATCAGTACTCCTGTATCCCTTGGGTAAATTCCTAGCAGTGCTATTGCTGGGTCATAGGGTAGGTCTATTTTTAATTTTCTGAGGAACCTCCACACTGCTTTCCAGAGCGGCTGTACCAGTTTGCATTCCCACCAACAGTGCAAGAGGGTTCCCGTTTCTCCACATCCTCTCCAGCATCTATACTCTCCTGATTTGTTCATTTTGGCCACTCTGACTGGAGTGAGGTGGTATCTGAGTGTGGTTTTGATTTGTATTTCCCTGATGAGGAGTGACGTTGAGCATCTTTTCATGTGTCTGTTGGCCATCCGGATGTCTTCTTTAGAGAAGTGTCTATTCATGTTTTCTGCCCATTTCTTCACTGGGTTATTTGTTTTTTGGGTGTGGAGTTTGGTGAGCTCTTTATAGATTTTGGATACTACCCCTTTGTCTGATATGTCATTTGCAAATATCTTTTCCCATTCTGTTGGTTGCCTTTTAGTTTTGTTGATTGTGTCCTTTGCTATGCAGAAGTTTTTTATCTTCATGAGGTCCCAATAGTTCCTTTTTGCTTTTAATTCCCTTGCCTTTGGGGATGTGTCAAATAAGAAATTGCTGTGACTGAGGTCAGAGAGGTCTTTTCCTGCTTGCTCCTCTAGTGTTTTGATGGTTTCCTATCTCACATTGAAGTCCTTTATCCATTTTGAGCTAATTCTTGTGAATGGTGTAAGAAAGTGGTCTAGTTTCATTCTTGTGCCTGTTGCTGCCCAGTTCTCCCAGCACCATTTGTTAAAGAGACTGTCTTTTTTTCCATTGGATACTCTTTCCTGCTTTGTCGAAGATTAGTTGGCCATACTCTTGTGGGTCTAGTTATGGGGTTTCTATTCTATTCCATTGGTGTATGTGTCTGTTTTTATGCCAATACCATGCTGTCTTGATGATGACAGCTTTGCAGTAGAGGCTAAAGTCTGGGATTGTGATGCCTCCTGCTTTGGTCTTCTTCTTCAAAATTACTTTGGCTATTCGGGGCCTTTTGTGGTTCCATATGAATTTTAGGATTGTTTGTTCTAGCTTCGAGAAGAATGCTGGTGCAATTTTGATTGGGATTGCATTGAATGTGTAGATAGCTTTGGGTAGTATTGACATTTTGACAATATTTATTCTTCCAATCCATGAGCAGGGAATGTCTTTCCATTTCTTTAAATCTTCTTCAATTACCTTCATAAGCTTTCTGTAGTTTTCAGCATACAGATCTTGTACATCTTTGGTTAGATTTATTCTTAGGTATTTTATGCTTCTTGGTGCAATTGTGAATGGGATCAGTTTCTTTATTTGTCTTTCTACTGCTTCATTATTAGTGTATAAGAATGTAACTGATTTCTGTACATTGATTTTGTATCCTGTGACTTTGCTGAATTCATGTATCAGTTCTAGCAGACTTTTGGTGGAGTCTATAGGATTTTCCATGTATAATATCATGTCATCTGCAAAAAGTGAAAGCTTGACTTCATCTTTGCCAATTTTGATGCCTTTGATTTCCTTTTGTTGTCTGATTGCTGATGCTAGCACTTCCAACACTATGTTAAACAACAGTGGTGAGAGTGGACATCCCTGTCATGTTCCTGATCTCAGGGGGAAAGCTCTCAGTTTTTCCCCATTGAGGATGATATTAGCTGTAGGCTTTTCATAAATGGCTTTTATGATGTTTAAGTATGTTCCTTCTACCCCGACTTTCTCGAGGGTTTTTATTAAAGAAGGATGCTGAATTTTGTCAAATGCTTTTTCTGCATCGATTGACAGGATCATATGGTTCTTCTCTTTTCTTTTATTAATGTGATGTATCAAGTTGATTGATTTGCGAGTGTTGAAGCAGCCCTGCACCCAGGAATGAATCCCACTTGATCATGGTGAATAATTCTTTTATATGCTGTTGAATTCGATTTGCTAGTATCTTATTGAGAATTTTTGCATCCATATTCATCAGGGATATTGGCCTGTAGTTCTCTTTTTTTGCTGGGTCTCTGGTTTAGGAATCAAAGTAATACTTGCTTCGTAGAATGAGTCTGGAAGTTTCCCTTTCTATTTTTTGGAAGAGCTTGATAAGGATAGGTATTATCTCTGCTTTAAATGTCTGGTAGAATTCCCCAGGGAAGCCATCTGGTCCTGGACTCTTATTTGTTGGGAGATTTTTGATAACCAATTAAATTTCTTCGCTGGTTATGGGTCTGTTCAAGCTTTCTATTTCCTCCTGATTGAGTTTTGGAAGTGTGTGGGTGTTTAGGAATTTGTCCATTTCTTCCAGGTTGTCCAGTTTGTTGGCATATAATTTTTCATAGTATTCCCTGATAATTGCTTGTATCTCTGAGGGATTGGTTATAATAATTCCATTTTCATTCATGATTTTATCTATTTGGGTCATCTCCCTTTTCTTTTTGAGAAGCCTGGCTAGAGGTTTATCAATTTTGTTTAGTTTTTCAAAAAACCAGCTCTTGGTTTCATTGATCTGCTCTCCAGTTTTTTTAGTTTCTATATTGTTTATTTCTGCTCCAATCTTTATTATTTCTCTTCTTCTGCTGGGTTTGGGGTGTCTTTGCTGCTCTGCTTCTATTTCCTTTAGGTGTCCTGCTAGATTTTGTATTTGGGATTTTTCTTGTTTCTTGAGATAGGCCTGGATTGCAATATATTTTCCTCTCAGGACTGCATTCGCTGCATCCCAAAGCATTTGGATTGTTGTATTTTCATTTTCGTTTGTTTCCATATATTTTTTAATTTCTTCTCTAATTGCCTGGTTGACCCATTCATTCTTTAGTAGGGTGATCCTTAACCTCCATGTTTTTGGAGGTTTTCCAGACTTTTTCCTGTGGTTGATTTCAAGCTTCATAGCATTGTGGTCTGAAAGTATGCATGGTATGATCTTAATTCTTGTATACTTATGAAGGGCTATTTGGTGACCCAAAATGTGATCTATCTTGGAGAATGTTCCATGTGCACTCTAAGGTATATTCTGTTGCTTTGGGATGCAGAGTTCTAAATATATCTGTCAAGTCCATCTGACCCAATGTATCATTCAGGGCCCTTGTTTCTTTATTGACCTGTGTCTAGATGATGTATCCATTGCTGTGAGTGGGGTGTTAAAGTCCCCTGCAATCACCAAATTCTTATCAATAAGGTTGCTTATGTTTGTGAGTAATTGTTTTATATATTTGGGGGCTCCTGTATTTGGTGCATAGACATTTATAATTGCTAGCTCTTCCTGATGGATAGACCCTGCAATTATTATATAATGCCCTTCTTCATCTCTTGTTACAGCCTTTAATTTAAAGTCTAGTTTGTCTGATATAAGTATGGCTACTCTAGCTTTCTTTTGACTTCCAGTAGCATGATAGATAGTTCTCCATCCCCTCACTTTCAATCTGAAGGTGTCCTCAGGTCTAAGATGAGTTTTGTAGACACCAAATAGATGGGTCTTGTTATTTTATCCATTCTGATACCCTATGTCTTTTGGTTGGCGCATTTAGTCCATTTACGTTCAGTGTTATTATAGAAAGATATGGGTTTAGAGTCATTGTGATGTCTGTAGGTTTCATGCTTGTAGCGGTGTCTCCGGTACTTTGTCTCACAGGATCCCCCTTAGGATCTCTTGTAGGGCTGGTTTAGTGGCGACGAATTCCTTCAGTTTTTGTTTGGGAAGACCTTTATCTCTCCTTCTATTCTAAATGACAGACTTGCTGGATAAAGGATTCTCGGATGCATATTTTTTCTGTTCATCACATTGAAGATCTCCTGCCATTCCTTTCTGACCTGCCAAGTTTCAGTAGAGAGATCGGTCACGAGTCTTATAGGTCTCCCTTTATATGTTAGAACACGTTTATCCCTAGCTGCTTTCAGAATTTTCTCTTTATCCTTGTGTTTTGCCAGTTTTAGTATGATATGTCGTGCAGAAGATTGGTTCAAGTATGTCTGAAGGGAGTTTTTGTGCCTCTTGGATTTCAATGCCTTTTTCCTTCCCCAGATCAGGGAAGTTCTCAGCTATGATTTGTTCAAGTACACCTTCAGCACCTTTCCCTCTCTCTTCCTCCTCTGGAATACCAACTATGTGTAGATTATTTCTCTTTAGTGCATCACTTAGTTCTCTAATTCTCCCCTCATACTCCTGGATTTTTTTATCTCTCTTTTTCTCAGCTTCTTCTTTTTCCATTACTTCATCTTCTAGTTCACCTATTCTCTCCTCTGCCTCTTCAATCCGAGCTGTGGTCATCTCCATTTTATTTTGCAGCTCATTAGTAGCATTTTTTAGCTCCTCCTGACTGTTTCTTAGTGTCTTGATCTCTGTAGCATTAGATTCTCTGCTGTCCTTTATACTGTTCAAGCCCAGCGATTAATTTTATGTCTATTATTTTATTTTTTTTTTTTTAATGTTTATTTATTTTTGAGACAGAGAGAGACAGAGCATGAACGGGGGAGGGTCAGAGAGAGAGGGAGACACAGAATCTGAAACAGGCTCCAGGCTCTGAGCAGTCAGCACAGAGCCTGATGCGGGGCTTGAACTCACGGACCGTGAGATCATGACCTGAGCCGAAGTCGGACGCTTAACCGACTGAGCCACCCAGGCGCCCCAATGTCTATTATTTTAAATTCACTTTCTGTTATATTGTTTAAATCGTTTTTGATCAGTTTGTTAGCTATCATTATTTCCTGGAGTTTTTTTGAGGGGAATTCTTCCATTTCGTCATTTTGGATAGTCCCTGGAGTGGTGCGGAACAGCGGGGCACTTCCCCTGTGTTGTCTTGAATAACTGGAGTCGGTGGGTGGTGCCGCAGTTCGACCTGATGTCTGCCCCCAGCCCACCGCTGGGGCCACAGTCAGACTGGTGTGTACTTTCTCTTCCCCTCCCCCAGGGGCAGGATTCACTGTGGGGTGGCATGGCCTGTCTGGGCTACTTGCACATTGCTAGGCTTGTGGTGCTGGGGATCTGGTGTATTAGCTGGGGCAGATCAGCAAGGTGCACAGGGGCAGGAGGGCCAGGCTCATCTCATTTTCCTTTGGAGATCCACTTCGGGAGGGGGCCTGTGGCACCGGGAGGGAGTCAGACCCACCGGAGGCATGGATCCGCAGAAGCACAGCGTTGGGTGTTTGTGTGGTGCCATCAAGTTCCCTGGGAGGAACTGGTTCCCTTTAGGATTTTGGCTGGGGGATGGGTGAGAGAGATGGCGCTGGTGTTTGTTCCCCACCAGCCTTTGTTCCCCACCAAGCTGCGCTCTGTCGTCCTCTCCCTCCCGTTGTCCTCCAGCCCTCCCGCTCTCTCAGCAGAGCTGTTAACTTATAACCTTCCAGATGTTAAGTCCCGCTTGCTGTCCAAACACACTCCATCCGACCCCTCTGCTTTTGCAAGCCAGACTTGGGGGCTCTGCTTTGCCAGCGGGCTGCCCCTCTGCCCCGGCTCCCTCCTGCCAGTCCATGTAGCGCGCACCGCCTCTCCGCCCTTCCTACCCTCTTCCATGGACCTCTCGTCTATGCTTGGCTCTGGATAATCTGTTCTGCTAGTCTTCTGGCGATTTTCTGGGTTATTTAGGCAGGTGTGGGTGGAATCTAAGTGATCCGCAGGACGTGGTGAGCTCAGCGTCCTACTACGCCACCATCTTCCCAGAAGCCCCCTTTTCCCATTTTTAAATTGTGTTATAGTGGTATTCCCTTATCTGTAAGGATATACATTCCAAGACCCCCAGTGGATACCTGAAACTCCAGATAGTACTGCCTTATCTGTAAGGATATACATTCCAAGACCTCCAGTGGATACATGAAACTGCAGATAGTACTGAATCCTATATATACTATACCTTCCTATACATACATACTATTATTAAGTTTAATTTATAAATTAAGCACAGTGAGAGATTAATAACAACTAACAATAAAATAAAACAATTATAACAATATATTGTAATAAATGTTATGGGACTGTATTCTCTCCCTTTCTCAAAATATCTTCTTGTGATGAGATGAGATGACAAAATGCCTCTGTGACAAGATGAAGTGAGGTGAACAGTATAGGCCTTGTGATGTAGTGTTAGGCTACTGTTGACCTTCTGACAAAGTGTCAGACAAAGGATCATCTGCGTCTGGACAGCAGTTGATTACAGGTAACTAAAATTGTGGAAAGTTAAACTGTGGGTAAGGGGGGACTACTGGATTTTTTTTTGTTTTGCTATTGAGTTGTAGGACCTCCCTATATATTTTGGATATTAAGCTTTTACCAGATATATGGTATGCAAGTATCTCACATCCTGTAAGTTGCTTTTTCACTCATAGCAAAATTTGTGGGATGCAGCAAAAACAATATTAAGAGGAATTTTATAGTGATAAATGCCTACTAAAAAAGGAAAAGCTCCCAAATAAGTAACACAAATTCATACTTCAAGAAACTAGCAAAAGAAGAACAAAGTAAGCCAAAAGTTAGCAGAAGGAAATAACTAATAAAGATCAGAGGAGAAGTATAAAGATCAGAAGTAAATGAAATAGAGAATAGGAAAAAATCAACAATACTGAACTGTTTTTTTTAAGAGATACACAAAATTGACAAACCCTTGACTAAGAAAAAAAGATGAGTCAAATAAATAAGATCAGAAATTCAAAAGAGGACATAACAACTGATGCCACAGAAATAAAAAGGATTATGAGAGATTATTATGAATAATTAAATGCCAACAAATTGGATAAACTATTAGAAATGGATAGGAATACACAACCTATCAAGAGTGAATCATGAATAAATAGAAATTTTGAAGAGAGCAATAATGAGTAAGGCGACTGATTCGATAATCAAAATCAAAGAAAATCCCAGGACCAGATGGCTTCACTGGTGAATTCTCCCAAACTGATAATTAATACCAAGCCTCCAATCCTTTTTAAATGCTTCTAAAATACTGCAAAGGAGGGAACACTTCCAAACTGATACTGGCAAAAGATGGGCAGAACACTATCTCTACCTCTTGTTACCTGCCCTTGTGTAGTCTTGCTGATGCTGCATGAGACTGCAGGATTAAGGGTGAAGGCCCAATTTCCTGCTGGGAGTAAAGTGGATTGCTAAATGGCTCCAGTTTGTATCACTTTGTTCAGTCTCATTGATGCTGTGTGGGGTGGAGGCTTAAAAGGCTGCTGGAACCTGCTGATACTACCATTGCCAGGGAATCAGGGCACTGCCACCTTCTGCAAGATTGGGAAGAGAAGATTAGCTTCCTGCTGTGCCCCTCCTATACTACCAGAGGCAGGTGTGGAAATTTGAGTGCTGATGCCTACTTCTGTGGGGACAAGGGCAGGATGGGATGAGAGATCAACTTCCTGTTCTGACCTACTGAAGCCATGCTGGGAGGGGTACTGTTTTACCATTGGTGTTTGGGTGGAATAGGGTAGATATTGCCAAAAAGGTTTTCTATTGTTATGTCACTCTTTCACTAAGGAGAACAGGCTTTTTTGGAATCTTTTTTAGAATCTGCCTTTTGGTGGGTTTGTTTTCAAGGCTTATGAAATGTTCTGTCCAGGATAGAGGAAAGGCAACAAAAACACCCTTATGAAATGTTCTGTCCAGGATAGAGGAAAGGCAACAAAGACACCCAGGGAACTCACTAATGTGTTCTTCTTCAAGTCTAAAGGTACCTTTGTAGTATGCCTTCTTTTTAATTCCTTTCAGAGTCTTCCTATGCTTTTTTTTGTGTTATATCCAGAGATTTTTTTCTTTTATGGGTAGGTCCTGGGAGGAGTAGGGCTACTTTACTTTGGCAGAACTGAAATTCTCTGCAATGGTTTATTTTTAATGAAAGGATGGCAAAATTGAACTCTCATTGTGAAAATATTTTTAATTGGAATAGTTACTTGTGTTTGTTCACAGGTTTGTATTTAGAATGTAAGGGAAAAGTCTAAACTTTTCCATTTCTTTAAGAAATGAGAGAAATTTTACAACTTTCAAGGTTGTGATTACTGCCATTTAAGTATTATGAATAAACTATGAACACTACATTGGCGACATGAGGAAAAACTTATAAAGTTATATGTTCTCCTCAAAATAATCTATAAATTCAGTGAAATCCCAATAGACATCTCCACATCCGTATTAAAAGGAATGTTAGTGGATTACTGTCATCAAGATAGCAGAATAGAAAGCCCCAAATCCCCTTTACCCGATGGAGACATGACCATAACATTGCACAGATCAATTGCTTTCATGAAAACCAGTTAAGAAGCTCCTGACATATGAAGTATATGTCCAAGAAGAACTACATTGAAGACAGAAAATTGATGGTATTTACTCACTAAAGCTCCCACCTCTGGTACAGCACAGTGTGATAGTGAGAACATTTCTAATGTCTGGCTTCTTCTCAGGGAGGGAAAGAGAAGAGTGGAATATACATCCAACATTATGACTTTTCAGGGGGTTGCATCAGGGACTAGAGTTCTCTTACATGAATCAAAACACTGACAAGAATTGGCACCAGGTTGGGGACTGCTGAGAACAAAGGAAATAACTTCATGGTCTAACACCAAATAATCCACAGTACTGAAGACAGACACTAGGTAGAGCTCATGTGCCACAGCTTGGTACAACACCAGAAAGGCTTTAGTACTGCAAACAGACATCAGAGGAAATTTCTGAGTAGAACCAAACAGGAAAACCTCTTCAACTACAACATTTTGCACACAAGCCCAGAAAAGATCCATCCCCAGAAAAGGCTTGAGAGGTCTCCAGAACTCAAGCTCGGCTTACTGGTGAAGATCTTCCTTATACAAAGCCAGACTATACAGACTTTCACATGTGAAAGTCCCAATTTAAAATAAGAAGACATACAAAGAAACAGGAAAGTATGGCCAAATTAAAGGAACAAAATAAATTTCCAGAAACTTACACTAAAGAAATGGAGATATATGAGTTACCAGACAAAGAAATTTAAAACAACTGTCATAAGGATGCTCAGTGAACTAAAAGAGAGCACAATTTTTCTTGCATAAAATTTCTAAGTGATTTCTATAGATACTTTGCACTAAAAGGAGAGCATAAATCCCTACACCTAAAGTATAGGCTGCTGAGTGTAGTGAATTTCTTTTCCCAAATACAGTATATCAAGGGGAATGGAGACAAAAACCAACTTTCCATTGGAGAAATCTCACAAATTCCACTTCAGCTAAGTGATCAATGTCAGTAGCAATAGTGATGTCATGTTGAGAGTATATTAACCTTTGATACAAAGTGATGAAAATGTGAATTTATCTGTTGTGTCCCCAAAAAAGAAAAACAATAATTCTAGTTTAATCATGATTTAAAAATTATGAAAAATTCCAATAGAAGGGTATTCTGAAAAACACTTGACCTATATGCTTTAAAACTGTCAAGGTCATCACCAATAAGAAAAATCTGAGGCATTTTCACAGCCAAGAGGGTCCTAAGGAGACATAACAAATAAATACAAGTATCCTGGATGAGATCTGGAAGCAGAAACACATCAGGTAAAATCCAAGGAAATTTGAATAAGGTATATACTTTAGTAAATAATAAAGTGATAATATTGGTTTATTAATTACAATGAATGTACCATAATAACATAAGAAATTAATAGGAGAAACCATGTGAGGGGGTATATGGGAACTCTGCACTACCTTCTCAGTTCTAATGTGAATGTACAGCTATTCTCAAAGTCTATTTTCTTTCTTTCTTAAAAGTTTTTATTTAGTGTTCTCCTTGGCAGCTCATAAACTAAGATTGGAATGATACAGAGATTAGCATGGCCCCTGTGCAAGGATGACATGTAAATTTGTGAAGTATTTCATATTTTTGAAGACATAATGGTCAAAACATTTTGGATGCAGCAAAAGCAGTCCTAAGAGGGAAATATATAGCAATACAGGCGTATATCAAGAAGCAAGAAAAATATCAAATAAATAACCTAACCTTACACCTTAAAGAGCTAGAAAAAGAACAAGTGAAGCCTAAAGCCAACAGAAGAAAGGAAATACTTAAGTTTAGGGCAAATAAACGATATAGAAGCTAAAAAAAAATAGGAGAACAGATCAATGAAACCAGAAGCCAGTGCTTTGAAAAAATTAACAAGATTGATAAGCCCCTAGCCAGACTTATCAAAAAGAAAAGAAAAACAACTCAAATAAAATAACAAATGAGAGCGGGGCCATAACAACCAACGCCATAGAGATACATACAATTATAAGAGAATATTATGAAAAATTATATGCCAATGAGTTAGACAAACTGGAAAAGTGGATAAATTCCTAGAGACATACAAAACTGAAACAGGAAGAAATGGAAAAATTAAACAGACCCAGAGCCAGCAAGGAAATTGAATCAGTAATCCAAAATCTCCCAACAAACAAAAGTCCAGGGCCAGATGGCTTCACAGGGGAATTATACCAAACATTTAAATAAGAGTTAACGCCTGTTCCAAAAAACTGAAATGAAAGGAAAACTTCCAAATTCATTCTATGATGCCAGTATTACCCTGATTACAAAACCAGAAAAAGACTCCACTTAAAAAGAGAACTACATGGATGTTAAGATTCTCAATAAAATACTAACAAATCAAATCCAACAGTACATTAAAAGAATCATTCACCACAGTCAAGTGGGATTTATTCCTGGGCTTCAAGAGTGGTTCAATCTTTGCAAATAAATTTAATACACCACATTAATAAAAGAAAGGATAAGTACCATATGATCCTTTTAATAGATACAGAAAAAGCATTTGACAAAGTATAACATCCATTCTTGATAAAAAAATCCTCAACAAAGTAGGGATAGAGGGAACATACCAAAACATCATAAAAGCCATATATGGAAAACCCACAGCTAATATCATCCTCAATGGGGAAAAACTGAGAGCCTTTCCTCTACAGTCAGGAAGAAGATAGGGATGTCCACTTTCACCACTGTTTTTTAACATATTACTGGAAGTCCTAGCCTCAGCAATCAGACATCAAAAGGAAATAAAAGGCCAAACCTGCAAGGAAGAAGACAAACTTTCCCTATTTGCAGATGATATGACACTCTATATACAAAACCTACAGACCACCAAAAAATTGCTAGAACTATACGTGAATTCAGTAAAGTCACAGGATACAAAATCAACATACAGATATCTGTTGCATTTCTATACACCAATAATGAGGCAGCAGAAAGAGAAATCAAGGAAGTCATCCCATTTAAAATGGTACCCAAACCCATAAGATATCTAGGAATAAACCTAACCAAAGAGATGAAAGATCTGTACTCTGAAAACTATAAAACACGTATGAAAGAGATTGAAGATAACACAAAGGAATGGAAAGATATTCCATGCTCATGAACTGGAAGAACAAATATTGTTAACATGTCTATACTACCCAAAGCAATCTGCACATTTAATGCAATCCCTATCAAAATACCACCAGCATTTTTCACAGAGCTAGAACAAACAATGCTAAAATTTGTATGGAACTACAAAAGACACTAAATAGTCAAAACAATCTTGAAAAAGGAGGCATAAGAATTCCGGACTTCAAGTTATATTACAGAGCTGTAGTGATCAAGATAAGACAGTGTGGTACCAGCACAAAAATGGCCACATAGATCAATTAGAACATAACAGAAAACCCAGAAATAATCCCACAACTACATGGTCAACTAATATTCAACAAAGGAGGAAAGAATATCCAATGGGAAAGGGCAGTCTCCTCAACAAATGGTGTTGGGAACACTGGACAGCAACATGCAAAAGAATGAAACTGGACCACTTTCTTACACCATACACAATTCAAAATGGATGAAAGACTTAAATGTGGGACAGGAAACCATCAAAATCCTAGAGGATAATACAGGCAGTAACCTCTTTGACACTGGCTATAGCAACTTCTTTCTAGATATGTCTCCTGAAGTAAGGGAAACAAAACAAAAATAAACTATTGGGACTACATCAAAATTAAAAGCTTCTGCACAGTGAAGGAAACAGTCAATAAAACTAAAAGGCAGCCTATAGAATGGGAGAAGATATTTGCAAATGAAATATCTGACAAAGGGTTAGTATATAAAATATATAAAGAACTTATCAAACTCAACACCCAAAAACCAAATAATCCAGTTAAAAATGGGCAGAAGACAAGAATAGATATTTTTCTAAAAAAGACATACAGATGGCTAATATAGACACATTAAAAAATGCTCAACATCACTCATCAAGAGGGAAATACGAAACAAAACTAGAATGAGATTTTACCTCATACCAGTCAGAATGGTTAAAATTAACAAGACAGGAGACAATAGGTGTTGGAGAGGATGTGGAAAAAGGGGAACCCTCTTACATTGTTGGTGGGAATGCAAAGTAGTGAAGCCACTCTGGAAAACAATATGGAGGTTCCTCAAAAAGTTACAAATAGAACTACCTTACCATCCAGCAATTGTACTACGAGGTATTTACCCAAACGATACAAAAATACTGAATTGAAGGGACACATGCATCCTGACATTTATAGCATCATTATCAATAATAGCTAAATTATGGAAAGAGCCCAAATGTCCACCAACTGATGAATAAAGAAGTTTTGTGTGTGTGTGTGTGTGTGTGTGTGTGTGTGTGTGTGTATAAAGGAATTATGTAATGTAATGGAATTATATAATGGAATATTACTCAGCCATAAAAAAGAATGAAATCTTGCTATTTGCAATGATGTGGATGGAACTAGAAAGTATCATGCTAGGCGAAATAGTCAAAGACAAAAATATGATTTCACTCATGTGGAATTTAAGAAACAAAAATGAACATAGGTGAAAAAAAAAGAGAGTCAAGCCAAGAAACAGACTTTTAACTATAGAGAACAAACCAATGGTTGCCAAAGGGGAGGTGGGTGGAGGGGAAGGGCTAAATAGGTGATGGGTATTAAGGAGTGCACTTGTTGTGATGAGCACTGGGTATTGTATGGAAGTGATGAATCACTGAATTCTACACCTGAAACTCCTATTACACTGGAACTTAAACAAAAATTTGGAGAAGGAAAAACAAAGTTTTTATTTAAATTCCCCTTAGTTAACATACGGTGTAATATTAGTTTCAGGAGTACAATACAGTGATTAAACACTTCCTTCCATACAACACCTGGTGCTCATCACAATAAAGTCTATTTTAAAAACCTCTCAAATAAGAAATCTCCAGGCCAAGATAATTTCATTGAAGAATTCTGCTAAATGTTTAATGAAACATTAATACAAATTATATATAATCTTTTCCACAAAATAGAAGTGGAGAGAACACTTCCTAATTTTTTATGAAGTTAATATTAGACTGATACAAAAGCTTAACGCAGAATAAAAAAGAAAACTATATACCAATATCCATCATGAATATTGATGAAAATTCCTTATAAAATGTCAGCAAATGTAATTCAGCAATGTAGGATAATAATTACATACAATGGGGTTTATTTCAGTGATGAAAGTCTGGTTCAATATGTAAAAATCTGTCATTTTAACCCATCATGCTAACAGGCTAAAAAATGAAAATTATATGATCCTATCAATCTATGCAGAATAAAAACAAAAAAATTCAACACTTGTACATGATAAAAAATAAAACAAGATCCACATATGAGTGAAAACATATGATATCTGTCCTCTGACTGACTTATTTCTCTCAGCATAATACCTTCCAGTTCCATCCACATTGCTGCAAATGGCATGAATGAGCACTGGGTGTTGTATGTAAGCCAATTTGACAATAAATTATATTCATAAAAAAATAAAACATTCTGAATAAAACATTCAAATGGAAGAGAACTTTCTCAACTTTGTGAAGAGCATTGTATTAGTGTCCTATGACTGCTGTAACCACAAATGGAGTGGCTTAAAACCAGAAATTCATGGTCTCTAAGTTCTCAAGGCTAGAAGTCTGAAATCAAGGTGTTGTTAGTAGGGCCATGCTCCTTCTAAAGCCTAGAGAGAAAAATCTTTTCTTGCCTTTTCGGGCTTCTGGTATCCCTAGGCATTCCTTGGCCTGTGGCAGCATAAAGCCTGCCTTCATTGTTACTTGGTATTCTTCCTAAATATATCTCTGTATCTGTATCTCCTCTTCTTATAAGGGCACCAGTCATATTGGATTAGGGCCCACTCTAATGACTTCATCTTAACTTGATTATATTTGCAAAGACCCTATTTTAACACCTGCAGGTACCATGGGTTAAGACTTTATCTTTTTTTGGGGGACACAATTCAACCCAAATAGTCCACTCTCTGGCTCTCCATAACATATATATTCATCATTTCATTTTTAAGAGTCGTGTTTTAAAGTTTCCTACTGTATGTATGGATTTTTAATTTGTTGCAGTTCTATCAGATTCTATCTATAAATTCAAATTTTTGCTTTGGGGTGCATAAAAGTTTGTTATGAGTGGTTCCTTTTATATTTTAAAACAGTCCTGTAAATCCACGGAAATCTATTCACCATGAATTTTATTTTGTCTGATATTAAAATCGCTATACTTATTTGGTTCTTTCTTTCACATATGCCAGATTTATCTTTTCCTGCCTTTGTATAATGCTTTTAAAAGGACAGGCATATCCTTTCTGCCATGTGAGGTTACATTAAGAAGATGGCTGTCAATGAGGAATCAGGCTCTCATCAGACACTAAAGCTACTAGTGCCATAATCTTGAACTTCCCAACCTCCAGAACTGTGAGAAATAAATTTCCGTTGTTTATAAAATCAGTACAGGCATACCTTGGAGATATTGCAGGTTCCGCTCCAGGCCACGATAATAAAGTAAATATTACAATAAAGCAAGTCAAATGAATTTTTTGTTGTCTCGGTGCTTATAAAAGTTAATACTATACTGTAGTCTACTAAGTGTGCATTATGTCTAAAAAATGGGCATAGCTTAATTAAAAAATACTTTATTGCTAAAAATGCTAATCATCTGAGCTTTCAGTGAGTCATAATCACTGATCACAGATCACCATAACAAATATGGTAATAATGAAGAAGTTTGAAATATTGTGAGAATTAACAAAATGTGACAGAGACACAAAGTGAGCAAATGCTGCTGGAAAAATGACAGACTTGCTTGATGCAGGGTTGCCACAAACCTTCAATTTGTATAAACTGCAGTATCTGAGAAGTGCAAAAGAGCCAGATGCAATAAAGAGAGGTATGCCTGTAATATACATACATTAAACATCAGCTGGTTTTCTTTGTGAAATATTTAATATTAAAGGAATTCTTAGGTTTCATCTCACTAAACCTCCCATAGTGCTACTCTCCTACCTTTATATGCAACTATTTCAACAGTTTAGTGTATACCTACCCTTCGAGTCCTTTAATCTGTGCATTTACCAGTAATCGCATATTAAGAAGAAACATACAACATCCTTTTCTTTTTTTTCCCCCTTGATATCATTTTTAATAGATTTAAATTACATCTATCTGGGACTAGTAACACCATTATTTGGTGGTGGCTCATTATAAGATATTGTATTAGAAATCTGTAAATTAAGCAACTGTTTCTTATGATATGCACCATTTTTCTGATTGGCATGTTCATCCAGAGATTTTCTTATATGGTTCTTTAATTCTTCAATTCCTTCTCCTGTAATTGCAGAGATGGGGATGATGTGTTGGAACTCCACAGTCCTCTCTGGAATCATGTTTTTCTTAAATAAATGCAAAAAATCTTTAGGATTCTGGAGTTGATTCATCAGTACATGGAACATATCTTGGGCACCTGGCAAGTCCATTTTATGAACTGCCAGGAATGCAGGTTTTGTCTGAAGTTCCTCTTTGTACAATTCTAACTCTTTTGTAAGAAGTATTATGGTTTCAAAGGCAGTTCTGTATTGAGTTTGGGAAGAAAGCTGAAATCCAGAAATATCGACAACAAAAAGTAGTTGTCTAGTTCTTTCTATATGCTTGAGGAATTAGTAGCCCATTCCTTTGTTATATGCGCTCCTTCTATTAAACCAGGAAGATCAGCTACTGATATCTGTCTGAAATCATTATACACAATCTTTCCAAGTTCAGGCTTTAATGTTGTAAATGCATAATCTGCGATTGCAGGTTTTGCATGAGAAACCTGACTTAGCAAAGGGGATTTTCCTGCATTTGGGAATCCTACTAGGCCTATATCAGCTATAAGTTTTAGATCAAGGTGAATGACTTGTTTCTGGCCTTTCAATGGTAAGAAATTTGTAAGTAATTTACCACCAAGACCTCCTTCAGCTACCAAAATTCTGTCCTTCTCTTTATTGAGTTCTTCTATAATTTTACCATTTTCATCAGTTACTGAAATACCCACAGGTACAGGAATTTCACAGTCTTTTCCTCTGGAGCCTTTCAGTGCATTAACACGACTATTTGCTCCTTCTCCAGCCACAAACCGTTTCTGAGGATATTTGTCTTCAAGTTGTTTTAAAGTCATTTTCTTATGGGCTACAACCCAGACATCACCACCTTTTCCACCTTCTCCACCTAAACGAGGGTAACCCATTCCACCACTTCCTCCCCTGGTGAAGAGTCTTAGGTTATCAATGAAGTTTCCATACTTTCTGAACCACACGCTACCGCACCACACCATGACTGCGACGTGCTAGGGCTGACTCCCTTGAAAGTGTACCTACAACATCTTTTTTAATGCATCACACATGTTTTCACCTGATTTTTTAAAAAAAATTTTTGAGTATAATTGACCCACAATATTACATTAGTTACAGGTGTACAACATAGTGATTCAACTTTTCTATATGTTATACTGTGCTCACCATAAGTATCACTACCATCTGTCACCATACAATGCTATTACAATACCACTGACTATATTCCCTGTGCTGTATCTTTTATTGTCATGACTTATTCATTCCATAACTGGAAGCCTGTATCTCCCACTCCCTTTCACCCACTGTGCTCACCTCCTCACCACCTCCTCTCTGGCAACCCTGTTTGTCCTCTGTATTTATAGGTCTGCTTCTGCTTTTTATTTGCTTATTATTATTATTATTATTTTTTTTTGTATTCCACATATGAGTGAAATCACATGGTATTTCTCAGTCTGACTTATCGCACTTAGTGTAATATCCTCTAGGTCCATCCATGTCATTGCAAATGGCATGATCTCATCCTTTTTATGGCTGCATAATAGTCCATGCTCTTCATTCCAATATATATACCAAATCTTCCTTACCCTTTTGTCTATTGATGGACACTTAGGTTGCCTCAATATTTTGACTACTGTAAACAATGCTGCAATAAACATAGAGGTGCATATATCTTTTCAGATTAGTGTTTTGATTTTCTTTGGGTAAATACCAACCAGTAGTGGAGTTATTGGATCATGCAGTATTTCTATTTTTGACTTTTTGAGGAATCTCTATACTGTTTTCAACAGCAGATGTGACCTGATTTTATTTTACTATTTTTCTGTGTTAGTACATTTAGATTGGCCTCATCTTTGTAATAGATACATAGAATTTAATTTCTGAATATACCATCATTTACTTTGTTATTCCTCCTTTTGTGGCAGGTTTGATTTTATCAGTTTTTATTTGTCATGACATAATTTAATACAGACAAATCCTGTAAATATTTCTTTTCCTTAAACATACAGGTATTTTGAGTGACAAGGTTATGGTTCTAGGCTCTGGCTCTAAAGATAATTTAGGATGTCAGAGGATGGAGAATTTAATCTTATGACTTATATGACAATCTAATTTCTACAATAACTGAGATGCAGTACATATTACACAGGGGCAGAGATCTTCAGCAAAGGCATGTGCTGGCAGGGATGTCTGAAAACCAGCTTCTGGTATTTGGAGTTCCCAGTAACCCTTGTCTGTGTGTTTATGAGTAAGGGTTCTAGCTGCAGGTAGACGGAAGTGTTCTGATCCCTTCTGCCATGTGATTCATACCTGAGGCACTTACTATAGGGATACAAAAATGTCTCAGATATGCTTGGATTCTCCCCCTCGTTGAGAACTGGCATCATTAGGTGCCATGTGAAAATGAGAGTGGAATTAGGATTGGGTGATTCTGAGATCCCCTTTAGACCCAGCATATGTTATAAACATCTTGTATGAGTATGCTGAGCTGGGGCTGGAACACAGGTGTGTGCCTGACAGGAAAGCTAAACTTGTCAACTTTTCTATTTAAATGGATTCCCTAAACCATTGTATAGAAATATGTTCCCTTCAATGCATATCCCTACAGTATGTTGCTGGTGTTTACTGTAATATTTATTCATTCATTTATTGGATGGGGAGGCTCAAGTATCTGAGGTAGAGATTAAAATTTTGCCTCTGAAGATGAACTTGTACTATCCAGTTGCCATAGGAAACTGATGTCAACCGTAGAAACATGATGTACTTTTGGTTTCTATGACACCTGAACTATGTTATCTTATCCTGTGAGGAAAAATATTTAAATTGGATGTTTACAGGCAAAAAGCGTGTGATACTTGCATCAAAACAAGATAATTTGGGTGTCTCCCATCACCATGAGTGTGTGCATATGTGAGGGTGTTGCAGGGACAGTAATTAAATATATGATTGCAAATGTAAAGGCTGATTACTCCTGTTTTGAAAGGAGGCTGGAAGCCACTGCAGAGAACAGACTGAAGAGGTTGAGTCACTAGTTATTCCATTTCCTCCCTTGTTTTTGTGTCCTTGGATGACACCCCATAGTATGAGGGCTCTGTGATCTTGGACTCTATAAGCCAAAGTCTGTAAACTGTTTTTGACTATGCACCACTCTCCATGAAATATTTTTGCAGTAGCTCTGAAAGATGTATCTTCATTTATATCTTTGTATATTAAGGAAATTTGGGGAAGGTAAGTTATGAATACCCAAATTTTGAAACAAATGAATTGTGAAATACAATGAATATAATAGAAATTCGAACACATTTTTCCCTGTACTTTAGTGGATCATTTGCACATCCCTAGTTACCTGAACACCATTTGGAAATTATGGCTATAAACTTTTATTACGTAACTAAAATCTGCAAATGGCTTTCCATTATCTATGCGTAAAGTACAAGCCCTTTAATAAAGCTTTTGATTTCTGTGGTTGAATTTTTATTGTGATTTTGTTGATGTAATAGTTTTTTTTTCTATTTATGGACCATGTTTCAAAAGAAAGTCAGATTATTTAAACTACTTATTGTTGTTTCCTTTATATTAGCTATGCTTCAGTAAGCAGTTGGTATAATGTCTATTTAAATCTTTCAGCTTTACATTTCTGACTCTGCTCTGTGACACTGAAGCATGGTCTCTGCTAACCCTGTTTCTAATCTGCTACCTGGTTCATTGTTAGGCTCTGCTCATGAGTGCCACCTGGAGACATGTGTCTGGAGGAAGGGAAGCAAGTTAACCACAATTCTGTTTCTAGGATGAACTCTATTTGATCATAGTGTATTATTCTTGTTTTATATTGTGGTTTAATCTGCTAAAAACACATTTAAATTAAAAAGGCATATTGAGCTATAGTTTCTGTTTCATGTCATGACTTTTCTTCTTTGATTTCTAGGTAATGCTGACTTCATGTAATGAGGTAGGAATTGTTCTGCCTCTTCTATTTCCACATATGATAGATTAACAGGGACAAAATTTACCTTCTGTATTAATGTACTATTGTTGCAGTAACATATTACCACAACACACATTTATCATCTTACAGTTTGGGAGGTCAGAAGTCTGAAATAGGTTTCATCAGGATGAAACCAAGGTGTTGGAAGGCCATGCTCCTCCAGAGGCTCTAGGGAAGAATTTGTTTACCTGTTTTTATAGCTTCTAGAGCTGTATATATTTCCTTCCTTAGATTATGACCCCTTCCTCTATCTTCCAAGGCAGCAGGGTGGCATCTTCAAATCTCTCTCTATTTCCATCTTCACATCTCCTTCTCTCTTATAAGGACACTTATAATTACATTGGGCCAACCCAAATATTGCAGGATAATCTCTCTGTTCAAGAACCTTAAGTCAATAACACCTGTAAAGACTTTTCTGCAATATAAGGTAATATATTCACAGATCCTGGGGGTTAGGATGTGGAGATATTTGGGGATCCCTAATTTAGACTACCGCAAATTCCTATGAAGGAACAAAAATAATCAGAAAAAAAGTGAAACAATGGTTTTCAACATACTGGACAAAAAGCAAAAATGGAGAGTGATAAATGAGAGACTGGAAACAAGTTACAGTTAGCATCATACTTATTGGTGAAAGACTGAAAGCTTTTGTCTTACGATCAAGAGTAGACAAGGATGCCTGCTCTTGCCATTTCTGTTTAAAAATATACTGGAAGTCCTAGCCAAGGCAATTAGCCAAGGAAAAGAAGAAAAAGGCATGCATATTGAAAAGGAAAGAACAAACCTATTTCTATTTGCAGCAGACATGGTCTTAAGCATAAAAAATCCTAAATAATCCACAAAAAATCATCAGGGTTGAGTTCATCAAGATTGCAGGATATAAGATCAATATACAAAAATCTGTTGTTTTTTATATTGAGCTCAATATATAAAAATCTGTTTTTTTTATATTAGCAATGAAAAATCCAAAAACAAAATGAAGACATGAGTTCCCTATATAATAACGTGATATAAATAAAATACTTAGGAGTAAATTTAACAATACAAATGTCCCTCAATTGATGAATGGGTAAATAAAATGTGTTCTATCTCTACAGTGAAATATTATTTGACCATATAAAAAGAATGAAGTACAGATTCATGCTATAATTTGGATGAATTTTGAACACATTTTGCTAAGTTAAAAAATCCAGTGAAAAAGGCCATATATTGTATGTTTCAAATGATATGAAATGTCCAGAAAAGGCAAATTCATAGAAATGGAAGGTGAGTTAATGTTTGCCTGGGTCTGGGATAGGAAGCAAGGATAGACTGCAAATGGGCACAGAGGATCTTTTTGAGGTGTTGCAAAATTTCTAAAATTGAATAGAATGTATAAATTGTGGTAATAGTTGCATAACTTTCTAATTTTTATCTAAAATTATTGAATTTTACACTTAAGTAAATTTTGTGTTATCCTATTTTACATTTATGTTATTTTATGACTCAATCCCATGACCATGAGATCATGACCTGAGCCGAAATCATGAGTCTGAGTCTGGGGGTGCCTGGGTGGCTCAGTTGGTTAAGCGTCTGACTCTTGATTTCAGCTCAGGTCATGATTTCACACTTTTTTGGTTCGAGCTCTGTGTTGGGCTCTGTGCTGACAGTGAGGAGCCTGTTTGGGATTCTCTCTCTCTCTCTCTCTCTCTCTGTCTCTCTCTCTGTCTCTGTCTCTCTCTTTCTGCCCCTACCCTGTGTTTACTCTGTCTCTCTCTCAAAATAAATAAACTTAAAAAAATTTAAAAAGAATGAAAAAAAAAGAAGAAATCAAGAGTCAGACTCTTAATCGTCTGAGTCGCCCAGCACCCTCTGGTTTGTTTCTAATGTATCAGTATCTTTGTTGAGATTGAAAGACAGAGAAAAAGAGAGTTTTTTCTTTCCTATTGGCACAAAACATAAAACAAACAATCCATACAAGAATTTGTGCAACATATTTTTAAAATGTTGTCTTGGGAAGGCTTTAAAGAATGAGAAGACATGACAATTTAAAATTCTCATTTTATCATTTCCCTGCTTTTATATCTTGAAAATTTATTATCTTTTAATCAGAAAAACAACTGTAACTTATAAGCTTAAAAGATGAACATATATTCTTTCAAAATGACACTCAAATTATGACGAATCTATAAAATAGACTGTTAAGTTTAAAATAAAAATTTTCCTATAAAATTAAAATTGAGAAGTTTTTAGATCCAAATATTATCTTAATTATGTGACCATTGATGATGTATATTTTCTTAAATTTAAAAAAAAATTTTTTTTAAGTTTATTTATTTTTGAAACAGAGACAGACAGAGCACAAGCAGGGGAGGGTCAGAGAGAGAGGGAGACACAGAATCAGAAGCAGGCTCCAGGCTCTGAGCTGTCAGCACAGAGCCCGACGCGGGGCTCGAACTCACAGACTGTGAGATCATGACCTGAGCCGACGTCTGACACTCAACCGACTGAGCCACCCAGGCGCCCCTATTTTAGCATCTTTTAAAATTATTATTGACCAGTTTTTTTTAAGTAAAATGGTTCTGAAAAGAGCCTATTCCATTTTATTGTGCATGCACACACGTACACACGTTTAGGAGAGGGCAATTTTCCATAGGCTGGAGAACGTTCTTTAGCCAAGGTTGGTGGAACTTTCCGTGCACTCAAGAAGGTCTGCATACAGGCATGGTGGCTATAGCTGGGTGATGATCTAGGATCTAATTTCTTTCCAACTAGCAATGCTGGCTGCAGTTCTGCCCTGAACACATGGTTGTATTTTCTACTTTTTTGGAGGTAAATTGTGACAGAGAGGTTTAATGTTTAAAATTCTTCTTACTGAAAAATATGGAGCATGGTTAAGACCTACCAGTCTTCTACAAGAAAGACCAGATTCTAGTCCCTGAGGCAATAATGACTGGTAAAGACAGTATGTTCACCTTCTGTGATTGCAGAAAAATCAGGGTTCCCAGTTTGGGTTCACAACTTCCTAGTCATGTGACTAATTTCATATACTGGATAAGCTGTTTTTTTTTTTAAGTTTATTTATTTTTAGAGAGAGGGCAGGGGAAGGGCAGAGGGAGAGGGAGAAAGAGTGAATTCCAAGCAGGCTCTGCAGTGTCAGTGCAGAGCCCAACACATGGCTTAAACTCATGAACTGAGAAATCATGACCTGAGCGGAAATCAAGGGTCAGACGCTTAACTGACTGAGCCACCCAGGCAACCCTGGATAAACTGTTTTATACTACATCTCTTTTCTCTGACTTTATTAATCTGAGAATAGAATGTAGTAATGTGGTTGGGAAGTCTTCATTACTCTTATTTAAAGTTCATTTTCTTATAAAAGCCATTTATGAAAAGCCCACAGCTAACATCATCCTCAAAGGGGAAAAACTGAGAGCTTTTTCCCTGAGATCAGGAACACGACAGGGATGCCCACTCTCACTGCTGTTGTTTAACATAGTGCTGGAAGTTCTAGAATCAGCAATCAGACAACAAAAGGAAATCAAAGGCATCAAAATTGGCAAAGATGAAGTCAAGCTTTTGCTTTTTGCAGATGACATGATATTATACATGGAAAATCCTATAGACTCCACCAAAAGTCTGCTAGAACTGATACATGAATTCAGCAAAGTTGCAGAATACAAAATCAATGTACAGAAATCAGTTGCATTCTTATACACTAACAATGAAGCAACAGAAAGACAAATAAAGAAACTGATCCCATTCACAATTGCACCAAGAAGCATAAAATACCTAGGAATAAATCTAACCAAAGATGTAAAGGATCTGTATGCTGAAAACTATAGAAAGCTTATGAAGGAAATTGAAGAAGATTTAAAGAAATGGAAAGACATTCCCTGCTCATGGATTGGAAAAATAAATATTGTCAAAATGTCAATACTACCCAAAGCTATCTACACATTCAATGCAATCCCAATCAAAATTGCACCAGCATTCTTCTCGAAACTAGAACAAGCTATCATAAAATTCATATGGAACCACAAAAGGCCCCGAATAGCCAAAGGAATTTTGAAGAAGAAGACTAAAGCAGGAGGCATCACAATCCCAGACTTTAGCCTCTACTACAAAGCTGTCATCATCAAGACAGCATGGTATTGGCACAAAAACAGACACAGAGACCAATGGAATAGAATAGAAACCCCAGAACTAGACCCACAAACGTATGGCCAACTCATCTTTGACAAAGCAGGAAAGAACATCCAATGGAAAAAAGACAGTCTCTTTAACAAATGGTGCTGGGAGAACTGGACAGCAACATGCAGAAGGTTGAAACTAGACCACTTTCTCACACCATTCACAAAAATAAACTCAAAATGGATAAAGGACCTAAATGTGAGACAGGAAACCATCAAAACCTTAGAGGAGAAAGCAGGAAAAGACCTCTCTGACCTCAGCCGTAGCAATCTCTTACTCGACACATCCCCAAAGGCAAGGGAATTAAAAGCAAAAGTGAATTACTGGGACCTTATGAAGATAAAAAGCTTCTGCACAGCCAAGGAAACAACCAACAAAACTAAAAGGCAACCAACGGAATGGGAAAAGATATTTGCAAATGACATATCGGACAAAGGGCTAGTATCTAAAATCTATAAAGAGCTCACCAAACTCCACACCCGAAAAACAAATAACCCAGTGAAGAAATGGGCAGAAAACATGAATAGACACTTCTCTAAAGAACACATCCAGATGGCCAACAGACACATGAAAAGATGTTCAGCGTCGCTCCTCATCAGGGAAATACAAATCAAAACCACACTCAGGTATCACCTCACGCCAGTCAGAGTGGCCAAAGTGAACAAATCAGGAGACTATAGATGCTGGAGAGGATGTGGAGAAACGGGAACCCTCTTGCACTGTTGGTGGGAATGCAAACTGGTACAGCCGCTCTGGAAAGCAGTGTGGAGGTTCCTCAGAAAATTAAAAATAGACCTACCCTATGACCCAGCAATAGCACTGCTAGGAATTTATCCAAGGGATACAGGAGTACTGATGCATAGGGGCACTTGTACCCCAATGTTCATAGCAGCACTCTCAACAATAGCCAAATTACGGAAAGAGCCTAAATGTCCATCAACTGATGAATGGATAAAGAAATTGTGGTTTATATACACAATGGAATATTACGTGGCAATGAGAAAAAATGAAATATGGCCTTTTGTAGCAACGTGGATGGAACTGGAGAGTGTGATGCTAAGTGAAATAAGCCATACAGAGAAAGACAGATACCATATGGTTTCACTCTTATGTGGATCCTGAGAAACTTAACAGGAATCCATGGGGGAGGGGAAGGAAAAAAAAAAAAGAGGTTAGAGTGGGAGAGAGCCAAAGCATAAGAGACTGTTAAAAACTGAGAACAAACTGAGGGTTGATGGGGGGTGGGAGGGAGGGGAGGGTGGGTGATGGGTATTGAGGAGGGCACCTTTTGGGATGAGCACTGGGTGTTGTATGGAAACCAATTGGTCAATAAATTTCATATATATAAAAAAAATAAAAATAAAAATAAAATAAAAATAAAATAAATAAATAAAGTTCATTTTCTTAATCTTAGCTTCACATTATCCTAAGAGACCTAACTCCTAGCATCATTTTTTAAAGGTTTATGAATTTTAGCATTACATTCCATATCAGTTATCTATTGCCATAAGAATGCTGCTTTAAAAAAAACCTAACAGACCTCAGTGACATCAATAACCATTTAGAATATGAGTGTGCAGGTGAGCATTTTAGTGTGGATTCAACTGGGCAGTTTTCCTGATTATGGCTGGGTTCACCTGCATGTATGTGTGTTGTCTGGCTGTTGGCTGATTTGGACAGTCCTCATTTCAGAAACCTAGGATTTTCTGGCTCTGGTGCATTTGTCTTTTATAGTCCATCAACTTAGCCTTGGCATATTCTCATGGTGATGCCAAAGTGCAAGTATTAAGGCTGAAATGCAAAAGTGCTTTTTTAGATCTCTGATTGTGCCAATGCAATGAAATGGATAATCTTAGGGGTGCCTGGGTGGCTCGGTCGGTTAAGCGTCCGACTTCGGCTCAGGTCGTGATCTCACGGTCTGTGAGTTCAAGCCCCGCTTCGGGCTCTGTGCTGACAGCTCAGAGCCTGGAGCCTGTTTCAGATTCTGTGTCTCCCTCTCTCTCTGCCCCTCCCTTGTTCACCTTCTGTCTTTCTCTGTCTCAAAAATAAATAAACGTTAAAAAAAATTAAAAAAGGAGAAAGAAATGGATAATCTTAAAATCAATGGATGAGAAAATATAGTTCATCTTTCAATGGGAACTTCTATCATTAGGCAAAGGATGTAGAAACAAGACTATAATCAGGATATCTATAGGAACAAGCAGTTATCTTGTACTAGATGCAATACATAGGAGAAGGTCTGGGTTAGACTAGAATTAAATGTGTAGCCAAACTGAATTCAGAAAAGGATCAGTAGTAATCAGATATACAGGCTCATTGTCTAGCTGCTACTGTTTTCCAAGAATGAAATATAGTGGTGTGGTTGCATGTCTGAGCTTTTTATTAGAAAATGTAAACATAAATTTACCATATGACTCACTAATTCCACACTTTTAGAAATTCTTTTAGAGTTTTAGAAAATATAAACTACTCTATAGTAACCGAAATCGTAACACCGGTTGCCTAAAGTGGGTAGAGGCAGTATTGACTGCATAGGGGCAAAAGGGAACTTTTGGGGTTGATGGAAATTTTCTCTATCTTAAATTTGGTGGTAGTTACATGGAGGTATATGCTTTCCAAAACTCAGTGAACTCTACACTTTGAATTCGTGCAGTTTATTATACATAAATTCCACCTCAAAAACTGATAAAAATTTATCTCTATCCCCTTTCTATTTTTCTTTCTCTTTGTCCAGAGAAAATAGTGATATACAGATAAGCATTACCTCCTAACTGAAGTTAGCTTTGTGACTTACATATCCAGGGATTGAAAACAATCCAGTCAGTCAGGAAAGTAGTCACAACAGGTACATAGGAAGTACTCTCCAGCCCATGAAAAATTTCACCCTCATGTAAAGACAAGGCTATATGTGCATGTGTGTGTTAACAAAAACATGCTATTTTCAATTTTTTTTTCTGATTATAAAATTGCTTACTAAATAGTCAAATAAGATATTGAAAACTATCATGGAAACATATACTGTATCATTAGAAATTCCATCACAGAGAGATGGTCAGTGTTAAAATTCAGGTTTATATACTTGCAAATTTTTATTTTATTCAAGTACATATTCACATACTGTTTAAAAATGGTTCTTCTAGGGGTGCCTGGGTGGCTCAGTCGGTTAACTGTCCGACTTTGGCTCAGGTCATGATCTCGCAGTTGACAAGATTGAGCCCTGTGTCTGGCTCTGTGCTGACACCTCGGAGCCTGGAGCCTGCTTTAGATTCTGTGTCTCCCTTTCTCTCTGCCCCTCTGCTGCTTGTACTCTGTCTCTGTCTCTCTCAAAAATAAATAAGCATCAAAAAAATTTTAAAAATGGTTTTTCTAGAGAGGTAAACAATTTTTAAACATCTTCCCTTGTTCATATGGGTCTAAATAATCTTTGGAAATTAGTTCAAAGGAATATAACCCCATATTTAAAAATTTTAATTTCAGTTATTTTTATGATTACAAAAGTAATACATGTACAGAAAATACTAGAAACATCTGTAAGATAAAAAGATTGAATTGTCCTATCCTCTTACTCCATTACTGCTTCCTTTTTAAGCAGATTTGCCTATAGTCTTCCAAATATGTTTCATTTTATATTCTATGGCAATAGGCCATATGGCCTATTGGCATTTTCTTTATACATGGATAGATATTTAGATAGATGTTATAGATAGATAAGCAGATAATGATACCAATATTTATCATCTTTTGCTTATTGTGGGCTATAACCTTTAGAAAGCCTTCCACAAGGCAAATATTTCACAAAAATAAGAATAAACAAATACCTATATTGTAAGAAAGTCCAAGTTTATATTCTTTTAAAAATACACAATAACTTTGCAACTTTCCTCCTCTACATGAATGAGCAGCCTTGTCAAGTTTAGATTAAAAATATTTCAGAATGTATTCAGATGACACTAAATGAAAGATTAAGTTGTAGCTATACAAGATACAACTATACTAACTTATAATTTATAGCTATACATTTAAAATTTATAACTATACAAATTTTCTCTTATGTTCTTCAGCAAATTTTCATAGCTATCTTCAAAGAGGTCTTGCCCATTTGGGAGTGTTATAAATATATAATAATTAAATGGCAAAGTGCCTTAAAATCATGAAATTTCCACAGATTAAAAGGAAAAGGAAAAGTTTAGACTTGTTTCACTTGCCCCAATTTTATAATATGTCCCAAATACAAAAACTTATTCCCATGTGGAGGGCCATCTCTCAATTCTTCATTGAACAAATAAATAATTTAGAAAACTTTTGCATCCATAAAGAAACCTTCAGGGCACTTTCCAAGAAACAAGAAAAGTTATAGAAAACAACATTTGTACTTGATAAAAAGCCTCATACACTAATTTTATTTTTATTTGGATGGATTTTTTAAAATTCTGATGTGAACCCTTACCCATTCACAGACCATTTCCCCAGAACTCATACTCCTGCCTACAATGCAGCAATAAATTTTAATGAAAGATGCTTAAATATTCAGAAAACCACAATAGATTAGATTTCCACAAAGATCCCATAATTGTAATTATTTCAGTAATGGTGTATTGGATTAAAATGTAAGAGTATTTTCCATAATTATCAACCTTGAGGTAAAGGTACTAGGCAAGTAATTGTTTCATCACATGAGATCCCTTAATTGTGTTCAAAAACAAGGTATTGCCCATGCTTCCAGGAGGCTCTTCCATTATTATTTGCACTATCTTTTGTCATTTAAAAAATCTGGAAAGAAGCAAGAAATCCATAAAGAGGGAATGAATACATCTATGGTCTATTCCAAAAATAGAATAGTATGTATCCATCAAAAAGAATGAGTAGCCAAAGTATGGAAAGAGCCCAAATGTCCATCGATGGATCAATGGTTGAAGAAGATGGGGTATATATATATACAATGGAGTATCACTCGGCAATCAAAAAAAGTGAAATCTTGCCATTTGCAACTATGTGGGTGGAACTAGAGGGTATTATGCTAAGCAAAATTAGTCAGAGAAAGACAAATATCATATGACTTCATTCATATGAGGACTTTAAGACACAGAACAGATGAACACAAGGGAAGGGAAGCAAAAATATAAAAACTGGGAGGAGGACAAAACATAAGAGACTCTTAAATATGGAGAACAAACAGAGGGTTACTGGAGGGGTTGTGGGAGGGGGGATGGGCTAAATAGGTAAGGGGCATTAAGGAACCTACTCCTGAAATCATATTTGCACTATATGCTAACTTGGAAGTAAGTTAAAAAATAAAATTAAATTAAAAAAAAAGAATGAGTAGGATCTAAATGCATTACAATGGATTGGAAAAAATAATTTATAGGCCTAAATTTCTGTAATAATATAATTGTTTAACATCTACTTTTATGTGGCAAATGATATTAATTTTTTTCTATTAAGATATAACTATAAATACATGCATAGGAGGGTATGCACAAATCTAACAAAAGAGTTACAAATAAAGGCAGTTGAGGACTAGCATGGATGCAAGTAGTGAATTGGGACATTATTATCATATAATATTGTAAATTTTCAGAAGTCATTTATGTTTTAACTATGTAATTAAATATTAATTCTTAAAAGAGGATAAAATTACAAATCATTGATATTAGGAATGAAACTATGCATATAATTATAGAGTCAGAAACCATAGAGAGGATGACTTCTGTTTTTAACCTTAACAAATAGATTGGAAGACATCACTCCCATCCTTACAGTAAGAAAAAACTGGACAAACTGAAAATCAGTAATTTTCCTTGACTCATCAGATAACTGGTGTCATAGGAGAAAATACCACACTAGGAGAAAGCCACATTCTGAGATAAATAGCATCTAAGATACGCTTACTTGGAACAGAAGCATCTGGATGCTATAAGCAGTAAGACCACTTATTCACCAGTAAATTTAGTGAATTGCTGGAGGCTGAATGTGAACTAACATGAGTGAGAAAATCCTTGGGGCTGCAGTCATAGAAGGTTCCACACATTTTCATGAGTTTTTCTTTCAGGAACCCTACCAGGTTCCCTATCATGTTCTCGTGTGTGGGGCCTTAGCTGTAGCAGGCAGAAGGAAAAAGTTAACAATTAAGAAAACCTCCCAGGTTTTTCTCCATAACATAAGCTTGCTTTCCAGCAGAATGACTCACCAGAGTGAATTAGAAGTTTATTCCACCTGGGGGAAGGGAATTCTCTGTTCTAAACCTCTTCAGCCTTTCTGTCTTCCTTTTTAACCTAAGGGGGAGAAAAACATAGTCAATAGAAAACAGGGCTCTATGGAAGTAGATTGGAGCCATTGAGCCAAGGAAGACAGCAGAAACAAGGGCAAAAACAAAACAAAACAAAACCCCCAAAAAACAAAACACAAAATAAAAAAGCCATATCCCCGAAGGAAAGACAGAAACACGTGTGCAAACCATACCTCTGAGACACAGGCCTACTAAAAGAATGAGACTTTATCACAGCAGCACTTTTAAAAGACACAAACTACCAAAACTCACTTAAGGAGAAATAGATAACTCTAAAAACCCTATATCTATTAAAATATTGAATTACTACTTAGAAAACTTTAAAGAAATTTTTTAATGTTTATTTATTTTTGAGAAAGAGAGACACAGAGTGTAAGCAGGGAAGGGGCAGAGAGAGAGGGAGACACAGAATCTGAAGCAGGCTCCAGTCTCTGAGCTATCAGCACAGAGCTCAATGCAGGGCTTGAACTCATGAACTGCTAGATCATGACCTGAGCGAAGTCAGATGCTTAACCAACTGGGCCACCCAGGCGCCCCAGAACCTTTAAAAAAGAGAAATCACCATTCTTATCTCAGATGGTTTTACTGGTAAATTCTACCAAACAGTTAAGAAAGAAACAATACTCATTTTTCACAATCAATTCCAGAAAATAGAAGAGGGAACACTTTCCAACATATCTTATAAGTATCACCATAATACCAAAAATAAGTACATTTAAAGAAAAACATAACAGACCAATATTTCATGGGATGCAAACAAATATCAACAATAACAGATTAGTAATTAAATCCAGCTAACTATCAAAAGGATAATGTGTCATAACCAAGTGGGATTCATTCCAGAAACACAAAGCAGATTTGACATTTGTATGTCAGTCAGTAATGAATTAATAGATTGAGAAAAAAAGTATATGATTACTTTAATAGATGCAGAAAAGGCATTTGACAAAACATAACACTCCAAAAACCAGGAATAGAGGAAACTTCCTCATGCTAATAAAAGGTATATTTTTAAAAACTCCAGTATTTGACATCATATTTAACAGAAAAGACTGAAGTCTTTCCCCCAATGATTGGGAACAAGACAAGGATGTCTTCTCTCACCACTCATATTCAAAATCATACAGGAAGTCCTAGATAGTCCTAGATAGTCCTAGATAGTAAAATAAGATAAGAAAAAAAAATAAAATTATGTAGACTGGAAAAGAAGAAAACTGTTCTTATTTACAGATGACATTAATGTCTATGTAGAAAACCAAAAGAATCTACAAAAAGACTCCTGGAACTAATCACGTATAGCAGCAGTCACTGCTTACAAGTCAATACACAAAAGTCAACACAAAACACAACTAGCAACAATTACACCAAGAAATTTGAAAAAAAAATAATCATTTTCAATAGCACTCAAAAGTTAAAAATGTATATATTTTACAAAATATGTATATGATTTATATGTGGAAAACTATAAAACACCGGTAAAAGAAATCAAAGAGATGAATAAATGGAGATATTTCATGTTTATAGATGGGAAGACTCAATATTGTTAAGAAGTCAATTCTTTCCATTTTGATCCACAGATTTAATGTGATCCCAATAGGCAAGAAGTGAAGGCTAGGATAAAGCATGTGATTATATATCAGAGTTGGAAACATCAGTACAAACTCATGTTTAGCTAAATATAGAGATGGGTAAATATAGAACTAACTATAGATATGTGTGTATACTTAGGTTAGCATATACACATATACCTCTAAGCCCTAACTGCTGAGAAGGCTTAGAAGCAATGAGAATCCAGTAATAATGAGCACATCCAGAGGTGCCTGGGTGGCTCAGGGCATAATTGAGCCTTGCATCATGCTCTCTGCTGTCAGTGCAGAGCCCACTTCGGATCCTCTGTATCCCTCTCTCTCTGCCCCTCACCTGTGCACGCTCTCTCAAAAAGAAATAAACATCAAAAAAAAAATGTGCACATCCAACACCCATATCTTCACTTCTAATGCCACTCTAATAAAAGAAACCAAGAGTCCTTAGAGAAATGGCTAATTGAGGGGATGGGTCAGGGAATGCAAAGATGAGCCTGTAATACCTTGTACCACCAAAAAGTTAAAAAGTGCTAAAAAAACAAACCTATGGGGATATGTCAAAGGGACACAGGAGCTGACTGAAAGAGCTCCCAATGGCCAGATCTGGAACAATCTGATTAACAATATTAAAGATTAATATATAGGTAGAATAATCTAGACAATGTGATAGGTAGAGAGATCTGTGGAGAATAGAGAACCCAGAAATAGACTCATACAAATATGCCTGATTCCTAACAAAGGTACAAAAATATTTCAATCGAAGGATGTCTTCTCAACAGATGATGTTGGAGCAATTGGACACACATATGCAACAACAACAATAATAAAAACCTCAAATTAAAATTTATACCTTGTACACAAATTAACTCCATGTAAAATGCAAAACTACAAAACCTTAAACAAAGGAGAGAGTTTTTGGGATATAGTTCTAGGCAAAGAGGCCTTAGAGTAGGTACCACAAGCAAAGGAAAAATGAATTAGCAGAACCTAATTAAAATGTAAAACTATTGCTCTGCAAAAGACCTTGTTCAGAAGATGAAATATAAGCTACAGACAGGGATAAATTATTTGCAACCTCATATTTAACAAAGGACTAGTATTAAGACTATATAAAGAACTCTCAAAACAACAAATACACTAAAAAGTATAGCTAGAAAATGGACAAAAGACATGAAGAGGCATTTCACCAAAAGGTTTGTACAGATGGCAAATAAGCACTTGAAAAGATGTTAAACATCATTGGCTAATCAGGAATTGCAAATTAAAACCACAATGAGATATCACTGCACATCTATAAGTACAGTTAAAATGAAAAAAAAAAACTGTGATATCATGAAATACTGGTGGTAATGCAGAGAGAAACTTCATCACTGAGATACTGCTAGTAGGAATGTAAAATGGTTCAGCCACTCTAGAAAAAAATTTGGCAGCTTCTTATCAAACTAAACATGCAACTGCCATATGATCCAGTAGGTGTACTCCTAAGCATTTATGTCATAGAAATGTAAATCTAAGTTTACACAAAAATTTGTACATCAATGTCCATTATAACTTTATTTTTAATAGCCCCAAATTAGAAGCAACCCAGATGTTCCTTGGTGGGTGAATGGTTTAACAAACTGATACTATTCAGTAATGAATAGTACCAAACTTATTGATACATGTAATAATCTAGATGAATCTTCAGAGAATTATGATGAGTGAAAAAAGTTAATCCTAAAAAGTTACATATATACAGTTCTGCCTGTGTAACTTTAACATCACATATCAAAGACTGTGAAACCCTAGTTTTACTGGAGAAAAATATCCCTCTTAAATTTTCGCATTGTGTTAGCAGAATGGTAAGTACAATATTTGTAAATCTATTTGACACTATAACAAATTGAACTGAAATTTTCAAATTCAAAAAAAAGAGAAAACACTTGAAGGAATTCTAGAAATGGAGAGCTGGTTAGTAGTTGTCAGGGGTTAAGGGTAACAGTGGAGTAGGGAGAGGGTAGTAGATGTGGCTATGAAAGGACAGCTTCGGGGATCCTTGTGATAACAAAACTGTTCTGCATCTTGACTATAATAGTAGATACATCAATCCAAGCCTGTGATATAGTGTATTGAACTAAATACACACAATTGGATATATGTAAAACTGGTGAATTTTGATAACTTAATAAATTGCATCAATGTAAATTTCCTGGTTGTGATATTCTTCTACAGTTGTGCAAATTGTTACCATTGAGGGAAACTGGGTGAAGGGTACAGGGGATCTTACTGTGTTATTTCTTATAACTATACATAAATTTACAATTACCTCAAAAATTAATTGAAAATATTAAAAAAACCATGATAAACAGATAAAGATATATTGGCAGTTGCAAACAAAAGTAAATCAAGTGTTAACTAACTTAATACCAGAAGGTAGCACATTTGTAAAGAGATTAGTCTTGCAAAGGACTTGGAAGGACATTTCATTATGATAAAAGGAAAGTATTCATTCTGAAATGTTGATGTACCTAAGTTTTAAATCTATAAAACGAATCTGATAGAACTACAGAGGTTATTTTTAAATTACAAATGGAATTGTAGAACTGAAACCAAAGGTTAATAAAATTAAGGACTTTTTAAATGGGTAAAATGGTGGATTAAACACAGGAAATATAAATGACCGAACTGGATGTTAAGCCACAGTAGAATATATGCAGATAAATCAAAAAGAGAAAAACTTAAAAAAAAGCAACAAAGAGCAAATGAGACTTGTGGGACACAGTGAAAACAGTTAACAGATGTGAAACTGGAGTTATAATATAAAAAGGAAGAAAGAATTGGCAACAGTTGAGGATAAAATGGACTAGAATTTTCTGTAAGTAATGAAAATAAAAAAAGTCACAGATTCAAGAAGAGATACAAACCCCAAGCTAAATAAATACAAAGAAAACTGCAACTAGGTACATCATAGTGAAAATGCAGAAAACCAAACAAAAAACTGTAAAAGTGATTAGAATAAAAAACTACATGTATATCATGTCCAGTCAGGAAATAAAAAAACACAACAGTTATTTAAACATATTTTAATAGTTACCTCATTTAATAATTACTATAAGATTAAAAATGCTAAAAGGGAACAATGAGGTAACACAGATATAAGAACAGTAGGAGAGAGATGGCAGAGTATGAGCACCCTACGCTCACCTCGTCCCATGGATACAACTAGGTAACACCCATATCAGTGTAAATAACTCAGGAAATGACCTGAAGACTGGAAGAACAAACTCCACAACTAAAGGCAGGGAAGAGGCCACCTTGAAGAATGTAGAAGGGGTGAAGGAGTGATCTGGGAGCAAAATGGACTCCTTTGATCCCTCCCCACCTTAGTAGCCATCCAAGGTGGGGAGGGAGTTGGTGGTACAGAGAAGGGCAGAAAACAGACTTTCACACCAGGGAGCCCAGGAACAGGGAAGATGAATCTCTGTAATATTTGCCTTTGAAAGTGAGAGTGGCTGAATTTCATGAGTTCCTAAAACCAGCAAGAGTTAAAGCCTGGAATTTAAAAAACTGGAAGGTTTGGCTCTGGGAGAACCCCAAAGCTTTAGGAACTGTACCCTGCCCTTAAAGAGATAGTGCAACAAACAGCTTATCCAGATACTGTGTAGAGCCAGCAGTTTGAAAAACAATGGGGACAGACATGAAGGTAAGTGATTTGCTCATCTCAGAGCATGGCTCAGAGACACAGGGATCATGGGAAGACCCTTCCAGGAATGAAGGAGCTGGCAAGCACCATTTCCCTCCCCAGCTCCCCAACATAAACAAAGGCCACCTGTGAGAACCATCATAGCACCAAAACTCTTTACCTAACTTGCTTACAACAATCCCCAACCCCTGTGCTTCCACGGATCCACTCTTCATAGTCATACTCATCTGAGTCTCTACACTGTGGGTCCTCTCCCTCAGAAGACCAGGGAAAACCTCAGAAGCACCATGTCTCCTGATCCACACCTATTGTGGGATCTCAGTTCTGTCAGCAGTGGCAGTGGGTCTCATTTTGTAAGCAGACCATCACACACCTTGTTTAAAACGTGCCCGACCACTACTGGGAACCAAACACTGCACACATTAGGCAAAGAGAGCCTCTGCAGAATTGAACTGAAGGAAAAAGATGTTAAGAGTCAACAGCAGAGTACTTGCAATGTGCATAGGAGATACTTACTGAAGCACCAGTGGGAACGGAAGGCAATGCACTGCAGGGCACTCCAGGACCTCTTCTTCATAAGACTTATCATTAAGAGCAAGAGAAGTAGCTGACTTTCTCAGAACGCATATAAAGACACAGAAAATCAGACAAAATGAAGAGATTAGAAACACCTCCCAAATGAAAGAACAGGACCAAACCACAGCAAGAGACAAAAGTGAAAGAGACATAAATGATATGTTGCATAGAGAATTTAAAGTAATGATCATAAAGATACTCCCTGGACTAGAGAAAAGAATGGAAGACATCAGTGAAACCCTTAACACAGAAATAAAATAGAACCAATCAGAGATTAAGAACACAATAAATAAAATAAAAAATATATTTAATGTAATAAGTAACAGGTTAGATGAAACAGAGGAATGAATTAATGACTTGGAAGACAGAGTAATTGAAAGTAACCAAGCTGAGCAAAGGAGAGGAAAGAGAATTATGCAGATTGAAAATAGTCTTACAGAAAACAGTGACTTCATCGAGCATAATAACATCCACAATATAGGGATCTCAGAAGAAGAACAGAGAGATAAGAGGGCAGAAAATTTATTGAAGAAATAAATTTGAAAACTTCCCTAATCTGGGAAAGGAAGTAGAGATCGATTTCTAGGAGGCAGAGAAAGTCCCCCCCAAAATTCAACCCAAGGAAGTCCACACCAAGATACATAGTAATTAAAATGACAAATGCAGCAATAAAGAGAAAAAATTAAAAGCAGCAAAAGAAGACAGTTACGTACAGCAAGAGAGGACTATTACATACAAGAAACCCTATAAGGATGGAGTTTTGGAGGAAGATGGCGGCATAGGAGGACGCTGGGCTCACCGTGTCCTGCTAACCACTTAGATTCCACCCACATCTGCCTAAATAACCCAGAAAACTGCCAGAAGACTAGCAGAATGGACTCTCTGGAGCCAAGTGTAGATGAGAGGCACAGAAGACGGTAGGAAGGGCAGCGAGGCGGTGCGTGCTACAGGGACTGGCAGGAGGGAGCCAGGGCGGTGGAGGGGCAGCCCGCCAGGCAAGGCAGAGCCCCCGAGTCTGGCTTGCAAAAGCGGAGGGGCAGACGGAGTGTGTTCTGACAGCCAGCGGGACTTGACATCTGGAATGTTATAAGTCAACAGCTCTGCTCCGAGAGCAGGAGGGCTAGAGGACAACGGGAGGGAGAGTTGTTGAGCCCTGGAGGACAGAGCTCAGCTTGGTGGGGAACAAAGGCGCTCGCCAGCGCCATCTCCCTCGCCCATCCCCCAGCCAAAATCACAAAGGGAACCAGTTCACATCAGGGAATTTGCTTGCATATCACAAATACCCAACACCGTGAGTCTGCCCCTCCCGCACCTGTGCACCTGGCAGATCCACCCCAGCTAATACGCCAGATCCCATCAAAACAGCACCACAAGCCTGGCGTGCACAAGTAGCCCAGACAGGGGCCACACCACTCCACAGTGAATCCTGCCCCTCGGAGAGGGGAAGAAAAGGTACACACCAGTCTGACTGTGGCCCCAGTGGTAGGCTGGGGGCAGACATCAGGTCTGACTGTGGCCCCGCCCACCAATGCAAGTTACTCCAGACAGCACAGAGGAAGAGCCCTGCAGTTCTGTGCCACTCCAGGGACTATCCAAGATGACAAAACAGAAGAATTCTCCTCAAAAGAAACTCCAGGAAGTAGCGACATCTAATGAACTGATCAAAACCGATTTAAGCAATGTAACAGAAAATGAATTTAAAATAATAGTCATAAAATTAATCACTGGGCTTGAAAAAAGTATAGAGGACAGCAGAGAATCTATTACTACAGAGATCAAGGGACTAAGAAACAGTCAGGAGGAGCTAAAAAATGCTATAAATGAGCTGCAAAATAAAATGGAGGCAACCACAGCTCAGACTGAAGAGGCAGAGGAGAGAATAGGTGAATTAGAAGATAAAATTATGGAAAAAGAGGAAACTGAGAGAAAGAGAGATAAAAAAAATCCAAGAGTATGAGGGGACAATTAGAGAACTAAGTGACACAAATAAACGTAATAACATACGCATAATTGGTATCCCAGAGGAGGAAGAGAGAGGGAAAAGTGCTGAAGGTATACTTGAAAAAATCATGGCTGAGAACTTCCATGAGCTGGGGAAGGAAAAAGGCATTGAAATCCAAGAGGCACAGAGAACTCCCTTCAGACGTAACTTGAATCAATCTTCTGCACAACATAGCATAGTCATACTGGCAAAATACAAGGATACAGAGAAAATTCTGAAAGCAGCTAGGGGTAAACAGGCTCTAACATATAAAGGGAGACCAATAAGACTAGTGACGGATCTATCTACTAAAACTTGGCAGGCCAGAAAGGAATGGCAGGAAATCTTCAATGTGATGAACAGAAAAAAATATGCAGCCCAGAATCCTTTATCCAGCAAGTCTATCATTTAGAATAGAAGGAGAGATAAAGGTCTTCCCAAACAAACAAAAACTGAAGGAATTCGTCACCACTAAGCCAGCCCTACAAGAGGTCCTAAGGGGGATCCTGTGAGACAAGGTACCAGAGACATCGCTACAAGCATGAAACCTACAGACATCACAATGACTCTAAACCCATATCTTTCTATAATAACACTGAACGTAAATGGACTAAATGCTCCAACCAAAAGACATAGGGTATCAGAATGGATAAAAAAGCAAGACCCATCTATTTGCTGTCTACAAGAGACTCATTTTAGACCTGAGGACACCTTCAGACTGAAAGTGAGGGGATGGAGAAATATCTATCATGCTACTGGAAGTCACAAGAAAGCTGGAGTGGCCATACTTATATCAGACAAACTAGACTTTAAATTAAAGACTGTAACAAGAGATGAAGAAGGGCATTATATAATAATTGCAGGGTCTATCCATCAGGAAGAGCTAACAATTATAAATGTCTATGTGCCAAATATGGGAGCTCCTAAATATATAAAACAATCACAAACGTAAGCAACCTTATTGATAAGAATGTGGTAATTGCAGGGGACTTTAATACTCCACTTACAACAATGGATAGATCATCTAGATACAGGATCGATAAAGAAACAAGGGCCCTGAATGATACATTGGGTCAGATGGACTTGACAGATATATTTAGAACTCTGCATCCCAAAGCAACATAATATACTTTCTTCTCGAGTGCACATGGAACCTTCTCCAAGATAGATCACATACTGGGTCACAAAACAGCCCTTCATAAGTATACAAGAATTGAGATCATACCATGCATACTTTCAGACCACAATGCTATGAAGCTTGAAATCAACCACAGGAAAAAGTCTGGAAAACCTCCCAAAGCATGGAGGTTAAAGAACACCGCTACTAAAGAATGAATGTGTCAACCAGGCAGTTAGAAAAGAAATTTAAAAAATACATGGAGGGGCGCCTGGGTGGCTTGGTCGGTTAAGCGTCCGACTTTAGCTCAGGTCATAATCTCACGGTCCGTGGGTTCGAGCCCCGCATCCGGCTCTGTGCTGACAGCTCAGAGCCTGGAGCCTGTTTCGGATTCTGTGTCTCCCTCTCTCTCTGTCCCTCCCCTGTTCATGCTCTGTCTCTCTCTGTCTCAAAAATAAACGTTAAAAAAAATTAAAAAATACATGGAAACAAATGAAAATGAAAATACAACAATCCAAATGCTGTGGGATGCAGCAAAGGCAGAACTGAGAGGAAAATACATAGCAATCCAGGCCTATCTCAAGAAATAAGAAAAACCCCACATAAAAAATCTAATGGGACACCTAAAGGAAGTAGAAGCAGAACAGAAAAGACACCCCAAACCCAGCAGAAGAAGAGAAATAATAAAGATCAGAGCAGAAGTAAACAATATAAAATCTAAAAAAAAAAAAAAAAAAAACAACTGTAGAGCAGATCAATGAAACCAAGAGCTAGTTTTTTGAAAAAATAAACAAAATTGATAAACCTCTAGCCAGGCCTCTCAAAAAGAAAAGGGAGATGAGCCAAATAGATAAAATCATGAATGAAAATGGAATTATTATAACCTATCCCTCAGAAATACAAGCAATTATCAGGGAATACTATGAAAAATTATATGCCAAGAAACTGGACAACCTGGAAGAAATGGACAAATTCCTAAACACCCAACACTCCCAAAACTCAATCAGGAGGAAATAGAAAGCTTGAACAGACCCATAACCAGCAAAGAAATTGAATCAAATATCAAAAATCTCCCAACAAATATGAGTCCAGGACCAGATGGCTTCCCAGGGGGAATTCTACCAGACATTTAAAGCAGAAATAATACTTATCCTTCTCAAGGTCTTCCAAAAAATAGAAAGGGAAGGAAAACTTCCAGACTCATTCTATGAAGCCAGCATTACTTTGATTCCTAAACCAGAGACCAGCCAAAAAAGAGAACTACAGGCCAATATCCCTGATGAATATGGATGCAAAAATTCTCAATAAGATACTAGCAAATCGAATTCAACAGCATAAAAAAAGAATTATTCACCATGATCAAGTGGGATTCATTCCTGGGTGCAGGGCTGGTTCAACACTTGCAAATCAATCAGTGCGATACATCACATTAATAAAAGAAAAGAGAAGAACCATATGATCCTGTCAATCGATGCAGAAAAAGCATTTGACAAAATTCAGCATCCTTTCTTAATAAACACCCTCGAGAAAGTCGGGATAGAAGGAACATGCTTAAACATCATAAAAGCCATTTATGAAAAGCCACAGCTAATATCATCCTCAATGGGGAAAAACTGAGAGCTTTCCCCCTGAGATCAGGAACATGACAGGGATGTCCACTCTCATCGCTGTTGTTTCACATAGTGTTGGAAGTGCTAGCATCAGCAATCAGACAACAAAAGGAAATCCAAGGCATCAAATTGGCAAAGATGGAGTCAAGCTTTCACTTTTTACAGATGACATGATGTTATACGTGGAAAATCTGATAGACTCCACCAAAAGTCTGCTAGAAATGATACATGAATTCAGCAAAGTCGCAGGATATAAAATTAATATACTGAAATCAGTTGCATTCTTATACACTAATAATGAAGCAACAGAAAGACAAATAAAGAAACTGATCCCATTCACAGTTGCACCACGAAGCATAAAATACCTAGGAATAAATCTAACCAAAGATGTAAAAGATCTGTATGCTGAAAAGTATAGAAAGCTTATGAAGGAAATTGAAGAAGATATAAAGAAACGGAAAAACATTCCGTGCTGAAGGAGTGGAAGATTAAATATTGTTAAAATGTCGATACTACCCAAAGCTATCTACACATTCAATGCAATCCCAATCAAAATTACACTAGCATTCTTCTCAAAGCTAGAACAAGCAATCCTAAAATTCATATGGAACCACAAAAGGCCCCGAATAGCCAAAGGAATTTTGAAGAAGAAGACCAAAGCAGGAGGCATCACAATCCCAGACTTTAGCCTTTACTACAAAGCTGTCATCATCAAGACAGCATGGTATTGGCACCAAAACAGACACAGAGACCAATGGAATAGAATAGAAACCCCAGAACTAGACCCACAAAAGTATGGCCAACCAATCTTTGACAAAGAAGGAAAGAGTATCCAATGGAAAAAAGACAGTCTCTTTAACAAATGGTGCTGGGAGAACTGGACAGCAACATGTAGAATGATGAGACTAGACCACTTCCTTACACCATTCACAAAAACAAACTCAAAATGGATGAAAGATCTGAATGTGAGACAGGAAACCATCAAAACCCTAGAGGAGAAAGCAGGAAAAGACCTCTGACCTCAGCCGCAGCAATTTCTTACTTGACACATCCCCAAAGGCAAGGGAATTAAAAGAAAAATGAACTACTGGGACCTCATGAAGATAAAAAGCTTCTGCACAGCAAAGGAAACAATCAACAAAACTAAAAGACAACCAACAGAATGGGAAAAGATATTTGCAAATGACATATCGGACAAAGGGCTAGTATCCAAAATCTATAAAGAGCTCACCAAACTCCACACCCAAAAACCAAATAATCTAGTGAAGAAATGGGCAGAAAACATGAGTAGACACTTCTCTAAAGAAGACATCCAGATGGCCAACAGACACATGAAAAGGTGCTCAACGTCGCTCTTTATCAGGGAAATACAAATCAAAACCACACTCAGATATCACCTCACGCCAGTCAGAGTGGCCAAAGTGAACAAATTAGGAGACTATAGATGGTGGAGAGGATGTGGAGAAACGGGAACCCTCTTGCACTGTTGGTGGGAATGCAAACTGGTACAGCCGTTCTCGAAAACAGTGTGGAGGGTCCTCAAAAAATTAAAAATAGACCTACCCTATGACCCAGCAATGGCACTGCTAGGAATTTACCCAAGGGATACAGGAGTGCTAATGCATAGGGGCACTTGTAACCCAATGTTTATAGCAGCACTCTCAACAATAGCCAAATTATGGAAAGAGCCTAAATGTCCATCAACTGATGAATGGATAAAGAAATTGTGGTTTATATACACAAGGCAATACTATTTGGCAATGAGAAAGAATGAAATACGACCCTTTGTAGCAGTGTGGATGGAACTGGAGAGTGTTATATTAAGTGAAATAAGTCATACAGAGAAAGACAGATACCATATGTTTTCGCTCTTACGTGGATCCTGAGAAACTTAACAGAAGTCTATGGGGGAGGGGAAGGAAAAAAAAAAGAGGTTAGAGTGGGAGAGAGAGCCAAAGCATAAGAGACTCTTAAAAACTGAGAACAAAATGAGGGTTGATGGGAGGTGGGAGGGAGAGGAGGGTGGGTGATGGGTATTGAGGAGGGCACCTTTTGGGATGAGCACTGGGTGTTGTATGGAAACCAATTTGACAAAAATTTCATATCAAAAAATAATAAAAACATAAATAAATAAATAAAAACAACAAGAAACCCTATGAGGCCATCAGGAGATTTTTCAGGAGAAACTTTGCCGGTCAGAAGGGAGTGGCATGATATGTTCAAAGTGTTGAAAGGGAAAAATCTGTAGCCAAGAATACTCTATCTAGCAAGACCATCATTCGGAATAGAAGGAGAGAGATTTTCTCAAAGAAAAACTAAAGGTGTTCATGAACACTTAACCAGCCCTATAAGAAATATTAAAGGAGATTCTTTGAGTGGAAAGGAAGCTCATATATTAGAGTATGAAAAGTAAAAAAAAATCAGTAAAAATAAATATTTCTGTAAAAATCAGGCAAAGGATTCATAAAATAAGAAAATGTAAAATATGACACCGTATACCTAAAACATTAGAGGGAGAAGAGTAAAGAATGGGTTTAAACGTAAGCAACCATAATCTTAATAAAGACTGCTATATGCAGAAGATATTATATATAAACCCCATGGTAACCACAAATCAAAAACCAGTAATAGATATGAAAAGAATTAAGAGAAAGGGATCTAAGCAGACCACTAAAGAAAGCCAACAAATCATGGAAGACAGCAAGAGGATCAGAGAAAATCTACAGAAACAGCCACAAAACAAGTCACAAAATGGTAATAAATACACATCTATTGATAATCACTTTGAGTGTAAATGGACTAAATACTCCAATCAAAAGACATAGAATGACAAAGTGGATTCAAAACAAGACCCATCTATATGCCGCCTACAAGAGACTCATTTTAGACCAAAAGCAACCTGCAGACTGAAAGTGAGTTGATTGGGAAACATCTATCATGCAAATGGATATCAAAAAAAAAAATCAGGGTAGCAATACTTATATTGGACAAAGTTGACCTTAAAAAAGACTATAACAAGAGACCAATAAGGGCACTATAAAGTAATACAGGGAAAAATACAACAAGAAGATATAACAATTATAAATATTTATGCACCCAACATGAAGCACCAAATACATAAAACAGTTAATAACAAATATAAAAGAAATATGAATAATTGATAGTAATACAATAATAGTAGAGAATTTTAACATCCTACTTACATTGGCATACAGAACATCCAAACAGAAAATCAACAAGGAAACAGTGACTTTGAATGACACATGAGACGAGATGGATTTAACAGACATATTCAGAACATTCCATCCTAAAACAATAATACACACTCTTTTCAAGAATATTTTCCAGAATAGATCACATATTAGCCCACAAAACAAGTCTTAACAAATTAGAAAAAAATAAAATTCATACTGTGAATCTTTTCTAATCACATGTTATGAAACTAGAAATCAACCACAAGAATAAATCTTGAAAGAGCAAAAATAAATGGAGGTTAAATAACATGCTACTCAACAATGAATGGGTGAACCAAGAAACCAAAAAAGAAATCAAATAGTACATGGAAACAAATGAAAATGAAAACAGTGCTCGCTTTAGCAGCACGTATACTAGAAGTGTAATAATACAGAGAAGATTTGCATGGCCTCTGTGCAAAGATGACATGAAAATGAAAACACAATGGTCCAAAATCTTTGGGATGCAGCAAAAGTGGTTCTAAGAGGGAACTTTATAACAATACAGCTCTACCTCAAGAAGCAAGAAAAGTCTGAAAAAAACAACCTAATCTTACATCTAAAGGAGCCAGAAAAAGAAAAAGAACAAAACCAAGACCCAGAGAAAGGAAGGACATAATAAAGATTAGATCAGAAATAAGTGATATAGAAAATAAAAGACAAGAGAATAGATCAATGAAAACATGAGTTGGTTCTTTGAAAGATCAAAAAAATTGGTAAACCTCTAGCAAGACTCATTAAAAAAAGACAGGTAAGACCAAATAAACAAAATTACTAATGAAAGAGGAGAAATAATAACCAACACTACAGAAATACAAACAATTGCAACACAGTATTATGAAAACCTATATGGCAGCAGACTGAACAATATAGAAGAAATGGATAAATTCCTAGAGACATATAACCTACCAAAACTAAAGCAGGAAGAGATGGAAATTTGAACATGCCAATAACCAGCAAAGAAATTAGATCAATAATCAAAAAACTCCCCCAAAACAAAAGTTCAGGACCAGATGGGTTCACAGGTGAATTTTACCAAATATTTAAAGTAGAGTTAATACCTATTCTTAAGCTATTCCAAAAAATACAAGAAGAAGGAAAATTTCAAAATTCATTCTAATGAGACCAGTATCACCCTGATACCTAAACCAGATAAAGACACCACAAAAACACAGAACTACAGGCCAATAACTCTCATAAATATTGATGCAAAAATCCTCAACAAACTATTAGCAAACTGAATCCAAAAATATATTAAAAAATAATACACCATGATCAAGAGAAATTTATTCCTGGGATGCAAGGGTGGTTTAATATTCACAAAACAATTGGGGTGCCTGAGTGGCTCAGTTGGTTAAGCATCTGGCTTCGGCTCAGGTCATGATCTCACAGTTCGTGGGTTCAAGCTCCACATTGGGCTCTGTGCTGACAGCCCAGAGCCTGGAGCCTACTTCGGATTCTGTGTCTCCCTCTCTCTCTGACCCTCCCCCGCTCATGCTCTGTCTCTCACTCTCTCAAAAATAAATAAAACATTAAAAAAATTAAAAATAATATTCACAAAACAATCAACGTGATATGTCACATCAGTAAGAGAAAGGATAAAAACCATATGATCATTTCAGTAGATGCAGAAAAAGCATCTGACAAATTAAAGTATTCATTCATGATAAAATCCCTCTGCAAAGTAGATCTAGAGGGAACATATCTCAACATAATAAAGGTATATATGAAAAACCCACAGCCAACACCATACTCAGTGGTGAAAAATTGAGAGCTTTTCCCTTAACATCAGGAACAAGACAAGGATGTCCACTCTCACCACTTTTATTCAACATAGTACTGAAAGTCCTGGACACAGGAAATCAGACAAGAAAAAGAAATAAAATTCTTCTTAATTGCTAAGGAAGAAGTAAAAGTTTCACTATTTTTAGATGACATGATACTATATGTAGAAAACCCTCATGAGTCTACCAAAAAACTACTAGAACTGATAAATGAATTCAGTAAAATCATAGGATATAAAATCAATGTACAGAAATCTGTTGCATTCCTATACACTTATAATGAAACAGCAGAAAGTGATATTAACAAAACAATTCCATTTACAATCAAACCAAAAACCATTAAAATATCTCACAATAAAGTTAACCAAAGAGGTGAAAGACCTATACTCTGAAACCTATAAAACTCTGATGAAAGAAATTCAAGATGATGTAAAGAAATGGAAAGACATTCCATGCTCATGGGTTGGAAAAACAAGTATTGTTAAAATGTCTAGACTACCTAAAGCAATCTTCACATTTAATGCAATCCCTATCAAAATACCAACAGCATTTTTCACAGAACTAGAACAAACAATCCTAAAATTTGTATGGAACCACAAAAGACCATGAGTAGCCAAAGCAATCTGAAAAAGAAAATCAAAACTGAAGGTATCACCATTCCAGACCTCAAGTTATATCACAAAGAGGTAGTAATTAAAACAGTATGGTACTGACATAAAAACACATAGATCAATAGAATGAAATAGAACAAAACAAAACAAGAAATGCTCAGTTATATGGTCAATCTTTGATGCAATCTTTGATGAAGGAAGAACAAATACACAATGGGAAAAAGAGAGTCTCTTCAACAAATGGTGCTGGGAAAACTGGACAGCCACATGCAAAATAATGAAACTAGCCCGCTTTCTTATACCATACAAAAAAATGAACTCAAAATGGTTAAAGACCTAATTTTGTGAGACCTGAATCCATTAAAATCCTTGAAGAGGGCATAGACAGTAATCTCTCTGACATCAACCATAGCAACATTTTTCTAGATATATCTTTTGAGGCAAGGGAAATAAAAGCAAAAATAAACTATTAGAACTACATCAAAATAAAGTTTCCACATAACAAAGGAAACAATCAACAAAACTAAAATGCAACCTACTGAATGGTAAAAAATATTTTCAAATGACATATCTGATAAAGGGTTAGTATCCAAAACATACAAAGAACTGTTATAATTCAATACCAAAATCACATAATCCAATTAAAAACTGGGCAGAAGACATGAACAGACATTTCTCCAAAGAAGACATACAGAGGGCCAACAGACACATAAAAGATGCTCAACATCACTCATCATCAGGGAAGTGCAAATCAAAACTACAGTGAGATATCACCTCACCCCTGTCAGAATGGCTAAAATCAACATGAAAAAATAAGTGTTGGTAAGGAGATGGAGAAAAAGGAATCCTCTTGAACTGTGGTTGGGAATGCAAACTGGTGCAGCCATTGTGGGGAAGGGAATGGAGGTTCCTCAAAAAATTAAAAATAGAACTACCCTATAATCCAGGAATCACACTACTGGGTATTTACCCCCAAAGCACAAAAACACTAACTCAAAATAATACATGCACCCTTATGTTTAGACAGCATTATTTACATTAGCCAAATTATGAAGTAGCCCATGTGTCCATTCACTGATGAATGGATAATGAACGACCATGAATATATATATTCATGGTCGTTCATTATCCATATATATCCATATCTATATATAGGGGCTATATATATCTATATATCTATATATCTATCTATATATATAGGGGCTATATATATCTATCTATATATATCTATATATATATAGATAGATATATATAGGGGCTGTATATATATAGGGGTTCAAACTCATGAACTGTGAGATCATGACCTGAGCTGAAGTCAGATGCTTAACCGACTGAGCCACCCAGGTGCCCCTAAAAAAATAAACTATTTCTTGTAGGCAGCATGTAGCTGAGTCTTGCTTTTTTGTCCAACCTGACAATCTTTGCATTTTAAATTGGGGTGTTTAGACTATTAACATTTATGTAGTTATCAATATAGTTACATTTAAGTCTATCATCTTGTTATTGGTTTCTATTTGTCCAGTCCATTCTTTGTTCCCATTTTACTTTTATTCTGCCTTTTTCCAGGTTATATTTATGTTTTCATTTTAACTCTTTTGTTGCCTTCTTAGCTATAACTGTTTTGTTATTGTAGTTGTTGCTTTAGGGATTATAATATGTACCTTTAACTTATAATGGTCTACATTCAAGTGATATTATACTATATCATATACATCATAAGAATCTTACAATAGTATACTTTCATCTCTCCCCTCCCAGCCTTAATGCTATTTGTTGTCATACATTTATTTATACATATTTTATAAACCCTCAAGACAATGTTATTATTTTTTTTAATATTTATTTACTTTTGAGAAAATATTTATTTACTATTTAAATATTTTTTTTAAAAAATGTATTTACTTTTGAGAAAGAGAGACATAGTATGAGTAGGGGAGGCACAGAGAGAGAGGGAGACACAGAATCCGAAGCAGGCCTGCCACGGGACTCCAACTCACAAACTGTGAGATCATGGCCTGAGCTGAAGTCAGACACTTAACTGACTGAGCCACCCAGGGGCCCCTGTTATTATTTTTGATTAAACAGTTATCTTTTACATAATGATATATAAAAGAAAAATTACATATTACCCAGGTCATTATCATTTCTGGTGCTCTTTAATTCTTTGTGTGGATCTAGATTTCCATTTGTTATCAATTTCTTTTGACCTGAAGACTTCCTTTAACATTTCTTACAGTGTGGGTTTCCTGGTGATAAATTCTCTTCCTGTTAAAAGGATTTTTGTTGTGTATAAAATGCTTGGTTGAAAAATTTTAAAGTACTTTAAAGGTATTACTACACCATTTTATCACTTGCACTGTTTCCAATGAAAGATTTGATGGCATCTTCTCCTTGTTCCTCTGTATACAATATGTTTTCGCCCCCTCTATTTTAAGATTATTCTTTATCACTTAATGTGAGCAACTACATTATTATATACCTAGTTGAAATTTACTCTATGTTTCTTGTGCTTTGGGTTTGTTGAGACTATAAATCCATGAATCCAAGAGTCTCAACAAACCCAAAGCACAAGAAACAGTAAATAGGATTCATGGATTTATAGTTTACATAAAATTTGCAAAAAAATTCAGCCATTATTTCTTCAAATATAGTTCTGTCCCCACTTCAGAAACTCTAATCACATATATATTTTGCTGCGTGAAGTTGTCCAATATATCAATGATGCTCTTTTCATATTTTTTAGATTTTTTTCCTCTGTATTTCATTTTGGGTAGTTTATTGCTGTATCCTCAGTCATTATCTTGTCTTCTGCCAGTATAATCTACTATCAATCCCACCAAATAGGATTTTGTTTGTTTGCTTATTTATACTCATTTTGGTTTTTTTTTTTTGTTCTTTAAATAGACTTTATTTTTAAGATCATTTTAGATTCACAAAAGAATTCAGCAGAACATACTGCGTTTGTTTGTCCCCTGTCCTCCGACTGGTACAGTTTATATATCCATTCACCTAGTGAAGGACATCTTGGTTGATCCCAAGTTTTGGAAATTATGAAGAAAGCTGCTAAAACATCTGTGTGCAGGTTTTCTTGTAGACATAAATTGTCACTTGATTTCTGTAAATACCAAGGAGCATGATTGCTGGATTTCATGGTAAGAGTATGTTTAGCTTTCCAAGCAACTGCTGAACTGTCTTCCAAAATAATTATACCATTTTGCATTCCCACAGCCAACAGATGAGAGTTCCTGTTGCTTCACATTTTCTCCAGTATTTGGTGGTGTCAACATATGGAATTTTTGCCATTCTAATAGATGTATAGTTGTGTCTCTTCATGTTTTAGTTTGCAATTCCCTAATGACATATTAATGTTGAGCATCTTTTCATACCCTTATTTGCCATCTGTTAATCTTATTTGATGAGGTGTCTGTTTAAGTCTTTTGTTCAAGTCTTTTGCCCAAATTGTTCATTTTCTCATTGTTGAGTTTTAAGAGTTCTTTGTATATTTTGGATAATGGTTTTTTATCAGATATATCTTTTACAAATACTTCCTTCTAGTCTGTGACTTGTCTTCGTATTCTCTTCATAATTTTTTTTTGCAGAGATGTTTTTAATTTTATTTAATTTTATTTATTTTATTTTTTTTGAGATGTTTTTAATTTTAATGAATTCCAGCTTATCGATTATTTCTTTCATGGTTCATGCCTTTGGTTTTACATGCATAGAGTCATTGCCATACCCACGGTCACCTAGATTTTCTCCTATGTTATCTTTTAGGATTTTATAGTTTTGCATTTTACATTTGGTTCTATGATTAACTTTGAATTAATTTTTTAATCTAGATTCATTTTTTTTGCATTTGAATGCCAGTTGCTCCAGCATCATTTTTTGAAAAAGAGTATCTTTTCTCCATTGTATTGCTTTTGCACCTTTGTCAAAGTTTAGTTCACTACATGTATGGTGGTCTATTTCTGGACTCTGTATTCTGTTCTATTGGTCCTTTGTCTATACTTTCACCAATAACATAATTTCTAAAGTACTGAAACTTTATATAGTCATGAAGTCCAGTACTGTCAGCCCTCCAACTTTGTTCTTCAAGACTGTGTTGGCTATTCTGGATCTTTTGCCTCTCCACATAAAATTCAGAATCACTTTGTTGATGTTCACAAAATAACTTGGTGGGGTTTTGGTTTGGGATCCATTGTATTTTTCATCTCAAACATGATAGTTTTCATCTGTAGGATTTTGATTTCCACTAAAAAAATATCTTCCACATCTCTATCTAATATAAGGAATATGGATATAACAATTCTTCTAATGCCAATTCTGAGTTGGTTTGGATGTAATTATTATTCTCCTCATTATGAATTATGTTTTCTTGGACCACTGAATGCCTAATTAATTATTAAATGGATGTCAGATGTGCAATTTACCTTAGTGGCTGTTGGATATTTTTATATTCCCATACATACCCTTGAATTTTCTTTAAGATACATTTAAGTTACTTGGGAACAATTTGATTATTTCAGGAATTGCTTTTGTGATTCTGTATGGTGGATTTGGAGCTATTCTCCATCCAAGGCTAATCATTTGTTACTGAGGCAAGACTTTCCTGTGTATTCAGCCAAATACCCAGTGAATTATAAAAGTTTTTCCAGTCTGGCTGGTGGGAGAGATACTTTTTCCCTCTCCTGTGTGAGCACTAGAAAGCATTCTCTAATACTTCTGATTTTTTTTTTTTTTTTTTTGTCAGCCTGGGGTAGTTTCATGTACATGTTCTGGTTACAATTCTTAATATTCAAGGGACTCTCTATAGAATTAGTAGTTTCTCTCTATGAAGATTTCTCTTGTGTATTCTGTTCTACGATCTGTAGTCACCCTAGTTTCCTTAGCTGCTTAGCTCTCTCCTACGCATGAAGTCCACTGGGCTCTACCTCAGTTCCCTTTCCGTGTACCATTACCAGGAAACATTTCTAAAATTAGAAATTCAAATTTTTTAAATGTTTACTTTATTTTTGAGAAAGAGACAGAGTGTGGGTGGGAGAGGGGCAAAGAGAGAGGGAGACACAGAATCTGTGAAGCAGGCTCCAGGCTCTGAGCTGTCAGCACAGAGCTGGATTTAGGGCTTGAACCCATGAACCGTGAGATCATGACCTGAGCTGATGTCAGATGCTTAACCAACTGAGCCATCCAGGTGTCCCTAGAGATTCAAATTTTTGTAGATACACAACTGCTATGATTTTCTATCCTTGTGTTAGTTTTTTAAAATTGTGTTTTCCAAGGAATTTGTCTATTTCATATGTTATCAAATTTATTGGCATAAAATCATTCATATGTTCTTTTTTATTATTTGAGTGTTTAAGAAATCTGTAGATATATCCCCTCTTTCATTCCTGATATTGGTAATTAGTATTTTCTGTCTTCCCTAATTATTCAAGCAGGGCTTAATGAATTTTATTTATTTTCACAAGAAAACAAATAATGTTAGCTTATCAGAAAACTGATAATATGCTTATTAGCTATATAATTTCTTTCTTTACACTAACTCTGTTATTAATTTGCTCTTCTTCATGTAGCTTCTTTTTTTTTAAATTACATTTCTTTATTTTTGAGAGGCAGAGAGAGGCAGAGCATGAGTGGGGGTGGGCAGAGAGAGAGAGGGAGACACAGAATCCGAAGCAGGCTCCGGGCTCTGAGCCGTCAGCCCAGAGCCCGACGCGGGGCTAGAACCCACAAACCATGAGATCATGACCTGAGCCAAAGTCGGACACTCAACCGACTGAGCCACCTGGGCGCCCCTCTTCATATAGCTTCTTAATGTACACAATTAGATTATTGATTTTAAACCTTTTTTCCATTACTTTATTTTATTTAAAAAAAAAATTTTTTTTTCAACGTTTATTTATTTTTGGGACAGAGAGAGACAGAGCATGAACAGGGGAGGGGCAGAGAGAGAGGGAGACACAGAATCGGAAACAGGCTCCAGGCTCTGAGCCATCAGCCCAGAGCCCGACGCGGGGCTCGAACTCCCGGACCGCGAGATCGTGACCTGGCTGAAGTCGGACGCTTAACCGACTGCGCCACCCAGGCGCCCCTCCATTACTTTATTTTAAAAGAATGTTCATGGCTATTCTCTCCATATGTTATATTATGTACTTTCATCAACTATAGTGTTACCATTAATATTATCCCTATTCAAAAGATAAGAAAGCTGATTTTACAGAGGTTAAAGATTATACTAAATTATATAATTTATAAGTTGCAACTCTTGAGACTGAAATCCACATCTGCCTTTTTTTTTCTGATGGAAACCTTAAACATGCAACCACTCCACCATATTGTTCTTTTGACAAACTATAGAGGCTCAATAATGATCCTTAGTATTTGTCTTATATTTATCCCCACTAAGAACCTGAAAATGACCTTCATTTATTTTGCTTCCAGGTTTAATTCTGATCCATGTGCCATCTGGGAACTAAGATGGCTTCTTCATGTAGTAGAATCCTTAGGCATGAACACAGCAAGTTCTTCCACTTTGCTTTTTAATCCAAGAAAGCTGAGCCACACTACAGCTGTTTTTCTAACCTAAATAATCCAATATGACAGAGACTGTGTTTCACTTTCCCCACTAATGATATCTTTATCAGTTCATCACCAGCCTCATATACATTTTTATTTTTTGAGTCATTGCTTATCACCATTCTGTGATAATGATCTCTGAGCATCCCCATCCATTGGCAGTATTAGGGGTTCCCTTGCTTTAGGAGCATAAGTTCCAAGCTGTGATAGCCTCACACTGTGTCTCTATGATCACCAGGGCACAGGGCACTTTGTCAAAAATGGATTTGTCTTTCCAAGAATCATTTTTATCTTTGCTGCCATCCTCATGTACGTTGTTTCAAAGACTGCCTTTGGAAACAGCTACAAACTATTGACTTTGGAAACAGCTCAGCATGTTGTTTACCTTTCTTTATACTTTCCAATATTATACCTATGTGACCAAGATTTCCTGGGCACTCCATCTACACAGACATTCCTGGATTCATTGGAGCCCTAGGTATTATTGTTACCAGAAAATCTTCACTTGCTACTTTGGGATATTTATCATAATAGAAACTGACTTCCATATATTACTCAAAAACTGCCTTTTCATTAAAATCACATCTATCATCTAATATTTTTCTACCACTTCATTCATACATTCCTACATTTTCAGCATCATGAGGAATAATAGTGCTATTTTAAGCCCATGAATCAGAGGATAAACTTTATATGCCTATGAAAGAACAGGATAATCTTTCAATAAATATGACAAATTTTTATACTGACAGCATGTAGTATATTATGTCTGGAAATGAGATATGGAGCAGAGGTATGGACTGCCACAAAGTGAATAATATCAGGATATGATAGTAGGGATTTTAGGTGACTTGCCGTTCAGTTTGTGGTTTGTTTGGAAGTGGAGGGAGGCAGCCTGAGCTTTCTGGCATATGATTGAGACCTGAGGCATTTACTGAAGATAATCAGTCTCAGATCTGTTTGAATTTTCCCCATTTTTGAGACTTATTTTCCTTATCTGCCAAACTCTAGAGTCAACCAAGTGATGGGTGTATATTTGGGGCTATGTTGTCTTTGAGATTGCTATTTAATGTAGCAACAGTTATGCTAGTCTCTAAGGAAGTTACATTATAAGATTGGAATCCCAGTGGTTTGTTTTTCAAAGGAAACCATATCTGCTACCCACCCTATATGGACTATCTACCTAACCCATTATCTGAAGTTTTCTCCTCCACACTACACCTTGGTGAGCTTCCTGTCTTTAATAATGTCTATTCAATCTTTCTATTGGAAGGTGTAAGTGGCTGAAGTATGGACTATGGCTCTCACTGTGAAAATCAATTTTCACATTTTGATGACCATAGAAAGCTGTCAACAGTTCACACATCATAGCGACCTTCTGGTTTCTATGACAATTGGGATATACACAATTTGATCATGGAGTAGAACCATTTAGCAAGGATGTTTACAAGAAGGAAATGTCTATTAAACTTTAGGGTCTGCCATAGTAAATGTTCTGGGTCCCAGGAGAGGCTGCTTCTGGTAAGGGAATCAAGTTGGGTTCTACTGAACTTGAAGCTACAACTACCACCTGGTCACTTTAGTCTCCTCATGGCAGAGGATCAGTAGGCAAAGAAAGAAATTTATATGGTAGAGGGGTAAGTTGACTCTGATTACCATGCAGAGATATGAGTTGCTGCTACATAACTGGGATAAGGAGGAGTATGTCTAAACCCAGAGGATTCATCAGGAATTCTTTCTTGGTGCTTCTAGCCTGGTAACAATGGTAAATGCATTCAGAATAAAATAGGTGTTGATTTCTTCATAATTTTAAGAATTGTTGGGGCGCCTGGGTGGCGCAGTCGGTTAAGCGTCTGACTTCAGCCAGGTCACGATCTAGCGGTCCGTGAGTTCGAGCCCCGCGTCAGGCTCTGGGCTGATGGCTCGGAGCCTGGAGCCTGTTTCGGATTCTGTGTCTCCCTCTCTCTCTGCCCCTCCCCCGCTCATGCTCTGTCTCTGTCCCAAAAATAAATAAAAAAAGTTGAAAAAAAATTAAAAAAAAAAAAGAATTGTTTACACTTCAGATCTTGGCTAAGTGGGGCTGAATGCAACAAAAAGTCTTGGGCAGTTGACTCAGAAATCATTCTAGGAAGCCTGACTTCATGCTTAGCCTGGCCTTTAAAAGAAGTATCTTTCTTTATTAGTTCTTTGGAGGCTTGAAGTATATGTAACACTATTAATTTAAACACCATCCGGCTCTGCTTTTTAACATCTCTTCAACTGTTCTGACTGCATCTATTTCAATTGTATTTTTTTTTCTAAATATCTTTAATAATGTTAAAACGTCCAAATTCTCTTTTCTTTCCCTTCTGGTAGGTTTTTACAATTGCTAAGATCTGAACTATACAGTTTTTTATGAACCTTCCCTATTGGCACAAGCTGACTCCAAGTGGAACTCAAGGAACAATTCACCCTACACAGCAGAGTGCCTCCATATTGGAACACTTTAGTTTTTCTAGAATTTGGTAGAATTAAAAGGACAGAACATGCATGGGCTTAAAAGGTAATCCAGGACTCTGAGGTCTCAAAGGAAAGGGAAGGACAGACACTCTAGAAGCTGAGGGTCTTGAAAATTCATTGGACCCCAAGCATGTCAATCTTTACCTTTCAGCAAATAAACTTAGAGCTTGCAACGGCAGGGGGCGGGGCAATCCTTTGTTGACGTTTCGAAGCTCTGCCTCCTGTCACCAGCCCAACGGATTACTTCCAACCTTGTCCAACACTGCCTCAGGTGTAGTTTCAATTGGCTGCTCTTCACACGCACCCCTCTCAACCCCCATACCCTACTTCTACAACCACCCTGTTGCAGGGCCTCCACAGGCACTATAGACCGCTGTATCCTCTGCTGCCATCTTCTCTGCTGCCTCCATCACCTACCAGCAGGCACTGCTGCCAACAGCCTCAACTCTGTGCTCGCCATCTTTGCCAATTTTGTTAAGGGGCCAGATCACTTCTACAGTTGAGGCACTGACTGGTGTATCTGTTCTGCCATGTCTGCCACAGAGAATCAAGGCCTAATCTCAGGTGGCCAGATGGGAGCCGGTGTTGAGGTGGGCCAGGATCCTGGATCCATCAGGCATGGTGCAGTGCCTGCAGAATTGGGGGGTGGAGTTGCAAGGGCCGCAGCCCCTAGGGATTTCCAGGCAGCTGTTCAAGCCCTTTGGGAGGAGCAGGAGGGTGGGCAGGAGGCTGCTCAGCCTGTAGTCCAGAGGAATTGGGATATACAACCAGTAGAAGAGGAGGAAGAAGAGGAGGAGGAAATTGAAGAGGAGGAGGAAGAGGAAGATGAGGAAGACGACGAGGACGAGGAAGAGGAAAAAGAGGAGGACGATGATGAAAAGGAGGGAGAGGGGAAGGGAGGAGATCAGGAGGGGGGAGAAGAAGAGGAGGAGAATGAGGAAGATGAGGAAGAGGAGGAGGACAATGAAGAAGAGGAGGATGACAACTTTGAGGAAGAGAATGAGAATTATTTGAACAAAGAGGAAGAGAAGAAAGGTAAGGAAGGCACATCTTTGAGTTTCCTATGGCACAGTTTTGGCCCCTAATCAGAGCTTTGATCCATTCCCTTTCATATCATAGTCATTATAACAACCATATCCTTCCTGGTCCAGCCCCACACAGGCTGTATGGTGGTCAGGTGCCACTCCAGGGAGCCCAATGACCCTGCCGATGGACTGGTGCCTTGAGAGGTGAAGGACCCATAAGGGGTCAGGTAAAATTCCAGGAGCCAAGGTCTGGGAGGGAAGGTACCTGGCAGAGGGCACCTGACCCTGAGAACTGGAGGAACCTGCAGAGAGGGCTACAGCCCAGAAGACAGAACTGGTGGAGGTCAAGGTCTGGGAGGGCGAAGTATTGGGGGATGCTGCCACTTTATAGGAAAGCTGGGGCCTATGCACCTGAGGAGACAGTGGTCATGAATGGAGGCAACATCTTCAGGTTCTTGTAACTTCTATTGGCACAGCTGGCTTACTTGAAGGCCACTCTTTGTGCTTGCCTCAGGTGACTAAGCAACAGGTCAATGTTTAAAAAAAAAACCTTCAGGCTGAATGTACTAATTGTATAAAGAAAGAAAAAGTTTAATTTCTATCAGCCTGTTTGATAAGAGAGCTGAGACCTGAGATCATCAATGCAATTCATGAGCCCAGAGAAGGTGTCAGTGGGAAGTAGGTGTACAGGAAGGTACTTGGGAGAAAATGGAAAATGAGCCTGAAGGAAAAGGGCAAACAACTGCTATACCTCACGTTTGGTTGATGGCTTTTAAAAATGTAGACTCCTGGTAAGATAATATGAGAAAATGATGAAATGGTACTGGAGCACTTTTCAGGGGATGAGGAACCAATGAACTTCATGATAGAATTTGTCTTCAAATCAAACATGTATTTTCCAACAAAGTTCTGACAAAAACATACAAAATGCTGATGACCAAGTGATTCTTACCTCTTCTAACAAGGGTCCAAAATAATCATCAGCACAGGGTATGAGGTCTATTGGAAATAGGGGGGAAATGTCACAGAGAAAACTATCAAGCAGCATAAATCTAGGGCCACAGAAGTGTTATTATCAACTAGTAGGAATGTGCCCAGCTACTCTTTTTTTTAAACATATTTCTATTCTACAGATTATTCTGAGGGCAGAATACTGGATGCCACTATTGATTTTAAATTGGGCTATTTTTTCTGCCACTTTCTGGTCACAAAGAAGCAACTGAATATAAGTTTCTTCACTAAAGAAGCAACTGAATATGAGAACTTTGATGAAGAGGCCCAAGAAGCTGGATGTGAGGAGAAGGAAGTGGAAGAGGATGAAAGTGAAGAACCAGAAGAAAAACTTGAAATTGATATGGAATCAGCAGGGGGCAACTGTGTAGAATCCAGGTATTAGTGTAGAGCCTTAAGTATTAACTAACCATTTCTGACATATACTTGTTACTGAGAGTTTTATGCTTTAAAATTGTTTCTGTAAACTAATAAGAAAAAAATGTTGAAATTTAGTTTTGAAAAGTTAGTAATATACTTATATACTAGATAGTATAGAAGACAGTACATTCTGAAATGTACTTCATTCATAGCTACAAGTCCTTTGTCCATAGCTTTAAGACTACTACAGAGGGAATGGGGCACCTGGGTGGCTCAGTCAGTTGAGCGTCTGACTTTGGCTCAGGTCATGATCTCACGGTTCATGGGTTTGAGCCCTGCATCGGGCTCTGTGCTGACAGCTCAGAGCCTGGAGCCTGCTTCAGATTCTGTGTCTCCCTCTTTCTCTGCCCCTCCCCCCCCACTCTCTCTCAAAAATAAACATTAAAAAAATAAAAAAAAGACTACTACAAAGGGGAGATTTATGAGACTTTGCATTAGAGATCAATAATTTTTTAAGAAAATGGTCACCAGAAGAAGTAGCTAAAGCAGATAGGCCATGCACAAGCTGTGCCTTCATCACTTGGTCACAGAAATGTAGTCTCTTGGAATAACAACGCCTCTTGATGTGACTCCTTACAAAAGTATTAAAAGGATTACAAAAGTATTAAAAAGGATCATGATTAATTCACAAATATTAGTTCTATTTAGGTTTTTGTATTTCATATGACATTCAAAAGAAAAGAAAATTTGTCATAGTAAGATTGCTTATCACTGAATTGGTAATTAAGTCTTAGCTTATATTTCCTCCAACTATCCACCTCTTTCTCCCACTTTCCCTCTACCTCTCTTTCTCTCTTTCTAAATTTTCACAGCTACAGAGTCTGATAACAGCCTCATTCCCATTTTACAGATAAGGAAACTGAAGGTCTGGGAGTATAAGGGATATATGGTTTGTGTAAAGAGCACAGACTTCTAAGGTAGAAAGATGTATTTAAATCAGAGTGGCCTCTAAAGAAAAAAAAAAGCAAGTTTTGTTAGTGGTGGGCAAGAGGGATTCGAAGCTGGTGTGATCAAATGATTGAAGCATGTGCACCCTGATATCTTAAGGGTCTGGGTTACAATAAATGGTTTCCATTTCTCCTTGTTGAGACAATAGGTGTACATAGGATTAACTCACATTAGAAAGTTACTGGTATATGTTAATGGTGTACAATTGTTAATTGACTCTTATTTCATCCTACAGTTGGAAGGCATAGAAAGAAATGGATGGCAAAAGAAGAATTTGTTCTTCACATATATTCTACTTTTCAGTAGCCCAAACCACTAGTTTTGTTTCAAAGTTAATCACCCCAAAATAATATTAACTGACGTCTGGCTTTACTCTTACCTTTTACAGATATATTTGACAACATTTGTTTGCATTAAAAATAAAAGCTTATTTGGGGCACCTGGGTGGCTTAGTCGGTTGAGCGTCTGACTTCGGCTGAGGTCATGATCTCGTGGTTCCTGAGTTTGAGCCCCACGTTGGGCTCTTTGCTGACAGCTCAGAACCTGGAGCCTGCTTTTGGTTCTGTGTCTCCCTCTCTCTCTGTCCCTCCCCTGGTCATGATCTGTCTCTTCTCTCTATTTCTCAAAAATAAATAAACATTGGGGCGCCTGGGTGGCGCAGTCGGTTAAGCGTCCGACTTCAGCCAGGTCACGATCTCATGGTCCGTGAGTTCGAGCCCCGCGTCAGGCTCTGGGCTGATGGCTCAGAGCCTGGAGCCTGTTTCCCATTCTGTGTCTCCCTCTCTCTCTGCCCCTCCCCCATTCATGCTCTGTCTCTCTCTGTCCCAAAAATAAATAAATGTTGAAAAAAAAATTAAAAAAAAAAATAAATAAATAAACATTAAAATTTTTTTTAAATAAAAGCTTGTTTGAAATAAATAAGTTGCAGATTTTTTTTGTTACATAAATGACACTGACTCAGAACTTTGTATCTTTCTATTTGTCTTAGCCCACCACCTTACTTTCTTTGAAAGGAATATCTTTCAACTGTTTGGTAAGCCTATTTTAAATTATTTTATTGCAGCCTCAAATAAATTAAAATATAACGTTATAAGCAATTTGTGTAATGGCAGAAATGGTGGTCTAGCCTCTACTGCATTTTATTGAAAGAAACCAATGGACCACCTAGCTTGCCTGGAGACCAAATGGTGCTATTGAGTTGCTGTGGATAAGCAGCATCAGCATCACTGGGTACTTGTTATAAATGCAAATTCTTAGACCCCACTTCAGACTTACTGAATCAAATTCTGGAGGTAGGCTGCTAGCCATCAGGGTTTTATAAGTCCTTCAGGTGCTTCTGAAGTACACTAAAGTTTAAGAACCACTGGTTTAGAGCAATGTGGGAAAACTAATTTCACCTACAGTAGGACCAGCCTTAATTCACTGACTTGGTACTGTTGCAGGTAAACTGAACATGATGGTAAAATCTGGATTGAGGAAGAGACTAGAATTCTCAGGGGTGTGATGCACAAATATCTCTTGCAGGGATGTGCTAGTTTTCTAAGTTTATTTATTTTGAGAGAGAGAGGCAATACGAGCAGGGGAGGAGCAGAGAGAGGAAAAGTGAGAGAATCCCAAGCAGGCTCTGCACTGTCAGTGCAGAGCCCGATGCAGGGCTTGAACCCACAAACCATGAGATCATGACCTGAGCCAAAATCAAGAGCCAGACACTTAACGGACCGAGCCACTCAAGTGCCCAGGGTGTGTTAGTTTTATAGAGCTGCCAAAACCCAAAAATTATTGCAAACCAGGTGACTTAAAACAATACAAATTTATGGGTCTGAAGGATTTTAAGCAGAGGAGTAATCTGCCTGATTAAAATTGTAAAGTACTGGGGCATCAGGGTGGCTCAGTCCATTAAGTGTCCAACTCTTGATTTCAGCTCAGGTCATGATCTCAGGGTTTGTGGATTCCAGCCCTGCGTCAGGCTATGCGCTGACAGAACAGAGCCTGTTTGGGATTCTCTGTCTCCTTGTCTCTCTGCCCCTCCTCCACTCATGTGCTCCCACTCTCTCAAAAATACATGAATAAACTTAAAAAAAATCAATACCGGGGCGCCTGGGTGGCACAGTCGGTTAAGCGTCCAACTTCAGCCAGGTCATGATCTCGCGGTCCGTGAGTTCGAGCCCCGCGTCAGGCTCTGGGCTGATGGCTTGGAGCCTGGAGCCTGTTTCCGATTCTGTGTCTCCCTCTCTCTCTGCCCCTCCCCCGTTCATGCTCTGTCTCTCTCTGTCCCAAAAATAAATAAAAAACGTTGAAAAAAAATTTTAACAAAAAAAAAATCAATACAAATTTATTCTCTCACATTTCTGGAGGCCCAAAGTCTGAAGTCAAGGTGTTCACAGGATTGGTTCCTTCTGGAGGTTCTGAGGGATAGTTTGTTTCATTCCTCTCCTAGTTTCTGTTCGTCCATGCCATGTTGGTGGTGATGGTGGTATGTGTGTGTGTATGTATGTATGTATGTGTGTGTGTGTATATATGTATATACATGCATATGTATATGTGTATATATATATGCATGCAGATATTTATGTGTTAATATAGTTAATATATTAACTGTAGTTAATATATATTAAAGGTCCTTATGTGGGCTTAAGAATCTTAGGGGATTCACATTAGACTAAAGACACACACACAACTCTTTTTGAGATAAGCCTTTTTTTGTGTACATACTCAGAGTCCATGACCTTGCACCTAATTATGCTACAGGTACCTAAGGCCCTGATTTTGCTCCCCAAATGACCCCATGTCTCAAGCCCCAAAAGGCCTGGGTGCTCCTCTTTACTGAGTCTGTGCTTCTGAGGGTTGAATGACATGGTCAATCCTATACTCCCAGGACTGAGAGGTAACCAAAAGGTGATGGTTATATGCAGCTAACAGGGAACAAGTAAGCTACACTATTCACATATATGTATGTGAAGTGTCTCCTGATGAGGAATCTCAGAGTGCATTAAAAAGGGGGGCATGCTGAGTTCTAGGGATTGAGATGTGGACCAGGGGCCCAAGGTGGGAGGGCCCACTCTCCTTTAACATCACTAGAATAGAACTATGAGTACTCTAAGTATGGAAGACAGACGCTAAACTGACTCCCAATAACCCCAGCCTTCTCAAATTCATACTCTTGTATAATCTCCTGCCCTGTGACTTCCTTCTACACCAGGCCCAACAAAGGGCATCCCTGGATACCCCAGGTATCCAGATGTATAGTCTTGAACATCACACAACAAACTATTCCAGAATTATATCTATGACTGACAGATTTGCATTTTTAAATTTTCTTGATAAACTAAATAGGAAAAATATATAACTAAAACATACCCAGTATTCTAGACCTGAACCTGGTCTTTCAGCTCATTAAGAAGGTGGATTTTTCATGTTATTGGAGATAAGATTTTATTTAACAGTTTATTTGTTGATTTAAACCCTTATATATGGCAAGAAGGCCCCAAGTGAACTCTTGGCTTGAAATCTTTATTTTTTATTTAAAAAAATTTGTAAACATTTATTTATCTTTGAGACAGAGAGAGACAGAGCATGAATGGGGGAGGGTCAGAGAGAGAGGGAGACACAGAATCCAAAACAGGCTCCAGGCCCTGAGCTGTTAGCACAGAGCCTGACGCGGGGCTCGAACTCACGGACCGCAAGATTATGACCTGAGCCAAAGTCGGATGCTTAACCGACTGAGCCACCCAGGTGCACCTGAAATCTTTAAATGTTACAAATGTTACTGGTGGTCCAATTTGAATATTTGGTCTACCCCTTTCCCTTCCTTGTTCCCTGTCACACTTTGTTACCCAAGGACAGAAAAAGTACTGCCCCCTCGCTTTGGAAATGGGCCCTGCAGCTAGATTTTATAGCCCATAATTCTATGGGACTTGGACCTACGTACATACTCCCTGGGCATTGCTACAGTATAACCATCAACCACCTTGCCCCTCTGCTTACCCCTGGCTACATCAACACTCTCTTCCACATATCTCACTTCCTGTGCACATACTGTGTGCACAAATCCACTTACTTAAGACCACTTCTCCCATGTGAAAATAGCCAGCTGGAGGGGACCAGCCATCATCTTGTTCAGGCACACCTGTATGAAGCCCATTTAAGATCAGCACAATCCTCCTAAAGAACATTTTCCTTTTCTGCAATGTTAATATCATATTTGATTTCTCTCCCTATTTCATACAGACTGAGATGGATAACGGTACAGTTTCTGTTTTTGTAATTTCATTTTTTCATAAAGCAAAGACCAAGGAAGCCATAAAAAAGCTGGGAACTTGTCAGAATGTGCCTCTTGGAATTTAGACATCCTTAAACTCTTTATTTAAACAGAGTTTTATTTCTAACTTTTGAAAGAAAATTATAATGGGGGAATTTCCAGAATGAAACTGATCTTACATTGGTTTACTCTGAGAAAAACTAGAAGGGTTGGAGGTGTAACAGCTAGTATAACACAATTATATAGGTAATAGTATCTACCCAAATTAACTATTTGCCATGAGAGTAAGGAGGAAATACTGTATAAGCAAATACATCACGGATAGGAGCCTGAAAATGCATCTTGATTAGCCAATCACTGTAAGTGCCATTCGATTTGCTGATCCATATTGTCCAAGTGGCAGAGAAGGTTGCATGGCAGCCTGGGCTGTTGCCTCTTCTTATACTGCTAGTTTATAGCAGCCTTTACTCAGTAAATAGGTAGAAGAAGTTGGACTTCCAAATAAGATATATATTGCCCTCAGAATCGAAACAAGCCCACTAGTCACTGTGCTTATTTCTTTTTTATTTTTTAAGTGGGCCTCATGCTCAGCATGGAGTCCAATGTGGGGCTTGAACTCACAACCCTGAAATCAAGACCTTAGCTGAGAACAAGAGTTGGATGCTCAACTGACTAAGCCACCCAGTAACCCCCATTGTGCCTATTTCTCAATAGTTAATGGCCTGATGTGGCAAGTCATCCTTCCCTTTGGAAGGGATATTTCAATATGCCCTTGACCTCTAGATCCCTAGAAAATTCACCAAGGAAGACTGCCTTTGAATTTTTGTGGGGTTCATTTCCCACTTTCTAGCATGCATGCATTCTACCATGGTGTTTAGGATAGTTGCTACATCTTGTTCATCGGGTCCTATCAGCATGAAAAAATCAATGTAATGCGACAGTGTCCTGAGAACCTGGGGCACCTGGGTGGCTCAGTTGGTTAAGCGTCTGACTCTTGATTTTGGCTCAGGTCATGATCTCATGGTTGTGAGACTGAGCCCTGCATCAGGCTCTGCACTGAGCATGGAGCCTGCTTAGGTTTGTCTCTCCCACTCTCTCACCTCACACAAACTCTGTCTCAAAATAAATGAATAAACTTAAACAAAAAAAGATTCCTGAGAACCAGACTGTAACAAAGGGCTAGGGCATTTATACAGCCCTTCATATTGTCCTTGCGGATACGAATGTTATGATTACTGCTTCAGCTCTGCCCCTTACTACAGTAACTTCACCTACCTTGCCTTGTTGATTAAATATTGCTCCTTTGTCCCTGTCATACTGGGATCACAATATTCCTCTTGATTTCAGAAATCCCAATTCAATGTCAGTAATTCTGGCTGTCATTTCTATCCAAAAGAGATTCTCCAGAGTTGCGGCAAGATGGCGGCTTAGGAGGACGCTGGGCTCACTGCACGTCCTGCTGATCACTTAGATTCCATCTACACCTGCCTAAATAACCCAGAAAACCGCCAGAGGATTAGCAGAACGGAGTCGCCGGAGCCAAACGCAGACGAGAGGCCCACGGAAGAGGGTAGGAAGGGCGGCGAGGCGGTGCACGCTCCACGGACTGGCGGGAGGGAGCCGGGGCGGAGGGGCGGCTCGCCGGCCAAGCAGAGCCCCCGAGTCTGGCTGGCAAAAGCGGAGGGGCCTGACGGACTGTGTTCCCACAACAAGCGCGACTTAGCGTCTGGGAGGTCATAAGTTAACAGCTCTGCTCAGGAAAGCGGGAAGGCTGGAGGACAAAGGGAGGGAGAGCTGCTGAGCCCCCTGACAACAGAGCTCAGTTTGGTGGGGAACAAAGGCGCTCGCCAGCGCCATCTCCCCCGCCCATCCCCCAGCCAAAATCCCAAAGAGAACCGGTTCCTGCCAGGGAACTTGCTCGCTCCGCGCAAACACCCAACTCTGCGCTTCTGCGGAGCCAAACCTCCGGCAGCGGATCTGACTCCCTCCAGCTGCCACAGGGCTCCTCCCGAAGTGGATCACCTAAGGAGAAGCGATCTAAGCCTGCCCCTCCTGCCCCCGAGCACCTTGCCTACCCACCCCAGCTAATACGCCAGATCCCCAGCATCACAAGCCTGGCAGGGTGCAAGTAGCCCAGAAGAGCCACACCACCCCACAGTGAATCCCGCCCCTAGGAGAGGGGAAGAGAAGGCACACACCAGTCTGACTGTGGCCCCAGCGGTGGGCTGGGGGCAGACATCAGGTCTGACTGCGGCCCCGCCCACCAACTCCAGTTATACACCACAGCACAGGGGAAGTGCCCTGCAGGTCCTCACCACACCAGGGACTATCCAAAATGACCAAGCGGAAGAATTCCCCTCAGAAGAATCTCCAGGAAATAACAACAGCTAATGAGCTGATCAAAAAGGACTTAAATAACAGAAAGTGAATTTAGAATAATAGTCATAAAATTAATCGCTGGGCTTGAAAACAGTATACAGGACAGCAGAGAATCTCTTGCTACAGAGATCAAGGGACTAAGGAACAGTCACGAGGAGCTGAAAAATGCTTTAAACGAAATGCATAACAAAATGGAAACCACCACAGCTCGGCTTGAAGAGGCAGAGGAGAGAATAGGTGAACTAGAAGATAAAGTTATGGAAAAAGAGGAAGCTGAGAAAAAGAGAGATAAAAAAATCCAGGAGTATGAGGGGAAAATTAGAGAATTAAGTGATACACTAAAAAGAAATAATATACGCATAATTGGTATCCCAGAGGAGGAAGAGAGAGGGAAAGGTGCTGAAGGGGTACTTGAAGAAATAATAGCTGAGAACTTCCCTGAACTGGGGAAGGAAAAAGGCATTGAAATCCAAGAGGCACAGAGAACTCCCTTCAGACGTAACTTGAATCGATCTTCTGCACGACATATCATAGTGAAACTGGCAAAATACAAGGATAAAGAGAAAATTCTGAAAGCAGCAAGGGGTAAACGTGCCCTCACATATAAAGGGAGACCTATAAGACTCGTGACTGATCTCTCTTTTGAAACTTGGCAGGCCAGAAAGAATTGGCACGAGATTTTCAGGGTGCTAGACAGAAAAAATATGCAGCCGAGAATCCTTTATCCAGCAAGTCTGTCATTTAGAATAGAAGGAGAGATAAAGGTCTTCCCAAACAAACAAAAACTGAAGGAATTTGTCACCACCAAACCAGCCCTACAAGAGATCCTAAGGGGGACCCTGTGAGACAAAGTCCCAGAGACATCACTACAAACATAAAACATACAGACATCACAATGACTCTAAACCCGTATCTTTCTATAATAACACTGAATGTAAATGGATTAAATGCGCCAACCAAAAGACATAGGGTATCAGAATGGATAAAAAAACAAGACCCATCTATTTGCTGTCTACAAGAGACTCATTTTAGACCTGAGGACACCTTTATATTGAGAGTGAGGGGATGGAGAACTATTTATCATGCGACTGGAAGCCAAAAGAAAGCTGGAGTAGCCATACTTATATCAGACAAACTAGACTTTAAATTAAAGGCTGTAACAAGAGATGAAGAAGGACATTATATAATAGTTACAGGGTCTATCCATCAGGAAGAGCTAACAATTATAAATGTCTATGCACCGAATACCGGAGCCCCCAAATATATAAAACAATTACTCATAAACATAAGCAACCTTATTGATAAGAATGTGGTAATTGCAGGGGACTTTAATACACCACTTACAGAAATGGATAGATCATCTAGACACACGGTCAATAAAGAAACAAGGGCCCTGAATGAGACATTGGGTCAGATGGACTTGACAGATATATTTAGAACTCTGCATCCCAAAGCAACAGAATATACTTTCTTCTCGAGTGCACATGGAACATTCTCCAAGATAGATCATATACTGGGTCACAAAACAGCCCTTCATAAGTTTACAAGAATTGAAATTATACCATGCTTGCTTTCAGACCACAATGCTATGAAGCTTGAAATCAACCACAGAAAAAAGTCTGGAAAACCTCCAAAAGCACGGAGGTTAAAGAACACCCTACTAACGAATCAGTGGGTCAACCAGGCAATTAGAGAAGAAATTAAAAAATATATGGAAACAAACGAAAATGAAAATACAACAATCCAAATGCTTTGGGATGCAGCAAAGGCAGTCCCGAGAGGAAAATACATTGCAATCCAGGCCTATCTCAAGAAACAAGAAAAATCCCAAATACAAAATCTAACAGCACACCTAAAGGAACTAGAAGCAGAACAGCAAAGGCAGCCTAAGCCCAGCAGAAGAAGAGAAATAATAAAGATCAGAGCAGAAATAAACAATATAGAAACTAAAAAAACTGTAGAGCAGATCAACGAAACCAAGAGTTGGTTTTTTGAAAAAATAAACAAAATTGACAAACCTCTAGCCAGGCTTCTCAAAAAGAAAAGGGAGATGACCCAAATAGATAAAATCATGAATGAAAAGGGAATTATTACAACCAATCCCTCAGAGATACAAACAATTATCAGGGAATACTATGAAAAATTATATGCCAACAAATTGGACAACCTGGAAGAAATGGACAAATTCCTGAACACCCACACTCTTCCAAAACTCAATCAGGAGGAAATAGAAAGCTTGAACAGACCCATAACCAGCGAAGAAATTGAATCGGTTATCAAAAATCTCCCAACAAATAAGAGTCCAGGACCAGATGGCTTCCCAGGGGAGTTCTACCAGACGTTTAAAGCAGAGATAATACCTATCCTTCTCAAGCTATTCCAAGAAATAGAAAGGGAAGGAAAACTCCCAGACTCATTCTATGAAGCCAGTATTACTTTGATTCCTAAACCAGACAGAGACCCAGTAAAAAAAGAGAACTACAGGCCAATATCCCTGATGAATATGGATGCAAAAATTCTCAATAAGATACTAGCAAATCGAATTCAACGGCATATAAAAAGAATTATTCACCATGATCAAGTGGGATTCATTCCTGGGATGCAGGGCTGGTTCAACATTCGCAAATCAATCAACGTGATACATCACATTAACAAAAAAAAAAGAGAAGAACCATATGATCCTGTCAATCGATGCAGAAAAGGCCTTCGACAAAATCCAGCACCCTTTTTTAATAAAAACCCTTGAGAAAGTCGGGATAGAAGGAACATACTTAAAGATCATAAAAGCCATTTATGAAAAGCCCACAGCTAACATCATCCTCAACGGGGAAAAACTGAGAGCTTTTTCCCTGAGATCAGGAACACGACAAGGATGCCCACTCTCACCGCTGCTGTTTAACATAGTGCTGGAAGTTCTAGCATCAGCAATCAGACAACAAAAGGAAATCAAAGGCATCAAAATTGGCAAAGATGAAGTCAAGCTTTCGCTTTTTGCAGATGACATGATATTATACATGGAAAATCCGATAGACTCCACCAAAAGTCTGCTAGAACTGATACAGGAATTCAGCAAAGTTGCAGGATACAAAATCAATGTACAGAAATCAGTTGCATTCTTATACACTAACAATGAAGCAACAGAAAGACAAATAAAGAAACTGATCCCATTCACAATTGCACCAAGAAGCATAAAATACCTAGGAATAAATCTAACCAAAGATGTAAAGGATCTGTATGCTGAAAACTATAGAAAGCTTATGAAGGAAATTGAAGAAGATTTAAAGAAATGGAAAGACATTCCCTGCTCATGGATTGGAAGAATAAATATTGTCAAAATGTCAATACTACCCAAAGCTATCTACACATTCAATGCAATCCCAATCAAAATTGCACCAGCATTCTTCTCGAAACTAGAACAAGCAATCCTAAAATTCATATGGAACCACAAAAGGCCCCGAATAGCCAAAGGAATTTTGAAGAAGAAGACCAAAGCAGGAGGCATCACAATCCCAGACTTTAGCCTCTACTACAAAGCTGTCATCATCAAGACAGCATGGTATTGGCACAAAAACAGACACAGAGACCAATGGAATAGAATAGAAACCCCAGAACTAGACCCACAAACGTATGGCCAACTCATCTTTGACAAAGCAGGAAAGAACATCCAATGGAAAAAAGACAGCCTCTTTAACAAATGGTGCTGGGAGAACTGGACAGCAACAAGCAGAAGGTTGAAACTAGACCACTTTCTCACACCATTCACAAAAATAAACTCAAAATGGATAAAGGACCTAAATGTGAGACAGGAAACCATCAAAACCTTAGAGGAGAAAGCAGGAAAAGACCTCTCTGACCTCAGCCGTAGCAATCTCTTACTCGACACATCCCCAAAGGCAAGGGAATTAAAAGCAAAAGTGAATTACTGGGACCTTATGAAGATAAAAAGCTTCTGCACAGCCAAGGAAACAACCAACAAAACTAAAAGGCAACCAACGGAATGGGAAAAGATATTCGCAAATGACATATTGGACAAAGGGCTAGTATCCAAAATCTATAAAGAGCTCACCAAACTCCACACCCAAAAAACAAATAACCCAGTGAAGAAATGGGCAGAAAACATGAATAGACACTTCTCTAAAGAAGACATCCGGATGGCCAACAGGCACATGAAAAGATGTTCAGCGTCGCTCCTTATCAGGGAAATACAAATCAAAACCACACTCAGGTATCACCTCACGCCAGTCAGAGTGGCCAAAATGAACAAATCAGGAGACTATAGATGCTGGAGAGGATGTGGAGAAATGGGAACCCTCTTGCACTGTTGGTGGGAATGCAAAGTGGTGCAGCCGCTCTGGAAAGCAGTGTGGAGGTTCCTCAGAAAATTAAAAATAGACCTACCCTATGACCCAGGAATAGCACTGCTAGGAATTTATCCAAGGGATACAGGAGCACTGATGCATAGGGCCACTTGTACCCCAATGTTCATAGCAGCACTCTCAACAATAGCCAAATTATGGAAAGAGCCTAAATGTCCATCAACTGATGAATGGATAAAGAAATTGTGGTTTATATGCACAATGGAATATTACGTGGCAATGAGAAAAAATGAAATATGGCCTTTTGTAGCAACGTGGATGGAACTGGAGAGTGTGATGCTAAGTGAAATAAGCCATACAGAGAAAGACAGATACCATATGGTTTCACTCTTATGTGGATCCTGAGAAACTGAACAGGAACCCATGGGGGAGGGGAAGGAAAAAAAAAAGAGGTTAGAATGGGAGAGAGCCAAAGCATAAGAGACTGTTAAAAACTGAGAACAAACTGAGGGTTGATGGGGGGTGGGAGGGAGGAGAGGGTGGGTGATGGGTATTGAGGAGGGCACCTTTTGGGATGAGCACTGGGTGTTGTATGGAAACCAATTTGTCAATAAATTTCATTAAAAAAAAAAGAAAAATTAAAAAAAAAAAAAGAAAAAAAAAACAACAAAAGAGATTCTCCATCACAGAGTACTTACTGGAGAAGATCAATATATCCCTTAACGCTTGGCACGAAGGTTCTGTGCTGGTGAATTTTTTTCATTCAATCTGTTAGTAAAGTCCATAATGCAGCAGTATTGTACCAGAGAGTAATAAGGGAATTTCATTACTATCATATGTTAACATATTATAGGGATACAAACAAATGATAAAATGTTTAGCACTGTGTGTAGCAAGAGGCGGACTTTTGTATGAAGGAAGGATGAGTAAGTGTGTCAAAGAAGTCTAAGGAAGAAGGTGAGGGAGTTCACAATTGAGGATATCTTTGGGAAGAATGATCCAGGAAGATGTACCAGCCAGTGACAAGGTTCCCATGCTGGAGCAATTCTGGAACATTTGAGGCCAGATTGACTGGAGCTGAGTGAGCAATCAGAAAAGTAGCAGGAGATGAAGTCAGAGAGGTGATTAAGAGGCCAGATTATATATGACCTTGCAAGGCCATTGGAAGAGTTTTAGTTTTTACTTTGAGAAAAAAAGATGCAAAATTATTGTAGGTTTTCTGTTTAAGTGACCCAACAGTAATAGCAAACACACATGTAGACTTTGTGTCAGACTCTGTTGAAAACTTTGCAAGTACTAATGCATTTAATCTTTACAACATTCCTCTGGCAGGTAAGTGCCTTACTATCCCCATTGTTCAAGTGAGTAAACTGAGGCAAACAAGGTTTAGGAAAGTTCTCTAAGGCTATGTAACTAGTACATGGAAAAGCCAGATTGCAAAGCCAGGCAGTCTGGACCCAATGTCCATCCACTGACCTGCTACAGAGAGCTGCTTCTTCCAATGGGAGTTCAAGTTTTAAAAGGCTCACTTTGATTACTGCCATTAAGTAAGATGTTAATGCATCAGTTAAGTCTATTGCCATCAGCTTGTCCCTAGTGCTGCAAAAGATCACTGTGTTGGGTCAAGCACTAGATGAAGTCTGTGGCTTGAATTCAGGGGCCACAGCTATACTCTCTGTAAGATAGAGTCTTAGCAAAATGGGAGTCTAAGAGGATCTAATAGTCTGTGCCTCCACAGAAGCACCAAGAAAATTAGCAGAAACTGTCAGAGTAAACTATGTCAGAACTCTGGAATATTATCAAAGGATTACAGTAATCGAGTGAATGATGAATTCAGAAAAGGGGACAAATAGAAGAGCTTTGTTGTGGTATTTAAATTTGGCCTTGCCCCACTCCGCTCCTTGGTGTGATACCTGTCTTAAAGATGGCAGCCTATATCTCCCCTCACTCCAGCCTCCCACCTCCATAGGTATCTGGTTACAAGAGTAGAGTGGAACTTGTTCTCAAGGAATTGTGTTTGTTTGTTTTGATCTGTCTGGGGGCTCCTTGAAAGAATGAAGCAAGTCACTTGCCTTTGTTTTGCCTAACTCCAAACTCTCAGGACAGAAAAATGGCTAAGAGTGTGTGTGTGGGGGGGGTGCTCCTTGAAAATACTGAAAGGCAACTCAATAAGCCATTGGTACCTGGGGCAAAAGATTATAGTTTGAATAAATAGTAAACACACCAAAAGCCTGGGAAGAAAAGCTTAGGAGAGTTACCTGGGGGAATAAGGGCTTTGAAAAGCTCTCACATATAAACGGGAATCTAAAAAGCCACATGCATGCCCAGGGCATGATACATGTTTAGACAAGTCTTGAGAAGGACCTCAGCTTTCACCAATGGCTGATTTTGGTCTCAGCACAAGCAGAAAGGGAAGGCTAAGATAGGGTTCTACATGATTCACTAAGTATTTAAAGAGTGCTCCAACACATAGCTAATTTGCAAAGACAAGAAAGATATTTTTTAAAATATTTTTTGTGAACTCCAGGAGTTTAAGAAAATCCCTGCCAAACCACTATCTGACCACTGGCTAAAGGAACAAACTTTAAAGACCACACATGACAAAATCTTTTAAAAACTAGTTTAGAAGAACCATGAAACAAGCAACTACAACACACAGCAGGCAACAACAAACTCTAAGAAGAAAAATCTGATTTTGAGAGTTACTACCTTATCATATTCAAAACATGCAGTTTTTATTTTTAAAAATTAGAAGGCATTCATAATAACAAGGGTGGTTTATTCACCAGAATAAATGATATTAACAATAAATGTCCCTCAGACATAAACACACGAAAAGGTATCCAATATCATTAGTCATTAGGGAAATGCAATAAAAACCACAAGGCAGTACCACTTCACACACAATAAATTGGCTATAATAACAAAGACAGACAAGAACAAGTGTTGGCTGAAATATTGAGATATTGAAACCCTCATACATTTGTTGGTGGGAATGTAAAGTGGGTGCAGCCACTGCAGAACACGGTTTAACAAAAAGTTAAACACTTTCCATATGACTTAGCAATTCTACTACTAGTTATGTATCTGAAAAAAATAAAAACAGGCATTCAGTGAAATACTTGTACATGAATTTTCATAGCAGCACTATTCACAATAGCCAAAAGATGAAAACCAGCCAGATGTCCAACAATGCATGGATAGACAAAATTTGGTGTATCCGTCAAATGGAATTTTATCAGCCATAAAAAGGAATTAATACTGTGACATGCTATAACATGAATGAACCTAGAAAACATTATGCTAAGCAAATGAAGAAAGAAGCTTGAGACACAAGACTGCATATTGTATGCTTCCATTTATAAGAAATGTCCAGAATGGGCAAATTCATAGAGACAGAAAGCAGATTAGTAGTTGGTAGGGACTGGGAGAAGGTGGTCACTGCTTAATGGCTACTGGATCTCCTTCGGGAGTGATGAAAATGTTCTGGAACTAGATAGAGGGGGTGATTGCACAACACTGTGAATGTATAATGCCACTAAATTGTTCACTTTCAAATGATAAGCTTTATGTTATGTGAATTTCACCTTGATCGTTTTTTTTTTTTAATTTTTTTTTCAGCGTTTATTTATTTTTGGGACAGAGAGAGACAGAGCATGAACGGGGGAGGGGCAGAGAGAGAGGGAGACACAGAATCGGAAACAGGCTCCAGGCTCCGAGCCATCAGCCCAGAGCCCGACGCAGGGCTCGAACTCACGGACCGCGAGATCGTGACCTGGCTGAAGTCGGACGCTTAACCGACTGCGCCACCCAGGCGCCCCTCACCTTGATCGTTTTAAATGCTAACCTTTAACCACAGGAATCATGCTTGGAAAGTTCTCACAAGACTATGGGCTCTCAGGAATGAGACTCAATGAAACAACATTTGGATCATGTCTCTTCCTCATGCTCAACCTTGATAATAAATTTATTGATAGGCAGCATTAGCATCAACCCCACCTTTCCCTTACTTCACACCCTTTGGCAGTGGGAATATTTGAATGTGTATGGGTTAAATCCATAGATTTAACTCCTCTGTCCAACTCTCACTGGACTATCCAACCCTGCTCCTCTCTCCCTTTACTCTCTTGCCAGATAGGACTATGCTAACCAAGGCTCAGTACAAATGACTGCTTCTTCTCACCTCTACTTCTGTTATAGAACTTCCAATCCCCTGGACTCTCAGGAACTTGCTTGCCTTTTCTGTTATTAATTTATTCTTGGCCTTGACCTGCTGCACACCAAAAACTGGAGAGTTCTCAAGGTGCTTGCTGCTTCCTTAATCTACTAAACTTGGTCCTTTCTACTCGTACCCATTCTTTAGTGTGTCACTCTCTCTTTGGAATCCTCTCCCCAATATACAGTTGTGAATACACAAAGGATCATTGAGAGGGATGTTCAGTGATTAATAAAGGATTACCTCTCACAGTGAACATCCACAGAATGACTCAGCAGGAACCTGGGCTTTCTCTTTTGATGATTAATTCTATCTTTAAACTGCATTAGATTCTTAGTAATAAGATTAAGATTGAATCAGTAGGTGTTCAATGAATACTTGTGCATTGAAGAAAGTCAACAAAATGATGTTTAATGCTATGTGGTGCCTCTGTTTCATAGCATATTGGATCTTGATTAGGTCAGTGTAGGTGGATAAGTGCCTAGAGGTGGAGATAATAGCAATGATGATTACCTGTTCTGTTGCATTAAGCCCAAGGCAGTACTGTAAGAACCAACCTTTAGTTAATAGCTAGGGCAAATCTCAAGATAGAAATGACTTGTTCTTGTTAGCATTTTTTCTAGCACCAAACACAGTGTTTGGCACACAGTAAGTGTTCATAGCTTATTTTTAAGTGAAAGAATGAATGGCCAGATAAAATAAGGCTTTATGCCTGGCAAGATGACTAACAGAAAAGGTACTGTGTAAATAGCATTAAACATGAAATCAGAATCTCTGGGTTCTAACCCTGACCTGTGGACTCCATGAGTGGCTTTCTGTGTCCTTTCCTTTTTATAATCCTCACACATATCTGGAAAACAATGGTGTAGTGGTGGAGAAGATAATGGACAAGGTGATGATTCCTAAGGGTGTTCTTACTGCCCTGATGTTTTATGGTAAGAGTGACCACAACTTGATAAATGATTTGATCAAGCATAGGGAGTTGCAACACAGCTGTGGAGCATGTCATCATGGGATCCAAGTTTCAATGTATTGTCAGAGAATGTGAAAGAGACAAGATGCCTCAGAACCTGCAGACTCAGAAGGAAAGTCAGTGGCTTTTGTCATTGTTAAAATCTTTCCTTTGCTATGCTGGACAGTGGCACCGACTAAAACTAGAAGCCAATATAGCATCATTCTGATGCAGAACCTTGGCTGAAAAGAGGGAAATGGCAAAGACCTCAGGAAATGAAGGTAAAATCAAGGTTAAGTCAAGAGCTTCATTAGTACATAGACACCTAGGAAGTTAAAACTTGAAGGTTTCTGAGCATCTATCTAATTCAACCTCTTAGTTGAAGTAATAGTGAAAGAGGCTCATGAAGGCGGAAGGAAACTGGACTGTCACACATACAGTACATGTAGTACATGCAAGTCCATTGCCAGAGCTATGTCTTCAGATTAGATGCTCCTGCCTCTCTGTCTCTCTTTGTTTCTGTCTCTTCCCCTCCCTCTCTCCTCATTTTCTTATAGCATATAAGAGGAAAGTCCATGATTGATCTAGAATTGGAAGAGAAGGTATGACCTGGGAAGACTGTACAAGGGAAGGGAACACGTAATTTTCCTGTACTTTCACAGGATCATCAGACTCCAGGTTAAGAACTTATGTCATAGGATCCTAAAAACTCAGGGCAGGAAAGGACTCTGTCACTGAGTCCACACTTACTGAGCATCTCTGACAGCTCTGCTGTTTGACTATTTTTCTTTATTAGAAGGTTTTTCTGATATTCTAATCACATCAGAATTGTATTGCTTTTAGACAAAAGCCATTATAATACTCAGAGTGGAGTATGATGTCAGCTTTAAAATACATTTGGAGGATTAAAATGGATCAAATGAGTACTTTACTAAGATGAGTCATATTTTAAGATTGTATTCATAAAATTTGTCCTCCAATTCATGCATCTCTAGTCATTTTATATGTAGACTTTTAAAGCATTTTTCACTTGGATTTCTAATGTCATCATTACAAAACAAAGACTCTACAGGTTATGCTTATATCCATTCTGTGTGGTAATTAACTTTTTTTCTTCTACAATAATTCTAGATTCTTGGGGATTGAGGATAAAATGATAAATGTGGAAGGATCTCTCACAAAGGCAGAATTGCTGTGGTGGGAGCATCCATCTGTAAAAGTTGGCAGTGGATAAATTAACCTGAGATTGAAAAGATAAGATCAAGTAAAGATTGACACAAATTTGTAAGTTTGTTTGAAGTACCAACCTGTGAGATTTTTTTTTTAAATATGTACATTTTTATAAACCCAACCATTTTAAAAATAGCTTCATTGAGGTACAACTGACAATTAACTGCACATATTTAAGTGTGCAATCTCATTTAAGTTTTCACATATGGGGGCGCCTGGGTGGCTCAGCCGGTTAAGCGGCCGACTTTGGCTCAGGTCATGATCTCGCGGTCCGTGAGTTCGAGTCCCGCGTCGGGCTCTGTGCTGACAGCTCAGAGCCTGGAGCCTGTTTCAGATCCTGTGACTCCCTCTCTCTGACCCTCCCCTGTTCATGCTCTCTCTTTGTCTCAAAAATAAATAAACGTTAAAAAAAAAAAGTTTTCACATGTGAACACACCTATAAAACCATCACCACATTTAAAATAGCGAATATATCTATCACTCCCCAAAGTTTCTTCATTCCCCTATGTAATCTTTCCCTCTCACTTTTCCCCATACCTCAATCCGTGGACAACCACTGATCTGCTTTCTGTCACTGTAGACTAGTTTGCATTCTATATAAGTGAAATCATATAACATGTACTCTTTTGGGTATGATTTCTTTCACTCAGCATAATTATTTTGAGATTCATTCATGCTGTAGCAATTATTAGTTTAAAAAATATCTTTTAAAGTTTATTTTGAAGGGCATCTAGGTGGCTCAGTCGGTTAAGTGTCCAACTTTGGCTTGGGTTATGATCTCATGGTTTGTGGGTTTGAACCCCACATTAAGCTCTCTGCTGTCAGCACAGACCCTGCTTCAGATCCTCTGTCCCCCCCTCTCTGCCCCTCCCCTGTTCTCGCTCTCTCAAAAATAAATAAACATTAAAAAAAAGATAGATTCTGATCTAGTAGGTTCTCACTCTTTAAAAAAAAAAGTTTAATATTTTGATAGAGGGAAAGCTCATGGGAGGGGTACAGAGGGAAGGAGAGAGAGAAACCCAAGCAGGCTCCTCACTGTCAGTGCAGAGCCTGATGTGGGGCTTGAACTCATGAACCATAAAATCATGACCTGTGCTGAAACCAAGATCTGGATGTTCAACTGACTGAGTCACCAAGGCACCCCTCTTAGTTCATTTTCATTGCAACAGTAATCTATTGTATTGGTATGCCACAATTTGTTTATTCATTTATTTGTTGATGGACATTTAGGCTGTTTCCAGTTTTGGTCTGTTACAAATAAAATTACTATGAACATCTGTCACAAGTCTTTGGACATATGCTTTCATTACTCAAACAGGTAGGGGTAGTATGACTGGGTTATATAGTAGGTACATGTTTAACTTTTAAAGAAACTGCTTAAGTATTTTACAAAGTGGTATACTGTTTTACATTTCCAACAGCAGCATATGATTATTCCAGTAGCTCCACATCCTGGTCAATACTTGCTATAACCGGTCTTTGGAATACATGCATTCACTACTTTAGTTATTGGCATCATCATTTGAAACTTATCCATGTATCTTTATCTCCATCACCCTTCCACATCCAACTGTTCACCCTTCTAAGTATCTCTTCAAAGAACCAGCTTTTGATTTCATAGATCTTCTCTAGTGATTTCTTCCTCTCAATTTTATTAATTTCTGCTCTAATTTTTATTATTTCTTTTCTTCTGTTTACTATGGATTTTATTTGCTCTTCTTTTTCTAGTTTCCTAAAATGGAACCATTGATTTTAGATCATTTTTTAGTTTTTATTTTAACTCCTGTTAGTTAACAGTGTTATATTAGTTTCAGGTGTACAATATAGAATTCAACACTTCCATATATCACTCTGCTCATCACAAGTGCACTCCTTAACCCCACCACCTATTTATTCCTTTCTAAAATATGCATTCATTGCTATAAATTTACCTTTAAGCATTGCTTTCACTGCATCCGACAAATTTTGATAAGTTGTATTTTCATTTATTTCAAAATATTTAATTTCTCTGGAGATTTGTTCTTTGACTTGTGTTATTTTGAAGTGTGTGTTTTTAAAGTTTATTTATTTATTACTTTGTGAGAGAGAGTGTGCAAGTGGGGGAGGGACAGAGAGAGAAAAGGAGAAAGAGAGTATCCCAAGCAGGCTCTGCACTGTCCTCGTGGAGCCTGATGTAGGGCTCGAACTCATGGACCACGAGATCATGACCTGTGCTGAAGTCGGACACAACCAACTGAGCCACCCAGGCACCACTGAAATGTATGGTTTAATCTCGACACATTTGGGGATTTTCCAGTTACCTATTATTGATTTCTAGTTTAATTCCACTGTGGTCTGAGAACAAACATTGTATGATTTATACTTTTCAAAATTTGTTAAAGTATGTTTTATGGCCCAGAATGTGCCCTATTTTGGTGAATATTTCATGTGTATGAGAAGAATGTGTATTCTGCTATTGTCAGATGAAGTACTAAGTCTCTCTCTTGAGTCCATTTCTTCATTTCCATATTAATTGCTACCACTTATGTTCAAGTCACCATTTTTTTTTACCTGAATTACTACAATAGCTTCCTACTCTGTTGTCTGTGATCAGCCCAGCTCTCTCCAGTGTATCTTCTCTTGTGCCACTAGAATAGTGTTACAAATTGATGTCACTTCCTATTGCACACATAATAAAGTTGAATCTCCTCAAGTTGTCATATAATGTGTTGCATTATCTAATACTTGACTACCTTTCCAGCCTCATCTCTCTATCCCATGTTCTACTCACCCGTCATCTCACAGGACAGGCCATTTCCTAAAGCTTTCACTCTCTCCCTGCATTTGTGTATTTACTCATGCTGCTCTCTCTGCTTACCTATCTTTCATTTTGCCTGACTAAACAATGCTACTCATTCTTTAGGAGTCACAGAAAATATCACCTACATTTTCTGACATTGTTTGACTACTAAGGTTCTGTTCCTACATGTTCTCATCATTGCAGCAGTTATCTTACCACACTGCAATAGATCGCCTATTTGACTACCCTTACTGCCTATGGGCTTCAGGACAGCAGAGTCCTTAGCACAGTAGTAAAACCAAAGTTAAACAAATTTAAAATTAATTAAAGTTCATTAGTTGACCATTTCAAAAACAGAAATATTGTGATGGAGTAGGACTATGTTAGTATTTACTTAACAATACTTTGCTAAGCATTTACTGCTGCTTTAGGGGCTGACACAATGGATATGAATAAGATATAGGCTTCCCCTCCAAGATGCTCAAAGTCTAGTAAGAAATGAAAAGAACAGGGCTCTGGTAGGGACAAGTCCAGACTCAGTAAGAGAAACACAAAGTGCTTATCAAGTATTAATCCTTAAATGGAGCAAAGAAGGTCAGAACACTGTTGGACTTTTTTCCCCCCAATATTTAATCCACTTTATTTCTAAAAATATTTTTGGACTAAATGTGTTTGGAAAGAAAAAATGCCTTTTAAAAGCAGTCACTCCAGGAAGCCAAAAGCAATTTGAAATACAATTTAACTACTCCAAGATTCAGAACGAAAAAGTCAAGGGTTGAAGCAGAGAAGGCTGGAGAAAGAAGAAAGACAAGGAAGAGATGGTGAAAGAAACATTTGGTAAAATCATCAGAATCTGTTATTTGGCATCATTTAGTTCCAAAGCACATTTTCAACTTTTTGGTCTGATTCTTGAGCTTTCTGGATGGTTGTGATGATCAGATCCAAGTAAGAAAGCAACTAGGGAGGAGGCTAGACTCTATTTTTTGCCAAGATGTAGTTTGAGAAAAGGTGTTTCTTCACTTGCTTCCAAATGCTTGCTCTGAGTTAAATAATGTGTAACCTGTACTTTGCCAAAGCTCTTCCAAGGCCCTCAACTCTGATCCTCCATCGGGTTACATTTATATTCAAATTATGTTTTGCAACAAAATTTATTTCTCACAAATCTACCTCTGATTTCTACCTTAATGCCTTTGTTGTCTCAAAATTATGTTTGGGGAGAAATTTTATTTTTCTTCTGTGTCTATTACTCAACTTCTTAATATTGTTAACTCAATTTTGACAAAATCAAAATTACACTTTTCTAAAGTGAAGTATAGTTGACACACAATTTACATTAGTTTCAGATGTACAACATAGTGATTAAACAATTTTCTATACATTATTCTATGCTCACCACAAGTGTTGTTACCATCTGTCACCACACAATGCTATTACAATACCAATGACTATATAAGTTATGCTGTACCTTTCATTCCTGTGACTTATTTATTCCATAACTGGAAGTCTGTATCTCCCACTCCCCTTCACCCATTTTGCCCATCTCCTAGCCCCCCTCCCCTCTGGCAGCCATCAGTTTGTTCTCTGTATTTATGGGTCTGTTTCTGCGTTTCTTGTTGTTCATTTGTTTTTAGATTCCACACATGAGTGAAATCATATAGTATTTGTCTTTCCCTGTCGGACTTATTTCACTTAGCATAATACCCACTAGGTCCATCTATGTTGTCATAAATGGCAAGATCTCACTCTTTTTATGACTAATATTCCATTGTACAGATATACCAACTCTTCTTTATCCATTCTCAAAATTGCACTTTTGTCATTCTTGTGAAAGATTAATCTACTCAAAATCAAGACCAGTGTTGACGATATGGTGGCTGATCTCCTGCCTGATATAAAATTAAAAAGTACTGATTTGATTTTTTCTTTGATGTAAAAATGACTAAAATCATAGTAGATATGTGGGAATGAATTGTGTGACATAGCACTGGGAATTCTACTATATCTAGTCATGAGAAAACACTGGTGTATCTTTCCACACTCAAGAGTGGGCTTATTGACTTCTAACTATAGTTCACATGTCCTGGCTTCAAGGGCTTGATTCAAAAAGTGGGCTGCAAATGCAAAAAGACTAAACAGCTTCTATCTTGGAACAACATTCAATTTGTTTGCTGGTGTTGCTCTTAAGGACTTTGGCTCTCTGGGTTTTGGATCCTACCTGCTGACCAACTTGGAGCTATAGCACTTGTTTGCTCCTTCTTCCCTTTCTTAACTCCTCTAGACTTGACTCTTAGCTTGGCTGGAATTGGGGTTCTGCCATAGTTTTATGCATAGGAGGCTTCCAGTACTAGGGCCTTTCAGGTATCCCTGTCCCATTGCTGACCATGCCTTGGCATGACACTCTCTCTCTAGGTCCAGGTAGGGAGTAAAATAACCTTGCCTTCCAGAGTGTGCCTTGTAGTGTACTTGTAGGTTAAGGTATACACCTCAATGGGCATCCCTTTACCTATACCTACCTCCAACATATCATTCTCTAGTTATTTTGCTTGATACTTACTGCTACCTCCAGTTTTTATACCTTCCAAAATATAGTTCTGTCTCACTACAGTAAGAATTGAACTTCTAAATCTAATGACTTTTATCTGAATTATTCAGTCTTTGTCCTTTACTATTTCCTGCATCTTCTGAAAGGGAGATGCACTCCATATGGTGAGATGACCTACAAACACTGCATCTGAGGAAGCAGCTTGTATGAGTGTACAGTTGACCCCTGAACAATATGGGTTTAAACTGCATGGGTCCACTTATAGGCATATTTTTTCCCATATAGTACATTTTCTTTTCCCTAGCTTATTTTATTGTAAGAATACATTATATAATACATATAACATACAAAATACATGTCACTTGACTTTATGTTATCGGTCAGGCTTCTGATCAACAGTGGGCTGTTACTAGTTAAGTTTTTGGAGAGTCAAAAGTTATACATGGAATTTCTACTGTGTGGGGGTCAGTGCCCCTAACACCTGCATTGTTCAGGAGTCAACTGTAGCTATTAAGAGCGTGGGTTTTGGAGCCAGAGCTCTACCTCTTACCAGGTGGTATGAATTTGGAGGAAGTTATTTAATCTCAGTGTCTCTGGATTCTCATATGTAAAATGTGAATAATAATTGTGCATACCATATATACTTGTAGGACTAAATGAGAAAAATCATGCAAGGCTCTTAACACAGTTCCTAGCAAACAATAAGTCCTCCATAATTTTTAGGTATCGTTAGTATTAGTCCAGTATACCAGAGAGCTCATATCAATTCTACATACATTAAATGGAATAAGTTGACCAAATTCCTCTCTGCTAGGCAAAGAGTCATTTAGACTATGAGGAACGAGCCCATGCAAGTTACCATACCCTAGAATTAGAGGAGCTTAACACTAACACTAGTAGTGTTAGGCTGAGGAAGTAGGCGTAGGAGTAGTTCCCCTGAAAGTACCTTTGTTTCAAATGCATGCCCAAAGGCTCATGACTCTGGAACCAAATAAGTAGAAGCAAAGCCCCCTAGAGACCACACAAATGGCCTTCCAAAAACCCACATTACTACTGAGATTTTTCTCTGTGCAGTCCCATAGTCCGAAGGCCTTAGTGTGTTATGGGACAGATGTTTAGGATAAAAGCCATCTTTCTGTAAGGATGAAAATCCTTATGTCAATGTGAGTTTGAATACTTGACCCAAAAAGAGGGAATCCATGTTGACCTTGAGTGTCGCTGAGGCCCCAGTCTGTTCTGTAGACATCAGGTTTATAAGACAGGCATTATTCTGTGGTTCTGGTGCTACTTTGTGACTATGGGAGAATGTTTGGGTGCCTTCACCTCTGAACCTGCTACCCTCCCAATTTTTGGAGAGCTCCTTCCAGAGATATTTTTATTATTTTAATAATTTATTGTCAAGTTGGCTAACATACAGTGTATACACTATAGGCTTGGCTTTGGGAGTAGATTCCCATGATTCATCCCTTACATATAATACCCAGTGCTCATCCCAACAAATGCACTTCTCAATGCCCATCTCCCATTTTCTGTGCCCTCCCCACACCACCTACTCCCATCAAACCCTCAGTTTGTTCTCTGCATTTAAAAGTCTCTAATGGTGGGGTGCCTGAGTGGCTCAGTGGGTTCAGCATCTGACTTCAGCTCAGGTCATGATCTCACAGTTTGTGGGTTTGAGCCCCGTGTAGGGCTCTATGTTGACAGCTCAGAGCCTGGAGCCTGCTTCAGATTCTGTGTCCCCCTCTCTCCCTGCCTCTTCCCTGCTTGTGCTCTGTCTCTTTCTCTTTCTCAAAAATAAACATTAAAAAAAAGGGTCTCTAATGGTTAGCTTTCATCTCTGTAACTTATTTTTCCTTCCATTCCCCTATGGTCTTCTGTTAAGTTTCTCAAATTCCACATACGAGTGAAAACATATGAAATCTTTCTCCAATTGACTTATTTCACTTAGCATAATACCCTCCAGTTCCATCCACGTTGTTGCAAATGGCAAGATTTCACTCTTTTTCATCACCAAGTAGTATTCCATTGTACATATATACCACACCATTTTTGTCCATTCATCAGTTGATGGGCATTTGGCCTCTTTCCATAATTTGGCTAATGTTGATAGCACTGATATAAACACTGGGGTATATGTGCCTCTATGAATCAGCATTCCTGTATCCTTTGAATAAATTCCTATCAGTGCTATTGCTGAGTCATAGGGTAATTTTATTTTTAAGTTTTTGAGGAACTTCTACACTGTTTTCCAGAGTGGCTGCACCAGTTTGTATTCTCAACAACAGTGCAAGAGAGGTCCCCTTTCTCCACATCCTTGCCAACCTCTGTTGTTTCTTGAGTTGTCAATTTTAGCCACTCTGCTGGTATGAGGTGGTATCTCAGTGTGGTTTTGATTTGTATTTCTTTGATGATGAGTGATGTTGAGCATCTTTTCATGTGTTTGTTAGCCACCTGGGTGTCTTCTTTGGAAACGTTCTATTCATGTCTTCTGCCCATTTCTTTACTGGATTATTTGTTTTTTGGGTGTTGACTTTGTTAAATTCTTTATAGATTTTAGATACTAACCCTTTATCTGATATGTCATTTGCAAATATCTTCTCTCATTCTGACAGCTGCCTTTCAGTTTTGTTGATTGTTTCCTTTGCTGTGCAAAAGATTTTTATCTTGATGAGGTCCCAACAGTTCATTTTTGCTTTTATTTCCCTTGCCTTTGGAGACATGTCAATTGTAAATGTTTATGCCCCCAACTTGGTAACCACCCAAATATATAAATCAATTAATCATAAACATAAGCAAACTTATTGATAATAATACTAAATGTAGTTGACTTTAATACTCCACATATAGCAATGGACAGATCATCTAGGCAGAAAATCAATAAGGAAACAATGGCCTTGAATGATACACTGGACCAAATGGACTTGACAGTTATATTCAGAACTTTTCATCTGAAAGCAGAATACACATTCTTCTCAGGTGCACATGGAACATTCTCCAGAACAGATCACATACTGGGTCACAAAACATCCCTCAACAAATATAAAAAGATTGAGATCATACCATGCATATTTTCAGATCACAATGCTATGAAACTTGAAATCAACCACAAGAAAAAACATTGGAAGGCCTCCAAATACATGGAGGTTAAAGCACATCCTACCAAAGAATGAATGGGTAAACCAGGAAAGTAAAGAATAAATTAAAAAAATATATGGAAGCAAATGAAAGTGAAAACATGACAGTCCAAACATTCTGGGATACAGCAAAGGCAGTCCTAAGAGGAAAATACATTGCAATCCAGGCCTATCTCAAGAAGTAAGAAAAATCCAAAATACAGAATATAACCTCACACCTAAAGGAACTAGAAACAGCAGCAAAGAAACCCCAAAGCCAGAAGAAGAATAGAAATCATAAAGATTAGAGCAGAAATAAACAATATTGAATCCAAAAAAACCAGTAGAACAGATCAATGAATCTAAGAGCTGGTGGTTTTAAAGGAATAAATAAAATTGATACTCCTCTAACCAGACTTCTGAAAAAGAAAAGAGGACCCAAATAGATAAAATCATGAATGAAAGAGGAGAGACCACAATTAACATTACAGAAATGCAAAAAATTATTAGAGAATACTGTGAAAAATTATATGTCAACAAGCTGGACAATCTGGCATGGACAAATTCCTAGACACCCACACTACCAAAACTCAACTGGGAAGAAATACAAAATTTGAACAGACCCATAAACCAGCGAAGAAATTGAATCAGTCATCAAAAACCTACCAACAAATAGGAGTCATGGGCCAGATGGCTTCCCAGGGGAATTCTACCAGGCATTTAAAGCAGAATTAATACCTATTCTTCTTAAGCTGTGCCAAAAAATAGAAACAGAAGGAAAGCTTCAAGACTCATTCTATGAGGCCAGCATTAACTTGATTCCCAAACCAGACAGATACCCCACTAAAAAGGAGAATTACAGGCCAATATCCCTGATGAACATGGATGCAAAAATTCTCATTAAGATACTAGCAAATCAAATTCAACAGTATGCTAAAAGAATTATTCACCATAATCAAGTGGGATTCATTCCTGGGCTGCAGAGCTGGTTCAATATTCAAAAATCAATCAATGTGATACATCACACTAATAGAAGAAAGGATAAGAACCATACTATCCTGTCAATAGATGCAGAAAAGTAATTTGAAAAAATACAGCATCCTTCCTTAATTAAAAAAAAAAACCCTCAAGAAAGTCGGGATAAAAGGAACATACCTTAAAAGCCATATATGAAAGGCCCACAGCTAATATCCTCAATGGGGAAAAACTGAGAGCTCTCCCCCTGAGATGAGGAACACAACAGGGATGTCCACTCTCACCACTGTTGTTTAACATAGTGTTGGAAGTCCTAGCCTCAGCAATCAGACAACAAAATGAAATAAAAGGCATCCAACTTGGCAAAGAAGAAGTCAAACTTTTACTCTTTGCAGCTGACATGATACTCTACATGGAAAACCTGAAAGACTCCACCCAAAAACTTCTAGAACTAGTACATGAATTCAGCAAAGTTGCAGGATATAAAATCAATGTACAGAAATTGGCTGCATTTCTATACACCAAAAATGAAGCATCAGAAAGAGAAATCAAGGAATTGGTCCCATTTACAATTGCACCAAGAACCATAAAATACCTAGGAATAAACCTAACCAAAGATGTAAAAGATCTGTATGCTAAAAACTATAAACAGCTTATGAAAGAAATTGAAGAAGACACAAAGAAATGGGAAAACATTCCATGCTCATGAACTGGAAGAACAACTATAGTTAACATATCAATACTACCCAAAGCAATCTACACATTCAATGCAATCCCAATCAAAATAGCAACAGCATTCTTCTCAGAGCTAGAACAAACAATCCTAAAATTTGTATGGAACCATAAAAGACCCCGAATAGCCAAAGTAATGTTGAAAAAGAAAACCAAAGCAGAAGGCATCACAATCCCGGACTTTCGCCTGTACTACAAAGCTGGAATCATCAAGACAGTCTGGTATTGGCACAAAAACATACACATAGATAAATGGAATAGAATAGAGAACCCAGAATTGGACCCACAAATGTATGGCCAACTAATCTTTGACAAAGCAGGAAAGAATATCAAGTGGCAAAAAGACAGTCTCTTTAGCAAATGGTGCTAAGAAAACTGGACAGCAACATGCAGAAGAATGAAACTGGACCACTTTCTTTTTTTTTTTAAACAAACATCTGTGCATACTTTTTTTTTTTAGTTTTATACATCAAGTTTATTTTTTTGTATATTTTTTTAATATACAAAAATTTATTGAAAAATTTATTGCAATTTATTGTCAAATTGGTTTCCATACAACACCCAGTGCTCATCCCAACAGGTGCCCTCCTCAATACCCATCACCCATCCTCCTCTCCCTCCCACCCCCATCAACCCTCAACTGATGAATGGATAAAGAAATTGTGGTTTATATACACAATGGAATACTACGTGGCAATGAGAAAGAATGAAATATGGCCTTTTGTAGCAACGTGGATGGAACTGGAGAGTGTGATGCTAAGTGAAATAAGTCATACAGAGAAAGATACCATATGTTTTCACTCTTATGTGGATCCTGAGAAACTTAACACAAGACCATGGAGGAGGGGAAGGAAAAAAAAGTTAGAAAGGGAGGGAGCCAAACCATAAGAGACTCTTAAAAACTGAAACTGGATCACTTTCTTATACCATACACAAAAATAAATTCAAAATGGATGAAAGACCTAAATGTGAGACAGGAAACCATCAAAATCCTAGAGGAGAATACAGGCAACAACCTCTCTGACCTTGGCCGCAGCAACTTCTTACCTGACATGTCTCCAGAGATATTTTAAATCTAGCATTATACATAGTTCTCAAGACTCTTGGACACTGTCACTATTTGGAGCAGAGTCCTACTCTGTGTGCATTATCTTTCCTACCAAATGACTCATCTAGGTCTTTATAACAAAGATTGCATAAGGAGCATGCTACTTATCTGAAAACTCAAGCTTCTATATATGTTATTCATGTCATTCAATGACCATGGGTTAAGTGTGAAAAAAGGTGAATGATAGGAATATTTTCAGAACCAAAAAAGCCAAGACACTTCTGCCAGTAAACTCGGTGGATCATTGTGTCAGCTAGGGAACCTGCTATTTAGCTGCCATTTAGCTGTAACCTGCCATTTAGCTGTAAAAAGTGAAGTGATCTGAAAGCCTCCAGCTATTAGCACTTTCAGGATCCATCTCAGCTTTTGAGCCAAAACCACATTCTTCCTGAGCAGGCCCCATACAATACCAAAGCCTGATCATTTCTTCCCAATGCAAAATTCACCTAATGGGAAATGTTTGCTCCATAGCTCCCATTGGATTGGCTGAGACTTTGTAAGATGTGCATTGAGACCTAAGCCTTCCTCTACCCAGTTCATCCTTCCTCTACCTGCTTCATCCTTCCTTTTATTTTTCACAGATGTCCCCCTATAAACCTCTTGTATTCCTACATTTCTAACCTAGTGTCTGCTTCCTGGAGTATCCAAATAACACAGTCACTAGTTGTGATATAAGCACATTTCAGAGAGAGTTGATATGTTTGTTTCTTTTAGCCCTACCCTTATCATCTCTGTTCCCAAAATATATACACATCATTAGCTGAGGTTCTTATACAAATGAAAATAATGAAAAAACATATTCTTCCATAGTGAGGATGATAGCCAGCCAATTTGCTGTTACAAATGGATAAGTGCTTCTACCCATCCCAGAATTATTCAAACAGTTTTGATAGGCCAGATGGTTCACAAAGTAAAAACCTCCAGAGAGCCTACAATCAAGTCTAGGTAAACAAAGGCAATATGGGGAAGATAATTTGAGACATGAACTCTTTGCATACAGTGCCATGCTGTTTGTGCTAAGTACTTTTCCTGCCTTTTTCAACAAAATCTGCAGGGATTTTATGAACTAGCCCATTACTGTCAGAGTAAATTCTTGGTCTTTTCCATTACATTAGGTAATCAGGACTAGTAGCTGTGAACTTTAATATCTCTATGATGGGCAGTTGAATGTAAAATCAGAAAAATTAAAATGTGAAATTGGCTCAGTGGAATTCCTGAGTCATATTATCTTGTTTAATGGGTTGCAGATGATTTCTCAAATAATGTCCTCAATTACAAATGGAACTTTTCCACACATGTGAAGAGTTCAGAAATTCTTGCCCCCCCTTTTTTATATTGTTCTTTGTGAATAAAATCATCCCTCATAGTCTTATTCAAAAAGCTTCTCAATTTAGAAAAAAAATGGTAAGGGGCTTCTAATTTTAAAGGACCCTGGAGGCTCATGCCATCTATATCCAGTATAAGGTGGTCTTCACCTCATTCCAGAAATTGAGACAAAAGAAGGTGTCAAGACCTTAACTATAGCATTTTCCTCTTCTGTGCTTCATTGAATTTTGCCCAAGACCCTCTCCAAACTCAGCCAAAATGCTAGACATGAGTAGCCCATGGCTTTAATGCAAGTTTTCAGAATGTAACCAGAAAACAAAAGCGTCAAAATATCGGCTCTTGAGTTTTTCAAAAGTTATAAGTTCAGGGGTAAGACAGAGAAGATTTGGAAACATTTGTGACCCAGTTTTCTTTTCTTCTCCTACCTGGATTCCACAGGCTGGGGAGTAAAGAGGGGACAGACCACATAGAACATGATGGATTCAGAAGGGAGAAAACAAAAGTTTCACTGGAGAAAACCAAATCAGTGTCCCTCATGAGATACATGTTTCAAGGAGCCTATCGCTCAGTGATTGTCTAGCAGGAACAATTCCTGCCTATAACCATTCAGCAATCCAAGCCCCTCAAAGACTCCTGGACATCTGAGCAAGGTGGGATGATAAAGAACTGTCTTGAGATCTCCTATGGAATCAAGACTCTGGTGAAATACCCACTGGTACAAGATTTGCTCTGAATCTCAAGTAGTCATTGCTGTAGAGGTAAATATCCCAAGTTGATCCACTGGAATTGTTATGTCAAAGTTATAAATTCTGAAATAGTCACGCTTTAACCATTACTAGTAATTTATCCTGGTGGAACAACATGAAGTCATCTGAAACAGAACGCTCTGGCCATTACAGCTAGGTTTTGAAAATGTCTATACCTACTCAAATACTTGATATTTTGGATACCTTCCAAATATCTATTTCTTGCCTTCACCTTCTAATTTTTTGTGACTCCATTTATTGGTCAGGCTTCTGGCAGGAAACATATGGCTCTCTCAAATTGGGTAATTGAGGATGGTTTAATAAATGGACTACTGAGTCATGGGCAGGGCTTAAGGAAACCAACAAGGTTCCCTGGGGCTATTAACTGTTGGACCTTAATTTCCCTAGGTCTGAAGGAATAAGAAGTTGCACTTACCAGAACTAAAAGAGAGATAGCAGCCACATGGAGAGGACTGCCTGACAGTTGTTTCAGTATAGGGGTAAAACAAATCCCTGGCAGATTAGCAGGGAAGCAGTCAGGGAAATAACTGTTCTGTCCTCATTCTCCTCCAACCCTACCTCTGATCTCCTAGGGATGCCTCCTCCCACTGGAGGAAACGAAACTTTAAATTTTAGGGTGAGGGGACTTACGGAAGCACTCTAAACAGGTCAGATCAGGGGGTGGGGTGGAGGATAATAGAAAACATTCAGCACAAATTGGTAGGAGTTGGAAATACATGTAAGAGCTCCTTTGAAAACCTTGTTCCCTTTGAGACTTTGCGAAAAGCTACGAAACATTTACAACAACAAGAAGCACAAAAATATAAATATTTCAGTTTTGCATGACTTTCAAGAAAGTTTTAGCCCCTGTGGCTTCTCCACAGTGTGTCTAGGAGTTCCATGGATACCAATTAAGAACCCCCTGCTCTGGAGAGCAGTATGTAGGAATGTATGCCATCCTGCAATGGTTTTTATTTCCTTAGCTTTTTTCCCATAATATGTTTCCAGCAACCTAGATATCCAAGAGTAAAGCTGACACCTTTGGCCAGCTGCAAGTGAGCCAACCAGACCCATTCTTTTCTCAGATCCGCTGCATCTGAATAGCCACATTCTGAAGAAGCAGAGAAAAAAATATGGGGTTGGCCATGTGATACTGTTACCTAGCAACACTGACTAGAAGGCTCTCCTTCCTGAACCTCTTAGCAGAGAAAATTGGTTTAAAGGTGTATGAGAGAGACGGGGGTGGGGAAGCAGAGAAAGAGAGAGAAGAGAGAGAGAGAGAGAGTGAGTGAAATGCAGAGACAGACAAAGGCAGGCACAGCAGAGAGTTTAGTAAACAAAAAATTGAAGAAATAGGAGAGAATAAGAGCAAGTTTAGGGGAAAAGGGGAATGGAGAGAGGTTCAGGGAGTGGGCTGTGAGATGAACTCAGTTGAAGAAAAGAGAGAAGGAGGGGAGCAAAGGCCAAAAAGAGAAATATCCAAAGGAGAAAGTGAGGGTTTGATGAAGTGGGAGCAATCCCTCTTCCCCAGGTCCCCTCACTGATGGCTGCTGTGTGACTTTTATTGTACAGTATGTTACCCTGTCTCTTTTTCTATAAAAATATTTTTTTGAATTTATTTATTTATTTTGAGAGACAGAGCGGGGAAGGAGCAGAGAGAGAGAGAGAGAGATAGGGAGGGAGAGGGAGAGAGAATCCCAAACAGACTCCACACTGTCAGCACAGAGCCGGATGCGGGGCTCAAACCCATGAACTGTGCGATCATGATCAAGAGTCAGACACTTAACCAACTGAGAAACCCAGCCACCCCCAGTCTCTTTTTGTAATTAAACTTTTTTCTCATAAGTCAAATGCTCAGTTGCAGCAGTAGCACCAGGAGTTATTTATTAAGCACTGCTGGGATCATAGCATTACTAAGACCAGTAAAGATCCTTTTATAACAAATACAATGATGTTTTGTCTCCTGAGCACAGCTCTTTAAAGTTTACTAAGTCCTTTTATGACTGTCACTTCATGGTGCTTTTACTGCAGCTCTGTCAGACAAAGCTGTCATTACTTCAACAGCACACATGAAGAAATTGAGGCCTTGGGAGGAGGAGTAGCTAAGTAGTTGCCCAGGGCCCTACATTTAGGAAGGTTAGATCCAGGACTGAGTACCTGTGGCCCTGACTCCAAGTTCCAGGGCTAGGACTGAGGTGCAGCTCTCTCTGGACTTTCCAATTACACACTAAGTGTGGCAGACCCAACAGGGAGGCATTTGCTCTTAACCCCCCCCCCCCCCCCCCGCTGAGATGGGAGTGAAAAGCTACTGTAAAGAAAGTCTCAATCCAGTAGGAGGCTTATTCTTTTAACTTCTTTCCCCCTAATGTGTAAATGTGTCCATCTGTGCTTCCAAGAACAGCACTTAATTGGCCTGAACATGGAGTCAGCATCTAACAACGCCTTAAGATATCTTTGGGTAACCATCCTCTGAGGAAAACCTGGCCTCTCTCATTTTCAGAATAACAACTAATGGTTGCAAAATACATCTTGGGCATGGGAGGGATATTTGAGAGACAACAGTAATTTGTGACTAGAGCCAGAGGAACTGAAAGATCACACAGAACGGTAGAGCTGGCAATTGTGTGCCATGAGGCAATTTAGTACTTCTTATCCTCTTCCATGTCTGTCCAATGTTTGGGGGTTGCGATGAAACAAAATAAGCCCAAATCCTCTGGTACTAAGCTTCTTTCCTGCTACAGTCTTCCTCTTGTCTGATCTATATCTGCTGGCAGATTAAATTTTCAAAAATGCCAGTCATCTGCTTAGCAATGTTCAATCATTTCTCCATTCCTTATGGTATTAGGTTCATTATCTGGCATTCAAGAGTCACTTAATATTGCCCCAATCTTCCTTTTCAGCTCCACATCTGCCTATTCCTAGAGTCCAAGTGCCTGAAAAACTGGGATACTTGTTGATTCTCAAAATACCCATAACTCACATCCATGTCCTCACCCCCCCTTCCAATGAGATGATATTTGCCACAAGTATGCACACATAGCACTTGGCTTTGTGATGTGGCAAGCTGAAAGCTAAGCTACATTTCCCAAAATAACCTGTTCTGTAGATTAGGATGGGCCACAAGAGATATTATTAGGGGAGATTTGCAGAGCATAAGGAAAGTAGCCATCTTTGAACTCACAAACATTGTTACTGTCTCACTGTGTTGGTATAAGGCAGCAGTCAGGCCTGCAACCACTCTATTCCCTGGATCTTATTTCAGCATCTCTGATTTCCTAGGATGTGTGTTTAGTTCAATGACAAAGGGCCCCAACTTCTCCACATTATTTATGCCATCAAGGCTAGAGGCAACAAGAATGGACATAGTTTCAGTTCATCGTTGTGAGCTCCAGAGCATGCCTGTGGACCATCATGTTCTTGCTTTCCCCCACCTGGCATTCATCTTCCCTTTCCTGCTGCCTGGCTGTGGGCTTTAAGATACAAGATCAAATGCAAAGATAATAGCCATACAGAGACCGTTAACCAGTGTCCACAACTGTCAAATCCCTGCGACAAATCCACATATAAAAAAATCTCTTTGTAGTTCTGCTTCTCTGATTGAACTCAAATGTAAGCTTCTTGGGGGCAGAATAAATGCCTTTGATATTTTCACAAATTTTATAGGTTGAAACATGCTTTTGTATCCATTATTTTTAATTGTCACAACCAGAGCCATCATATCCAGTCATGCATTAACCAGTAATACTTTCATCATCCTGGTAGTCAAGATTAAAAAAAATATATTTATATTTATTTTTTGAGAGACAGAGAGTGTGAGCAGGGTAGGGGCAGAAAGAGAGAAGGAGAGAGTCCCAAGCAGGCTCTGCATAGTCAGCACAGAGTCCCACATAGGGCTCTTTCCCACAAACCATGAGATCAAGACCCAAGCCAAAATTAAGAGTCAGATGCTCAATTGACTGAGCCACCCAGGTGCCCACTGTTATTCAAGCTTTAATGGGACTGCCACCCTTCCTCTAAGTCGAGCAATATGGCAATATGGCAGTCATGGTCATCCCAATCATTTGCAGTGAATTACACAAAGATTCTTTAAAAAAAAAAAATAAGTGCCTGCAGCTCTGGTGCCTCCACCTGCCCACACACTTAGCCCTGTGCGACAGTGGAAACAGTGGCAGAGGTGTTCTGACCGTCACATGCAGCAGAACCAAGAGGCCTTGGCTACTGCTGCTGCTACACAAGTAAGCCCCACCACAGGAAGTTCCCAAAGATTCTTTTCCCTATTGTTCTGATGAGAAAATGTGAAGGTAAGGGGAAGATTACTTCATTTGAATGATGAAGTAACTTGCCTGATGTTGTGCAACAAATAGGAGGCAGAACTACTGGCTATACATCTAATGTAACAGGCCCTGTTATTTTTCAAAGGATCCAATCATTTATTCCTGATTTATCATGATAAAACATAAGTGATGCTTCTTATTCTCTTACTTTCCCTTCTATTATTGCCTTTTGCCTTTAAAGTCACTTATGAGTGGGATGACAATAATGTTTCCCTTACCAAAAGAAACACCCATTCCACAATGAATTGGCATTTGCCATTTCCATGGCAAGAGCCTGCTGAAGACAAAATGGTGAAAGCCACTTGAATTGAGGAAATGCCCGTGCGATGGCACATGAGCTAGACAAGGGTTTATCAAAAACCTTTCCTGAGATGTACAGCCCTTGAAAGATAGTTATTGTTCTGTTGAGTTGCTAAGGTTGTTCCATGCAAGTCTTATCTACATAGAGGAATCCCATCCATAATGGAGAGAATAAGACCTAAGCATAAAGCAGAACTGAAAAATGGAAGGAGAGAAGAAAATGAGTCAATGTCATTTGAACCATCATTTATACCTTTGAAATTCCCAGTTACTTAAGCCAATAATTTCCTTGGGGCTTAAGTTAGGTGTTTCTGTTGCTTGTAACTAAAAATCCCTGACCATTACACAAATTTGTATTAAAAACTAGGAGTTTTTATTTTTTTATTTATTTTTTTATTTTTTTATTTTTTTTTTCTGAAATTTATTGACAAATTGGTTTCCATACAACACCCAGTGCTCATCCCAAAAGGTGCCCTCCTCAATACCCATCACCCACCCTCTCCTCCCTCCCACCCCCCATCAACCCTCAGTTTGTTCTCAGTTTTTAACAGTCTCTTATGCTTTGGCTCTCTCCCATTCTAACCTCTTTTTTTTTTTTTTTCCTTCCCCTCCCCCATGGGTTCCTGTTCAGTTTCTCAGGATCCACATAAGAGTGAAACCATATGGTATCTGTCTTTCTCTGTATGGCTTATTTCACTTAGCATCACACTCTCCAGTTCCATCCACGTTGCTACAAAAGGCCATATTTCATTTTTTCTCATTGCCACGTAATATTCCATTGTGTATATAAACCACAATTTCTTTATCCATTCATCAGTTGATGGACATTTAGGCTCTTTCCATAATTTGGCTATTGTTGAGAGTGCTGCTATGAACATTGGGGTACAAGTGGCCCTATGCATCAGTGCTCCTGTATCCCTTGGATAAATTCCTAGCAGTGCTATTGCTGGGTCATAGGGTAGGTCTATTTTTAATTTTCTGAGGAACCTCCACACTGCTTTCCAGAGCGGCTGCACCACTTTGCATTCCCACCAACAGTGCAAGAGGGTTCCCGTTTCTCCACATCCTCTCCAGCATCTATAGTCTCCTGATTTGTTCATTTTGGCCACTCTGACTGGCGTGAGGTGATACCTGAGTGTGGTTTTGATTTGTATTTCCCTGATAAGGAGCGACGCTGAACATCTTTTCATGTGCCTGTTGGCCATCTGGATGTCTTCTTTAGAGAAGTGTCTATTCATGTTTTCTGCCCATTTCTTCACTGGGTTATTTGTTTTTTGGGTGTGGAGTTTGGTGAGCTCTTTATAGATTTTGGATACTAGCCCTTTGTCCGATATGTCATTTGCAAATATCTTTTCCCATTCCGTTGGTTGCCTTTTAGTTTTGTTGGTTGTTTCCTTGGCTGTGCAGAAGCTTTTTATCTTCATAAGGTCCCAGTAATTCACTTTTGCTTTTAATTCCCTTACCTTTGGGGATGTGTCGAGTAAGAGATTGCTACGGCTGAGGTCAGAGAGGTCTTTTCCTGCTTTCTCCTCTAAGGTTTTGATGGTTTCCTGTCTCACATTTAGGTCCTTTATCCATTTTGAGTTTGTTTTTGTGAATGGTGTGAGAAAGTGGTCTAGTTTCAACCTTCTGCATGCTGCTGTCCAGTTCTCCCAGCACCATTTGTTAAAGAGGCTGTCTTTTTTCCATTGGATGTTCTTTCCTGCTTTGTCAAAGATGAGTTGGCCATACGTTTGTGGGTCTAGTTCTGGGGTTTCTATTCTATTCCATTGGTCTATGTGTGTGTTTTGGTGCCAATACCATGCTGTCTTGATGATGACAGCTTTGTAGTAGAGGCTAAAGTCTGGGATTGTGATGCCTCCTGCTTTGGTCTTCTTCTTCAAAATTCCTTTGGCTATTCGGGGCCTTTTGTGGTTCCATATGAATTTTAGGATGGCTTGTTCTAGTTTCGAGAAGAATGCTGGTGCAATTTTGATTGGGATTGCATTGAATGTGTAGATAGCTTTGGGTAGTATTGACATTTTGACAATATTTATTCTTCCAATCCATGAGCAGGGAATGTCTTTCCATTTCTTTAAATCTTCTTCAATTTCCTTCATAAGCTTTCTATAGTTTTCAGCATACAGATCCTTTACATCTTTGGTTAGATTTATTCCTAGGTATTTTATGCTTCTTGGTGCAATTGTGAATGGGATCAGTTTCTTTATTTGTCTTTCTGTTGCTTCATTGTTAGTGTATAAGAATGCAACTGATTTCTGTACATTGATTTTGTATCCTGCAACTTTGCTGAATTCCTGTATCAGTTCTAGCAGACTTTTGGTGGAGTCTATCGGATTTTCCATGTATAATATCATGTCATCTGCAAAAAGCGAAAGCTTGACTTCATCTTTGCCAATTTTGATGCCTTTGATTTCCTTTTGTTGTCTGATTGCTGATGCTAGAACTTCCAGCACTATGTTAAACAGCAGCGGTGAGAGTGGGCATCCTTGTCGTGTTCCTGATCTCAGGGAAAAAGCTCTCAGTTTTTCCCCGTTGAGGATGATGTTAGCTGTGGGCTTTTCATAAATGGCTTTTATGATCTTTAAGTATGTTCCTTCTATCCCGACTTTCTCAAGGGTTTTTATTAAAAAAGGGTGCTGGATTTTGTCGAAGGCCTTTTCTGCATCGATTGACAGGATCATATGGTTCTTCTCTCTTTTTTTGTTAATGTGATGTATCACGTTGATTGATTTGCGAATGTTGAACCAGCCCTGCATCCCAGGAATGAATCCCACTTGATCATGGTGAATAATTCTTTTTATATGCCATTGAATTCGATTTGCTAGTATCTTATTGAGAATTTTTGCATCCATATTCATCAGGGATATTGGCCTGTAGTTCTCTTTTTTTACTGGGTCTGTCTGGTTTAGGAATCAAAGTAATACTGGCTTCATAGAATGAGTCTGGAAGTTTTCCTTCCCTTTCTATTTCTTGGAATAGCTTGAGAAGGATAGGTATTATCTCTGCTTTAAACGTCTGGTAGAACTCCCCTGGGAAGCCATCTGGTCCTGGACTCTTATTTGTTGGGAGATTTTTGATAACCGATTCAATTTCTTCGCTGGTTATGGGTCTGTTCAAGCTTTCTATTTCCTCCTGATTGAGTTTTGGAAGCGTGTGGGTGTTCAGGAATTTGTCCATTTCTTCCAGGTTGTCCAGTTTGTTGGCATATAAGTTTTCATAGTATTCCCTGATAATTGTTTGTATCTCTGAGGGATTGGTTGTAATAATTCCATTTTCATTCATGATTTTATCTATTTGGGTCATCTCCCTTTTCTTTTTGAGAAGCCTGGCTAGAGGTTTGTCAATTTTGTTTATTTTTTCAAAAAACCAACTCTTGGTTTCGTTGATCTGCTCTATAGTTTTTTTAGTTTCTATATTGTTTATTTCTGCTCTGATCTTTATTATTTCTCTTCTTCTGCTGGGCTTAGGCTGCCTTTGCTGTTCTGCTTCTAGTTCCTTTAGGTGTGCTGTTAGATTTTGTATTTGGGATTTTTCTTGTTTCTTGAGATAGGCCTGGATTGCAATGTATTTTCCTCTCAGGACTGCCTTTGCTGCGTTCCAAAGCGTTTGGATTGTTGTATTTTCATTTTCGTTTGTTTCCATATATTTTTTAATTTCTTCTCTAATTGCCTGGTTGACCCACTCATTCTTTAGTAGGGTGTTCTTTAACCTCCATGCTTTTGGAGGTTTTCCAGACTTTTTCCTGTGGTTGATTTCAAGCTTCATAGCATTGTGGTCTGAAAGTAAGCATGGTATAATTTCAATTCTTGTAAACTTATGAAGGGCTGTTTTGTGACCCAGTATATGATCTATCTTGGAGAATGTTCCATGTGCACTCGAGAAGAAAGTATATTCTGTTGCTTTGGGAGGCAGAGTTCTAAATATATCTGTCAAGTCCATCTGATCCAATGTCTCATTCAGGGCCCTTGTTTCTTTATTGACCGTGTGTCTAGATGATCTATCCATTTCTGTAAGTGGTGTATTAAAGTCCCCTGCAATTACCACATTCTTATCAATAAGGTTGCTTATGTTTATGAGTAATTGTTTTATATATTTGGGGGCTCCGGTATTCGGTGCATAGACATTTATAATTGTTAGCTCTTCCTGATGGATAGACCCTGTAACTATTATATAATGTCCTTCTTCATCTCTTGTTACAGCCTTTAATTTAAAGTCTAGTTTGTCGATATAAGTATGGCTACTCCAGCTTTCTTTTGGCTTCCAGTAGCATGATAAATAGTTCTCCATCCCCTCACTCTCAATCTAAAGGTGTCCTCAGGTCTAAAATGAGTCTCTTGTAGACAGCAAATAGATGGGTCTTGTTTTTTTATCCATTCTGATACCCTATGTCTTTTGGTTGGCGCATTTAATCCATTTACATTCAGTGTTATTATAGAAAGATATGGGTTTAGAGTCATTGTGATGTCTGTATGTTTTATGCTTATAGTCATGTCTCTGGGACTTTGTCTCACAGGGTCCCCCTTAGGATCTCTTGTAGGGCTGGTTTGGTGGTGACAAATTCCTTCAGTTTTTGTTTGTTTGGGAAGACCTTTATCTCTCCTTCTATTCTAAATGACAGACTTGCTGGATAAAGGATTCTTGGCTGCATGTTTTTTCTGTCTAGCACCCTGAAAATCTCATGCCAATTCTTTCTGGCCTGCCAAGTTTCAAAAGAGAGATCAGTCACGAGTCTTATAGGTCTCCCTTTATATGTGAGGGCACGTTTACCCCTTGCTGCTTTCAGAATTTTCTCTTTATCCTTGTATTTTGCCAGTTTCACTATGATATGTCGTGCAGAAGATCGATTCAAGTTACGTCTGAAGGGAGTTCTCTGTGCCTCTTGGATTTCAATGCCTTTTTCCTTCCCCAGTTCAGGGAAGTTTTCAGCTATTATTTCTTCAAGTACCCCTTCAGCACCTTTCCCTCTCTCTTCCTCCTCTGGGATACCAATTATGCGTATATTATTTCTTTTTAGTGTATCACTTAATTCTCTAATTTTCCCCTCATACTCCTGGATTTTTTTATCTCTCTTTTTCTCAGCTTCCTCTTTTTCCATAACTTTATCTTCTAGTTCACCTATTCTCTCCTCTGCCTCTTCAAGCCGAGCTGTGGTGGTTTCCATTTTGTTATGCATTTCGTTTAAAGCGTTTTTCAGCTCCTCGTGACTGTTCCTTAGTCCCTTGATCTCTGTAGCAAGAGATTCTCTGCTGTCCTGTATACTGTTTTCAAGCCCAGCGATTAATTTTATGACTATTATTCTAAATTCACTTTCTGTTATATTATTTAAATCCTTTTTGATCAGCTCATTAGCTGTTGTTATTTCCTGGAGATTCTTCTGAGGGGAGTTCTTCCGCTTGGTCATTTTGGATAGTCCCTGGCGTGGTGAGGACCTGCAGGGCACTTCCCCTGTGCTGTGGTGTATAACTGGAGTTGGTGGGCGGGGCCGCAGTCCGACCTGATGTCTGCCCCCAGCCCACCGCTGGGGCCACAGTCAGACTGGAGTGTGCCTTCTCTTCCCCTCTCCTAGGGGTGGGATTCACTGTGGGGTGGTGTGGCTCGTCTGGGCTACTTGCACCCTGCCAGGCTTGTGATGCTGGGGATCTGGCGTATTAGCTGGGGTGGGTAGGCAAGGTGCTCGGGGGCAGGAGGGGCAGGCTTAGATCGCTTCTCCTTAGGTGATCCACTTCAGGAGGGGCCCTGTGGCAGCGGGAGGGAGTCAGATCCGCTGCTGGAGGTCAAGGCTCCGCCTTGAAAACTTTGTGCTTCTTTTAGTGAAAAGCCTATCCTGTCCCACTTTGCGTCACTCAGGAAAGGTTAAGATGTTTTGATGTGGGTTAGTCTTTTGAAAGGATTTGATTAAAAACATTTTCCTTTTGGGGCGCCTGGGTGGCACAGTCGGTTAAGCCTCCGACTTCAGCCAGGTCCCGATCTCGCGGTCCGTGAGTTCGAGCCCCGCATCAGGCTCTGGGCTGATGGCTCAGAGCCTTGAGCCTGTTTCCGATTCTGTGTCTCCCTCTCTCTCTGCCCCTCCCCCGTTCATGCTCTGTCTCTCTCTGTCCCAAAAATAAATAAAAAAAAAAACGTAAAAAAAAAAAAAAAGAAAAACATTTTCCTTTTATTCCACTACCTGGATGGTGACCACTGGGGTGCCAAAGTTGGAAACAGCTTTCTGTACCAGTTGGAGATATGCTATTGATACTAAAGTTAGAGACAAAGAATCGCTTTTACTTTAACTCCCCTATTTTCAGATGCTTATGACTTTAAGGAATATAAATGAACACATGTTTTAGAATTCTAAGAGGGCAGAATTCTCAGACAATGGAGTTTTGGTAAACATGCCATTATCAAGTCCTGTGAATCACATCACATCACATCACATCACATCACATCACATCACATCACACAGTAGGATTGGTTTGGTTTGATGAAATTTATGTTGCTCAGAAGCCTAAGCAATGGGCTATGTATATTTAGAAGATAAGAAAGCATTAATTTCATCATCAAATCTGAAAAAATGAATTTAAAACTATTCTTAAGAGCCACTGAAAAGTTGGCTCTTCTCTCTCCCTCACCCAATTAGTTGTTTACTCTGGTGCCCTCCTTTCTATTTTTCTTGCCTTACTTTAGATCCATCACTTCATTACAAATTATGAACTATTTTAGCATACACAAGGTAATATAGCATATGTATACATATGTATATGTACATGTATAATATGTAAAGTATATATCATAATAACATAAAAACCTGTATACCTATCACCAAGCTTGAGAACTAGAACATGGTCAATGCCTTTGAAGCCCACTTGTGCCCTCCCTGATTTATCCCCTCATTCCTTCCCAGAGGGGATTACTCTCCTGAATTTTCTTAATAATTCACTTATTTTCTTTATATGTTCACTGAACAGGTATGATCCTTTAAATGATATGTCTTTTTGGTCCATTTTTGGACTTTATATGAATGTAATTATATGTATTACTTGTTTGCTTCTTTTTCCTCCCCTGCCCAACAATTTTGTTTGTGAAACTTATCCATCTTGTGTGCAGTTATAGTAATCAATTTTCATATGAATTAGTTATATGAAAATGCTACAATGTATTTTCCTATTGATGAACATGTGGGTAGTTTTTAGTTTTATGCTTTTGCAAGTTAGGGTGCTATGAATCATCTCATGCATATCCCCTGATGCCCATGTACAAGAGTTTATTTAGAGCAATAGTTCTCAATTGAGGGTAATTTTTCCCTTCAGGGACATTTGGTAATGTCTTGAAACATTTTTGGTTGTCATAACTGGGGGTGAGCTGTTGCCATCCAGTGGGTAGAGTTCAGGGATGCTGCCAAACATCCTACAATGTACAGAAAAGCCCTTCACAACCTGGAATTATCGGTCCCAAAATGTCAGCACTGCTGAGGTTGAAAAGCCCTGATCTAGAGTATATACCCAGAAATGAAATTTCTCAGTCACAGGGTCTGTCCAAGTTCAACTTTACTAGGTAATGGCAATTATCTTCCAAAGTGATTGTACTAGATGGGATTTCTACTTGCTCCACATTGTCACCAATTCTCTGTGTCATTACTTTCATTACTTCTTGCCTGAACTTTTGCCATAGTCTCCTAACTTTCTCCTGTCTCCCTCTTTTCCCCCACAGATCCATCCTTCCTATTATTGTCGTGTTAACCTTCCCAAAACCCAACTCTAATTATGCCAAATTCTTATAAGTTTTGATGACTCTACTGTATACAAAATACACCTGATATTCAACACCCACACAAAAAGGGTCCACAAAAAGGGGGTAGTAGTCCTGTACACCTAGTAATACCAAAGTAGTCCTCAAATAAGCTCTGCCCTTTCTCTGTGCCATCTTTATCATTGAAGACCTGTCATTTCTTATGGTCATTTCTTAATTCATTTATATGTACATTCATTCAGTCAATAATTTACTGAGTACCTACTATGCACTAGGCACATTGTAAATACTGAGGATATACTGGTAAGTAAGACATCCAAGACTGACCTCTGACTGCTCCTCTCTTGGCTTCTCCCACCACCAAATCCTCTGAGTTCAGCAGCACCCACCATAGTTGATCCCAGGAATCTCTAGCTTCTGGTGTCTAATGTCTTCCAGCCTCCAACCCTGGCCCTCATCATCAGGTATTATCCTTCCATCCAGGCCTGTGTTATGGACATCTAAAGGGGCTGGAAGAGGGAAGGGGCCCAGAGAGAAGAGAGATGGTTTCTTCCTTGCTTGTCCTACCAGGGTTGGTATTTGCTGGCTGGTACCCAGACAGGGTCTCCCTTTGGGTCTTTCCTGGGTGCTTAGGCTTACTCCCATTGCTGTCCTACCCTGCCTGCCCTTGATGGCCATCAGGTAGATTTGGAGGAAGCTATGGTGAAAGAGCAGGATAGGAAGCCACAAACTCCACATGCCATGGTCTTTGTCTTAGATACAGAGTAGCTGCCCAGAGAGATGTGGAGGTCTGACTAGGGAGCCTTCAGCCTGAGCTGGGTCTGAACTAAGAACAGAAAGCATGAAGAGGCTTCTCACTGCTCTGATTTCTTTTAGATGCTCCTTTGCATCTCACACAAAAAGGAACTCCTGCTTTAACTCTCTGGTTTGGGAGAAATAATAAAAATATTTGAAAAGTAGGCCCTATGGAGAAGTTGCCAATTTTTGCCTTATTCTTTCCCTACTCTGTGCTCTGGGTCCATGTATAACAAGAGTTCCCTACTCTGTGCTCTGGGTCCATGTATAACAAGAGTAATGACAAGGGATAAATGTACTTCTTTAAAATCCCTTTTCCTGACACTTTAGCTTTCAGACTGCCTTGCAAGTCTCGTTCCAGGTGCACTAGGGTCAACAACTTCATCTTTTGTTGAGGCTGGGCTTTGGAACCCTTCCGTGTGAGGCTGAGGAAAGTCAATGACATTGATGCTACTCTGTGTATGCATTATTCAGTGTTGTATTCTAAAGTACAAGGGAGTTGACTTGCTTAGGTACAAAACTGAACCAATCTCCTTAAAATTAGTCGTCATATATCCCAGCTGGTCATATTTTCGAGTTATTTTTCATGTTAAATTCAAATTTATTTCTTAACCTCTGAATACTCTGATAATTCAAAGATTCATTTTGGTATGTTTACTTGATGACAGGTCTCTGGGCAGCCTTTGCAGCAATCTAGTTGACTCACAGCTAATTTGAGGTATTAAGTAAGAGGCTTTTGCACTGCTTTTAGGTTGATCTTGTACTAATCAAATTACCTAAATTCTGGAAAGCAATTTTATTACTTTTCCTGAGGCATCATTAGGAACATGTTAAGTCCAAGAGAGATGGCAAGGTTGTTTATTTCTTTACTTAACCGATAAAAAATTACTAAAAAGGCATCTACCATACAACTGGTTCTAACCTTGTAATTAGGGATACAAAGAAACAGACATGGTCTCTGACCTCCAAGTTGTTCAACATCTAGTAACTACCAAAAAGTTCAGTGGTTATCTCAAAGTCTATTGACTAGCAGAGTAATGACCAAAATTCTATTGGATAAGTGTCATGATAGTGCAAAGTCAGTACAGGAGTATGAAGAAAGCTGAGTTTTGAAAGATGAGGAGTTACATAGAGAGCAAAATGGTAATGTGGGAAAGAGACCTCCAGGCAGAAAGAACAGTATGTTCAGAGAAAGTCATAGAGGCATGAAAGAGTATTTTGGGGGTACTGCCAATGTTTCAGTGTAAGTGCAGCAAAGGATTTTTTAAGGTGGAGTGGTGGGAGGTGAAGGTTAAATAAGCAGGCAGGGGCCTCAGTTGCCAGAGATAATAGTTTAGATTTCATACTTAAGACTACAAGGGCTCTAATTTGGGAGGTACTTTGTGTTTTAGGTATATTACTCTGGAAGCAATGTGAAGAAAGGATCAGAGAGGGGCAAGAATGGAATATTGACTATAGCAATGATTTATGTGTGAGATGCAGAAGACCTAAACTAAGATAGTGGTATAAAGCATGTTAAGAAGTGCCTAGAATTGAAAATCAACAAATGAGGAGATTTAAGCCATGACTGGATGTGGGGATGCAGGAGGTGTTGAAAGTATAGAGGATAAGTGGTAAAGGAGGTATTGCCAACTTAGTAAATTTGAGTGTGGACAGGAAGAGAAGATGAAGAGGAGAACACCCCCCAAACCAAGTCAATGGTAAGAGGAGAAAGAGAGAGAAGACGGAGAGGACAGATGGGCAGAAAATAGAGAGGTCAAGGAAGATGAAGTCTTACTGGGTAAAAGATAATTTTGGATGTCAGACGTAGAGCATATTAGGGTAAAGGATAAGTCTGGAGAGTGTCTGTGGGACATTGTGATTAGTATGGTGCAGACAAGTTCACTGGAAATGAGAACATTAAATTGATGAATGGTTGATGTAGATGTTAGAGTCATCTGGAGGATGACAGGATGGGCAAAGGCCAGTGGATGGCTATGGTCAATGGATGACAGCATAAAGGAGTTATAGGAGGTGGCATAGTAGGATGCATAAACCTCGAAAGGACAGAGATTATTTTCAGAAATAATAAGGAATGGTCTAGAAGCAACATAGGAGTGAGGAAGACCCATATTTCTTCTGGCCCTAAGATATGTGGTGTATGAGAGAACAGAATCTCTAGTGGAGAGGACTTCAGGATAAGCTAGGGCCTCAATGAACAGTCAGGTTGCAGTTAAGGACTAAAGATGAAGGTAACAATTAGAGTAGATGTTGAAGTGGAGATGTTTCTGGGTTCCCTGTTCTGTCCTTATGCTAGAACTTGACTGTCTTAATTACTTTAGCTTTATAAGGAGACTTAATATTTGGTACAGTGAATCTTCTATCATCTTCTTCTTTAGGAGTATCTTGACTATTTTGATCCTTTGGTTTCCCACAGACATTTTAGAGTTAGATTGACAAATTCCACAAAATAGGATCTTATAATATTGAATCTTTCAATCTATGAATATGGTATAATGTGATTTATTTTAGTCTTGTTTCAACACTCCCAATAAAGTTCTATCATTTTCTTTGTGGAAGTGTTGCATGTTTTATATTAATTTTTGGTACTTCATATTTTTAATACCACTATAAAATTTAGTTTTAATATTGTAAGAATTTTCTTTTCTCCCCAGCTTTATTGAGGTAAAATTTACTTATCCTAGATCCAATAATACCATCACTAGGTGCTTAACTTAGAGAATCCCATGTACATGCACACCAGAAGATATGGCCAAGAAAACTCAGTACTCTTTGTTTGCAACAGTCCCAAATGGAACACAGCCTAAATTCCAAAACTAGTTGAATGAGTATATGAAGTGATATGCCCATAAACAGGATATCATATAGCAAAGAAAATGAAGTTGGCTGTATACTAGTTGGATAATTTCAAGTAAAAACAAATAAAGTTCACACAAGAATATATACTATGCTATACGAGACCATTTTATAAACTTCAAAAACAGTTATACATACATAGATGATAAAAGTATACAAAATAACAGGGTATAAGGAAAAAACATGAGGGACTTTTGGAAAGCTGGTCATGTTTTATTTGACTCAGGTAGTGGTTACATTAATGCCCAGATTTTTATAATTATGCCTTATACTGTATACGTATGTTTTATGCACTTTTCTTTAGGTTTGTTGTGTTTCATAAAAACAGCTTAAATATTTCTCAGCACTGTCATATTCCCATATTTGAACCTCTTTATAGTGTTGACTTTGAGAACAAACATGTTCCTCCATGCATTAGAGCAGGCTCTTTGTGTGTATGTTTAGTAGAGATGGGAGTATTGGAGTGGCGTAAAGGATGTCACATACCATACTAAAATCTGTTTGATGAGAAGATGGTCTAACAAGATTATTGTTATTTGCAATTGACCCTGCCTTTTATCTTTTTTAAATGTTTATTTTTGAGAGAGAGACACACAAAAAGACAGAGAGACAGAGACAGAGGGAGACAGAGAATCCAAACCAGGCTCTGTGCTTTCAGCACATAGCCCAACGTGTGGCTTGAACTCACTAATCCTGAGATCATGACCCTAGCCGGAGTCAGACACTTAACCAACTGAGTCACTCAGGCGCCCCAACTCTGCCTTTAAAAACACACACACACACAGAGGGTATTATGCTAAGTGAAATTAGTCAGTCAGAGAAAGACAAAAATCATATGACTTCCCTCATATGAGGACTTTAAGAGACAAAACAGATGAACATAAGGGAAGGGAAACAATATAAAAACAGGGAGGGAGACAAAACAGAAGAGACTCATAAATATGGAGAACAAACGGAGGGTTACTGGAGGGGTTGTGGGAGGGGGGATGGGCTAAATGGGTAAGGGGCACTACGGAATCTACTTCTGAAATCATTGCTGCACTATATGCTAAATAATTTGGATGTAAATTTTAAAAAATAAAATTAAAAAAAACACACACACACACACACTGTAAGTCTGCTTTCATTAATGACAACAGATCCATTCCAGAATTTTGGCACTTGACAAATTATTGGTAATCTGTATTAGTGGCTCTGAATGCATAGTATATGTAAAAACTATTTCAGGGGAAGACTGTCAAACTGCAAAATCTTTGGAGCCACTCCTAATAGATGATGCAGCAGGTAAACAAATACTCCTGAGGATTCTAGTGCAGGTGATCTAGGGACATAGGAAACCAACATTACAGTGCCTAATACTTCCTTTGTTTCTGGCTTCATGAACAAAAATGGTCAATTTTATTTGACTTCTTCCCCCAGTTCTAAGGCACTTCAAGGTCTCCTATTCGCTACTGCCAAGGTTTTTGATTCTCTGTCCTTCTGGTCTCTTCCCTTTCCAGATCGCCCACTTTATGATCCCTAGAGATTGGTTATCTCCTAGTCAGCCCCTTGGCCCTCATTATAGAGTATTTCATCTCTCTTCCCTCTTTGCAGGAAGGGGCTGTGTCTTTCCCTTTCTTACTCCCATCCCAGAATGTGCAATGCTGGGCTGAATGCAGAGCAGAAACTTTCAGAGTACAGTTTTGCCCCCTCAAATGATCTGAACCTCAACACCCTGTTTTATTACTCCCCAGATGAGCAGACCAGACCAAGCACATGCTTTTGTAGAAGAAAATCCCAAATAGGCTTCAGAGAAGATCATGAACCAGCCTTCTAATTAGATTCCAATGACATAATGATACCCACTTCAGACACGGGTCTGGCTGTTCCTCATATTGCCTGAGTATTTCTATCTCACAATTGCAAGAATATTCTTCATAAATTACCACTGCTCTCAAGTGATTTTGTTTTTCAGTATCTGGTGCTTCGCTTTCTAAAACTCCACAGACATCCCAGCAGCACTGAAAAATGCCCAGTCTCTTCTATTTCTTCATCCTCATCTGGGATTCCTAGGTATTTTTTCAACTTGTATATGTCATTGCTTTTCCCAAGGATCCACTGAAAAAAGTAAGAGAAAGTCTCCATCTTTATGGAACTTAGGTACAGATGATGTACAAAAAAATTAAACAAGATGATATCAGAGAGCAATGCATGCTATTCAGAAAGTACACATAGAAAGTAAACAGAGAGTGAATATGGGCTACTCTTAGATTAGAGAGAGATGGGTATAATGAAGTGAAAAGTTGAGCCATCCACCTATCAGAGGCAAGAATATTCCAGGTAGAAGGAACAGTAAACATCAAGTAAGCCTTGAGGCAGGAGTGTTCTTGGCATATTTGAAGAACAGCAAGAGGGTAACAAGAGCTTCAGCAAAGTCATGCAGGTTAGAGTGGAAGGAAATTATGAGTTTGGCTTTTACTATAAGTAGAATGGGAAGCCAGTGGAGGTTTTGAGCAAGGAGGTTATAGGATCTTGTTTTCATTTTTAAAATATTTCCTTTACCTTCTGTGTAGAAAGTAGAATGGAGAATTCTATTAGAGATAGCAGAAGCCACTTCAGCGCATTTAAGCAGAAATGCTTACAAAGGTGTTGAAAGAGCCAGAAGAATAAATTCTAATATGAATTTCCAGAACTACTTTCCTGAATAACACCACAGAACTGGCATAATCAGGAGGGTGGAGAGTGTGGAATCCATTGCTCTAATAGCTGGCTCCAGGATGACTCTGGCTCTGCTGAGATCATCACAAATTTTAGTTTCAAGATCACACTGCCTCATTCTCTATCTGTAATAAACAAAGCATATATCCCATGCTTTGCCTTGTGATACCCACAAAACTAGGAGCTATACCTTGGAGCTTCTATTATTGCTGCTACAGAAGAAGCAAAAGCTTCCAAGACTATGCTCATTAGCAGAAAGCAGAAACCATAGAAGAAGCATAGATTACACCTCACATCCCCTTTCAAATATCATACAAGTTTCTATGCTTTGGCAGAGGCTAAGTGTCTGTGGAATACAGGCCATAAGGGCAGAAGTTCAGAAAATGTGGGTTAGCTTTCCAACCTCTATCATTCAGTAATGCTTGCTGTGATTGGAGTTGGAACAGGGGTCAAGTGAGCTAATCTATGATATTTGCCAGAGGATAGAAAACTGGAAGTGGGGAACCCAGTTAGGAGGCTACTGTGGTTGTCCACCTCAGAGATGGTGGTGGCTTGGACCAGAGCAAAAAAGGTAAAGGTGTTGAAAAGTGGTTAAAATGTATTCTGGTCAGAAAATAGGACTTGCTTATAGACTGGGGCAGGGTTGGGGAAAAGAGAAACAAAGTACAAAGATTAATATTCCTTCCTCCCCCTGCCCAGACTTCCAATTTTCTTTGCAAACCCTCAAGCCTGGTTTAGAGGCCCCTCTTATGTATATCACAGTATCACACTGTATCAGAATCTCTTGTTTCATCATTTTTATTTTTACTAAACAATTCATTTCCCTAGGGGCAGAACTTGTGTCTGGCTGTGCATGGTACAGTGCCTGGCACATGGTGCTCTCTCAGTAAATTTTGTTATACTAATGAATGAAGAAATACTGGATCACCTTGAGTTCACCACCCTAGTATCCCAGTGAATTTCTATGTACTAAGGGCCTCTTAGGACTCCTTGCTTATTGGCAGTGTTGCCAGGTGGGCCCACATCTTCCAATGTGCATTGTGAAACCATTTGGGTAGTCAGAAGCTGGAATCCAAGTGAGGGGCATGAAACTGAGCCTTACTGAAGCCAACACACACCATGTTCAGCTAAATTTTCCCTTTGCTATCCATGGGAGTGATGGCTCTAAGCATACAAAGCTACTGATAGAAAGGTACTGAAGTTGCTGCTGTGGAAACTACCTAGGAAGGTGAAATACTGGTTAGTTCAATATGGACTGAGAACTTTGAGCAAAATTATATTTGAAACATTTAAATTCTGTGACAACAATAAAATACCAAGTGTATTCATTATAAATTACAAGGTAAAATGACAAAGTGGTTCCATGTAACCCAGGTGTTTGACACCCCTATTGGGTAAGCCAGAAACTGTGCTTTAGGTCTTCCAAAGAAAAACTATGATCAATAGTCAGTTGCTTTGTAAATTGCCACTTCTAAATTAAAAGGATAAAGTAGTCATTTCAAAATTAATTTATTTGTGATTCATTGAACTTAGTAGTTTGCATATTCCTTGGGGTTCTAAACTCTTCCTGGAGTCTGTGTAGGAAAGGGCCTTTTTTTCATATCCTGGAATCCAGGAAGTGCAGGCTGGGGCAGAAACATTTGGGACACATCCAAGGCACTAGCATTATCTAATCTTTCTATACACCTGCCTTTGCCTCCAACAGGAGTCACACAGCTCATCTCAGGAACTATGAATAAGGCTAGCCTGCTCCAATGACCCACATTTTTCTTTGTAGCCTACTTCAGTGATCCATAGTTTTCCTTCTCACTTGTCCTATCGACTGGCCAGAAAATGGCCACCCCTCTGGAAGATCTTTCATTCTTTGAGAATTGACAGTGTGCTCAGCAACAGTTTGAGGTTCTTTCCATGAATTAACTCATTTTACCCTATAAGGAAGTCCTGCTATTTTCTCACTCTAGAGATGAGGAAACTGAGGCACAGAGAAGTTAGGTAACTTGCTTAAGATCACACAGCTAGTGAGTGGCAGAGCTGGGATTCAAACCCAGCCAGTCTGCCATTAAGGTCTAAGCTCTGAATTTCACTATATCATCTCCCCTCCTGGATGGAAAATGGGAAGAATAATATCTACTTTACAGGGCTGCAGTGAGGATTAAATTGTTATTGTTAGTCCTCTGGAGTAGAGTGGTCATTTTCTGACTAGTGAGCAGGGTTATAGAGTAAATTTTTCAAAGTAAGTTCCAGACATAATCCTCAACCTGAAACAAGCATTTCCACCTTTAAAAAGAAATCCAAAGTGAAGCTCTGCATAAACTGAGTGCCATAATAATGGATTTTAGTGGAAAGAAGCTCTCCTAACATTTCTGCATTTAATGGAACACAAGAAGGGGTCACTCTGACTTTAATTCAATGGCTGACTCCTAAATAGTATCTACAGGTCTACAGTGAAGCTTTTCCAGACCTAATAGCTTTTGGAATAGGTTTATGCACTTGAATATGTTTGCAACCTGTTCCAAATGCCCTTTGCCCTACCTTAGTCATTTGCTATTAATAGACATAGCCTTGGTGGTTGTTTGTCTACTAAGGCATGTTGACCCTTTATTTTCCACCTCAACTCAGTATACTCCATGTGAGAGAAACAAAGTCTAGGGGAACCAATTCACTGTAATAAGCAATTTTCTCCTAAACAACATCAGGAACATGGAAGCTGTCAGAAGAGCTGTAGTGGGTTCCTATTATCTTGTTTTCTGGAAATTGGTACTGCCCAAATAATGTTATACTCACCTCTGATTTCTATGCCAACCCACTCTGTAGATTCAAGGGATTAAATGGATGCAATATTCCCACATCCTGAAGAACAAGCTAGAGAATGGCTTGTTTCTTTAAAATCGCATAATATCCAAGAACAAACCAATGGCTTAAGTTAGGCTCACAAGCTAAGAAATAAATTAAATATATAGTTCAAGCAATCATACCCCATGGGCTTGACATTTTTAAAAAGGAAAAGCTGAAACAGGAGAGAAAATACAGCTCTTTGCTGATCAAGGAACCAATATTCAGTGGAATTGATCAATTGTAGTCTGATTTTTTCCCCACCCAGACTTCTACAATGTCAATTAGTACCTAAAATGACTTCTACAATTTGTCTTTTAGGATGACAGGTATTAAAATTACTTTTTAGTGTAACCCATGCAAACCCTGATTGGGTTTATCTGTTTATCTGTTAAATGAGACTGGAATCAGGGGATAAATCATGGTGGACAAGGTGATTTGTCTTTAAAATATCTTTTATGTTTTTAAAATTTATTTATTTTGAGAGAGAAAGCATGAGCAGAGGAGGGCAGAGAAAGAAAAGAGAGGGAGAATCCCAAGTGGGCTCTGCACTGCCAGCATGGAGCCTGATGAAGGGTTCGAAATCATGAACCATGAAATTGTGACCTGAGCCAAAGTCAGATGCTTAACTGACTGAGCTACCCAGGTGCCCCAAAGAGAATTCGTTTTCAAAATGAGACAGAATACGATGAGAATGCAGCTACTCATGTGAGAAATGAAGCTTACAGAATTTTAAGGGAAATAAGCCACACACACACAGACACACTCACACACACACAGACACACACACACAGAGGGAGAGAGCGTGGGAGGGAGGGAAGGAGAGAGACAGAGACAATGAGAATTCTAATAAAAAGTACTATGTGATCAGGGTACAAAGAGAGCCACACAGTGCATATACTCACAGGTGGCTTTGGCTAGAAGAATATATGATACTGGATTTTTTAAAAAAGGATAAGATTTTGGCAGAAGAAGGAAAACTGAGTACCTGGAAGAGAGCGTTGCTCAGGGAACGGCCAGTAGCTCCATTAGGTTGGAGCTGAGCATGCATGACAGGAACAGCAGAGAGAAGCTAGCTAGAAGGGTAGGTTGGAGTCATATAACAAATGGTTTGGATGATGAAAGGATTAAAGAGGGGGTTAACACCAGAGGTGAAAAACCAATCAGAAGGCTATTGCAAAAGTCTAGGTCAGGGATGAAGGCTTGAACGGGGGTCACCAGCATTGGCTTGAAGAAGGCACAGTGGGGAAGCCAAGTGGAGATAACTTTGGAGGCCAAACTGAAAGATATTGTAAGCCATAAATAAAGGCCTAGATAATCAACACTTTCTCCCTGTACCAACTTCTAAAGTCTTCTCTCAAAATGGGTGCCAGTTATGATAAAACCATAAAAGAGTAAATGAGAGATTAGCATGGGATACCCTAGTTGACTGAGTCAGGGAGTAAAATGAACTTGCAGTCTTCGGGGGCTTATTTGATTATTGGAAGGACATGCACACAGTGCTGAAGCAGGATGCTGGATGGCAACAGCAGACAGGACTGCTGGCAGTGTGCTCTCAAATCTGAGACAGTACTATGCCATCACCCTCCTCCCTCCATACCTTCAATAGATCCTTGGATGGTATTTATCCTCACCCTTAGACCAACTACTCAAAGAAGATAACATTTGGGCATGAAGTCTCCACAATTTGCAGGATGGTCTCAGCAACAACTTTCGTGTCTATATTTCCATTGTTTGGAATTTTTAGAATTATAAAAATGAAGATTAGAAAGGACTTCACTGTTCAGCTGGCAAAATCATTGGAATCCTCTCCATTAAGTTCTCATCAAGTAATCATGTAGTCTGTCTTTGAACATCCCCAATTATGGAAACCTCATTCCATTTTTGGCTTTTCCTAAATATTATTTTTCTGTATTAACCCTTCTCTAACAACTATTGTGTCACTATGCTACTGTGTAACTACTCTTGGTGTCTTTACTAACTTGATCTCATTTAATCCTCCCCAATGTCTAATTTTACAGATGAGAAAACTGAGGATCAGAGAAAGTGACTTGTCTAAGGTCACACAGCTGGTGAGTGGCAGAACTGGGATTTGAACTCATAATTTGATCTGACTCTGATGCTCCCTGTTTTATAACTTAGTCTAAGCCAAAATCTGTCTGCCTATAACTTCCAGAGTTATAACATCCCTTTCTGGAAAGAGGGTGGCATCTTGGAAGTATAATAGAAGGTGTAAATCTCCTGGATCTCTTTCATCATCAAAACACTTGAGAAATGCTAAAAAGACTGCCAAAATAAAAGGCAAACAAGGCCACGCAGCAAAGTCTTCTGATAGAGTGCCTATTCTTATGATTCCTCCAAACATGGTAGTCAGTTTTCTGCTGCCTCAGTGCTCACCAATGGGCCTTCTAATCAACAAATGTGATGGCCACTTCCAAGTTCTCATTTTTTATGAACTCCAACTTCTGGAAGTTTTCTTCTCCCTTACAGTCTGAGATACTTCATAATAGCTAGACTGGGTCTTAAAGGAAGAGTGAGAAGAATGCGCTATGCAGAGGAGGAGGTCATATATCCAAATCCCTACTCAATGTCATCACTTACATGCCTAACAGTCAATACAAACATAAAATGTGAAAACTATTCTTATATTACATCGTATACAAAAATTAACTCAAAACCTAATCAAAGACCTAAATGAAAAAGTGAAAACTATGAAACTATTAGAAGAAAATATAGGAGAAAAGCTTCATGACATTGGATTTGGTAACAATTTATTATATATAACACTAAAAGAACCGACAACAAGAAAAATGATAAATTAGACTACATCAAAATCAAAAACTCTTGGACATCAAAGGACTTTCAAGAGATGAAAGGGCAACACCCAGAACAGGAGAAAATAATTGAAAATCATCAGTGTAGGACACCAAGCTGGTGTTGCAGAATTGCTTGGATATGAGGATCCCCAACCCCAGACCCACACATATGGTGGCAAAAGCACTGTGAATGTTGTAGTAATATTCTATATTAGTGGAAGAGGAGACAACAGGAGGGAAGACTGGGGCTTCTCTCATACAGTTAGTGTCAATGAGGCGCGATCTTTTCTAGATTGGCCCTGGGTCATGGAAACATGTGGTTTGGGAAGAGAAAGAATGAAAGGTTGGGGGATAAATAACTTTTGACTCCTGGGTGGCCACATGGTTACTGCTGGTTTGGAGCAGCAGCTATACTGAAATCAGTTACCAATGGAATTTAAAAACAGATCCATCTCTGTATGACTTATTTCACTTAGACAAGGACAGATACCATATGTTTTCACTCTTATGTGGATCCTGAGAAAATTAACAGAAGTCCATGGGGGAGGGGAAGAAAAAAAAAAGAGGTTAGGCAAGATGGCGGCTTAGGAGGACGCTGGGCTCACCGCACGTCCTGCTGATCACTTAGATTCCATCTACACCTGCCTAAATAACCCAGAAAACCGCCAGAGGATTAGCAGAACGGAGTCGCCGGAGCCAAACGCAGACGAGAGGCCCGCGGAAGAGGGTAGGAAGGGCGGCGAGGCGGTGCGCGCTCCACGGACTGGCGGGAGGGAGCCGGGGTGGAGGGGCGGCTCGCTGGCCAAGCAGAGCCCCCGAGTCTGGCTGGCAAAAGCGGAGGGGCCTGACGGACTGTGTTCCCACAACAAGCGCGACTTAGCGTCTGGGAGGTCATAAGTTAACAGCTCTGCTCAGAAAGCGGGAAGGCTGGCGGACAAAGGGAGGGAGAGCTGCTGAGCCCCCTGACAACAGAGCTCAGTTTGGTGGGGAACAAAGGCGCTCGTCAGTGCCATCTCCCCCGCCCATCCCCCAGCCAAAATCCCAAAGAGAACCGGTTCCTGCCAGGGAACTTGCTCGCTCCGCACAAACACCCAACTCTGCGCTTCTGCGGAGCCAAACCTCCGGCAGCGGATCTGACTCCCTCCCGCTGCCACAGGGCCCCTCCTGAAGTGGATCACCTAAGGAGAAGCGATCTAAGCCTGCCCCTCCTGCCCCCGAGCACCTTGCCTACCCACCCCAGCTAATACGCCAGATCCCCAGCATCACAAGCCTGGCAGGGTGCAAGTAGCCCAGAAGAGCCACACCACCCCACAGTGAATCCCGCCCCTAGGAGAGGGGAAGAGAAGGCACACACCAGTCTGACTGTGGCCCCAGCGGTGGGCTGGGGGCAGACATCAGGTCTGACTGCGGCCCCGCCCACCAACTCCAGTTATACACCACAGCACAGGGGAAGTGCCCTGCAGGTCCTCACCACGCCAGGGACTATCCAAAATGACCAAGCGGAAGAATTCCCCTCAGAAGAATCTCCAGGAAATAACAACAGCTAATGAGCTGATCAAAAAGGATTTAAATAATATAACAGAAAGTGAATTTAGAATAATAGTCATAAAATTAATCGCTGGGCTTGAAAACAGTATACAGGACAGCAGAGAATCTCTTGCTACAGAGATCAAGGGACTAAGGAACAGTCACGAGGAGCTGAAAAACGCTTTAAACGAAATGCATAACAAAATGGAAACCACCACAGCTCGGCTTGAAGAGGCAGAGGAGAGAATAGGTGAACTAGAAGATAAAGTTATGGAAAAAGAGGAAGCTGAGAAAAAGAGAGATAAAAAAATCCAGGAGTATGAGGGGAAAATTAGAGAACTAAGTGATGCACTAAAGAGAAACAATATACGCATAATTGGTATCCCAGAGGAGGAAGAGAGAGGGAAAGGTGCTGAAGGGGTACTTGAAGAAATAATAGCTGAGAACTTCCCTGAACTGGGGAAGGAAAATGGCATTGAAATCCAAGAGGCACAAAGAACTCCCCTCAGACGTAACTTGAATCGATCTTCTGCACGACATATCATAGTGAAACTGGCAAAATACAAGGATAAAGAGAAAATTCTGAAAGCAGCAAGGGGTAAACGTGCCCTCACATATAAAGGGAGACCTATAAGACTCGTGACTGATCTCTCTTTTGAAACTTGGCAGGCCAGAAAGAATTGGCACGAGATTTTCAGGGTGCTAGACAGAAAAAACATGCAGCCAAGAATCCTTTATCCAGCAAGTCTGTCATTTAGAATAGAAGGAGAGATAAAGGTCTTCCCGAACAAACAAAAACTGAAGGAATTTGTCACCACCAAACCAGCCCTACAAGAGATCCTAAGGGGGACCCTGTGAGACAAAGTCCCAGAGACATCACTACAAGCATAAAACATACAGACATCACAATGACTCTAAACCCGTATCTTTCTATAATAACACTGAATGTAAATGGATTAAATGCGCCAACCAAAAGACATAGGGTATCAGAATGGATAAAAAAACAAGACCCATCTATTTGCTGTCTACAAGAGACTCATTTTAGACCTGAGGACACCTTTAGATTGAGAGTGAGGGGATGGAGAACTATTTATCATGCTACTGGAAGCCAAAAGAAAGCTGGAGTAGCCATACTTATATCGACAAACTAGACTTTAAATTAAAGGCTGTAACAAGAGATGAAGAAGGACATTATATAATAGTTACAGGGTCTATCCATCAGGAAGAGGTAACAATTATAAATGTCTATGCGCCGAACACCGGAGCCCCCAAATATATAAAACAATTACTCATAAACATAAGCAACCTTATTGATAAGAATGTGGTAATTGCAGGGGACTTTAACACCCCACTTACAGAAATGGATAGATCATCTAGACACACGGTCAATAAAGAAACAAGGGCCCTGAATGACACATTGGATCAGATGGACTTGACAGATATATTTAGAACTCTGCATCCCAAAGCAACAGAATATACTTTCTTCTCGAGTGCACATGGAACATTCTCCAAGATAGATCATATACTGGGTCACAAAACAGCCCTTCATAAGTTTACAAGAATTGAAATTATACCATGCTTACTTTCAGACCACAATGCTATGAAGCTTGAAATCAACCACAGAAAAAAGTCTGGAAAACCTCCAAAAGCATGGAGGTTAAAGAACACCCTACTAACGAATGAGTGGGTCAACCAGGCAATTAGAGAAGAAATTAAAAAATATATGGAAACAAACGAAAATGAAAATACAACAATCCAAATGCTTTGGGACGCAGCGAAGGCAGTCCTGAGAGGAAAATACATTGCAATCCAGGCCTATCTCAAGAAACAAGAAAAATCCCAAATACAAACTCTAACAGCACACCTAAAGGAACTAGAAGCAGAACAGCAAAGGCAGCCTAAACCTAGCAGAAGAAGAGAAATAATAAAGATAAGAGCAGAAATAAACAATATAGAATCTAAAAAAAATGTAGAGCAGATCAACGAAACCAAGAGTTGGTTTTTTGAAAAAATAAACAAAATTGACAAACCTCTAGCCAGGCTTCTCAAAAAGAAAAGGGAGATGACCCAAATAGATAAAATCATGAATGAAAATGGAATGATTACAACCAATCCCTCAGAGATACAAGCAATTATCAGGGAATACTATGAAAAATTATATGCCAACAAACTGGACAACCTGGAAGAAATGGACAAATTCCTGAACACCCACACGCTTCCAAAACTCAATCAGGAGGAAATAGAAAGCTTGAACAGACCCATAACCAGCGAAGAAATTGAATCGGTTATCAAAAATCTCCCAACAAATAAGAGTCCAGGACCAGATGGCTTCCCAGGGGAGTTCTACCAGACGTTTAAAGCAGAGATAATACCTATCCTTCTCAAGCTATTCCAAGAAATAGAAAGGGAAGGAAAACTTCCAGACTCATTCTATGAAGCCAGTATTACTTTGATTCCTAAACCAGAAAGAGACCCAGTAAAAAAAGAGAACTACAGGCCAATATCCCTGATGAATATGGATGCAAAAATTCTCAATAAGATACTAGCAAATCGAATTCAACGGCATATAAAAAGAATTATTCACCATGATCAAGTGGGATTCATTCCTGGGATGCAGGGCTGGTTCAACATTCGCAAATCAATCAACGTGATACATCACATTAACAAAAAAAGAGAGAAGAACCATATGATCCTGTCAATCGGTGCAGAAAAGGCCTTCGACAAAATCCAGCACCCTTTCTTAATAAAAACCCTTGAGAAAGTCGGGATAGAAGGAACATACTTAAAGATCATAAAAGCCATTTATGAAAAGCCCACAGCTAACATCATCCTCAATGGGGAAAAACTGAGAGCTTTTTCCCTGAGATCAGGAACACGACAAGGATGCCCACTCTCACCGCTGCTGTTTAACATAGTGCTGGAAGTTCTAGCATCAGCAATCAGACAACAAAAGGAAATCAAAGGCATCAAAATTGGCAAAGATGAAGTCAAGCTTTCGCTTTTTGCAGATGACATGATACTATACATGGAAAATCTGATAGACTCCACCAAAAGTCTGCTAGAACTGATACATGAATTCAGCAAAGTTGCAGGATACAAAATCAATGTACAGAAATCAATTGCATTCTTATACACTAACAATGAAGCAACAGAAAGACAAATAAAGAAACTGATCCCATTCACAATTGCACCAAGAAGCATAAAATACCTAGGAATAAATCTAACCAAAGATGTAAAGGATATGTATGCTGAAAATTATAGAAAGCTTATGAAGGAAATTGAAGAAGATTTAAAGAAATGGAAAGACATTCCCTGCTCATGGATTGGAAAAATAAATATTGTCAAAATGTCAATACTACCCAAAGCTATCTACACATTCAATGCAATCCCAATCAAAATTGCACCAGCATTCTTCTCGAAACTAGAACAAGCCATCCTAAAATTCATATGGAACCACAAAAGGCCCCGAATAGCCAAAGGAATTTTGAAGAAGAAGACCAAAGCAGGAGGCATCACAATCCCAGACTTTAGCCTCTACTACAAAGCTGTCATCATCAAGACAGCATGGTATTGGCACCAAAACACACACATAGACCAATGGAATAGAATAGAAACCCCAGAACTAGACCCACAAACGTATGGCCAACTCATCTTTGACAAAGCAGGAAAGAACATCCAATGGAAAAAAGACAGCCTCTTTAACAAATGGTGCTGGGAGAACTGGACAGCAACATGCAGAAGGTTGAAACTAGACCACTTTCTCACACCATTCACAAAAATAAACTCAAAATGGATAAAGGACCTAAATGTGAGACAAGAAACCATCAAAACCTTAGAGGAGAAAGCAGGAAAAGACCTCTCTGACCTCAGCCGTAGCAATCTCTTACTCGACACATCCCCAAAGGCAAGGGAATTAAAAGCAAAAGTGAATTACTGGGACCTTATGAAGATAAAAAGCTTCTGCACAGCCAAGGAAACAACCAACAAAACTAAAAGGCAACCAACGGAATGGGAAAAGATATTCGCAAATGACATATTGGACAAAGGGCTAGTATCCAAAATCTATAAAGAGCTCACCAAACTCCACACCCAAAAAACAAATAACCCAGTGAAGAAATGGGTAGAAAACATGAATAGACACTTCTCTAAAGAAGACATCCGGATGGCCAACAGGCACATGAAAAGATGTTCAGCGTCGCTCCTTATCAGGGAAATACAAATCAAAACCACACTCAGGTATCACCTCACGCCAGTCAGAGTGGCCAAAATGAACAAATCAGGAGACTATAGATGCTGGAGAGGATGTGGAGAAACGGGAACCCTCTTGCACTGTTGGTGGGAATGCAAATTGGTGCAGCCACTCTGGAAAGCAGTGTGGAGGTTCCTCAGAAAATTAAAAATAGACCTACCCTATGACCCAGCAATAGCACTGCTAGGAATTTATCCAAGGGATACAGGAGTACTGATGCATAGGGCCACTTGTACCCCAATGTTCATAGCAGCACTCTCAACAATAGCCAAATTATGGAAAGAGCCTAAATGTCCATCAACTGATGAATGGATAAAGAAATTGTGGTTTATATACACAATGGAATATTACGTGGCAATGAGAAAAAATGAAATATGGCCTTTTGTAGCAACGTGGATGGAACTGGAGAGTGTGATGCTAAGTGAAATAAGCCATACAGAGAAAGACAGATACCATATGGTTTCACTCTTATGTGGATCCTGAGAAACTTAACAGGAACCCATGGGGGAGGGGAAGGAAAAAAAAAAAAGAGGTTAGAGTGGGAGACAGCCAAAGCATAAGAGACTGTTAAAAACCGAGAACTGAGGGTTGATGGAGGGTGGGAGGGAGGGGAGGGTGGGTGATGGGTATTGAGGAGGGCACCTTTTGGGATGAGCACTGGGTGTTGTATGGAAACCAATTTGTCAATAAATTTCAGAAAAAAAAAAATAAAAAATAAAAAAAAAAATAAATAAATAAAAAAAATAAAAATAAAAATAAAAAAAAAAAAAAAAAAAAAAGAAATTCAGCGGGCCACAGAAACTCTGATGGAAACAGCTTTCCATATGGAGCAGAATTGCCTCTATCACATTCCTGACAACTAGCTGTTCATTAGTGTGTGAACAGCAGTAGTAACAAGTAGTCCATTGCACTTTTAGGTCTATTACAAATATAAACCCCTGGACAAATTCTATGCAGGTTGAGCATAGGTAGTCCAGTGAGTGAATGCATATGGTCAAGGCTGAAGGTTGTAATTAAACACCTTGGGAACCCAAAACTGTTCATTTTATATACTTTTCCTCAGAAACAGTGAAAGTTGGATGGGGAAGATGAGTAGAAAGAAGAATTTCTACATAGATTCACTTTTATTCTGCTTTCTCTTGGAAAGTCATATAAAAACACATTTCTCCATTCTTGGAGCTCAGTTGCTACTGGCATTTTATTTCTGTATTAGTCAGGGTTCTTCAGAGTATCAACCAATAGAATATATATGTATGTATATATGTATGTTATGTAGGTAGGTAGGTAGGTAAGTAGGTAGGTATTGAGGTATGTGTTTATTTGTTATAGGAATTGGTTTATGTGGTTATGGAGGTCAAGAAACCCTGAGATCTGCTGTCTGCAAGCTGGAGAACCAGGAAAGCTCAGGCATAATTTCATCCGAGTCCAAAGGCCTGAGAATCAAGGGGCTGATGGTGTAAGTCCCAGTCTGGGTCTGAAAGTTGGAGAACCAGAAGCATCAATGTCTGAAGGCAGAAGAAGATGGATGTTTAAGCTTAAGCTGAGAGAATGAATTTACTCTTTGTCCACCTTTTCCTTCCATTCAGGCCCTCAGTGCATTGGGTGATGCCCCCCTGTATTGGTGAGGGCCATCTTCGTTATTCCATCTATTGATTCAAATGCCAATCTTTCCCAGAGACACCCTCATAGACATACTTGGATATAATGTTTTGCCAGCTATCTGGATATCCCTTAGCCCAGTCCAGTTGACATATAAAATTAACCATCACAATTTCTATGGAGAATATTTATTATTTTTATAGCCCATGAGATAAGGGACATGTATGTATACGATGATGGCCTTACATGTATGAAGAGAAAACTGGGAACAGCTCCTAGGAGTCAGGTTGCTCCAACAAATAGATTGGTTAACAAATGAATTTAATTAATTAGAATGAAATGGATAATACCTTGATAAAATAGTCCTTCATGGTAAGTTTGAGAAAAAGACATTCTAAAGGCCAGAATCTAAAGGCTCATCTGCTTGTCTCAATCTGTTCTATTCCTGCTTAATGTTAAGACTCATTATCTCTATGTTTATGGCCTTGATGATGATGATGGTTTCACAGGTATATACCTATTGCCAAGCTCATTGAATTGTATACAATAAATGTGTACAACTTTTTACATGTCAAAAAAAGACTTCATTGTCTCTAATTTGGATCATTAACATAGTCTTCTTTGTCCTTGTTTTTTTTTCCACTTTCACTATGATGTGTATAGGTGTGGATTTCTTTTTATTTATCCTGCCTAGGATGCAAGGGGTTTCAAGAATCCTTGGAGTATTGCCTTTCATCTGCTCTGGAAAATTTTTTGCCATCATCTTCCCCATTTCTCTTTCCTGTCCTTCTGAGACTCAACTGTACTATAGACCTTCTCACTCTATTCATTGTGTCTCTTATCATATATTTTCTTTTTTTCCCTATAATTTGTTTCACTAGGAGGAATTCTAGATGATTTCTTCTTATCTACCTTTCAACTTATTAATTCTCTCTTAAGGGAGTGGCATGATATAAGTGCTAAATGGGAAAAACCTACAGCCAAGAACACTATCTGGCAAGGCTATCATTCAGAAAAGAGAGATAATGAGTTTCCCAGACAGACAAACAAAAACTGAAGCAGTTCACGACCACTAACCCAGCCCTGCAAGAAATATTAAAAGGGTCACTTTAAGTGGAAAGGAGAGAGCAAAAGTGACAGTATAAAGGTATGAAACACAAAAGCAGTAAAAATGAATATTTCTATAAAAAAATCACTTAAGGTACTCACAAAACAAGATATAAAATATAATAACATATACCTAACAGGTGGAGATGAGAAAAGAATGGGTTCAAACTTAAATGACCATCAAGTTAACATAGACTGCTATATGCAGAAGAGGTTATATACAAGTCTAATGTTAACCATATATCAAAACCACTAATAAATATACAAAGAATAAAGAGAAAGAAATCCAAATATATCACTAAAGAAAATTAACAAAACATGAAAGAGAAAAAGATAAAATATCAGAGAAAATCTTCAGAAACAACCACAAAAACAAATAAAAATGATAATAAATATACAACTATCAATAGTTACTTTGAATGTAAATGGACTAAACCCTCCAACCAAAATACACATGGTGACAGAATGGATAAAAAACAAGACCCATCTATATGCTGCCTATAAGAGACTCATTTCAGACCTAGATACCTGTAGATTGAAAGTGAAGGGATGGAGAAACATCTATAATGCAAATGGATGTCAAAAGAAAGTTGGAGTAGCAATACTTAGATCAGACAAAAAGACTTTAAAGAAAGTTTGTAACAAGAGACAAAGAAGGACACTATATAATCATAGAGGGGACAATCCAACAAGATATATTCATGCATCCAACATAGGAGCACCCAAATACATAAAACAGTAACAAACATAAAGGAACTCATCAATAATAATTCAATAATAGTACGGGACTTTAACACCCCACTTACAGCAATGCACAGATCATCTAAACAGAAAATCAACAAGGAAACTGGCCTTGAATGACACACTGGAACAGATGGACTTAACAGATGTATTCAGAACATTCCATCCTAAAACAGCAGAGTACACACTCTTTTCAAGTGCACATAGAACATTCTCTAGAATAGATCACATATTAGGCCACAAAACAAGCCTCAACAAATTCAAGAAGATCAAAGTCATACCATGCATTTTTTCGACCACAACACTATGAAACTAGAAATCAACCACAAGAAAAAATCTGGAAAACCATAAATACATGGAGGTTAAATAACATGTTACTAAACAATGAATAAGTCAATCAGGAAATAAAAGGATAAATTAAAAAGTACATGGAAACAAATGAAAATGAAAACACAATGGTCAAAAACTTTGGGATGCAGCAAAAGCAGCCCAAAGAGGAAAGGATATAGTAATACAGGCCTATTTCAAGAAGCAAGAAAAACTCAAATAAAAAATGTAACCTTATACTTAAAGAAGCTAGAAAAAGAACAACAAACAAAAACCTAAAACCAGCAGAAGGAAAGGAATAATAAAAAATAGAGCAGAAATAAATGATCTAAAAAGTAAAAAAAAAAAAAAAAAAAAAAAAAAAGTAGAAAAGATCAATGAAACCAGGATCTGGTTCTTTGAAAAAATCAATAAAATTGAGAGGCACCTGGGTGGCTCAGTAGGTTAAGCATCCAACTCTTGATCTCACTTGAGGTCACCATCTCATGGTTCATGAGATTGAGTCCTGCGTTGGACTCTGCGCTGAACAGTGCAGAGACTGCTTGGGATTCTCTCTCTCTGCCCCTTCTGCTCTCTCTCTCTCAAAATAAATGAATACAATTTTTAAAAAATCAATAAAACTTAGCAAGACTTACCAAGGAAAAAAGAGAAAGGACTCAAATAAATGAAATCACAAAGGAGAGAGGAGAAATGACAACATCACTGAAGTACAAATAATTATAAAAAAATATTATGAAAAATTATTTGCCAACAAATTGCACAACCTAAAAGAAATGGATAAATTCCTCGAAATAAACTACCAAAACTGAAACAGGAAGAAATAGAAAATTAGAACAGAGTAATTGGCAGCAATGAAATTGAATCAGTAATCAAAAAACACCCAACAAACAAAAGTTCAGGACCAAATGGCTTCACAGGCAAATTCTACCAAACATTTAAAGAAGAGTTAATACTTATTCTTCTCAAACTATATTTAAAAAAAAAAGGAAAGGAAGGAAATCCTCCAAACTCATTCTATATGCCAGCATTACCCTGATACCAAAATCCGATAAAGACACCACTAAAAAAACAGAACTACTGGCCAATATCCTTGATGACATAGATGCAAAAATCCTCAACAAAATATTGGCAAGCCAAATCCAACAATACATTAAAAAAATCATTCACCACGATCAAGTGTGATTTATTCCTGGATTGCAACAGTAGTTAAATATTGGCAAATCAATGTGCTACATCACATCAATAAGAGAGAGGCTAAGAACCATATATGATTATTTTAACAAACACAGAGAAAGCATTTGACAAAGTACAACACCCATTCATGATAAAAACCCTCTGCAAATTAGGTCTAGAGGGAACATACCTCAACATAATAAAGGCTGTATGTGAAAAACCCACAGCTAACATCATCCTAAATGGGCAAAAACAGAGATTTTCCTCTATGGTCCGGTACAAGACAAGAATGTCCATTCTCACCACGTTATTTAATATAGTACTGGAAGTCCTAGCCATAGCAACCAGACAACAAAAAGAAATAAAAAGCATCCAAATTGTCAAGGAAGAAGTAAAACTTTCACTATTTTCAGGTGACATGATACTATATACAGAAAACCTGAAAGACTTTGCCAAAAATCTGCTAGAACTGATAAACTCAGTAAATTCACAGGATGCAAAAATCAATGTACAGAAATATGTTGCATTTCTATACACCAATAATTAAACTGCAGAAAGATAAGTTAAGAAAACAATCTCGGGGCGCCTGGGTGGCGCAGTCGGTTAAGCATCCGACTTCAGCCAGGTCACGATCTCGCGGTCCGTGAGTTCGAGCCCCGCGTCGGGCTCTGGGCTGATGGCTCAGAGCCTGGAGCCTGTTTCCCATTCTGTGTCTCCCTCTCTCTCTGCCCCTCCCCCGTTCATGCTCTGTCTCTCTCTGTCCCAAAAATAAATAAACGTTGAAAAAAAAAATTTAAAAAAAAAGAAAACAATCTCATTTACAATTGTACCAAAAATAATAAGATATCTAGGAATAAACCTAACCAAAGAGGTGAAAGACCTGTACGCTGCAAACTTTTAAAACATTGATGAAAGAAACTGAAGAAGACACAAATAAATGGAAAGATATTCCATGTTTATGGATTGGAAGAACAAATATTGTTAAAATGTCTATACTACCCAAATAAACCTACACATTTAATGCAATCCTTATCACGATAACATTTTTCACAGAACTAGAACAATTAAAATTGATATAGAACCATAAAAACCTGAATAGCGAAAGGAATCTTGAAAAAGAAAAGCAAAGCTGGAGGCATCCCAATTCTGGATTTCAAGTTATATTACAAAGCTGTAGTAATCAAAATGGTATGGTGCTGGCACAAAGATAGGCACATAGATCAATGGAACAGGACAGAAAACCCAGAAATAAACCCACAACTTTATGGGTCAATTAATGTTCAACA